>NC_045595.1:124001184-124619041 GCF_009762305.2 Zalophus californianus | reverse complement strand
GCAGATGCTTAACCATCTGAGCCACCCAGGCGCCCCAAGATGAATGCACATCCACACCGTTCCTCATTTTGCTGATAATGTAATAGAAGCACAGAGCTGATGCATGACCTGCAAAAACCACAGTGACAGTATTTGCATTCTTTTTAGATCAGAATGCCTCCCAGGACCTCAAAAGTGGAAACAGATGGAAACCTAGGGTGATTCTTTTTACTCTCCAATCCTCAGTCCTTTGAAAGAGAAAATGGTGTATCCATGCATTCTTACTCTTCTTGAGCAGGTACTAATACCAATACTTCATGTTTGCATAAACAAAGCACCCCCATGCCTCATTTGGTCTTTATTACCACTTGGAGGTGATGGAGATGTGGGCAAGCCGGAATCTCAGGCTCAGAAAGCTGAATGACTTGTCCAAGGACCCACAGTTTGACAACAGCAATGCTCTGACTGGAACTAACTCCTTTAGACTGCAGCTCATGCTCACTTCTCTTTCTCACTCCACCTCCTGGCATGAAAGGAGGGTGAGGGAAGTTAGAAGAGACTTTTATAGACAAAGTTAATGTCTATGTAACATCTCCACCGAATACATGGTCCTGGTATTGTGACATTTTCCAGGCGAACAACTTTGGCATCTCCTTCCTGAGACGGCTGTCCACAGTAGCAAGAGGGAGGCTCTAAGATCACAATTTTCCTCACTTTGGAGGTTGAAGAAGGCTGGCTTTTTGCTAAGAAAACCAGCAAAAAGAGCCCTCATGTGTCTCTGTCCCATCTAGTGCACTCTTCAGGGGAACCAACAGGGGGCGGTTACCCAACACAGATCCTGTGAAAATTCGCAGTCCCTAAGTTTTGTTTTCTTTCAAATGACATTGTTTTACTTTCTATTCTTGAATTAACTGCTCATTGTCCATGCCAGCGGAAGGTCGAGACCACAGGAGCAACACATCTGGGACTTGTATACTCATTTCTCATAGAACTCTAGGCTCTTTAAATTGTTAAGATTTAGTCTATATTTTTTATTTTTATTTATTTATTTTTTTAAAGAATTTTATTTATTCATTTGACAGAGAGATAGAGAGTGAGCACAAGTAGGCAGAGAGGCAGGCAGAGGGAGAAGCAGGTCCCTGCTGAGCAGGGAGCCCGATGCAGGACTTGATCCCAGGACTCTGTGATCATGACCCAAGCCGAAGCAGACGCCCAACCAACTGAGCCACCCAGGTGCCCCGTTAAGATTTATTCTAATAAGCCTTGAAATTGATTGGACTTATCAATGCATGTAATTTGTAATTACACAAATAGTGACAGGGTCGAATTTTGGACCCAACAATAGGGTGGGGAAAAAGCACAAAAACTTTTGGTATAGGGGCACCTGGGTAGATCAGTCGGCTGAGCATCTGACTCTTGATTTCAGCCCAGGTCATAATCTCAGGGTCCTGCTAAGTTCCAAGCTCTACAGGGAGTCTGCTTGTCCCCCTGTTCCTCCACCCCCCTACCCTGTCCCCCTGTACCCCCACTCCCCCTCCCCAGCGCTCACTCCTCCACCCCAAATAAATAACTAAAATCTTAAAAAAAAACAAACCTTTGATCTCGCACAGCCTAGGAAGGGAAGCTACAACTTGAAATAAAAACAAACTACTTCAAATACACATTCTGAGCTCATCTAATCCAAAGACAGTTTTTAAAAACTATTATTATTTTTCCTTTTCCTTTATCATGTTTATTAGGATTTCCTAATCTTTTTTTTTAGATTAATAAAGCTTTTGTTAGGTTTCTTAGTTAAATATGAACATGCAATCTTATATTACTTTGGATTCAATTCAAAACTTATCGAAAACACCCCACCCAGTATGTGGGAAATTCCAGATTAATTTCTTGCCAGTTTTAGTTGATTAGTTAAGCACTGAGTTGGTCACTTAAGGGAGCAGTGTCTAGTTGACTGAACCAGCTCCGTTGGGTTTAAATGCATTTGTGTCCCCCTGGATTGGCACACCCTTCCTTTTTACTTGAGGAATCAAGCGTGAAGGGAGGATCCTGTTCTCATAGAAGAGAACAGCAAGTTGGAAAAGACATTTCTGTGGCTTTAAGGATACAGGCATGCAAGCTAGTATATATTAATTTTATATACATGAATATATATATATATATATATATATATATATATATATATATATATAGTGTGTGTGTGTGTGTATCTTCGAAGCTAGCTGTTCAGGTTCATTCCTTAACTCCAGAGAACCCAAAATGTAATTACAGCTATGACTTTCCTATCTGCATTGACCTTGGAGAGGGGAGAAGGCAGGAATGAGGAAGGGCTGGAAGGAGGGAGAAACTGAAGCTGAGGTCCCTCAGAGGTCACTCAGTGAATTTGGCCCAGTGAATAGGAACACCTGCTTGTTAGACTTTGACTTGTAGTAAAACCTCCACACACACGGGACTTGACCGCCTTAAGTCACCTAGAATATATTTGGCAAAGTTCTGGAGCCTCCTTAATTTTAAGGAGAAATAATAAATCCTTCCTTGGTCTTTGTTGTGTTTAGAACAAAGCCAGCATGATAATGATATTCCCAAGGGTATGTGGAGAAAGTTTTCTCTGAGCTCCAGAATATTCCTATCACAGCACACACCAACACATATGCACATTATGGCTCAGCACCATGTCCCTGGGAGGCCCAGTGTCACTGGGAAGGAAAGAAAATGGAACATCTCTCCCCATCAAAATACCATCCACTTTTTTCAAAGAAATGGAACAAATAATCCTAAAATTTGTATGGAACCAGAAGAGACCCCGAATAGCCAGAGGAATATTGAAAAAGAAAAGTAAAGCTGGCGGCATCACAATTCCAGACTTCCAGCTCTATTACAAAGCTGTCATCATCAAGACAGTATGGTACTGGCACAAAAACAAACACATAGATCAATGGAACAGAATCGAGAGCCCAGAAATGGACCCTCAACTCTATGGTCAACTCATCTTTGACAAAGCAGGAAAGAATGTCCAATGGAAAAAAGACAGTCTCTTCAACAAATGGTGTTGGGAAAATTGGACAGCCACATGCAGAAAAATGAAACTGGACCATTTCCTGACACCACACACAAAAATAGACTCCAAATGGTTGAAAGACCTAAACGTGAGACAGGAGTCCATCAAAATCCTAAAGGAGAACACAGGCAGCAACCTCTTCGACCTCAGCCGCAGCAACTTCTTCCTAGAAACATCACCAAAGGCAAGGGAAGCAAGGGCAAAAATGAACTATTGGGATTTCATCAAGATAAAAAGCTTTTGCACAGCAAAAGAAACAGTCCACAAAACCAAAAGACAACCGACAGAATGGGAGAAAATATTTGCAAATGACATCTCAGATAAAGGGTTAGTATCCAAAATCTATAAAGAACTTATCAAACTCAATACCCAAAGAACAAATAATCCAATCAAGAAATGGGCAGAAGACACGAACAGACATTTTTCCAAAGAAGACATCCAAATGGCCAACAGACACATGAAAAAGTGCTCAACATCGCTCGGCATCAGGGAAATCCAAATCAAAACCTCCATGAGATACCACCTCACACCAGTCAGAATGGCTAAAATTAACAAGTCAGGAAACGACAGATGCTGGCGGGGATGTGGAGAAAGGGGAACCCTCCTACACTGTTGGTGGGAATGCAAGCTGGTGCAGCCACTCTGGAAAACAGTATGGAGGTTCCTCAAACAGTTGAAAATAGAGCTACCATACGATCCAGGAATTGCACTACTGGGTATTTACCACAAAGATACAAATGTAGGGATCCGAAGGGGTACGTGCACCCCAGTGTTTATAGCAACAATGTCCACAATAGCCAAACTGTGGAAAGAGCCAAGATGTCCATCGACAGATGAATGGATAAAGAAGATGTGGTATATATACACAATGGAATATTATGCAGCCATCAAAAGGAATGAGATCTTGCCATTTGCAACATCGTGGATGGAACTGGAGGGTGTTATGCTGAGTGAAATAAGTCAATCAGAGAAAGACATGTATCATATGACCTCACTGATATGAGGAATTCTTAATCTCAGGAAACAAACTGAGTGTTGCTGAATGGTGGGGGGTGGGAGGGATGGGGTGGCTGGGTGATAGACATTGGGTAGGGTATGTGCTATGGTGAGCGCTGTGAATTGTGCAAGACTGTTGAATCACAGATCTGTACTTCTGAAACAAATAATGGAGCATATGTTAGGAAAAAAGAAAAAGAAGAAGATAGCAGGAGGGGAAGAATGAAGGGGAGTAAGTCGGAGGGGGAGACGAACCATGAGAGACGATGGACTCTGAAAAACAAACTGAGGGTTCTAGAGGGGAGGGGGGTGGGGGGATGGGTTAGCCTGGTGATGGGTATTAAGGAGGGCACGTTCTGCGTGGAGCACTGGGTGTTATGCACAAACAACGAATCATGGAACACTACATCAAGAACAAATGATGTAATGTATGGTGATTAACATAACAATAAAAAAATTAAAAGAAAATGGAACATCTCTCTGGCCTCTACACCTCTGCCCATCTATTTGGCACCCCAACTAAGAAAGACAAAAGACTTTAAGGAAAGTTCACCAGGAGAGGCCGTGGAGGCCCAAGGTTTAAGAAAATCTACTGGGTTGGGGGGGCAGGGGTGGTGGTGCCTGTCTGGCTCAGTCAGTAGAGCATGCAACTCTTGATCTTGGGGTCATGAGTTCAAGCTCCATGCTGGATGGAGAGACCACTTAAAAAAAAGAAAGAAAGAAAGAAAAAAAAAAAAGAAAATCTACTGGGATACTTAGTGGACAGACCTGACATTTTTTTTTTCCTTTTGTATTACAGGAGTCAATCCTCAGAACTTCTGTCAGGCCCCAGGTAGCTGCTGCTGCTCAGTGTAAAACTAGCTAGTTAGATCTCTTATGACATCAGCTCCGTGAGTCTGAAAGCTCTGCTCCCTTAGGAGGAGAGGAAGAACAGTTACAGCTGGAACCAGGAAAAGCACTGACTAACTCTTCCCTCATCCTACTCCAACAAACAGGGGGAAAATTGTCTTCTTTTAATTCAACCTTTTGCCTGTCCTGTCCGGATTCACCTTACCTTATTTTGTGTGTGTGTCAGGGGTGGAAGGAGTCTCACTAACAAGGATTTGGCTCTGTCTAAAAGCTGATGTCCTTCGAAATGACAAGACGGAAAAACTCACCTCAAAAAAAAAAAAGAACAAGAGGCAGTACTGACTGCCAGGGACCTAATCACAATGGACATTAGTACGATGTCAGAACTAGAGTTCAGAAAGACAATTATAAAGATACTAGCTGAGCTTGAAAAAAGCATGGAAGATATAGAGAAACCCTTTCTGGAGAAATAAAAGAACTAAAATCTAACCAAGTCGAAATCAAAAAGGCTATTAATGAGGTGCAATAAAAAATGGAGACACTAACTGCTAGGATAAATGAGTCAGAAGAGAGAATTAGTGAATAGGGGACCAAATGATGGAGAATAAAGAAGCTGAGAAAAAGAGAGATAAACAACTACTGGATCAAGAGGGGAGAATTCGAGAGGTAAGTGATACCATAAGATGAAACAATATTAGAATAATTGGGATCCCAGAAGAAGAAGAAAGAGAGAGAGGGGCAGAAGATATATTGGCAGAAGGTATATTGGAGCAAATTTTAGCAGAAAACTTCCCTAATTTGGGGAAGGAAACTGGCATCAAAATCCAGGAGGCACAGAGACCCCCCCCCCCGCAAAATCAATAAAAATAGGTCAACACCCCGGCATCTAATAGTAAACTTACAAGTCTCAGAGACAAAGAGAGAATCCTGAAAGCAGCTCAGGAGAAGAGATATGTAACCTACAATAGTAGAAATATTAGACTGGCAGCAGACCTATCCACAGAGACCTGGCAGGCCAGAAAGGACTGGCATGATATATTCAGAGCACTAAACGAGAAAAATATGCAGCCAAGAATACTATATCCAGCTAGGCTGTCATTGAAAATAGAAGGAGAGATAAAACCTTCCAGGACAAACAAAAACTAAAGGAATTTGCAAACACGAAACCAGCCCTACAAGAAATATTGAAAGGGGTCCTCTAAGCAAAGAATAGCCTAAAAGTAACATAGACCAGACAGGAACAGAGACAATACACAGTAACAGTCACCTTACAGGCAATACAATGGCACTAAATTCATATCATTCAATAGTTACCCTGAATGTAAATGGGCTAAATGCCCCAATCAAAAGACACAGGGTATCAGATTGGTTAAAAAAATAAGACTCGTCGATATGCTGTCTGCAAGAGACTCATTTTAGATGCAAAGACACATCCAGATTGAAAGTGAGGGGGTGGAAAACAATTTACCATGCTAATGAACATCAAAAGAAAGCTGGGGTGGCAATCCTTATATCAGACAAATTAGATTTTAAACCAAAGATTATAATAAGAGATGAGGAAGGATGCTTAAAGTGTCTATCCAACAAGAAGATCTAACAATTGTAAATACCAATGCCCCTAACATGGGAGCAGCCAGTTATATGAGCCAATTAATAATAAAACCAAAGAAACACATCGACAACAATACAATAATAGTAGGGGACTTTAACACCCCCCTCACTGAAAGTAACAGAGCATCTAAGCAAAAGATCAACAAGGAAGTAAGGGCTTTAAATGACACACTGGACCAAATGGACTTCACAGATATATTCAGAATATTCCATCCCAAAGCAACAGAATATACATTCTTCTCTAGTGCCCATGGAACATTCTCCAAAATAGATCACATCCTAGGTCACAAATCAGGTCTCAACCAGTACCAAAAGATTGGGATCATTCCCTGAATATTTTTGGACCACAATGCTTTAAAACTAGAACTCAATCACAAGAGGAAAGTCAGAAAGAACTCAAATACATGGAGGCTAAAGAGCATCCTACTAAAGAATGAATGGGTCAACCAGGAAATTAAAGAAAAATTTTAAAAATTCATGGAAACCAATGAAAATGAAAACACAACTGTTCAAAATCTTTGGGATACAGCAAAGGCGGTTGAGGAAAGTATATAGCAATATAAGCCTTTCTCAAGAAACAAGAAAAGTCTCAAATACACAACCTAACCCTACACCTAAAGGAGCTGGAGAAAGAACAGCAAATAAAGCCTAAACCCAGCAGGAGAAGAGAAATAATAAAGATCAGAGCAGAAATCAATGAAATAGAAACCAAAAGAACAATAGAACAGATCAATGAAACTAGGAGCTGGTTCTTTGAAAGAATTAATAAGATGGATAAACACTTGGCCAAACTTATCACAAAGAAAAGAGAAATGACCCAAAGGAATAGAATCATGACTGAAAGAGGGGAGAGATCACAACCAACACCAAAGAAATAGAAACAATTAGAAGAACATATTATGAGCAGCTATATGGCAGCAAATTAGATAATCTGGAAGAAATAGATGCATTCCTAGAAATGTATAAACTACCAAAACTGAACCAGGGAGAAATAGGAAACCTCAACAGACCTATAACCACTAAGGAAATTGAAGCAGTCATCAAAAATCTCCCAACAAACAAAAGCCCAGGGCCAGATGGCTTCCCAGGGGAATTCTATCAAACATTTAAAGAAGAATTAATACCTATTCTTCTGAAACTGTTCCAAAAAATAGAAATGGAAGGAAAACTTCCAAACTCATTTTATGAGGCCAGCATTACCTTGATCCCCAAATCAGGCAAAGACCCCATCAAAAAGGAGAATTACAGACCAATATCCCTGATGAACATGGATGCAAAAATTCTCACCAAAATACCAGCCAATAGGATCCAACAGTACATTAAAAGGATTATTCTCCACGACCGAGTGGGATTTATTCCTGGGCTGCAAGGATTCAACATCTGTAAATCAATCAATGTGATACAATACATTAATAAAAGAAAGAACAAGAACCATATGATCCTCTCAATAGATGCAGAAAAAGCATTTGAAAAAGTACAACATCTTTTCTTGATTAAAACTCTTCAGAGTGTAGGGATAGAGGATATATACCTCAATATCATAAAAGCCATCTATGAAAAACCCACAGCAAATATCATTCTCAATGGGGAAAAACTAAGAGCTTTTCCGCTAAGGTCAGGAACACGGCAGGGATGTCCACTATCACCACTGCTATTCAACATACTACTGGAAGTCCTAGCCACAGCAATCAGACAACAAAAGGAAATAAAAGGCATCCAAATCGGCAAAGAAGAAGTCAAACTCTCACTCTTTGCAGATGATATGATACTTTATGGGGAAAACCCAAACGACTCCCCCCCAAAACTTCTAGAACTCATACAGAAATTCAGTAAAGTGGCAGGATATAAAATCAATGCACAAAAATCAGTTGCATTTCTATACACCAACAACAAGACAGAAGAAAGAGAAATTAAGGAGTCGATCCCATTTACAATTGCACCCAAAACCATAAGATACCTAGGAATAAATCTAACCAAAGAGGCAAAGAATCTGTGCTAAGAAAACTACAGAATACTCATGAAAGAAATTGAGGAGACACAAAGAAATGGAAAAACGTTCCATGCTCGTGGATTGAAGAACAAATATTGTGAAAATGTCAATGCTATCTAGAGCAATCTACACATTTAATGCAATCCCTCTCAAAATACCATCCACTTTTTTCAAAGAAATGGAATAAATAATCCTAAAATTTGTATGGAACCAGAAAAGACCCTGAATAGCCAGAGGAATGTTGAAAACGAAAAAGCTGGTGGCATCACAATTCCGGACTTCAAGCTCTATTACAAAGCGTAATCATCAAGACAGTATGGTACTGGCACAGAAACAGACACATAGATCAATGGAACAGAATAGAGAGCCCAGAAATGGACCTCAACTCTATGGTCATTAATCTTCGACAAAGCAGGAAAGAATGTCCAATGGAAAAAAGACAGTCTCTTCAACAAATGGTGTTGGGAAAATTGGACAGCCACATGCAGAAGAATGAAACTGGACCATTTCCTGACACCACACACAAAAATAGACTCAAAATGGATGAAAGACCTAAATGTGAGATAGGAATCCATCAAAATCCTAGAGGAGAACACAAGTAGCAACCTCTTCGACCTCAGCCACAGCAACTTCTTCCTAGAGACATCGCCAAAGGTAAAGGAAGCAAGGGCAAAAATGAACTATTGGGACTTCATCAAGATAAAAAGCTTTTGCACAACAAAGGAAACAGTCAGCAAAACCAAAAGACAACAGACAGAATGGGAGAAGATATTTGCAAATGACATATCAGATGAAGGGCTAGTATCCAAAATCTATAAAGAACTTACCAAACTCAACACCCAAAGAACAAATAATCCAGTGAAGAAATGGGCAGAAGACATGAACAGACATTTTTCCAAAGAAGACATCCAAATGGCCAACAGACATATGAAAAAGTTCTCAACATCGCTCGGCATCAGGGAAATCCAAATCAAAACCTCAATGAGATACCACCTCACACCAGTCAGAATGGCTAAAATTAATAAGTCAGGAAACGACAGATGTTGGCGGGGATGCGGAGAAAGGGGAACCCTCCTACACTGTTGGTGGGAATGCAAGCTGGTGCAACCACTCTGGAAAACACTATGGAGGTTCCTCAAAAAGTTGAAAATAGAGCTACCCTATGACCCAGCAATTGCATGTCTGTGTATTTACCCCAAAGATACAAATGTAGTGATCCAAGGGGGTACATGCACCCCAATGTTTATAGCAACAATGTCCACAATAACCAAACTATGGAAAGAGCACAGATGTCCATCAACAAATGAATGGATAAAGAAGATGTGGTGTGTGTGTGTGTGTGTCTGTGTGTGTGTGTGTGTGTGTGTGTGTGTATATAATGGAAAATTATGCAGCCATCAAAAAAGAAATCTTGCCATTTGCAACAGTGTGGATGGAACTAGAGGGTACTATGCTAAGTGAAATAAGTCAGTCAGAGAAAGACAAGTATCATATGATCTCACTGATATGAGGCATTCTTAATCTCAGGAAACAAACTGAGGGTTGCTGGAGTGGTGGGGGTGTGGGAGGGATGGGGTGGCTGGGTGATAGACATTGGGGAGGGGATGTGCTATGGTGAGTGAATTGTGTAAGACTGATGAATCACAGACCTGTACCTCTGAAACAAATAATACATTATATGTTAAAAAAAAAAAGAAGAAGAAGAAGAAGATAGTAGGAAGGGAAAAATGAAGCAGGGGAAATCAGAGTGGGAGACGAACCATGAGAGACTATGGACTCTGAGAAACAAACTGAGGGTTCTAGAGGGGAGGGGGGTGGGGGGATGGGTTAGCCTGGTGATGGGTATTAAAGAGGGCACGTATTGAATGGAGCACTGGCTGTTATACACAAAGAATGAATGATGGAACACTACATCAAAAAGTAATGATGTAATGTATGGTGACTAACATAACATAATAAAATAAAATTTAAAAAAATAAAGAGGATTAAATAATTAAAAAAAATAAAAGTTTATGTCCTTAAACCCTGAGGTTCTCTCTGGAGAACGATTATTATTTCAAAGAAATAAAAGTACACTGGTGGGAGGGGTGCCTGGGTGGCTCAGTCGGTTAAGCGTCTGCCTTCAGCTCAGGTCTTTTTCCCAGGACCCTGGGATCAAGTCCCGCTGGGCGTGGGGGTTTCCCTGTTCAGCGGGCAGTCTGCTTCTCCCTCTCCCTATGCTGCCCCCCCTTTCTCATCTTCTCTCCCTCTTTCTCTCAAATAAATAAATAAAATCTTTAAAAAAAGTACACTGGGGAAAATAAGCATATATATTTAATTTGTAAAGAAGAAATGTAGAATATGTTTTTCTGTTTTTTACTTTAGGAGATGACCTAACTATATCTTTGCAATTGTTTTATCTTACAGTAAACACATTCAAGAGATATTTTTCTTTTGCTGAGACCTAGATCCTTTTTCTGTTTTTCTCTTTCTTCCTTTCTTTACTCTCCTCTTCTCATCTCCACTCTCTTGAATTTTCCTGTTTCTGAAGATAGACTCGGGAAAAGAAAAGAAAGAAAAGGGCTAGGTGTGTGCTGACAGTTTTCAGACTTCCAGAATGTGTTTAGATGGGGGTAAAAATGTAGAAGGATATAAGTCTGAGCATGCCTAGATTAAGGGAATGAGCATTAAATGAGCACGCCATTTAAGGGAAATGGCGAAATTTCCCTTAAATATTCTAAGTTTAATCTGAGAGGGATTATTGTACTAGAGGTTCAGATCCCAGAAGGGAAAACAAAACAAAACAAAAAAGCCGATGATACCATTTCATCTGGATTCACGAATGCCATCCCTGGGTTTAAATAAAACAAGGTGCTTTTATGTGTGTGTTTATTCACGGCAAGCTTCCTTGCCAAATGTTTAGTAGACACCTGATTTCCTAGAATTAGCCGTGTTTAAGAGTAGTGTTAAGTTTCCTTTTACTTGGCTCTTTCACTTTTGCTTTACCCCAAGTGGAAGAATTATAAGCTTTTAGAGCTGAAAGGATCTTAAGCCTCTCCTTTTACATGGACAGAAAATTAGAACGAGTGGCTTGCTTAAGCCTTTCCCAGCACCACATGGTACTCTTTTTTTAAATGTCTTTACTCTGGTTTTATACATTAGGTAAAAATCCGTACTATTCTTTTAGTTGGTTAAAGTTTAGATTGATAACTATGCCAGAAACCATCTCAAGTATATTAAGCAAGACAATCGTCCATGAACGAAAAATACATTCAAAGCACAATTTAGATCAGTGTCTCCCTCTCAATTAGACGTGCTGTTCAAAATATTTAATAACAGTGCTTGCTTCGGCAGCACATATACTAAAATATTTAATAACAGGCAGAATGCAGGTGCTGACTCACTGATGTGTAGACTAGCTGTAAGCACCTAGTTTGGCTGGGATCAGTACTGGGGAGAATTCACTGTCTGGGGAATGTCCTACATTAGTCTATTTCCAGTTGGTGTGGGCTTTGAGGCCTGCGGGTTCACCAGGAGCTGTATTTTTTCAGGGTTTTGGCTTCTTGGGTAACACATTTGGGGTTTCTCTGGCAGCCTATTTCCTTTAAAGTCTATTAGCTTCTGTCTACTTATATTTTATTCAACTCCACAGATCTTGACTAGTTATGGTTCTTGAATCAAGAACTAAATCTGAGGGATTCTGTCACATAGCAACAGGTTCTTTTTTGTTGTTGTTTAAGAGAGAGCGCATGCACACAAGCACATGCTAGAGCCGAGTGGGGTGGGGGTTGGGCAGAGGGAGAGGGAGAGAGAAAATCTCAAGCAGACTCCCCACTGAGCGTGGCTCAATCTCACATCCCTGAGATCATGACCTGAGCCAAAACCAAGAGATGGACGCTCAACCGACTGAGCCAGCCAGGCGCCCCACATAGCAAGAGGTTCGAATGCTTCATCCATTCTGTAAGTTTTCAGCATAGAACTTGACAGCAGGCCTTTTGACTGTGAAAAACTATAGCCAGAAGAACTATAGAACAGTTCACCTTCCCCTTGCCCCAAGTTACATGTCATAGAGTGGTTTTTACAATGAAGGAAATTGTCATCCTTGCCAATAAAAAGAACCCCAGCATGTGTTTGGGGCTGTCCGCTTCTCAGTCTTATATCCAACCACATTCCCTCTTAATGCTTCCTCTAACTTTACCTTTGTGCAGAAATTCCAGCTTTTTAACTCTGCAAAACCCAAGTCCATCAGCCATTCAACCATATTGGATTTATGGCTATAGGAAAAATGTATCTTTCTTAGGAAAACTGTGTTTTCTTTCCTCCCTGTCTCTCAGGCAGGCCACATTTGATAGAAACTTGTTACCTGCATAACTTTACAGAAATTTTTTAGGAAGTAGTCAACACACCCTAATTTCCTGATATCTTTCCACCAAATCTCCCAAAATCAAGGCTTGGTGCAAGCATATACTCTGATTTTATTAAAAAAAAAAAAAAAAGAGGGAAAATATTTGCAAAAGGCATATCTGATAAGGAGTTGTTATCCAAAGTTTACAAAGAACTCTTAAATCAACACAAGAAAACAACCTGTTGGAAAGTGGCAAAGACCTGACCTGACCCCTCACCAAAGGAGATGCCCAGAGAGCAATAAGTGTATGAGAAGATGGTCAACATCACATGTCTTTAGGGAATTACCAATTAAAATAACAATACCACTACCAAAATCCAAAACACTGAGAACACCGAAAGCTGGTGAGGATGTGAAGCAACATGAGCTCTCATTCATCGCTGGTAGAACTACAAAATGGTATGGCCACTTTGGAAGACAGCTTGGCAGTTCCTTACAAAACTAAACACACTTTACCATCAATCCAGCCATCACACTCCTTAGTATCCACCCAAATGAATTACAAACTTATATCCACACAAAATCCTTCACACTGATGTTTATAGCAGCTTTATCCATAATTGCAAAGACTTTGAAGTAATCAAGACGACCTCCAGTAGGTGAATGGATGGATAAATAAAATGGTACGTCCAGACAATGGAGTATTTATTATTCAAGTATTAAAAAGAAATGAGCTATGAAGCCATGAAAAGACATAAAGGAAACTTAAACGCATAGTACTAAGTAAAGGAAACCAGTTGGGGAAAAGCCAATCATACTTACTGTATGATTCCAATTATATGATTTTTCTGGAAAAGGCAAAACAGTAGAGACAGTAAAAAGAGGTTACCAGGGGCTGGGAGGAGGGAGGGGCGAAGAGGTGGAGCACAGAGGATTTTTAGGGCAGTGAAACTATTCTCCATGATACTAGAATAGTGGATACAGTCATTATCCATTTGCCAAAATCCATAGAACCTGTTGCTATGTGACAGAATAAACTCTAAGGTAAAACATGGACTTTGGGTAATAAGGAAGTGCCAATATAGGTTTATCAGTGTTAATAAGTGAATGACCCTGGGGTAGGATATTGATAGGGGGGGAATTCATGCATGTGTGTGGGCAGGAGATATATAAGAACTGTCTCTACTTTCTGCTCAGTTTTGCTGTGAATCTAAAACTTATTTAAAAAAATAAAGTCTACTTAAAAAAAGATGGCAACAGCTTAGCTAGTTGTTTTTGCTATCACCTATCAGAGATCATTCTTTCTCAGCCAGGATAGGAGAGTTTTCACTGCCCTGTGATACATGTTGTCTTGCACAAGTCCCTAATTTAGAGTCTGTTTCATGTAAAACCTCATCTCCATAGACTAATTTTTAGAGTAGCTAAGACCTTTGTCAAGTCAGTCAGTAGTCCAATTCGAACTGGCTTAAGCAAAACTGAGACCGTATTGACTATATAACTGGAAAGTGTAGGAATCAGACTGGATTTGGGCATAACTAAAACCAAGTGCTTAAAAACTGTAGTCAGGCCTCTCTCTGTCCCTGTCTTTCACCACTTCCAAACCCATGTTGACCTCAATCTCATGAGGGCTGGCTCTCCCCATGTGGGGGCTATATCAATACCAGCATCTCTAGACTCATATTACACTGGGTCAGCAACACTTAGAAGAAAGAATGATCCTTTCTCAGCAAAAAAATCACAAGTTTATCAAAGTTTCCGTTTTGCTTTGGATGAGGCTGAAAGATAAAGAAAGGTAGTAATTCACTTTTCATGGTTAGGATGAGTTTCACTTATGATGTTCAGGCATGTGAATGTTTCAAACCTTTGGCAATCTGAATCATTCACCAAGACTTCACCTTTTCTATGTAGGCAAAGTGTTACATAGGCAGAAAAATCTAGTCATTATTTTATATGAGGGGGAAACTTTGGGGTGACTGAAGTACTTCAGAGAGTCTAGAAAAATCCATTGCATGTGATTATTCATAAGGCAGCTTTTGAAATGAGGTCAGTATGCCCGAAATGGTATTTGATGGCTTCACGTTCCATATTATAGTTGATAAATGAAAGATTTACCCCTGTGGAATGTGAAACCCATTCACAGAATCAATCTTGGAGCATCTGGGGGAGTTTGAATTAATGAGATATATAGCCCTTGAGTGTAACTAAAATCTTTATCCCACTTTGACCCACTTGAGAAGAAACAGCATCATTGCAGTATAAAGCAAAATTAGTTACATGACCGGCCATGCACAGTTAAGTTCCTTTCAACTAAAATTATTTAACTGATTTTGTTCCTTCTGATTTATTTTAATACAGTTTGATTACCAAGAGGATGCAAGCTTCCTTTTTAAGTTCCTTTTTAAGTTTAATTCAAATTCTATTCCAGGAACAAACAGAAACCATTTCCTTTCACTTTTTTTTTTTTTTAAGTATCACTTATGCTGCTTTGTGGTTTTGCTGAGAAGTAACTCAAGGTAGAAGAAGGCTGGTTATATTTGTGTTTCTTTTTTTTTAAAAGATTTTATTTATTTATTTGACAGAGAGAGAGAGCACAAGCACGGGGAGCGGCAGAGGGAGAGGGAGAAGCAGGCTCCCCGTTGAGCAAGGAGCCCGATGTGGGACTCGATCCCAGGACCCTGGGATCATAACTTGAGTCAAAGACAGACGCTTAACCGACTGAGCCACCCAGACGCCCTATATTCATGTTTCTATTCTTGAGTGAATTCTTTTTAGAAGTTCTTCAGATAATAGAGTATGTAGTTATAATGTAATTTTCATTTATTTGCAATAATAAAAATTCATGAGGATTCATCCACCATGAAAATATAAAGTCTCATCGCTCTCTGTATATGATTATTTTACATGATGATCAACATACCAAACCCCGTGATCTGTATCCTTCTTATGGCCATTGTTTTCTTTGACCCACTTTGTCACACTTTTATGTTCATTCGTTCTTCTTAACATTTGTTGAAAGCTGGACATGAAAGACTTCATTGAATTTGGACTCACAATTGGGACAAAATAAAACAGGATACATCTGAACACTGGTCAAAACAGAAACAGAAAAAAACCGAAAATTAAAAATGAGCATATGTGAACTAAGGAAAGAAAGGGAATGGATATTTACTGAGTAGTTTATTACACATGTAGTTATATAGTAATTTCACAGTAATCACATGGGGGATGTTATCTCTGGAGATATATCTATATATCTATATATATCTTTCTATAGATAGATAGATTTCTTTTTACTTTTTAAATTTTTTTTTTAAAAGTGGGTGCCATTTTTTTTTTAAGATTTTATTTATTCATTTGAGACCCAGAGATACCGAGGGAGAGAGCACAAGCCGGGGGAGCTGCAGGCAGAGTGAGAGGGAGAAGCAGACTCCCCCCTGAGCCAGGAACCCGATGTGGGGCTCAATCCCAGGACCCTGGGATCATGACCCAAGCTGAAGGCAGACGCTTAGCCATCTGAGCCACCCAGGCATCCTTAGATATATTTCTTTTTAAAGTAATTTCAAGGTTAAATAACTTCCTCAATGTCATCCAACTTGTAAGTGGTATTTTGTTTGACTCCAGAGGAGTTCCTTTACCATTCAGCCTCAGGAAGAACAGTCTCGCAGGCAAAATTAGTTCACCTTATTTAAAAGTCTTTGGAATATCTTTTGTGCATTCTATGCGTTCTAATTGATTCTGCCTCGTTAGAAGGTGATTTCTCAAGTAAAATGGATTGGGGGCCAGAAGAGCCATTATTCGGTTAACCTATTTCTTGAAACCAGGAAGAGTGAAAGGTCTGGCTCAATAACCCGAGAGGCAGACATCCTGGGAACCCTTAGGGATAATGCAAAGGATAGTGAGGACCAGCTCATACAACTGTAAAGGGTCAAGCAAATATCATTATCCATTCATAATTTTTTTCTGGCCCAAGCACCCTTGAAGGAACAAGTTGTGAAACTGAACGTTACAAACTGCAGGTAGGGAAGGGGACATTTGAGGCCTTTTGTTTTTAAGTCGAAAGTAAAGAGCAATGACTGGCTGAAACGATATAATGGAGCAAAGCCTGCAACAGAGAGGCCATAGGAGCAAGGAGCAGCCAGGGGACCAGGAAACAAAGAGGGACTGTTTAAACCCGTGTGTGGCCTTATTGTCAATCACAAGAGGGAGACACATGGATCGACCATGCTTTGCTATTACGATAATATCAATAACGGCCATGTTAATAATACTTTATCATAGGGGGTTTTGATATATTATTTCATATTCTCGAAACAACACTGCAAGGTTAGCAACAGCATTTCAGAGCTAGGTTCAGTGAAGTTCAGAAAGGCAAAGCAATCCAGCAAAAATTATAGCTGAGCTGGATCCCGCCCAGGTCCTAGGTATTTGACTCCTAGGTCCCTGCTCTTTACACAACTATGCAAAGCAGAACACACATGTTAAATGTGCGGTCTTTTATTAATAGGGCACTTGATAAATTTTAGTTCTCTTCTTCCTGCCTGTGACTTGCCTGTTAGAAAGAATTTCTGGCTTTGTTTTACTCTTGGGTCTGATTGTCCGCCATCTATAGTAGTATATTATTGCTGCTACAAATGTAATGGTTTAAAACAACACAAAGTTGTCATCTTACATTTCTGGAGTTCAAAATCATCTCACTCGCCTAAAATCAAGATGGTGGCAAGACCAGTTCCTTCTTGAGGCTGTAGGAGAGACTCTGTTGCCTTCTCCAGCTTCTAGAAGCCACCTGCATTCCTTGGCTTATGGCCCCACATCGCCTCTCCTTATTCTCCCCCTGCTTAGCCAGTCATCAGGACTCCTGCCTCTCTCCTGTTAAACCCTATGATTGCACCGGACCCACGTGGATAATCCAGGATATTCTCTTTAACTCAAGATCCTTCATTTAAACCCACCAGCAAAGTCCCTTTTGCCGAGTAACATAGTCACAGTTTTGGGGAATTAAAACATGAACATCTTTGAGGGGCCATTTTTAGCCCATCACACCATCTTTCTGTTTCACCCTTCACTGGATGATCAGGCTCTGCCTCAGGGTAGAACACAATATGAGTGGAGTCAAGGCGCAAAAGCAGGCCGGGTCACCCAGAGAAGAAACCAGTGCATGATTTGAGGTCACTGAGAGCAGACAACATGCACACCAAGTTCAAGTGGGAGAGTGTTGAATAGCAAGAGGAGAGAACATGTGCAGAGGATCCAGCCCCTTGCAATATGCCAGTCCCCCAGAGCCCAGCTATTTCATGCTGCTAAAGACCTGCCTCCAACCCCACCCCTGTGAGGTCTGGCATGCAGAAAGTGGGAGGTGTGCCTGATGCACGGACGCAGGCATGTAGGCAGAACAGAGGAGGACACACTGAGTCTGAAAGCTATTCCCACGTAGGGCAATAAGCCCAGTGCAGGTGCAGGGGTTCCCAAACTCTTTTTATTTTTAATTTTATTTTTTAAATTTTTTAAATTTTTTAAATTTTTTAATTTATTTTTAATTTTTTTAATTTTTTAATTTTTTAATTTTTTTATTATTTTTTTATTTTTTATTTTTTTTACCAAACTCTTGATAAGAAAGTATTCCAGGCCCGAGGTCCATTCTTCAATGGCCAAGTCGGGCCAAAGGCTGCATGCACCACACTGCCTTTCCCAACACTTCCCCCCGCCCCCCGATCCCCATTCCCTGGCTTGGGAACTGTAACCAAGAAGTATAGGAATCACTTCAATCCCTACCCCACCCTCAAATCCAGATACAACTCTCAGATATCTGTTTTTTTTTTTGAGAACATTCTCCCAAGTGTTCCTCTTCTTCCTTCTGCCCTGCTCTCCACCGCCAGTGTTGTTGCTAAGGGCATCATGCTATGCATCCTCCCAGACAGACATCTCCAGCCCAGAGTTCCCAGAGCGATCATATGTTCAGGTTGTGGACTACGCAACCCTGGGAGGGTGCCATTCATATAATAGATATTGTAGATTTGTAGATTTTTTACATCAATTTTACGACGGATGGAAGTGTCTTGAGAAAAGAGTTCCTTTTTCTAATCTATCTGCACAAGGGTGTGGTGCTGACAGGCAGAGGCTGCTCTGTCCTGAGAGGAAGGAGAAGCAGCTCAGGTGGGAGGGGAGCAGGGGCAAGAAAACCTCATCACAAAGAAAGATAGTTCTCATAAAGAGTTCCTTCCCTGCTTGCTCAAGGGACTAGGCTGAAGGACGTTTTTACAATGATTACTTGAAGATACCAAGTCAACTGGGAAGTTAAGCCACTCCCTATCCTGAAATTTTGAGTCAAAAACCTCCATTTGCACAGTATTTTGCAATACGTCTTAGTCTTGGGAGATTTGGAGCAATTCCTATCAAAATCCAGCAGAGGTGATTGCAGGATGAGAAACAGTAAGCTAAAGTCTTGCTTATATTTTTTTCCTTCCTTTTTACCCTCAAGAGCTGCCTAAACTGGGCTCTAATCCTGCACTGTTTTCAGCTCATAAAGCTCTGTCTTCTGAAGGAGGGGGATAAAATGGGCTTTTTGTCTGCCCATCTATCTGCCTAGCTTCTGTGTTATTCCACTTCATGCATTTTCTGTTAAGATCTGTAAAAAGAATGGTGTCCAGCTTGCATCCCTAGGCAAAAACTACCTACTGTGGACATAGTGCCCAAATTAGAAGAGAACCCCACCTATGTTCATGTGTGCTGGAACATTATGGGTCACCAAACTGAAACAGTTTAAAATTTGGAACAGATAAACAGAAGTGACTTCATTTGATAGATTTTGAAATATCTAAGGAAAATCATGGAAAATGCTCTTCTAAGAACCTAGATTTGTGGGGGATGTGTGTGTGTGTGTGTGTGTGTGTGTGTGTGTATGTGTGTGTGTGGTTAGGGAACATAGGCTTACTACCAAATACCTAAAACCTCACTGAGGACCTTGAGAAAAAATCTCAGTGGGCATCTCCTCAACCACCTGTAAAATCCCTCTGGAAAATTGCTCCCAAAATTTGTACTGTGGTCTCCACCTGACTCAACCCTTCACAGGAGCCTAAATCTCCTATTCAGTTAGGCTTCTTTCCTCCTACGCCTTCTAAATCCCCTAGGCACTCCCTGTACTGAATACTCAAGAGCTTCCCAGTCAACCATCCCTAGATGCCAGAATCCCATCCATCAGGTTGCTTCATAATAAGATTGAGCCTTTGAGATATTATCTCTACACTACCCAAACTCTTTTTTTTTTTTTAAGATTTTATTTATTTGACAGAGACTCAGCAAAGAGAGGGAACACAAGCAGGGGGAGAGGGAGAGGGAGAAGGAGGCTTCCCGCTGAGCAGCGAGTCCTATGCGGGGCTCGATTCCAGGACGCCGGGATCATGACCTGAGCTGAAGGCAGACACCCAGTGACAGAGCCACCCCGGTGCCCCAACTCCCCAAACTCTTAGTAAGACCCAATCTTAGAAATAATGGACTCATTACCTGGGACATTTTATCTCCATAGCTGGAAATTAGAAATAGTCAACATGAAGTAGCTGTGTCCTCAGAGTAAGCCTAGACTGTAAACAGTAGAAAATAGAGCAATTGTTTATATCAAAGAATTTGAATGTAGCAAGAAGCATTGATACAAAAATTTGAATAAATATAACTGGAAGCAACTTTGCCCTTAAATGTGAAGTAATCTTTGTTTTACAGATTCAAAAGATCTTTCCCCAGGAGCCTAGGCATAATATTAACACACTTTATGATTATCAAATAGTAAAAAGCAGAATTGCTTTGCCCAGCTAGAACTCATGCATTACATTAGATTAGTAATCTAATCTTACACATACCATTCATTTAGTAACTGTTGATGAGTCCAACAGTGGCTTAAGTGAAACTGACACACAGAACTTTGGAGACTCAGTGACTGACTACTTTCCTCTTATCTCTTAAGAGACTTTTGTTCTTCTCTGAAAAAGAAACTAAAAGCTTCTAAAGTCTAAGAATGGTCAACTGTAAGACTATTAACCTCAAATTGAAAAGGAACAGAAACAATCATACATTAAATAAGTGTTTCTGTAACATGTAGAAATGAGCACGTCTGAGTGACTTTAGGCCAAAATAAGTTGACTACACATCCATAGTGAGGTGTATTCTAAGGACAGAAAGAACTGAAAGAAACCCTGAACTTTGTCCTCTCATCTTATTGTTTGGATTAATGGGGTTACTGTTTGGGAATTATTTTCCTTTTATTGTTAGGTAAAATGAGCAGTAATCTTTTGTTAAAAAAATCAAGATTTTTCAACATAAGAGAAATGGAGATACCATCATAGAAAATAATTTCAGTAAGAACACAATGTTAGAACTCAGAAATATCAATACAAATTCATGCCTTTGAGAGAGAAAAATATATATATCTTTTCTGGGACTATCCACTAAAATTGTTTACTACCAGTGGCATCCCAGAGGAGACACACTTAGTATGTATGTTTAGCACATATATTACAGTTTATAATTCCATCTTTCTACAAAACAAAACAGGAGTCCTTGGAACAAGAGCCAATTCCATGTCCGGGCCTAAGAAGGTACAAGAAGTAGAAAATAGGAAAGGCTTCAAAAATTAATTTGCATAGGTGGTTTTTAAATTTTTTTCTAAAAAGATTTATTTATTTATTTATTTATCTATTTAGAGAACAAGCGGGGGAGGGGCAGAGGGAGAGGGAAAGAGAGAATCTCAAGCAGACTCCCCACTGAGTGTGGAGCCCAATGTGGGACTGGATCTCATGACCCCAAGATCATGACCTGAGCCAAAACCAAGAGTAGGACACTCAACTGACTCAGCTACTCAGGCGCCCCCCCCAATTTTTTTTCATTTTGATGGAATTTCAGTCTTGCAAAGAAGTTGCAGGATTACTGCCAAGATTCCCAAATGTTCTTCATCCAGATTTCCCAAATTTTTTTTGTGTTCTTTTTAAGATTTTATTTATTTATTTGACAAAGAGAGAGAGATCACAAGCAGGAGGAGTGGCAGAGGGACAGGGAGAAGCAGGCTTCCCACTGAGCAGGGAGCCCGATGCTGGGCTCGATCCCAGGGCCCTGGGATCATGACCAGAGCCGAAGGCAGACGCTTAACCGACTGAGCCACCCAGGTGCCCCAGATTTCCCAAATGTTAACATTTTAGTGTCTTTGCTTTATTTTTATCTCTGTAAATATATTTTCTGAAAAATTTGAAAATAAGTTGCAGGCATGATATCCCCTTACCGCTAAATGCTTTAGTACATTCTTTTATATAATCACACAATTAACATTTAACTATTAACAGGAAATTAACATTGATGCAATTCCATTATCTAACATATAGATCTTATTCAGAGATGGCCATTTATTCCAATAATGTCCTTTAAAATAAATGAAAACCTTGGGTAATACATTGCATTCAATTATCATGTCTTTTAAGTCTCCATTAATCTGGAACAGTTCCTCAGAATTTTTGTGTTTTAGGACATCACCATTTTTAAAGCATATAAACCAGTTATTTTGTAGAATGTCCCTCAGTTTGGGTTAGTCTGATGTTGCCTCACTATTAGGTTCAACTTGGTTCAACTTGTTTGTCTTTGGCAGGAATCATTCAAGTGTTGCTGTGTCTTCTCAATGCATTGTACCAGAAGGCACATGATGTTGATTTGTCTCTTATGGATGAGGTGAACTTCGACCAGTTGGTTAAAGTAGTGTGGTAGAGGTTCATTTCTGCATATTTTTTTCATTACTTTCAATTCACTTTGTTGGGGCTTATGAGGAAGACAACTAAGTCATATTTGTTAGGAACTAAAAGTAAGAAATTAGAAAGCATTCCAGCAGAGATTACATATGAGAAAGTATTATATAAACTGGAAAAGCACCTAAATGAATATAAAGGTTTGTTATTATTTTTTTTAGCAATGATTCCACTATAACATTTCCCAGGAAAAGTGATTTAATATGCAAAAAAGCTAAGCCTCTCAGTTTTTTCATCTGAATCTTGTCAGGGAAAACAATCACATGAAAGTAACATCAATCCAAAGTCCCAATGAAGAACAACTTCTGTTTTTCCTCAAAGTCTTATGATCTCAGCTCATTTGACTAACCCTTGGATAAACTACTTAGAGTCTCTGAGTTTTAAATTTTTCCTTCCATGAGAGAGAGAGAGAGACAGAAAGAGTGGGGAGAGAGGGGAAGGAGGAAGAGAGAGAGGAAAGGAGAGGGGAGGGGAGAGAAACCACTCCAGTCGGAGAATAGTTGGGAAGAACAGATATAAAATGCAATGCACTTGGCGTAATGCATAATGCTTGGCAAAGTCAATGTAAACATGAAGACGAGTTATTGTGAAAGTGGTCTGCATCAGTATTCCCTGTGGACCCCCATGAGGCAGGTGGGATAAATATTTGTTATTATCTCCATTTTAGATGTGGTCACTGTCTCCAAGATCACATAAACCAACCCAGAAGTGGGGCTAGTACCTGCTTTGGGGTTACTATTTATTGCTCTTTCTTCTACATATGGCCGTAACCTTGCATTTGCTGCTTGGAGAACTCATTTTATGTTTAAATGCATATACAGTTTTGCTTGCATTTCTTAAAGATTCTGCTCAGACCAAAATGTGATCACGCAAAAGATAATAATAGCCTCCATTTAATATCACTGAAGTCATTTTGTTCTCTTATCTCTTGTGTTTAAAAGAAAGTTCCCAGGAGCAGGAAAGGTGACCTGAGTGTGACTGCAAAACAAAGTTATCTATCACTGTCATAGGCACCAGCACTAAACATTTCTCTAATTTGAATTCAAGGGCGTTCTCACCAATCATGCTGGCAGAATGCAAAGCAACATTTATTTTACCCAGCACAACCTCCATTTGACTGATGACCATAAAAAAAGTATGATTCATTCTGTTGAAAATGCATTATCTTGAAAACCCCCCTGGAGAGACCAATAAGTCTGTCTCTGTGGCATTCCATTTTCTAATTGCAAGTTCACTTTAATCAAAGTAGTTTCTCAGATCTAGATCTTTAACTTATGAATACACTTGCTAAAATGTGAAAAACAATTTATTACTTTTCTTTAGTTGGCCATTTTCTTTGGTTTGGTGTTATACAATCCAGAAATCAAAAGGAATCAGAACATTGGCAAATAAACAACTTAAATTGCTTAATACCTTGAAAAAGGCCCAATTAGTAGGAAAGAATGCCAATAGGAGGCTTCCAGGACAAGGTCTGTTCTCAGAACTTTCCTTGTCTCCGGGAATCCAGGAGCAGGGTAGCAAATCCACCCAGGCATCACTACTTTACTCCTACCCCTAGACTGCATCCTTCCTCCCACCCTCCCTCTCTTGCTCTCTCTCTGCTTTCTGTTTCCTGACTTCTACATTTTCTGCAGAAACAATGTAACATGAATTTTAAAAGGAAAAGGTTAATGCTGACACGTCTTAAAATAACTTTTGAGAAAAACCCTCTTTGTCCTTCTTCTTAAATGTGAATGCAAATTATATTGTGGTTGTTATTTTTCCTTCTTATTTAGCAGCACAGGACCATTATCATCAGGATTCTGGATTAACTCATACTGACTTGGTTTTCATCACCAAGGGAAGCCTGTGGCCAAACTGTAAAATGGGTAAAGTTTTGCTTCATTTCCTCCCTCTTGCAAATATGTTTTTTGATTTGCCCCTGATGATTCTGGGTTTTCAGGTTGTATAGATTTTTTTCAGTCAATGGTGTAAAGCACTCTGACAAACTCACCCCAGAACCAGGAAGCCTAGAGAGTTCCAAATAAGATGAATAAGATGAGTCTTAAGAAACCCACACTGAGACATATTATAATTAAATTAAATTGCCAAAAGTTAAAGATAAGAGAATCTTAAAAGCAGCAAGAGAAAAACAACTTGTTATGTACCCGGGAACTCATAAGGCTATCAGCAGATTCTTCAGCAGAAATGACAGACCAGCAGGGAGTGGTACAATATATTCAGCATGCTGAAAGAAAAAAACCCTGCCAACCAGGAATACTATACACAGCAAAACTATTCTTCAAAAATGAAGAAAAGATAAAAACTTTCCCAGGCAAACAAAGGCTGAGGGAATTCATCACCATGAGACCTGCCTTACAAAAAATGCTGAAGGGAGTTCTTCAAGTTGAAATGAAAAGATATTAAACAGCAAGATCAGGACATTTGAAGATGCTGAGACACCAGGAGGGTGTGCACACAGGGGAAAGACCATGTGAGGACACAGGGAGAAGGCGGGCAACTGTGAGCCAAGGAGAGAGACCTCAGAAGAAACCAAACCTGCCAACACCTTCATCTTTGAGTTCTAGGCTCCAGAACTGAGAGAACATAAGTTTCTGTTGCTTGAGTCACCCAGTCCATGGTACTTTGTTATGGTAGTCCTTGTGAACTACCATAGGAGTCTATCCTAACCCTTGACTCAGCATGACTTAGCAGGACCCTTCTCCTCTCTGGGCTCCGGTTTCCACATCTGAAAAGGACAGGTTGGGCTACATGGTATATGAAGCTCCCATCTGTTTTTGTGGTAAACTGTTCCAGAATTGTCATTAATTTTTTATGTGGCAGATTTTACTGTGAGAAGATAATTGCTAGGACAGATGGGCTTTTTGTATTTTAACCTAACTAGTCTCTAAAAGCCAGCAGCAGGGGGGTTATAATGAGGTACAGGCATCCAAAATCCCAAAGTGCATCTGTATCCGTTTGCTAGGGGGACCATAACAGAGCACCACAGACTGGGGGCTTCAACAACAGACATTTATTATCTCATAATTCTGGAGGCGGGAAGCCTGAAATGAAGATGTCAGCAGGGTTGGCTGCTGAGGGCTGTGAGGGGGAAGATGTTCCTGCCTCTCCCCTAGCTTCTGGTGATTTTCTGGCAATCTTTGGCATCCTTGGTATATAGGAGCATCACCTTGATCTCTGCCTTCATCTTTCTATGGCATTCTTCTGTGTGCATATTGGTGACCACATTCCCCCAACTAGTCCTATTGGATTAGGGCCCACCCTGATGACCTCACTTTAAGTTCATTACCCCTGCAGAGACTTGTCTTCAAATAAGGTCTCATTCTGAGGTAGTGGGGGTTAGGACTCCATTCTAAAAATTTGGGGGGACATAACCCATAAATAATAGCATCCCTAACTGCTTACCTCCCACCTACCAAAGAAAATCCCTCAGGTCAGTCTCCTGTCATGGTTTGTCTCCCACCCACATGCTTATCCTGGGTTTTCCTGTCTGCTATTCTGTCCCTAGTACCTGGTTTTCTCTCTCTGGCTGCTCCAGAGTTGACAATTTGGAGACTCTGTTTGGTAACTAACTTCACTTTCCAATAGAGGCTACAACAGTACAGATACATATTCTTCTTGCCTCCCTTGGATCCATAGTCTCCAGCCCATGGATGTGCCCATCTTGAAACCCATCCAGGCCAAGAATGTCAAAACCCTAGGCCACCTCTGGCCATTCATCTAAGAGGGGTGGGTGAACACAAAGATCCTCACAGATCCTGAGGTAGTAAATTTGAAATGGCCTCTAAAACAATAAGCAGAAGTAGAAAAAAGACAATAAGCCAGGGAGTACCCCTAAAATCTGTAAAAACATTTATTTTGCTATACCCTCTCCTTCCTAGCAGGCTGCTTTCATGCTCTTAGGAGCTTGGGTGGCTTCGTTTTACAGGTCGATGGCAGACTCCTTGCTTTCATAAACAGAAGAAACATCAGCCAGGTCCAGGCGAGAAAACCAATTCACATTCTCCCAACTGTTTGGAAGCCCTGGTTCAAGAATTAATTCACTCCACTGGGAAGTTCTCATTTGTCATTTAAGGATGTTGGTTCATTGAAGGATAGGAATTAAGTAACATACATAAAAAAGATGATTACTTAAAAAAAAAATCGATCCCTACAGAAATGTCCCACTGATGCTCAGTATTTGAAAGCACAATTAGAAATGGTATTTTCTGGAGCCAGCACAGACTTTGCTATGGTAAGAACAATTTTTTTTTTTTTTTTTTTAGTTACCTAGAGAAAGAATAAAGTATCAGAAACCTGTGCGGTTTGTTAGGTTCTAAACATGAGCGTAGGGATGTTTTTTTCTTTCGGAAGAGGAGAATTTAATGGAAGATAAAACCTATCCTAGACCATGATTCCCTACAAGGTTTCCCATTTCAAAGAGAACCGTAAAACATATTTGCTTGGGAGGGAGGGGAGCTTGCACCGATGTATAAAACATCAGTGAGGGAACGGTTGGGGTTTTTTTCAGTATGGCCTGAGGAGCTGGAGATAACATCACCTATCTTTCAGGGTTGTTGCTCAGGTGTGCAGTCATCAGAGATCTTTCCCCCAGCCCCCGTGTCTGTTACGTGCTGTCTGTTTCGTGCTGAGCAAAGTCGGTCTCACAGTGTAATCAGCTCTTGGAGTGACTGAAGAGAATTCACGTGCAAAAAGCTCTCTCCTAGGCTTTCTGCAGATGTTAGAGGGGAAACGAAGATCAGTTTGAATTGCACAACTCTTCCTTCTCCCCATCTCAATGAAAAATAACAATGTCTCTTAGGAATTTCTATTCTCTAATGTTCCTTCTTTGGCTGTTTTAGCCACCAAAGGCTTCTCTTTGGTGGCCTCTTTCCACTCATGGCCCAGGCTCACGGGCCACTCTTTCTCCAAAAACCCTCATCCCCATTGTTTCTCCTCCCCTCCATTTTGTTGATGAATTCAGTTCTTTAATCCTACACCCACAAGTTGCACAGTCCAAACCACCATGGTTGGATTGGTTCAGCAAAAGTCCTGGGTTACGTAAGGGCGAGAAACACTCCGTGTTAAGGATCTTGCCCACTGCCCAGCACAAATCAGGCCCTCCAGAGCGTAGTATTAGATAACTCTCCTCCAAAAACAGCGTCCTTGAAATTCAGCCTCTTTCTACTTCAGCTGCTTCCCTTTCCCACATGGTTCCCTGCAGTTCCAAGAATCAAAGACTCCTAAAAGCTTAAAGCTGGAAAAACTCTAGGGACCAAACTTCATCCTCTCACTTTACAGAGAAGATCATCACAGCCCAGAGAATGAGGAGGACTTACCTGTCCAAGGTCACACTGAAATTATAGTGATGAAATTGGGACGATAGCCCAGATCTCTCAGTTCCTCACATCGTCCAACACTCTTTCTGAAGCATCAATTGACATTCAAGATGTTTTTGACCATAAGCTACGGTGAGAAATACATTTTACATTAGACCTTTGGATATCCATATGTGTGTAAATATATATAATACTTATCATTACTACATGTGATGCATGCTGATATTTTCGATTCTGTTGTATTCAATTTCACTTTTTAAAATATTGGTCATAACTCTCTAGCTTGATTTCAGGTCCCAGTAATGGGTTGTAACAAAGGGTTTGAAAAATGCTGTACTACAACCCACTATCAATGTCATTTGAAGTCAGGGAAGGTTCCACAGAAAAGCTGATTCTTGATTTGGAACTCAATATGTAAGCAGAATAAAGTGAGATAAGTAGATGAGCTAGAACAAGGATCAGGAAATGTGGTGGTTAAGAGCATGTACAGGAACAGGTAGGCTTAGATAAACTATTTGAAAAAATGAAGATAATAATTTAGGAACCAACACGTTGTAAATTCTGGTAGGAGTGTATCAGTGAGAATTAATAAGAGATGGAGGGACTACTTATCATCAGTTCAAAAGCGAAACTATTTTATACTATAGAGAAAATCTTAGTTGTACAAACTATGTACAAGTATGTAGGAATGAGATGAGTTACAACCACAAGATTTCATGGTTCATAGTGATTCACAAACTTGTCATAAATGTAAAGCACTGACTACTCCTTTCCTGCCCTTACTGGCTTTGCCTGGTAATCAGCCTCCATCTTCCTCATTTTCTCCCCATTCTAGATAAAGCTGAGTTTTCTCTCAGCTGCCTGTATCTCTAGGGATTAGAGTTTTTTGTTTTTTTTTTTAAAGATTTTATTTATTTATTTGAGACAGAGAGAATGAGAGAGAGAGAGCACATGAGAGAGGGGAGGGTCAGAGGGAGCAGCAGACTCCCTGCCGAGCAGGGAGCCCGATGAGGGACTTGATCCGGGGACTCCAGGATCATGACCTGAGCTGAAGGCAGTCACTTAACCAACTGAGCCACCCAGGCGCCCGGGATTAGAGTTTTTTAATGGCAAGGACTCAGGAGCATCTTCCTTCCTTCCTCCCTTCCTTTCCTTCTTAAGAGATTTTATTTATTTATTTGACACAGAGAGAAAGAGAGAGAGAGAGAGCACAGGCAGGGGGAGTGGGAGAGGGAGAAGCAGGCTCCCTGCAGAGCAGGGAGCCCAATGCGGGGCTTCATCCCAGGACCCCAGGATCATGACCCAAGCCAAAGGCAGACGTTTCACTGACTGAGCCACCCAGGCGTCCCAGGAGCATCTTTCTTGATTCAGACCTTTCTCTCTAGCTATGTGTATTCTAACCCCTGACTACCAGACACTTCCCATAGAAATTCCAAGCCAGGCCTTACCCTTAGTGCTGCACCCTCAGCCTCCAACTCCTCCTCCTGTACAGAGCCTTCAATCTGGAGGCTCGTTCTTTCTGCAATCTCTGGATATGCTCCTCTATTGTTCTTGGTGGTTCCCAATGGCCTACTTACACTCTTCACTCTCATTTAATCCATGCATTTAACCTTCTTTCCTTTGGAGCTTCCGGAATTCTTGAAAGGACTAAGTTCTTTCAGAGCTCACTACTCCATTCTTGATCCCAGGCATTGACTGCTTAGCTCAGACTCCATTTTTGTCCTTTCTGGGGACAATGACATAAGATCCTTGCAGCAGCTATCCTAGGAGTTCTCAGAATGAGACCAGGAGCAGAAAAAGAACAGAGGGGACCACAGAACAAAAGTCCTGAGACTCAGGGTGCTGGGGTGATGCAGGTGGTTAAGCACCCGAGTCTTGGTTTCAGCTCAGGTCCTGATCTCACAGTCATGAGATGGAGCCCCTTGTTGGGTTCCACACTCAGCACAGAGTCTGCTTAAGACTTTCTCTCCCTCTGCCCCTCCCTTTTGCATGTGCTCTCTCTCTTTCTTAAATAAATACATTTAAAAAAGAAAAGCCCCGAGACGCTATAGCAGCCATGTTGGAAAAATTCTGAACACTTTATTCCTTCCTTCATATGCCTTCCTTCTTCGTCTCACCCCACCCCTCCAGCTGAAATCAACTGATGGACTCCTACACCATTGCCCCTGTACTAAAGCACTTTTTTTCACTCAGATTTTAATTATATGTTTTTAGGTTTCTATCTCAATGCCTATATACATCTCTATGGCTGCCAGTGCCTAGCCCCATGCTATAGCCCAAGCAGGCATGTGATCAATGGCTGTCGAGTTGAGGTTATGATCCCACACGCGTCCTGGGTTGCTGCTGCACTCCACTCTGCCTCTGCCATCCCCCAGCCCTTATTTCCCAAGACAACCCTCTTTCCAAAATGAAAGGAACCAAAGTTCCCAAATAAGACCAACAAGAGATCTCTAGCTGGATATTTGCCATGACACATAAACTCAGATAATATCCTACCAAACCCAGAAACGTGATCACTCCAGCCTTTAGGAAATGCCAAGAACAGTTCAGCTCATAGTTTCCTGGTGGCTTTTCTTTCCTCAGGAGTTTTTAGTCTAGCCTTGTGAAGTTGCATCCAGGGAAGGAGCAGGTTACTAGGCAGATACTCCAGGAACTACTGTGTCAATTTCTCTGGGCAGCAACCTTCTCCTGGTCCCCGGCTCAGTAAGATGGCCAGGCCGTGCCTGAGTAACTCCTCTCAGCGCCAGAAAGGGGGAGATCACCGGGCTCACCTTATTTGTTTTTTTGCTCGACATCTGAAAACAGTCATTGCATACATACATCCAGTTGTTAGTGGTGGGAAGACTGGTCCAGTACCAGATGCCTCATAGTGGTTGGAATAGTAAGTTATGTTAATTTAAGTCTACACTCAACCTTAATTGAGAATACACTCTTGGGCTTTACAGTGACTTTAAAAAAGCCTACTCCAAGTGTTCTACTATTTCTCTTTTTTTTCCCTACTATCTCTTTTTTAGGTCAACAGAAGAGGCCTGGTTAGTTAGTCTAATTAACTTCTAGAAATGATTTATTCTTTGGTGAAACAAGTGGTGGTCAAGATGTTCAGGCTTTCTGGGAATTTTGTGCCAGCCTTTCTGTGCTAGCCTGAACAACATCTAAGTATCTAGTAAAGCTGAGCCTAGTAATTCACACCTTTGTAATGGTCCTGGAGGCTGAGGACTGCAACATACATACTCTCGTGTCCAGCAGATTTCCCCAAGGATTGTTGTTAATTGACTCTAACTAAGAAGTTAGCTGAATTCTACTGCCAGAATTTATTGCTTTTACCTGAAGTGAGCCTTCCATGAAAGATAATGGGTTGCGCATGTGGCAGAACAGAATTTGGATTTCATCGAGCGAACAAGGACAGGTGGTAATGGCCATGCTGACAAGTGTGTGTTTGTGTAGCAGAATGCTATGTGGCCCTTGACTTCATTGTTACCTGAAGGCTAGGCTGTGGGAGGAGGAGAATTCTAGCTCTTAAGTCCTTCTAAATGTTGGAGGTGACCAAAAAGAATCTGATTCCTAAAAACCATCAAATATGTTTAAGTCAGTTCACAATACTCATTAAAGCATTGAACAGCTGGAAGTTTTCACCTTTTGCTTGGATCCCCTGGGCTCTGTGAATTCTAGATGCATCGACATGGCAGCAGCACCATTTTTCTTTTTTATAATTTTGTTCTAGATAGGACTGAGAGGAGATGTAGGGGTTACAGAGATCCATGACTAATTTCCAGGCCGGTATACTAGACAAGTTTTCTTTAGGTTCATTTCCTCTAGCCATTCTCCCTTCCTTGAGGTAATACAGTCAGAGAAGCAAAATCATCTGTGTACTCAGAGGAAGTCACGCTTTTATCTTGACTTTATTTAGAGTTCTTGCCTCAACTGTTACCCTTCACTTACATATCTTGTGCTCTCCCATCCACAAGGCCTATTTTTAAAAAAATAACACTCTGTTTTAAACAATCCTTGGGAATGCCTGACACGTGATTTTTTTTAGTAGCTGATCATAGTCACTGCAGAAGTTTGAGGTAGGTGAGGGTCCACATGACCTTGCTACTAGGTTGTGATGCAAGCGAGTCTCAGATTTTAGCCAATCCACACATCTTCTATACCTTTAATTTCCCCAGTGAGAACTCATTCCTATCATTTGTCAGGCTAATCAGCCATTATTTTTACCAATAAACAAACATTCTTAATATTTACTATGCCAATTAGAAAACTAGGATTTTTTTTGAGGTACATATAACAGAAGCATTTTAAATAACGAGTTCTGAAGTTTAGAATGCTGGGTAACCCCTGAAATGTGCATCTTTCTTTTAGGGCCACAGACCGAGTCCATGCTGAAGTTATTGTAAAGTAAGTTGCAGCTTTCTTAACATATTTTCAGACTTAATCACAAGGACTTCCATTGTAAAAGGCAGTGTTAAATAAAACTCAATGGGTTTTGGAACCATGAGAGACGATGGACTCTGAAAAACAAACTGAGGGTTCTAGAGGGGAGGAGGGTAGGGGGATGGGTTAGCCTGGTGATGGGTATTAAAGAGGGCACATTCTGCATGGAGCACCGGGTGTTATGCACAAACAATGAATCATGGAACACTACATCAAAAACTAATGATGTAATGTATGGTGATTAACATAACAATTAAAAAAATAAAAAAAAAACAACTCAATGGGTTTTGGGTTCCTTTAAAGCATTAAAACACTATGTGCACATCAGTTTCCAAATAGGTGCTGGGGAGGCTGGTAGTGGCTCCAGGGTCCTGCACTTCCTAACCTCAGTTGGCCATGGAAGCCTTTTTTGGTAGTGTAGCTCATGGGACTAGTGATCCTTAGAAAGTGGTCTTGGCAAATACCGGTCTAGCTGAATTATGCAGATTTCAAGGGAAAAACCTGAAGGCTGGAAGACTGGGAATGCTGCTGTAATAGATATGAGATAATAAGATCCAAACTAAGGGTGGGAAACCAAGAAATCTTGAAAAAAATCCAATTAGACATTTAAAAGAGAGAAATGGAATAACTAGGAACACTAGTATAACGTTAGTACCTTGACTGTAGAGACAGGAAAGCCTTCAGAGATACACATAATCCAATGGGATGTCCCCTAATATCTGTAAGTATGCTCTATCTAGACAGGAATCACATAAAAAGAATTCAGTATAGAATCCAGAAGTTAACAGAATAGGTGAGTTCAATCAAGTGGCGAAGAAATCCATGTGTGCGTGTGTGTGCGCGCGCGCGTGTGTGTGTGTGTGTAGGATAGGGTGTGCAACAGATTTAGGTCCTCTCCCCTTTACAACAAAACTCCTCAATAGAATTGTCTATTTTTACTGTCTCTGTTTATTCTTCTCGCATCCAGTGTTGCACTGAAACCAGTCTTGTCAAGGTCACTAACTGTCTCTAATTGCCAACTCGACTGGGTGATTTTCAGTCTTTTTGAGTCAGTTTAATATATCACACATTTTCTGAAGTTCATCTATTTCATCTGAATTTTCACAGTGTGCAAAATATTTCACAGTGTCCTCTTATTACCTCTTAACCATCTACAGCAATTCCAAATCTAGTGGTTGGTCTCTACCTATGTCACTCTGAAAACCTCTTTTAGGAGCTTCTCGGCCCCTTCACGTTTGTGTGGCACTTTTCTGTTGATACGTTGCAGGATTTTCAGTGCTATTACTTACACAACTTTGGTTAACCATTAATGATTGAAAGTACTTTACAAAATACCAAATAAATTGCAGAAAAAGAAAGTTACGGTGGAGTAAACACCACATTTCAGGAATCACAGAGTTCAGAATAGCATGCCAAAGTACTCATCAGCTCAGGGTCTTTGTGTTTAGAGCTAAAGTTCCTTGGCCAGGAGGGTGAAAGTGTAAAAGTACATCTGTAACTCTTGCTTTTATTTCCTAAAAATGTACCATAGCACTCTAAATGCAGAAATAGATAAATGTTAATATATAAATAAACACAATACATCACCATGGAGATACACACATTTTTTTAAACTGATTTCTGAGATAAATAGCAGTGTAACAAATCCGTGCTGCCCCAGTTAGTATATAATGGAGTGTGCTTCTAAATATAAAAGGACAGGGACAAGTGTATGTGTAAGACAAAAAGCCTGAGTCCTCATGTGTATCCCTGTGATAGTATCCAGACACTGGGTAGGAGCTTGCCACCTTACGTGAGTAGTTCTGCCCTTTAAAATTTAATTCCATGCAATTCAACTAACAATCCACACTTACTAGGTATAAGGTACTGGCATTTGTAGTTAGGCATTGTAGACATTGATAACTATTAAGCCTTCAAGACAAAATGCAGTAATATCTGCTAAGTAGTAGGATGCTAACATACCCAGTTCTCCACTCATTGAATCGCTCCTTCTAGGTTTTGCCTTGGAGTTTATGTGAGCACTACTAGGGGGCTGGGGAAAATGACAAGTCTCTTCTGTGCTGAGCCCCAGGCAAGTGTGGCGAGGGCCGACTTGTCATCAGGCACGGAGGGCACAATAGCTTGGGACCACAGTGTTTTTAGGGGCCTGTGAAAATGTTTCAGTTTCTTTTAAAATCAGAAGAAAAAAAAAACCCTAAATGTTTAGGCTGAATAAAATGTTTTAATATATAGTATTGATATATTCATCTTTTTTTATGGAGAAAGGGGCCCTCAAATCAAATGTGCCCAGAGCCCATGAGAGTCCTCGTGTAGTCCTGCTCGCGGCCTGAGGGAAAGGCAATTCTCTCTTCCGACTGCAAAATTTTCAAGTAGAAGACAGACTACTGCAGAGAAATGGCCTCTTTGGGTTTTCTCACGACAAGGGAAGAGACAGTGCCTTAAAAACATCCCCATTTATTGATTCTTCCTACCCCAAATCACAGGACTGTTCCATAACAGAATATGTCCATAGTATAGACTATGAGTAGCTGTTTCCTGCTCAGGGAGGTGGTGAGACTCCCTGAGGGCTCAGAGTGGATTGGCTAGTGCTTGGAGCACGCAGATGCAAAAAGAACCCCCAAGATAGGTGTGGCATTAGTAACATCAGCAAACTGTAGCAAAAAGAAGCAAAACTATGACAATAATAATTTGAAATTGGGGTGTGTGTGTGTGTGTCTGGGAACTGTTTTGTCAAGACCAGCAAGTCACCAAGGAGATGGTTAGGTTGGTACAGATGAAAAGGGTATGATGCAGTTCAGTGTCTCCAAATGAGCTATGCTACCCTATCATCTCGCTGAAATGAGGTAGACATCAAAATAATCCATAGAGCTTTTTTTTTAGATTTTATTTATTTATTTATTTGAGAAAGCGAGAATGAGAGAGAGAGAGAGAGCACATGAGAGGGGGGAGGGTCAGAGGGAGAAGCAGACTCCCCGCTGAGCAGGGAGCCCAATGCGGGACTCGATCCCAGGACTCCAGGATCATCATGACCTGAGCCGAAGGCAGTTGCTGAACCAACTGAGCCACCCAGGCACCCAATCCATAGAGCTTTTACAAAATGAGGGACCCCACCAAACAGTCTAATATCCCCCCCCAACACACACACAAAAGGGAAGTTTCCTTACCCTCCCTTTAAAAATCACTGCCGTACTAAGCTGCCATTACTGATGAGAAGATACGATGTTTCTCACTGTGATGAATCAGAAAAAAAAATCAAACTACTGATGTAGAAGACAAAGAAGTACTAAGATACTGGGAGCTAACACTTCCCTCTCATTTCCTAGGTCCAGTTATTATAATACTTTACATATTTTAACTCATTTCAAGTCTTCACAATAATCCATCAAGGGGGTTATTATTACTATACTATACTATAGTATATGATGCTATACTATTACTATACTCATTTTATAGAGAAACAGACACAGAGAGGTTAGGTAGCTTGACTAAGGTCACACAGCCCATAAGTGGCTGTGCTGGTGTTCAAGCCCAGGCAGCTTAGCTCTGCAGCTGGTGCTATTACTAGTCACTGAGTACAGGAATCGGTAGTTAACATGACATTTACATGTCACAATACCTGTCCACACGAACTATTTAGAAGTCTATACATTTTACCAATAATGTCACTTGTGTTTTTCTCAATTCTTTGTTTTATAAAACCCTAGGAAAGAACTCCCTTCATTATCACTGAAATAGGAATTCTGAAATCCTGGGTGGATCCGAGAAGTTCATCTGGAGGGCCTTAGCAAAGAACTATCTTTTTCTTCTTTTTCTTTAAGATTTATTTATTTATTTTGAGAGGAGGGAGGGGCTGAGGGACAGGGAGAGAATCTGATGCAGACTCTCCACTGAGTGAGGAGCCCCACGCAGGGCTGTCTCATGATCCTGAGATCACGACCTAAGCCAAAATCAAGAGTCAGATGCTTAACGACTGAGCCACCCAGGCGCGCCCCCCACCCCCATTTTTTTTTAAAGATTTATTATTTATTTATTTTTAGAGGGTGGGGAGGGGCAGAGGGAGAGGGAAAGAAGGGAAGAAGTATCTTGTTTCAAACTTCCCAAATGAAGTAACTTGCTAAATTATGACTGCAAAATTTTCAAGTAGAAGACAGAGTACTGCAGAGTATGCAAATTCATACTTTAAGATGTTACACGTTTTGAAACAAGTCATATTTGTAATCATTTACCTTAATATTTCAACATGTTTTTCCTCTCTCCAGTGGATTTTGGAATCCAGTTCAAATAGATTTCTCAACTGAATGTGACCCTAAGTACTAGAGGGAACACCAAGAACTCCCTTAATTCACCACTAATGTCCCAAGGTACAAAAGTATTAGAAACCCATTGCTTTTGTTCTTTTTATCTTATGTTTCTAGTCCCCTACTGTAAACTAGAGTAGGTCCGCAGCGGTACCAAGCTCTTCTTACTTCAGCCTTTACTGCCCTGCCCCATGTACTGCTCCCACACGGGCCTTGGATGCTCAGCCTTTGTGCATGAGCTCCATGTCCTTCCCCCAAACCAAGGAGAATTTTACCTCTCAGAGAAGAAACACATCTTTTTTTTTTTTTTTTTTTTTTGTAGAGAAGAAGGATATCTTTTTGAGAGCTTTTCCTCTGTTAAAGATTCTTCAGCCATCTGGAAAACACAGGGAATGCTTTTTTTCTGAGGGCACATCTCCCCTCTCCAAATTAACTGTCTAAACCTAAAGCCAACCTTGATTTAAGGGTGGACACTAAATTGTTTTACATCCTTGATGATCTGTCCAGTTGAAAATGGAAACGGATCCACGACAAGAATTGTGAAAAGCTGTGAAGGGGAGCAAAGTGCTTTGTCTATCGAACTAAAATGGCATGGAAATATTCTGCCATTTCTTTTTACTGAGTGTATGTGTGTAGTATTTAGAGTATTTTTGTGATTGAAAAAATAATACATAATTACCATGGCTATTTGTAAAACAAAGGCACAAAGATAAATATAAAATAATCTATAGTGCCACAGCCAAAGATAATATATGTTAATCATGTTAATTTATAGGCATATATCTATCATTAAAAGGACATGTCTTATTCACTCTTTTGTTATATGATTTTTTTTCCCCTCTAATCAATACGTTGTGATGTTTTTCACATCATTAAGTATATCTTCTACTACATGATTCTTTATCAATGTATCTGGTCTATAAATTGGATCTAAAAAAATATATTGGATATATACTTAGGTTCAACTACATAAAATTGCCATTTTTGTAGGTCAAAATACTTGAATATCATCAATTTTATATGTTTCAACCAAATATTTTCCTATTGCTGGATTCTTAGATTATTTCCAACTTTTTATTTTATAAATAATGATGTGATGAACATTTTACACATAAATCTTTTTGCAAGACTACGATTATTTTCTTAGGATAAATTCCTAGTAGTGAAATTGCTGAGTCAAGGATAGACATTTTTATGGCCTTTGATACATGTTGCCCACTTTCCCTTCAAATAATGCTGATTTATAATCTCTTTGGCAGCTTTACTGCTTTACAAAAAAACCCAACTCGATTATTCTGTTCATACTACTATCATGAAATCATGCGACTGTTGGTTACCTTCCCAGCATCGTCTTCTAGTTTAAATGTCATCAAAAGATACTTTCAAGTGCTTGGAACCTTTATAAATCTGTAGTTAATGTAGATGTAAAGATAAAGTTTGCTCGAATCCAGCACCTAGCTGTTTAGTTCACGAAAGTGTAAAGGACTAGAAGGACTGCCCTTCCCTCCGCTCAAGTCAATTCCCTGAGACTGAAGTACCAGGTATAATGCTAAGCAATGGTCGATGCTTCATTTATGGTTATCAAGTTGAACTGCACTAGAAGATGCAGATGCCACTACTTTGTTTGTTTCTTGGTTGTTTTCTTTTCTTTCTTTTTTTTTTTAAGATTTATTTATTTATCTGAGAGAGAGAGAGAGAGAGAGAGAGTGCACAGGGAGGGGCAGAGGGAGAGGGAGAGAAGCAGACCTCACTGAGCACGAGGCTGGCTAGGGGCTCCATCCCAGGACCCTGAGTCAGGACCTGAGCCAAAACCAAGAGTCAGTCGCTTAATTCACTGAGCCCCCCAGGCACCCCTGTTCCTTGGTTGTTCCAGTTGGAGTGTGGTGATACAGTGAAGGAAAGCTGAGGGAGGATATGGTGTAGTTCCATGGGTGCACATATTTGTGTGTATGAGTGCATATTCAGTAATCCTGGAGTGCACCCTTCTACAGGTAACAGTTGATTTCAGGGTAAAGGAAAGATGTTAGTCAGTAGGTTCTAAAAGAAAATATTTTTTTAAAATGTGAACCAGCCATAATGGGTCAAAAGCTTAGGTGGACAATACCTGTATCTGAAAGTTCTTGCCTTAAAATCTTGTCACATTTTAGATATTATAGTAAGAGACATTAAGGACTTGGTTGCACTTAACTTGAAAAATGTTATCCAGAATATTCTTACTATGTGGACATCCAGGCAATTTAGAATCAACATCTTTGTAGAGAAAGGAAATCAAAAGCAATTTCTCTTCCATATGTTGTCTGGGTTAGTGGTATTTCAAGTGCTACTTCGTAGTCTTCTGAAATCGTTTTCTATACAAATCATATAACTTATCAGCCCCAAAAGTTTGATTTTGCCAGTGAACTTATCTAGTAATTGCTAGTTTTATGGCTTTCAAACTGCTTTGGGGAAAATTGCTTTTGGGAGACAAGGAAATACTTTTATGATCTTCAGATTCAGATTAAACTACCTAAGTTTGAAAGAGGGTCCGGCAATAGACAATTTACAACCTGATACAGAAAATATATCCACATAATTTGCTTATACAGAAAACAGACAATATACACATGGGGTTACTGAGTCATATAAAGAAAATGCAGTCAATGCAGTCTTTCTCCTTTCCTAGAAAACGTTAACTCAGACTAGACATTTTTCTGATAAAAAATATGTTTTAAAAATCATCTACACCTCTCCCCTAACAAGCTGTACATTTGTAAATCTGGAATGACAGATGAGTGACAACTCTGATGATCAAAGCAGGAACAGAAGTCATAACTTAAAGGTTGTTAAAACAAAACTGAAATTATAATGATTATAGTAATAATTTTTAAAAACTACACTATTGAGATTGGTACTCACGTTAAGTGCTACTGAGAGTATAAAATAGTGCAAGCTTTCTGAAAACGATGTGACCCACTAGGCTTTAATAAACTTAACATTTTATATCTTTTTTTAAAAAATATTTATCTATTTGTGGGGGTGGAATGTGGCAGGGAGGGGCAGAGGGAGACGGAGGGAGAGAATCCCAAGTAGACTCCATGCCAAGTGTAGAGCCCGAAGTGGGGCTGAATCCCATGACCCTGAGATCATGACCTGAGCTGAAACCCAAGAGTCAGAAGCTCAACTGACTGCACCACCCAGATGCCCCAACATTTTTATATCCCTTCACATTGTAGTTCTGCTAAAGTAAAAGGGCAATTTGATATGTGGGGAAAAATTCATGGACAAATGAAACATTTATAGTACCAATTTTTTTAATTTTGGGTTTTTTTTAAATTTATTTATTTATTTTAGAGAAAGAGAGTGTGCACAAGTGGGGGGAGGGGCAGAGGGAGAGAATCTCAAGCAGACTCCCCGCTGAACTCAGAGCCAGCCATGGGGCTCCATCTCACAACCCTTGAGATCACGACCTGAGCAGAAACCAAGAATCAAACGCTTAACTGACTGAGCCACCCGGATGCCTCTGCTTTTTAGCTTTTTTTAAAAAGTTCATTTATTTATTTAAGTAATCTCAATACCTAACGTGGATCTCAAACTCACAAGATCAAGAGTCGCATGCTTCTCCGACTGCGCCAGCCAGGTGCCCCCATAATATTATTTTGATTGTAGTATTTAGAAACAATCCAAATGATGTTAGAGGAACAGATAAAATGTTATATCATATGCTAGAATATTATGTAATAAAAATGATGCTTTCAAGTGGTTTTATAAAATAGAAAATGAAAATATTAAGTGGGTAAAGCAGAATATATAATACATTTATTATATATACATAAATTATACATGCATAAATCTTTTCACATTACTAATTCCCTGTCACAGTTTTGTTAATATAGATTTGAGTGAACAGGAAAAAAATCCTGAAGGAAATATATCAAAGAACCAAAACCAAAAATCCTATGGCAAGAATGACTACTGACGATTACTGCTTTCTGTTTTACATTTTTTATCCTGTTCTAATTCCTCTAAAATGATATATATTAAAGTGAAATAATATTTTGAATAATAATGTTCATAAAATGAAAATTTTAAAAGAAGAAAAAACAATGGAAGGAAGGAAGGAGGGAGGGAGGGAAAGAGGGAAGGAGGGAGAAAATATTGATTTCAGAGTGGTTTGGAAGTGAATTTAAGGAAAATATTATTCTGAAAAAGAAAACAAGAAAATTTTTGTTGGACTGCTGAATGTGGTAGTACAGATAGGATTATTTCTCCTTTTCAAACTGTTTCATGGTCTGGGGAAGAAAGGCACATGAACTGAAAGATAATGAGAGCTAATAGTTCACATTAGGTAGACTTTGACCCCTGGCATTTACAAACAAGATAATCGGGGTAAATATGGTGCCAGCATATTTTGGTAACTTCAAAAACCAGGTATCAGCTACCACGGACATTAATTCAAGTCTCTCCCCTTTATCGAGACCCTTCACCACCTTGAATGTTTGCCACACAGATTCATCTACTTACTTTATCTTGGCCTGGCATTTCTCTTTTATGCCACAGTTGGGGCCACAGTTGATGTCTTTCTGTGTCTGTTACCTAGCACTGCCTCCCTTGTCAGACACTTGATTGTTGCTAACAAAGGAGTGTATATTAGTGCTGGTTCTTGGTGGCAGAAGCAGAAGCTGATTCTGAATAATTTAGTAAGAAAAGGAAATCACTGGAACAGTCTTGGGTTGCAGCAGAATGGAGAAAAGGCCAGAGATCCAGATCCCTGCCAAAACAAGGGAGGAAAGCAGAGCCAAGAACTTTTCACAGAAACTAGCTCTTAGGACTTTGCCTCCGCTATTGTTGCTGTGGAGACATGGTTGTAGTGGTGGTGACTGTTGGCTGTCTGATTCCACTTGAGAGTCAACCACTGGTAGAGGCATCTGCCTGGCCCCTTGATCTGCCAGGGGCACAGGGAGTGTAATGTCCATCTCCTCTGGCTTCTGTAGCAGGAGTTGAAGCTTGATCCCTCACTATTGTTGAGAGTCTCCTCAAATAAGAAGGACGTTTGGATGGCGGGCAGCCAAAATGTCAACTATCCATTATGAAGAGTGTTGATGATGAAACACAGACTATAGCTTTTGCTTTTGTAAAATAATATTGTCTGATTTAACACAGTATTGAAAAGACACACAAGGTTGTGTGGCTGGATGATCAGAGTATCAGAAAGACAGTGCAGAGGGAACATCCTCTTGGTGCGAGAGCTTCAGTACCTGGTCCGGTACCATTGCACCTGGTTGTGAACTTGGTGTGAAGAGAAAGGTGACATGAATTAAGGATATACACAGACTAACTGGGAAAGCAAATGGCTTAGGAAACTGCAAGAAGCAAGATTGTGAAGCTGAGAGTACAGGGGTCCAGAAAAGAAGCACACGAATAGATCTCTGGGAGGATGGGGACTTTTTGCACCATATGCCCACCAGAGAGCACCATCACAGAAGAGGCACTTAACAAACAAGGGACAGGATGACTTGGCCAGCAACTGTCTCAGCCACCCAAGTGACTGTGCAATCAATGGCTGATGAATAGAGTAACCATGATGGCAGAGAGGGAGGTATGCATGCACGCAACTGCATGGACTCTCTTTCGTCAAACTGACCGTTGCTCATTATCTACCCTATCAGCACAAAGACAAATGCTGAGCCCCTGACATGGCACCATGCCATGAAAGGGCTCACCAACTACTTGGTGGCAAGCTGATTACATCATATCCCTCCCTCCCTCCCTAGGATGTTTCTTCCTGACTGAGTAAGGATTTGCCTTTCTTGTCTGTAATATTTCAGTCAGGACAGCCCTGTAAAGGCTAATCTACCAACATAGGATCCCATGTAATATCACCTCAGACCAAAGGACCCCCTTTACAGCTGAGTTCATGGAGGGGGGTAAATTTGTAGGAAAATGACAAAGGGATCCACTGACCCTACCACATACTCTACCTTCCAGAAGATGCTGACCACTAACAGAGTGGTAAATGGCTTATTGAAGGTGCAGCTGAGCCAACAGCTTGGAGGTAACAACCCACAATGATGGGGGTACTAAACTTCAAGGTGCAATATATACCTTAAACCAATGGCCAGGAGGTGATGCTAAATTCAATAGGTAGAATACACGAGTCTAGAAAACAAGAGGTAGAAGTACTTGCCATCACTTTCAGATACACTTGGGAAATTTATACTTCCTATTCCTGCAACTGTCATCTCCCTGGGTCTGAATGTCCTGGTTCCCACAAGGAGGTCAATTACACCAAGCACAGAGTAAGAGTATCACTAAATCTAAAGCTACAGCCGCCCCCTCGTCATTTTAGGCCGCTAGTGCCAATAGAGCTGGGGACACACAAAAAATTGGCATACTGGCAGGAGTAACTGACTCTGATGGTTACAAGAAGGTAGATCTTGGATTCCATAATGGGCTAGGGAGGAATAGATTTGGCTGGGGCTTATATTAGCACTTCCATGCCCAGTTTTGGCTGCGCACGGGCCAGAGCAACAACCACAGCCTGTGTAAGCCATGGTCATCAGTGGCTCAGACCACCCCAGGGAGGAAGGTCTGCGTCACTTAACCAGGCCAGCCATGTGGACTAGCCTAAGTACTGCCAGAAAGGGATGGGAATCTAAGACAAGAGGAGGAGGAAGATGATGGAGTGTCAGTTGACGCCCCAGGACCAACTGCAGCAGCAGGGACTACAGTGCCTCCCATCAGATCTGTCCTTGCAAGTTTTCCTTAGAAACTGTGACCAGAAAGGATCCTGAAAAATCTATACGTTGATGGAGTAAACTTAATATAAGAAGCAAATGGATATGACAAGTACATGAGGAGGATATGGCAGGTGCTGTTGATGTGTCACCCAGATCTGCTTTGCCCAGCTAGGGCCTCAGTCCCCACCTAGCTGCTGTGCTCCTCCAGAGAATTGTCTCCTGCCAACAGGTGCTGCCTCAAGAAGTTTTGGGGCGCCCCAGGTGGTTCAGTCAGTTAAGCATCTGCCTTCAGCTCAGGTCATGAACCCGGGGTCCTGGGATCGAGCCCCGTGTCAGGCTCCCTGCTCAGCTGGGAGCCTGCTTCTCCCTCTCCTCGCCGCTTGTGCTTTCTCTCGCTATCTCTGTCACCATCCCTCAAATAAATAAATAAAACCTTAAAAAAAAAAAGTTTTGCCCTCCCACCTCATCACACACAGGATCAGTGTGAAGCCAATGACTGAATGACACAGGACTCAAAAAACCAGTCCCCTTGTCTCAATATGGGATAAACAATGTGGTGCAATTCATGCTCCAGAGCTCCCTCCCCATGGGATCAACTTGAAGGGAGGCTCCCAGTGAGGCCTCAACCTTGCCTAGCCTTCTCCCCTTGCCCTATCTCAGTTCATGGCTCCCCCTCCCGCACAAGCATGCCCCTCTCAGGCTCTGTTTCTAGGGTGATCCCAAACAGTCACCATTAAATAGGCTTTAAAGAGGCTTTCTTATTAATTACAAAGAATGTGATGTCTTAGATGGTATTTTAGTGGTACTCTGTAAAAAAATATCCTTTTCACCAATTAAAACTGATATATTTGGGTCATTTTTCTCCAGTTTTTGTTTTTCCAGGGTGTGCTTTGTGGGAAACAAGTTTCTCAAGAGAGTCCACCACTTACACACACACACCAGTAAAAGATTTTGTGTTAAGTGATTTGAGACACCCTGCAGTATGTATGCTAGTCTGGGAGACTCATTGTGCATGTGAGCCATGGAAGACTGTGAGGCAGCAGTACCCAGTGGTTAAATGACCCAACAGATCTGTTTCCAAATCCTAGCTCAGCCACTACTCATGCTTAGAATCATCCCTTAAGTGAACTTTTCTGATCCCAGGTTCTTATACATAAAGTTGATGGGCACACGCCTCACAATTACAGTGCAAGAATTAAATGATAGAATGCATAAAACCACTTAACACAGTGCCAGACACATAGAAATCAGCAATAAATTCTAACAAGTAAATAAAAAATAAGTACCTTGAGCTGCAGGGGAGAAGAGGACTGTCAAATTTTTTTGACTACAGAACCCTTAACAAATAAATAAAAGTCAGAGAAAAAACATGAGATGCATTTTACAAAATGCTAATTTGGTGAAATTGAATCACACTCAGCACAAATTAGAGAGCATTATCTAAAGAATATGAACAAGAGAAACAGCAAGATAACTTCAGGCAAATACACCTAATGACAATTCAGAGATCTCTGCATTAAAAATAAAACAAAACAAGCTAAAAAGTAGTCATTATCTTAATTCTAAGAAAATTAGCATCTGCCTGCCTTATATTTTCCAAATCAACATTAATTTTCCACCATGGCTACGTATTTTCACCCAAATATTCTTGATATTTGTTTACCTAATTATATATTATATGTTAACTTGAAAATTGCAATCCCCCTGCATCTTGAGTCTGGGTGACCCTAATTTACAGCATCCCCCTCACCCAGCCCTGAGCAAGATCCCAGAGGGCACGATGGTGTTGGAGAGTAGGAGGCTCTGCATGGGGCACCTGGGTGGCTCAGTCGTTAAGCATCTACCTTCGGCTCAGGTCATGATCCCAGAATCCTGGGATCGAGCCTGTGTCTGGAGTCTGGCTGCCTGCTCAGTGGGGAGTCTGCTTCTCCCTCTCTCTCCATGCTGCACCCCCCCCCCCACCCGCCTGGCTTGTGGTCGCTCTCTCAAATAAATAAAATCTTTAAAAAGAAAAAAAAGAGGCTCTGCAGTACCAGAGTGGTAGCTAGAGCCAAGGTGTGTGTGCTTTGTTTGGTAGGGGCAGGAGGCTTCAGCCAGAGTATTTTTATAAAGTAAGTCAATAAAACAATTCTTCTTGTTCCCAAAATAATCATGAGAAAATTTCAGAAAAGGAGATTCAGTAGATATTATATTAGTTTATTAGGGCTGTCATATAACAAACCATCACAGACTGGGTGGCTTAAACAATAGGTATTTATTTTGTCGTGGTCTGGAGGCTAGAAGTCCAAGATCCAGGTACGGGAAGGGATGGCTTCTCCTGAGGCCTCTCTCCTGGGCTTGCTGATGGCTACCCTCTTATTATGTCTTTTTATGGCCTTTCCTCTGTGTGTGCCCATCCCTGATGGCTCTTCTTTCTCATATGAGGACACCAGTCCTCTTGGATTAGGATGCCATACTTAAGACCTCCTAACCTTCCTTCCTTCTTTCAAGGTCCCATCTTTAATACTGGTCACATTCTAAGGTTGGGTTGCAACATATGATTTGGGGAGGAACATAATTCAGTCCATAACAGGTATTAATATAGATCAGACATGTTTTTTGACTGCCATACATTCTATCTCCTGAAGAAATATTTATCAGCCTTGAACTCAGTGAAAAAGTTATACCTATGAATATTTACCTCTGTAGTGCACTGCAAGGCATGACTTCCCTCTCTGGACCCTTAGGAAAATGCTATTTGCATTTAGAGTAATCATTTTAAAATCATTTCAATATTTAGGAGAGAGTGGATCTCCTCTCTTACAGAACCTTCCCCAAGAGGTTGTCTGTGTCAGATTCATACATTTCTATGTGGAGAAAGAGCCAGTTTGGAGTTGGAAATCAGAATTCTAGTCATGGTTTTACCACTAGGTAGTTGGAAAATTCCTTTTGCCTCCTTAGGGCAAAGCAAATTCACCCTGCAGCATTCACGTGGGAAACAGGTTCCCTTTCCGGTTTTTTCACTTAGATTCAAGCGTGTCAAAGATCGTTGGAGCTCACTGTTTTCATTCATTTCCTTTGTTGCCATGCTAACACTGGGATAGCATACAAAGTAGCTAGCACATTACCAAGGCCTGAGTCCAGGCTTGCCAGATAAACAAGATAACAAGTTAACACAGAACTTTATGATACAGGCTCTGATTTCACCAGAGGGGGGAAAAAACAAACAAACACCAAGATTTATTTTTTTATTGACACAGATATGGGTTTTTCTCCCCTCTTCCTAATAAAAAAAAAAAGTTTCTTTAAAGTAGAAAAAGTGTCTCTTCCAAGTTTTTTTCTTAGATGAGTCATTTACAGATTGTCTGTGTTTTGAAGACCTTCACATGGGCAGGGAATAAAAAGAGCTGTCATATGGAAATTCATCAAGTGTTAGAGCTAAACAAATGGCATTACAATAATACAGTATAAGCACTTCATTTTTCATATGGAGGAAAAAACCCACAAAAACTTGAGTTTCTGAAAACTAACAAACCAAATCCAGATGTAGTCAGAGATAGCATTGGGTCATTGCCATGTCTCCCCAGCTAAAATATGTATTCGTCTGCACCAGAGACAGTGACTTAGGCTTTGTTACATTTCCTGTAAATCCCAGGCAACTGCCGGGCACATGTTAATACTCTATAAAATACTTGTATATCAACAACGCCATTGTCATAAAATGATGGTAGGGTCTAAGAGCATTAAAATTCTCAACAACAGGGGCACCTGGGTGGCTCAGTTGGTTAAGCGACTGCCTTCAGCTCGGGTCATGATCCCAGGGTCCTGGGATCGAGCCCCGCATCAGGCTCCCTGCTCGGCGGGAAGCCTGCTTCTCCCTCTCCCACTCCCCCTGCTTGTGTTCCCTCTCTCTCTCTCTGTCTCTCTCTCTCTGTGTCAATTAAATAAATAAAATCTTTAAAAAAAATAAAATAAATAAAATAAAATTCTCAACAACAAACAAAAGGACAGGTATTAATTTAATAAGAGAACCATGTAAAATATTTTAAAAGATTAATATAGTTTGGTAAAATAATTGCTAAATCCGATGGTATCATCAAAGAAAACCACCATGTGGTTACACAACATGCTGTGATATAGAATCAAATAAATCTTTTAGAGTTAGAGGGAGCCACAGAGATTATCTAGCACCAGCTTCTAATATTGAAGCCAAGAAAACCAAAGAAATGACAAGAATAACCAAGATTCCTTCTCTCTCTCTCTTTTTCTTTTTTTTTAAAGATTTTATTTATTTATTTGACAGAGAGAGACACAGCGAGAGCAGGAACACAAGCGGGGGGGTGGGAGAGGGAGAAACAGGCTTCCCAACGAGCGGGGAGCCTAATGTGGGGCTTGATCCCAGGACCGTGGGATCATGACCTGAGCCGAAGGCAGATGCTTAACAACTGAGCAACCCAGGTGCCCAATTCCTTCTGTCTTGAAGAAGAAGGTTAGATGGCTTATTTATAGAAGACCGTGTGGTATTGACAAAAGAACAGGCAAATAGATCAATGGACAAAATTGGGAACTCACAGAAAAGACCTATGCATATATAGATACTGGATATTTGACCAAGTTAGTACTACAGATGGACAGGAAAAGAGTGGATTTATCAATAAGAGGTTCTGGGATAGTTGGTTATCCAAATGGAAGAAAAATAATATGGGGCATCCTACCTCACTCCATACCAAAGAAAAATGTTAAGACCTAAATAAATGGAGTTTTACACCATGTTTATGACTTGGAGTAAGAAAGGATTTTTTAAACAAGACATAAAAAGCACAAACCATAAAGGAATAGATTAATGAATGCAACTACATCAAAGTTAAGAATATCTGCTTATCAAGACACACCATTAAGAGAATACAAAGAAAATCCACAAAAATACCAGCAGATACTGGCAATGCAGGTAAGCAACAAAGGACATGTATCCAGGATATGTGGAGATTTTCCATGAATTCATAAGAATAAAACAATCCAAGAGAAAAAGAAGGTTAAAAAAAATGTGAACAGTTCCTGCACAGAAGGTGGAACCCTGAATGAATGGTAACATACCAAGAGATACTCAATCTCACTATTAGAAAATACAAATTAAAGCCACATGACTTCCCATTATACCCCAACTAGACTAGCCCAAAACTCCTACAATACTAAGTGTTGATGAGTGTGCATTGCAGTAAGAATTCTTTCACTGTAGGTGGGATTATAAATTGGTGCTGGTGCTGGGAATGTTTCCCTAGTCAAGTGACATGAGCATAACCTACAACCCATGTAAATGGGCATATGCTTCAGGGGACATATATGAATGTGCTCATGGCAGACCTAACTATCCAAAAAATGAGAAACCACCCAAAAGTCTTCTTAGTGGATAACTTGTGGAATATTTATATGATTAAATACTTAAAAGCAATGAAAATTTTAATAAATTACAGCATCATACATCAACATGAATGAAGTGTAAAAATAATAAGATTGAGTGAAAGCAAGTCACAAAAGAATATTTACTGTATAATTCCTTGTACATAGAATTCAAGTGGTAAAACTATTTTTTAAAAGGCAAGAAACTAAGGCAAAAGTCAAGATAGCTGTTTTCTCTGGGAACAAAGGGAGCACACAGGGAGCATCCAAGTTCCTGGACAAGGTAATCGATCTTGTTCTACATCAAGGTCTTATAATAGGCAATATAGTTTTATGACTTTATGATTATTGTTTATATATACATATATGTCTTATATTATACATACAGGTTTTATAGTATCTTCTACATGTATGATTTTTTTTTTTAGTTTATTCATTTATTTCTTAAGCAATCTCTACACCCAGTGTGGGGCTTGAACTCACAACTCCAAGACCAAGAGTCACATGGCCTTCTGACTGAGCCAGTCAGGTGCCCTGTGTATGATATACTTTGCATCACAGAAATAATTTTAAAAGGAAAAAAAGACCATCAAATCAACCTAGAAGAAAGGGTACTAGACTTGGAGCCAGGAGGTACTACCATAAATTCAAATGTTTAAAAAAAAAGTTTCTGTAAACTTTTAGTCACTCAACTGTTCAGTAGTGGAAAGAGTATTTGGAGCAAGGGGAAGTAGAGTAGTGGATAGGCTTTTTAAGTTCTTTGGATAATATCATTGACTATTTTTGAAATCTGGGAATGCTCAAGCACCTTCCCACTGCCTAGGCATCAAGTACTCTCCGAGCACCAGACTCTTCACAACATTGTTTTGTGTTATCACAACGCATCTACAAAGACTGTGCTATTATATCTGTTTTACAGATAAGAAATCTGAGGGTCAGAGAAGTTAAATGTCTTGCCTGAATTAATCCAGTCAAAAAGGAGATAGTACACCAGAGATTCTTAAACTTTACTGTGCAAATGAATCTCCTGAGATCTTATTAAAAATGCAGATTCTGACTCCAGAGGTCTGGAGACCTAAGAATCTGCATTTATAACTGGCCCACAAACCCCACTCTGAATATCATGGGTTCTGGAGCCACACTGCCTGGAATGCCGATGCCACCATTTTGTAGTTTTTTGTCAGGGAACAGTTACATTCCTTTTTTTCATCTGTAAAATTAGAGCAGTAAGACTGCGCTCATCTGGTTTGTTGTGATGTTTAAAGTTATAATATTCATGCAGGGTTTCAAACAGTGGCTGGCACTTAGAAAGCATTTGAAAATATTAGTTATTTGTAGTAAGTAACATACAACTATGCTTCTAATGAAAATTTGACTGTTACTAAAGGAGCTAATAAATTGTACCAGAGAGCCCTCAGCACAAACATTGGGAAAAATTGCCAAGAGAATCCCAGCAAGAAACTCTGCCATTCTGACTCCTTATACTCTCCTCATATGTCTTGTCCAATCTTGCTATTTCATTTAACTTTATAGAAAAATACTTAATACCCAGAAGACGTCCTCATGTGGAGAATAATCTACATCTGTCTACAAACGAGCTGCGCTATGTGGGAGAAGGCAGCTTTTCTGGGAAAACAGTTAAGGCTGGGAATCCATCCAGTTGTTTAAAACTGCTGATCAAAGCCAGACTGACAAACACTTTTTTAATAGAAACCATTTGTAGTTAAAATGTTACATTAAGTGGAATCATTGACTAAAGGTATTTGGGGGAGAAATGCAAGCGACAAACAGTATTAGTATCAAATTCCTCTCTTCCCCAACATCTTAACACAACAATGCTGTCCCTCCCTAATCACCAAGGTTAAAGCTGTGGTGTGGTCTTCATATCTTTCCTTTATCTTCTTCCTTTTTTCAGTTAGTCAGCCTATAAGATTATATTCGGCATGTTTAGAAAGGATCTTAACACCACCAATAACCCTTGTCTTTGGCCAGTGGAGAAACAAGGTAATTAGCTTGGTTGTAAATGCACTTTCCAAAGAAGACAAATGTGTGTTCCCATTGCTTGTTTAACAGGAATTGAAAAGCAAGAAACCTCCTGGGAAGTAATAAATTGATTACTCTAACCCCCCACCCCCACCCCCAAGAAAGGATGCCATCAAATTCAGTCAAGGGACAAGCAAAACTGCTTAGCCCAAGTCTCCACAGGTGCATCTGTCAGAATGACTAACCTTAGTCACAGTCAGACATATTGATCCCCATTAGTTAGATAATGGAGGTGCAAACAGATTATGTGCCTTTATTTCCTGGCCAATTACACAGCCCTGTTTTCCTCTGTGCTCAATCGAAGTGACCTAAAAGCTTCTGAGGCACTGATCTAGATAGAACAACCCTTCAAAAATTATTTTGTTCTCACATTTCTTTGTGGGGGAAAACATCCTGCAGCCAAAGGGTGTTGTTTTGTAGACCGGCAGAGACTGTTTAGCTGCGCTCTGGAATAGAAAAGAAAGGCAGATCTCCCTGTTGGACATTTGAAGCTGGATTTCCTCTTTCAAACAACAATTAATTTGGTCCTTTGTCTGAAAAGGAGGCTGAACTCATTGTGGGTGGGACTCTGTTTACAATGGATTCTGTAATTAAGTTTCCATAGTTTTGTGAGTTTGAAAGTCAAACCAAACTTGTAATTTGGCTACTTGTTGAGTTAAAATATTTTTTTTTAGCTAAAATTCTACCTGTGACTGTCCCACGAAGACAAGAGGGAACTGTGGCAGGGCAGTTCCCCACAGAAAGCCAGAATGTTCTTTCCCGAAGACAGAGAAAAAGCTGCAAACCCACAGAAACAGGAGGAGTATATGTGAATTTGACAAATCTTACAACATTGACAAAGCACCAGTTTACTACTGAGACGCTGAGTTACTGAGACAAATGCACAGGGTGTCTGCCCTCAACATCTCACACCCTGCCTGGCAGGTACTCAAGGCTTGGCTCTGCCCTTCTCAGGACAGCCCAGGACAGGGACAGTGACTAACTTATTGAGAAGCCAGATTAGCCGCCAGACCTCCTGTCCCACACTGGTATGCATATCACCAGATTAAAACAAACTTCTTGGCCATACAACTATACCCAGATTTGCCAAGAACACTGGCCAGTTGCTGTGTTGGCTGGACCTGGTGTAGGCTGAATTGCCACACCGGATGAGGTGTGGAAACTCCTCACCTTCTCCAGCACCACTCCCATTTCCTAACTGAAACATTTCAGGCCTGCCCTCCCGTAGTGGGGTCTGGCAGTGAGGCACCACCCTTCCCACTCCTCCCCTGAGCACACACTCATGCCCCCTCCCTTCCTGTACTACTACCACCTCATGGCGCTTCTACCAGCCCCCTTCTCTCTCTCTCTCTCTCTCTCTCTCTCTCTCTCTCTCTCTCTCTCTCTCTCATTCTCTCCATCCCTTCCTTCCCAAACACTTACTGCTCCCTTATGATGTGCCAGGAACTCACAGCACTGCAAATCAAGGACTTATAGTATGGGCCTCTGCCTATTCAGGGCCAGCCCTGTGGGGGAGCCCAACGTATAATAAAATTTAAATGCAATAAAAAAATCACAGGTTCCTTGAAAACAAAGGGGCAAGGTACAAAAGGGGTGGAAAGCAGGGCAGTATATATTCTACAGGTGTAGGAAGAATAATAGAAAAGTATTTCCCTAGGAGGTTACACTTGAATTGTTCTCTCCCTCCTCCCATCCAAGCAAACTTCCTGGTCCTTGTTTATCATCGGCTCCGGGTTAAACCCACTGAGCCGAGCAGTTTTCTGGGCTGCAGGGCTAATGGCAGAAGGTCTGGAGGAGGGGGCGGAAAGGGCTCTGATCTCACTTCCATCCTCTGCCTACTCTGACTGCCATGCAGCTCTTAGAATCCCAACTTTACAGAAGAGAAATTCTGATCAGAGAAGTTAATTGGCCTGCCCAAGAGCACAAGCTCATAAGATCTCCTTCCGAGGTGCGTGACCAAACACTCAAACAGTCTCACAGGGCCACTTGACCTTTTCCTGCTCCCCAAGTCTAGGGCTCTTCTGCTCTACCACAGAAGACCAGCTCTCACAGGCAGCACAAGGGCTGTGGCCCCATGGGGATGGGGCATGGCCAGTAGCCTTCTGACAGGAGTGACAGCATGTGTTCTAGCCCACTGCTGGGGTGGGGAAGGTCAAGCACAGAGCGCCCTCCTCCGAAGGCTTCTGCTTGTATATTTTTAATGATATATTACTGTTCGACGAACTTCATTTTTCTTTAAAATCAGTACCAAGGTGCCACTTCTGGAAGCTGTCCTCCGGAAGTCATAGCGCTTCCTGTTCCTTAGCCCCCCTCCTTCCTGAGCTCATCTTAACCTCACTCTTCACCCAAGAGACGGAAGTGCTCGCCTGCCAGCACAGTTAGAAAGGGCTCCCTGCGGAACTGACACTCAAACCTTGGCTGCCAAGCCTTTCCCTCAGTGTTGCACAAGAACCCATGTGCCCCTTCAGAGTCCCTTGTGGATACATGTTGCCTGTCAGTGTCTCATGGGGACATTTCTGTGCGGCCTTTCCAGGTCCTGTAGACCTGTGTGCCCCTCCTCTACCCACATGGATATCCATTTAATATACCCTATGAACACTTTCATGTGCCTCTTAGTGTCTAATGGATCAGTGCTTTCCCTTTGTCTCCCGTGGTTGTTACTTTGCACCCATCCATTTTCCCATGTGGACATTCCTGTGCATCCTCCTAGTGTTGCATGTGGACCTCTGTACCCCTTCAATAATGCAGGCTCCTTGGGTGCAAATGTGTGCAGAGCAAATTTCATGAATGGTTGAAAAAAGCTCCTCTTATTTAAAGAGATTCTACCTCAGAGCCACTTGGTAGAGTTGTGTAAAAAGCAGATTCCTAGGCTTCATTCTGGACCTACTGAATCTAAATGACTAGGATTGAGTCCAGGAGTTTTTACTTTAAACAAGTTCCATGGTGCTATGGTCTGAATGCCTTTGTCTCTCCCAAATTCGTATGTTGAAGCCTAATATTCAATGTGATAGTGTTAGGAGGTGGGGCCTCTGGGAGGTGATTAGGTCATGAAGGCAGAGCCCTCATGAATGGGATTAGTGTTCTTATAAAAGGGGCTCAAGAGGGCTCTCCCCACGTGGGGGGCTACTGCAGGGAGCCCCCTGTTAGGGCAATGCCCAGTACAGTCACTGGGGTGGGACCATCCCTGCAGCCCCAAACAGGCTGAGCCGCCAGTACTGCAATGGGCTTCAGGCACACAACACGGGCACTGAGCCTCTGCAGGGATAGGACCACCTAAAGCCAAGCGGGCAGGGCCACCAAGAGCCTTGGAGACCAAACCTCTGCCACAATGCATCCAGAAGATACTGGATTTTAATTAGTGTTTTAAAAGGGTGGTTTTGATGTGCAGCTTGGGTTGAGAACCAGTGGTTTGGCCCTCCCTTCTTCTATTCTCTCTCCTCTCTATGAAATATCCTCTTTTTCTTCCTAAGCAAATTCTGGTTTTGTTCACGTATCTATATTTATCCTCCATGCTCCATGCAGTTCCTTGCCTCTAAGGAAGCCTACTCCACTCATGGCTGCAGGTATAATTTTGCATTGTTAATTAACGCTCATTGCTCAAGAGCAGTCTCAAAAGCTTTAGGAAAAAGTAGAGGACCCAATTCAAGCCAATGAACCATCATTAGGAGAACTTGCCGGAGATATCTGGAAAAATTCTTCCTCATTCTTAAGAGTAAGTCAGTATTGGACTTCTAACAATAGCAGAGTAGCTCGTATTGGTCTACTTTTCTGCTGGTAACAGTCATAAGTTTTAAACAAAATATAAGAAAAAATAACAGTTGTCTCAAGGCACTGGAAAGCAACCAAAAGCAGGCAAGAACTGAAAGGGACACAGTCTTGAAAAAAGGGAAGCACGCTGGGTAAGATATCACACATAACTGGCACTTCCCTTGAGAGAACTTCTTCATCTGCACAATGTAAAGTAGCAGAGCTCAGGCAGAAAACAGCAGTCTCACTGGGTTGAGGAGTCAGAGGATAGTTTTTAGGGTTATTGAAGAGAAAATTCCAGAAAGGAGGGGGCCACAGAGAAGTGAGTCCCAAAATCTGAATACAAACTTCCCTCACATGCTTGGCTGATTCCTAAACAATGCATCTATGTGCCAAGACTCCAGAAAGCCCAGCTAGAAAGCAACTCTGGAAACCTGAAAGAGATGGGCAAGGATTTTAGCAATTATGTAGTGTTATAAAACCTGAGTTTGGAGTTCAAATCCTGCTAAATTGGAAGGTTTAGTAAATACCTTCGTCTTTCCACTGAAATCCCAAGGGCCAGGTCTTGAGAATAAGAACCAAAATCCAGGACTAACAGCTATACCCTAAAACTAACAGAAAACATAAAGTAGACTGCCATAAGACAGTTAAATTACAGACAGGTATTCCATCTGTAATTTAACTGTCTGCTACAAAAAAACCTCAACACATCTTCGAGGAAGATTAGAGAATCCACAGTTTTTACAACGTATCGACAATGTCTGGTACATAATCAAAAATTACTAGAAGTGTGAAGAAACAGGAACATGTGGTCATATTAAATTAAAAAAGAAAGTTGATAAAGAGCCCTGGATCACCCAGATGTTCGAGTTAGTAGACAAGAACTTTAAAACTATTAAAAATATATTTTAAAAAATCAATAGAAAACATTGATACAATAGGTGAAGGGGTAGGAAATTTCAAGAGAGACATGAAATTCTGAAAAAGAACCAGATGTAAATCCTAGAAGTTAAATAAAAATGTTGAAATCAGGGGTGCCTGGGTGGCTCAGTCGGTTAAGTGGCTGCCTTTGGCTCAGGTCATGTTCCCAGGGTCCTGGGATTGAGCTCCACGTTGGGCTCTCTGCTCAGCAGGGAGCCTGCTTCTCCCTCTCTCTTTGCTTGCCACTCCACCTGCTTGTGCTCTCTCTGTGTCAAATAAATAAATAAATGTTAAAAAAAAAGTTGAAATCAAAGTTATCAAATGGGAAATATAGAAAAATATGGCAGAAGAAACTTGATAAAGTTTGATGACAAAGTTCATGACAAATCAATAAAAAAATTATGCAAACTGAACCAACCACAGAAGGAAGGAAAACTGAAGAAGGAGGAGGGGAGAACAGAGCCTCACGGGTTGTGGGACAGTATAAAATGATTTAAAATAGTTATATTTAAAGTCCCAGAATAAGAAGAGACACAATGGAGGAGAAAATATATTTAAAGATAGATTGGGGTCGCCTGGGTGGCTCAGTCAGTTGAATGTCTGACTCTTTGGTTTTGGCTCAGGTCATGATCTCAGGGTCATGAGATTGAGCCCCATTTCGGGCCCTGCACTCAGCTGGGAGTCTACTTGAAATTCTCTCTCTCCTTTTCCCTCTCCCTCTGCCCCTCTCTCCTACCCCCTGCTAGGGTGTGTGTGCTCACTCGCACGCTCTCTCTCTCTCCCCCCAAAATAGATAAATAAATTAATTAATTAATTAATTAACTAAATAAAATCCTTTAAAAAATGAAGATAGATTGGTTGAAATTTTACTTTGCTTTAAAACAACATTCCAGAGATCTAAGAAACTCAAAAAACTCCAAAAAGGTTGGATGCAAAGAAAACTATACCAAGGCACATCGTAATAAAACTTCTGAAAATGGAAGAGACAATTTTTAAAGAGATAAAGATATTATATAGAGGAATGATGATAAGAATGACTGCCAACTTCTTACCAGAAATAATAGAGGTCTCAGAATAATGAAAAGATGTAGTTCAAGTGATAGAAGGAAAGACAATGTCCAATTTAGAATCCATATACTGCAAGGCTATCCTTCAAAGATGAATGCAAAATTAAGAAACTTACAGAAAAACTAAAGTCTAGAGAACTCATTACCAGCAGAATCCCACTATAAGAATTATTAAAGGAGGAGTGCCTGGGTGGCTCAGTCGTTAACCATCTGCCTTCGGCTCAGGTCATGATCCTGGGGTCCTGGAATCGAGCCCCACATCAGACTCCCTGCTCATGGGACGCTTGCTTCTCCCTCTTCCACTCCTCCTGCTTGTGTTCCCTCTCTCACTGTCTCTCTCTGTCAAATAAGAAAGTCAAAAAAAAAAAAAAAAAAAAAGAATTACTAAAGGAAATTCTACAGGCTGTAAAGGAAAGGGACCTGATGGAATTCAGACCCATAAGAAATAATATAGAGGGCCAGAAATAGTAAGTATGTGGGTAAATGTAAACAATATTTTCCCTTTTTTCCCTTAGATTTTTATAAAGACAATAGGCTTGTTAAAGCCAAATAATAATAATAATGTATTATGGGGTATATAACAAGTAGCTAGAAAACATATGTCAACAATAGCACAAAAAAAACAGGAAAAAGTAAAAATAGTGTACTGCTACAAATTCTTATGTATGAAATAGTAGAATTTTAATTCAATAATTCATAAAGAATACATAACATCTAATAAAAGAGATTCAGAATACAAGAAAAAAAAGTAACAGAAATCAAATGAAAAAAGAGGCAAATCCACAATTATAACTGAGATTTTAACGTGCTTCTCTCAGTAATTAGTTGAAGTAGTTATAGAAACTTTGAGCTACACCAACAACCAACTTGCTCCAGTTGATATTATAGAACACCACACCAATTACTGAATTCTTTGCAAGAGCACATGGAATTTCCAAGACAGGTTATATGTTGATTCATAAAACAAATATTAATTCATTTAAAAGGATTAAAGTCATATAGAGTACATTCTCTGCCCATGATAGAATGAAATTAGAAAGCCAATATCAAAGACATGTCTAGAAAATTCCATAAATATTTAGAAATTCACTACATCCTCTAAATGATTCTCAAAGAAGCAATTACAAGAGAAAGTCAGAGGACATTACCAAATTTGAAAAACCCATGATTCTCCCTTCTTTGTGGGGAAAAACCCAGTTCTTCCCTAGTGGGTGTCTTCCTTTCTTTTACACAGAACACTCACAACACTTCACTTCTGACCCTTCTTCACCAAATGTGGGGGGAACCATCCCAACCAGTTCTCCATGATGTCAGCTGAGTGCCCTGCAATTCAAGTCAACTCTGACACTACCTACCCAGGGATAGCATCAGATCCCACAGTTTAAGATTGCTCCCACCCCACTTTAGATGCCCATCACAAGTAGTAGGTTCCCAGGTTACCCACAACTTCTGTTGATCAGAGGTTCCTAAGACCGCCTCAGCTTTGATTAATTTGCTAGAGCAGCTCACAGAACTCTGAGAAACAATTACTTACATTTACCAGTTTATTAAGGGATGTGATAAAGGATACAGATGAACAGCTAGATGAAGATACACATAGGGCAAAGTCCGGGAGGGTCCCAAGCTTAGGAGCTTCTGTCCCCGTAGAGTTGAGGTACATCAGTGTGAATGTGTTTACCAGCCTGGAGATTCACTGAACCCTGTTTTATTGGGATCAAAATAGAACATAGACATGATCAAATATTAATTCCATTTCCAGCCCTCCTCTCTAGAGGATGGGGGTGGGGCTGAAAATCCTAAGCTTCTAATCATGGTTTGGTCGTTTGGAGGCCAGCCCCGATTCAGGAACTGTCCAGGAGTCTACCTGGAATTATCTCAATGGAACAAAAAGTACTCCTGGTGCTTTTACCATTTAGATAATTAAAAGAGTTTTAGGAGCTCCATTCCAGGAACCAAGGGCAGAGACATATATGCCATACACATGTGCCAGAGGCAAGCACAAAGGAAGCCTGCCCTGTCTAAACATACTGATATGTGAGCTGACCACTTCCCCGATTGTTAGAAATGGGCATTTATCTTTCACTTTCGCTGGCCAGCATGCAACCTCTTCTATATATTAGGAGTTCTCCACTTGATGAACAGCCCACTTCTCACCACAGAAGCTAAAAATGTCAGATACTCACCTCATCTTTCACTTTGGCTGGCCAGCATGCAAACTCTTCTATATTTTAGCAGTTCCCCACTTGATGAACAGCCCACTTAGCACAGAAGCTAAAAATGTCAGATACTCACCTCATCCTTGAGGTTAGGGTGCAATATGAGTAAGGCTCCACCAAACAGATGCATAAGCCCACACTTGAATCAGAATCTAATGGTAACTCAATGAAGTTTCATGAGGCAGAAGCAGAGGCTGAACGTTTCTGTGTGGTTTCCAGAAAGAGCAGCGTCACTGGTTCTAGAGTAGAACCTGACTTCTAGTGTAGGAGCACCTGTAGTGGCAGTGGTTACATTGCCACCAGAATGTGTGGATAGATTTTGAAGTTCCTGAATTTGAAAGCTCCAAGTCTCCATCACAATTCTAACTACCCAAAATCCTTTTAATAAATTGCTTTTTTCTTACTCAATTAGTCTGAATTTTTTTCTTTAAATTTTTTTATTTATCCCTCAATTAGTCTGAATTTTTTTTTAATTTTTTTATTTATCCCTCCCTTTTATTGTTATGTTAATCACCATACATTACATCATTAGTTTGTGATGTAGTGTTCCATGATTCATTGTTTGTGCATAACACCCAGTGCTCCATGCAGTATGTTAGTGCTCCTAACACAATGAATCATGGAACACTACATCACAAACTAATGATGTTGTGTCGGGGTTGAAGACTTGTCACAAAAGATCTTGGACACACTACCTTCAGAGGAAGAAATGAACCTCTGTCATCTTTGTATGATCGTGATGATGATGAATCATAAACGATGGGGTTGTTAAAGATCTTAAAGACCCCTTAGTAAATCCCATTGCTTGATTGATAAACTAAAGCACCAAAATGTGAGTGACTTGGTCATGGTGTATGGCTAGAAAATGGCGAGAGAATGACTGGAACACACACTGAACGTGATGGGGCTAATATTTTGGGGAAACATTAATGTGCTTTTCTCCTTTGCCTGAGTATGTTAATGCTCCCTACTTCCCTGGCCTGACCCAAGCGTGTGTGTGTGTGTGTGTGTGTGTGTGTGTGTGTGTGTGTGTGTGTGTGTGTATGCGCGTGCACGCGCATACACAAGGTAGTAGTGAAGAGGGATGGGGTGGGGGTAAGGGTGGCGTGGGGGTGAAGATGAGGAGGGAGAGTATAATTCGTTTCAGAAGGTTTGCAAAGAGAACAAAAGAATTTATATTCGGATTCTGACATTCAAAACAGATTACGCAGCAAGACAATAGCTATGAAAGAGAGTACTTCTACTTTCCTTTATCCACTCCAACCTCACTCCTTTCTGGCCCTTCACAGTAGCATAAAAAAATCAAGTAAAGGGGCACCTGGGGGGCTCAGGTGGTTAAGCGTCTGTCTTTGACTCGGGTGGTGATCTCAGGGTCCTGGGATCGAGCCCCACGACGGGCTCGCTGCTCAGCGAGGAGTCGGCTTCTCCTTCTCCCTCTGCCACTCCCCCTGCTTGTGCTCTCTCACTTGGTCTGTCAGAAAGATATCTAGATAGATAGATAGATGATAGAATAATCAACTATGAAAATTTGGAGTCACATAAATTCTCTTACAGTTTAGAAAACAGCTCTTCTGCTTATGGCAGGCTTGGAGGTCTATGGGACAATGGGGATATGTTAGGACGAATTAAAGAAAATCTCACCCCCCTTTAGCTTGAGGGGATTGTAGAAAGAAGGAGAGTGAGAAAAAGAGCAAGTGGGGCAGAGGTGAGGATCGAATAGGGGTGCACAGACCCCAGAGGCAGAAGAAGGTCGTGTATCACGTCCCCTTGCTTTCCTTCGCGCGGCCTTATTTCAGGCTCTGCTTGGGCCGTGGGGCAGGGGTGCAGGGAGAACAGCTGCAGTCTCAGTTAATCTGAGTGGGGACCCAGGAGGCCACGCTTTCAACAGGCTTCCTGGTGATTTTAATAGGTATTGGCTTGAAAACCACTGAGATCAAAGTGAGATGAACATGCAGATTCCCCCACCCTGCTTCTCAGCTTGAAGCCCTCATGAGAATAAAGAGGTTAATTATGGACAAAATAAAGAAATTAATATTGCTCAGAACATTTGGGGCGTGGGTTCATTTGTCACACATAACATGTGAGTGAAAGTACTCTATAGATTGTAAAGAGCTCTCCTCTGGAAATTTCCATTCCTGTAGCCAAGTTGCAGCCCAGAGTAGAAAAGGAGTTCTCTGGTTAGGACTCCAGGAACCTGGGAAATGAAAATAGATTCAGGTTTTAGCTAAATGCCCATAGCACAGCTGAATGTTCTTCCTCGAATCAAATTAAGTAATTTCTTTTCCCTAAATCAAAGTGAGATGAGCCAAACAAAAGTACTTTCTTAAGTAGTCGATCACTAGTTGCAAATTCCGGAGGGCTTTGCTCCTAGAGTTGGAGGGGGCAGGTGGAATGGTAGTGGTTGTGGCCAGGGCTCCGGAGTCAGAATGAGTGAGGTCAGAACGCTGGATCTGCCCTTACTAACTGTGTGACTTTGGAAAATTTGCAAAATTCCTCGCAGCCTGTGTTCTCATGAGTAAAGTGGGCCTGATTATACAGCCTCCTGCCATAGGGTGTTGTTGAGGGCAGACAATCCACAGTACATGCTTCTGCAGAGCTGTTATGAGTCCCTTTATCTAAGAATTCTGTTGAAATTTTTTTTAAGATTTTATTTATTTATTAGAGAGAGAGCACAAGCAGGGGAGAGGGAGAAGCAGGTTCCCCGCAGAGTAGGGAGCCTGATGTGGGGCTCAATTCCAGGACCCCGGGATCATGACCTGAGCTGAAGGTGGATGCTTAACCGACTGAGCCACCCAGGAGCCACTCATTTGAAATTCTTCAGAGAGACCTAGGTCCTCTGGTAGACCTACTGAATAAGAATACCCAGAGGTAGACTTTAAACAGCTACACAGGATGTCCCTGTGCACATGGAAGGATTATTCCAGAGTACCAGTACTCAGATTTTAGTGCACATCAGCATCACCTGGAGGGCTTGTGGGGGCCTAGCCCCAGAGTTTGCAATTCCGGAGGTCCAGGGTGGGGGCCCGGGAATGTGCACTTCTAACAATCTCCCAGGAGATGCTGATCCTGCTGGTGACCATGCTTCCAGAACTGCCCCAGGGTGGGGGCAGCCACCTAGGCCATCAGCACAAATCTGGCCCACTTCTTGTTTTTGTGAAGGCAGTTTCATTAGAGCACAGTCCCCCTGTGTATGTAGCAACTGCGGTTGCTTTTGCCCTGCATTGGTGATGTCGAGTCGTTGTAACCGAGATCGCAAAGATTAGAGTATTTACTATCCAGTCCTTTCCAGAAAATATTTACCAGCCTTTGTTCCAGAGTAAGAGTTCAGGTACTTTGGGGCACCATCTTAGCCTTGGAACACACCCATCGTTGGATTAAGTAATTCAGGGCTTGATAAAGGGTGGGGTTCAATCAGGAACGTGTGTTTCCAGTACTTGTGTTTCCAGTGTTGTGTTTCTTCAAATCTTGCTCTTGTTCTATTTGTAAACTTACACATTCCTACAGTGAGTAGTTACGAGCTGGCACTGAAATTTTAATAAAAAATTCTATAAAAGGTAAATATTGATGATATTGTCTACTTGATTTTATTAGTCTTTGTTGTCATGTCTAATATATTAGCTTAGCCACCTTTTATGATGCCAACAATTTACTTCAAAGGCCTTCATCACAAATGAATGCTTGCACATAAGAGTCACCTGAGGAAACTTTAAAAACATACCAATATCTGGGTCCTACCACCAGAACTTCTGATTTAAAAGTTATGGGGTGGGACTCAGTCTTTGATGTTTTTAAAAGCTTCCAGATGATTCCAATAAGCAGCCAGCATTGAGAACAATGAACACAGTGTGATTTTTCAAATGTACTAGTTAAGGGGCACCTGGGTGGCTCAGTAGCTTGAGCGTCAGACTCATGATTTCAGCTCAGGTTGTGATCTCATGGGTGGAGAGATGGACCCCTGCACCCCCACCCCATGCCCGGCTCTGTGCTAGGCAGGGAGTCTGCTTGAGAGTCTCTCCCTCTGCCCCTCCCCCTACTTGTGTGCATGCCCTCTCTCTTTTTCTAAAATAAATAAACACAACTTTTAGAAAAAAACAAAAAATAAAATGTACTAGTTTAAGTTATCCCCTAGGTCCTGAACTCTATGAATTGACACCCACAGGTGGTCTCTGTCATTCTCATTAGAGAGCTGGCCCTCCGAGCTACCATACTTCTTATTGTTCATGCCACACCCACACCATAAACTCTGCTAATTGGCAAAATGAAAGTCAGAAATTGGTTTTCATTGGGAGAAGTAGTGATTTGTTAATAATGAATATTAGACATGGTATCTATTAAAATTATTGATATTTAAGGTTTCCTAACCTGTTCAATGTCCAGCTGTGAATTAAGAGGGTTCTGACTGCCTGGTGCCAAGAGAAGAGTCAATGAAATACAGTCACTCCTGCCTTCAATGAACCTTTTGTGTCAGGTGATAGTCTGAGCATCTAAAATTTTTTAGAGGTCAGTTTTTCTCAGCTCTGGCTGCACGTTGGAATCATCTGGGGAGATTAAAAACCCTCTCATGCCCAGGGTACACCCCAGATCACTTACCTCAGAATCTCTGGGGTGGGGCCCAGGAATCAGTATTTTCTAAATCTCCTGAGGTGATTTCAATGGGCAGAAAAGGCTGAGAACTGCTCATGTCAAGACAATAAACAACTGGGACTTCATAAAGTTGCAGGGCAGGTGATCTGGTTGTTTCAGTTTGCTAATAAGTGTTTGTTTACTGATAGCTCCATGTGTGGGAGAAATTAGTCTGAGCCTTACTTTCATTATAATGTGATATGAGGTTTCTAGGAGAGTAGCTAACCTGCACACAACTCATGTACAGCATAGGAAACCACCAACAAAATGAAAAGGCAACATATGGAGTGAGAGAAAATATTTGCAAATCATAGACCTAATAAGTGGTTAATATCCCAGATATATAAAGAACTCATACAACTCAATAGAAAAAAACCAGTCCGATCAAAAACTGAGCAGAGGATCCGAATGGACATTTTTCCAAAGAAGACATACAGATGATCAACAGGTACCTGAAAATGTGCTAATCACTCATCATCAGGGAAATGCAAATCAAAAGTACAATGAGATATCACCTCACATCTGTCCGAATGGCTGGTATCAAAAAGACAAGAGACAGCAAGTGTCACCAAGGCTGAGTAGAAAAGGGAACATCTGTGCACTGCTGGTGGGAATGTAAATTGGTGGAGCCACTGTGGAAACAGTGTGGAAGTTCCTCAAAAAATTAAAAATAGGACTACTATATGACCCATCAATCTCACTTCTGGGCATTTATCTAAAGGAAATAAAATCACTATCTTGAAAGAAACACTTAATCCCATGTTCACTGCAGCATTATTTATAATAGCCAAGATACTGAAACAACCTAAGGGTCCATTAATGGATAAATGGATAAAGAAAAGATGGTATATATACACAATGAAATATTATTCACCTATAAAAAAAAGAAGGAAAACCTGCCATTTGTGACAACACAGATGGACCTGGAAGGTATTATGCTAAGAGAAATGTCAGAGGAAGACAAATACTATATGATCTCACTCATATGTGCAATCTAAAGAACAAGGCAAAACAAACAAAAAACAAGAAAAACCTGAACTCACAGACAAAGGTTACAGATTGGTGGTTGTGGTTGCCAGAGGGAGGGGTGGGTAAAATGGGTGAAGGCGGTCAAAAGATAAAAACTTTCTGTTATAAGTAAGTCCAGGGGATGCAATGTATAGCATGGTGACTATGGTTAGTCGTACTGTACTATATATTTGAAAGTTGCTAAGAGAGTCACTCATAAAAGTTCTCATCACACACAAAAAAATTCTGTACCTATGTGTGGTGATGAACTGTAACTAGACTTCTTATGGTGATTATTTCATAAAATATACAAATAATAATATGAATATATGCAAATATATCAACTTATGCTGTACACCTGAAACTAATACAAAATTATGTGTCAGTTATATCTCAATTAAAAAAAAAAGAGTCTGAGGGCCCCTGGGTGGCTCAGTCAGTTAATCATCTGCCTTGGGCTCAGGTCATGATCCCAAGGTCCTGGGATCGAGCCCCACATCCAGCTCCCTGTTCAGCAGGGAGTCTGCTTCTCCCTCTGATCCTCCCCCCTCTCGTGCTGTCTCTCTCTCTCTGAAATAAATAAATAAAATCTTAAAAAAAAAGAGTCTGATATGGTAGATGAAGAAACAGGTGGGCTTAGAAAAGGTTACACAGTACCAAGAGAGGGAATGGAAACCTAGTCTGTCTCAAGGGACCACAGGATTCTACCCACTAGTATCTGCCACGTCCGTGGGCTCTCAAGAACTGAGAGGCAAAGTTGAGATCCTGCCTGTATGCTCCCCACCTCCTTGTTTTCTGAATGTACTGGGAGAGCCCCTAGGAACAAGTCTGTTTCAACATCCTTCATTTTATAAGAGCAGAAGCACAACCAGAGAGGTAACCTACCTTCTTAAAATGACCTAGAAAGTCAATATTAGAGATAGCCACAGGACTCAATGAAGTGTCTCAAAACTGAATTCAGGCAAAGGGGGATGAAAACAGTTTTTATTTATTTATTTATTTATTTATTTATTTGAGAGAGAGAGCACATAAGCAGGGGGAGTGGCAGAGGGAGAGGGAGAAGCAGACTCCCGGCTGAGCAGGGAGCCTGACGCGGGGCTTGATCCCAGACTCCTGGGATCATGACTTGATCTAAAAGCAGACGCTTAACCAACTGAGCCACCCAGGTGCCCCTGAAGAAAGTTTTTAAAGCAAAGTAAGCATTGTATAACTTGATCGTGGTGGTGGTTACACCTTGTATACAATTATCAAGGTATACCATACCTTTGAAATTGATGAATTTTAACATATGTAAACAATAACCTAGATAAAGATGGAAAAGCAAATGTATGTACTCAGTTGGGGTTGGGGTGCCAGGGACCATGATGAATGCTCTACATTTCTTACCTCATTAATCTTTGGGCATGAATATAGCTTGTCTAAACCACTCAGGTACATTTCCTTGGTCTTTCTGACATTTTCTGGAATTCCATATCGCACTGTCAATAAAATCTCACTTAGGACTAAATAGGCACTTAATTTTTACGTTGGCCAGCAGGCCCTGCTCCATCCTCTTGTCCACTCCAGTCTCCATGTCTGTAGCTAGAAAGGTTAGAGGCTGTATCTGCCAAGCACCCCCAGGAAGCCAGGCATGAGTAATTCACTTCATCCACCAACTGCACTTTGGGGTAGGTGCTACTATCCCCACTTCAAGGATGCTGAAGCTTAAGGACAAAGCCCTTAAAAACCCAGGTAAGGTTTCACATCAGGAAGCAGCAGGGCCACCATCTGCCTCAGGCAGTCTGAGCCCGAGGTTGTTTGCTAACCCCCACACCACACAGCCTCCCAGCCAAGGACACCAGCCAGATCGCTGAACTGCTGCATGGGGGGCCACGGAGTGACGTTGGAGAGATGACAAAGGAAACTTCTCCGGATGCAGCCTGCATCTCCAGACTAGAGTGGCCCCAGCTGATGGTCAGATCTGCGGTCTTGCTCCCAGGGATAGGTTGCTGGCATGAGATGCAGCATGGGAGCCTAGGAATTAGCACAGTCGCTGGGCAAAGGCACAGCCACGGGACCCAAAAGGCCCCCAGCACTGGGGAAGCAGCTGTTTGCCCCAATACACAGCCCTATCTAGTTAAAAAAAATTTTTTTTAAAGATTTTATTTATTTATTTGACGGGGAGAGAGAGAGAGAGCACAAGTAGGCAGAGAGGCAGGCAGAGGGAGAGGGAGAAGCAGGCTCCCCGCTGAGTGGGGAGCCCGACGACGCGGGGCTAGATCCCGGGATCCTGGGATCATGACCTGAGCCGAAGGCAGCCGCTTAACCAACTGAGCCACCCAGGCGCCCCCAGTTTAAAAAATTTTTAATGTCTGTTTCTCTTCTTGGTCCCTGACATTCCTATAAAATGGAGAGAGCTTCCGGGAATTCTCCTCTTCCTAGCCTGTTGTTTTCAGTTTTGTTTTGATTCTATTTTTAAATAAGCGAAACCTAAGAAGAGCTCCACCCCTCGTCGTTGGTTTGACAACCACCTGCTGCCCGGCTGCCTTTGCAGCACTGAGACTTGGACAGGACCGTGGCGAGATGCAGGCCCTGGGGGGCCCCAGTCCCGGGCAGACGTGCGTGTTGATCCTGATCTTCACAGTGCTCCTGCAGTCCCTCTGCGTGGCCGTAACTTACATGTACTTCACCAGGGAGCTGAAGCAGGTCAGTACCATGCACACGGTCCCTGACAGAGGCTCTCAGCCACCGTGGGGTTAACTGCCTCTGTGTCCTCTTCTGTGAAGAATTTACAGTAGGAAAAAAAAAAAAAAGTTACCCCTCTCTGCCTGTGAACCCTAACTGCTAACGCGTATGAATACTGAGGACCTGGCAAAAGTGTGAGTTGAAAGGCTTGTGTGAACAGCGTGCAGTTACAGAGCTGGCTCGACCAGCTACCAGCAGACGCAGGAACAAAACTCCCCTAACGTGGTTGGTTTGTTTTTTCTCTTCAACAGTATGAGCATTTTGTAATACTAGCAATTGAATTAAAGCAGGCACCAAGTCTTAGAATGTCATCAGGTTTATCTTTTTCCTCCAGGATAAGGGGTGGGGGGTAAGCCCGATCTTTGAAACATGTTTTGGTTTGAGATCTGTGGCATTTCTGTGTTGACAATAGGGAGGATAGGAAGGACTGGCATTCATCTATTCCCTAGCCGCGGACGTGTCATGCATAAAGTCTGTAATAAAGTCTGTTACCAGATGGACTCCGCATTTTATGTTCATGATAAAATAATGGAAAATAAAACGATGGTTCTATATCTGTGGGTGGTCCAAGTATGAATGCAGGTACATTTGACAGAGGGGGGAAAAAAACTTTGTGCTATTTTAGTTCCTGCATTTCTCAACTATATAAAACTTTTGGAACTATGAATGCAAAATGGCTGAAAATAAACCCAGTTAGCTTTGGGCTTCTAATGTATGTTTTGACTAATTGTGTATTATATAGTAGAGAACTGTGAACTGGAAGGAACTTTGGATACCACTCCCCCTCCATTTTATAGATGAGGAGCCTAGAGACCCCCAGACAAAATGACATATCTCAGCTCGGACAGGGCTTTGGAAGCAGAGCTGAGCTCAGGTCTTTAGGCACCTAAATAACACTCCTTCCTCCCCAACAGGGTGTCCACAGGGTTGACATATTTGCACCCTCGGATGCACACTGCATCCTGCTACATTACGAAAAGCAACATTGCATCTACCAGCTGGCTAGGAAATGCAAGTAGAAGGGTCTCAGAAAAATATAAATTATCCAAATGCCATAGAGTGAGTATCTGTTAAGGAAATGCAGTTTGTATACCCTGTGGAGTATACATTTGGTTATCTCAAATGGTTGCAAATTTTTCCTTTGGATTTGGATGTCGTAGACTCTTGTTTGATTTGCAAGTAATTATGAAAATGAGGGGCTACCCTTAGATGACCCGTAAGGTCAGCTTTGCTCTAGGGCACATTCAGAAGAGCCTGGATATTTGTAACTAAAACATCAGTGTAACTATAAACATGCCTCTAGTTCTAAGTCTACCTTAGAAGCTGGAATACTGCTGTGTTTGTGAAATTGGAGCTAGCCTGTCCTAACCTTTGTTAACTTTGCAGGGTACACAGAATGAGTTTGTCTCTTTATTACACAAGTTATTCCCTCAGTTTGCTGACATTACAAGTTGGCCTAATTTTAAGACTGAATTAACTAGTTCTTGACCGAGCAGACTCATGCACTTCTCTGTGTATATGATCAAGTGTTTTTTTAAATTCGACTATAAAAATGGAAATCTCGAATAAAGCTTAACATCTCTGCACATGCATACATTTTTTCTTGACTGCATAGTTACATATGGATACATATATGTATAGACATACGGAAGACTTAGACATACGGAAGACTTCATTGAGAGTGCCTAAAAGGGAGGAAAATTAACTGATCTTGAGCAAATACTGTGTTCCAGAAACTTGGTAAAATATTGCTCTATTTGATCCTCATCACAATCTTGTAAATAGAATTACCCCATTTTACAGATAAATAAGGCTCAGGATATTAGGTGATTTGCCCAAAATTATAAAACAGGTTAAAGAAAGCCCGAGGAGCCCTGGCATTAGATGGGTGCTCAGTAAACTGTAGCCATTGTAATTAGTATTGAGAAGTCTCTTGAAGTCATCACCCACTTCATCAGGAATGCTTGCAAGGAAAAATGAATCTGAGTCTCTTTGGTTGCCTGTGTAGAACTTGGAAAAGCATATTTAACATAAGAATTAATTTCCTAGGGGCACCTGGGTGGCTCAGTCGCTTAAGCGTCTGCCTCTGGCTCAGGTCATGATCCCAGGGTCCCGGGATTGAGCCCCACTTCAGGATCCCTGCTCAGTGGGGAATCTGCTTCTGCCTCTCTCTCAGCTCATGCACTCTCGTTCTCTCAAATAAATCAATAAATAAAATCTTTAAAATAAAGTTTAAGAAAATTAATTTCCTAAAACAGATCACAGATTCCACTTTGGCTGATGAAAATTTCCAGAAGATAGACTGAGCAAGGATTATAGGGAGTGTGGCCTAAGGAGAGCTGCGTAACATCTGATCGGACCCTCACAAATAAGCACAAAGAAGCCTGTAGAAACTAGCAAGCCCGAACACTAAATATGGGCTTAGCCTCTAAAGTTTATGTCTCTCTAGGAACATTTTATGACAAGGGGACTGCCTATCACTGTGGCATCATAGATGGGAAGGACTAAGGAGAAGGGGACCCTTAGCCACCAATCTCCATAAATGGTTCTTTATGCTACTTGTGGTTTGCAGAAAATGATTCTCAGAAACTCATGTCAGGGCAGCAGAGAAAGTCAGTGCCGCCGCCTCGAAGCCTCTGAGCCAGCTGGCAAAGGAGTCCACCCTGGAGACCACAAGCCCTGCCAAGGACTGGTTGGCCTTGGCCTAGACAACCACCATGTTTGTGATGGCACCCACAGCAGCCACGGTGGAAATCCACCTGTTGGGGCTTCTGGAGCAGAAGAACAGGCACTTGGTGCAAAAGCTGTCTGAGTGGCGTGCAAAGGAAAATAGCACACACGTCCCCCGGCCCCCAACACCCAGATGTGGTTTAAGAGAGAATAGCTCTAGTCTGAAATATGCTTTAAGAAATTCATGCTTTGAAGTGGTAAGGATGTGGGAAAAAAAAGGACAGAGAGGGATTCATCATATTAATCATCATGAATCATTCTTGAAACAACCAGGGCACCCCCTCGTTTAGGCAGCTAGTCACCAGCACTGGCCAAAGTCTGTAGGAGAAACCACCAAACATGCAAGAAACGTGGGGATGGGGAGGAGGGTTTGGGCTTTCCCTTTGGGTTTCGATTGTTCGGAAATCAGTATTTATGCATAGAATGTCTAGAAGGTGAAATACCACTATGTTGATCATTGTGATCTCTGGATGGTATGATTATGAATGTCTTTTTTCCACTTTATTTTTCTATATTTTATAAATTTTCTACAGAGAATGCTATAAAAAATATCTATGCTATCTATATATGATTTTTATGTAGGCTTAAAGAACATGACATTTTTATATAGTCTTAAGAGAAAACAACCATACACACAATTGCCCACATACAACCTGGCAAACAAGAGAGATCATCTAGAGGTAAAATAAGAAGTAGGATTAGGGTGATTTTAGTGGGTTTTTTTGTTCGTTTATTTTTCGTTTAGAAAAGCATTCTTTACGGGGCGCCTGGGTGGCTCAGTTGGTTAAGCGGCTGCCTTCGCCTCGGGTCATGATCCTGGAGTCCCAGGATCGAGTCCCACATCGGGCTCCCTGCTCAGCAGGGAGTCTGCTTCTCCCTCTGACCCTCCCCCCTCTCATGCTCTCTATCTCTCATTCTCTCTCTCTCGAATAAATAAATAAAATCTTAAAAAAAAAAAAAAGAAAAGCATTCTTTACTTTTCTATATTTTGCAGGTTGCCTGTATACCATCAATGTTTCTAGGCTTCATTAAATTTGGGGTAACAATGGAGTCACATTAGCCTGTCAACCTCCCATGTAGGTCTAGGATCTTACTCAATTTTCAGGGTTCTCCCTCCCACCTCCTAGAGGTGTTTCCGGAAAATCCCCAACAAGTATTCAGAACCACTAGGCCACAGCTGGTTCTGGCCTTGGCTGGGCCCTGCTGCATTCCCACCCTCTCACACTTCTCTTCAGTTCCCAGGAAGCTGCCAGCTCCCATTACTTCATGGTCCCCAGGCAACTCTCAGCTCCGCCTTCTCCTGCCCCTGGCCCTAGCTTCTCCTGTTCTTCATCCTCTCAGGCTGAGAGACTTTCCAACTGCTGTGAAGTAAGAAAATAAATTGCCCTCCTCTCTGTGTCATGCACATCTTTTCATCTCAACAAGTTAGAGAAGTCTGTGAGCCTGTTTATTCAGTTTCATCAAACCAATGTCTGGCCAGAGAACACCCATACTGGTTGCGCCGGGACGGTGTCCAATGTAGCTAACTTGCTCTTCCTGGAAACACCCTCTGGCCTTGTACTGAATCCAGCTCCTGCTCTCTGAGCCTCCCCACCCCCAGTTCCTGGATATGTTCTTGTATTTCTAAAGCATACCCAATTGAGTTCCTTCCTGGGAAATGCTTTTTAGCTCCCACAGATATTGGAGATGCAAATAGATGTCTACAGGAGAAGAGCATGGGGAGTGAAGGGGCAAAGCAATGTTGTCTAACTCCACCTCTGGTCATATCTCCACTCAGGTGGCCCCAGCTGTCACCCCTAGTACATCTACTAAGTTGAATGTTTGGGTCTTGTAATTAAAAACAGGAAGAAGGAAAATAAACATTTATTTAAAAGTAAATGAATGTTCTATGCCAGAGTACGTGGAAGGAATTCATCAACTCAGGTTTGTACTTTTGCCCTTGAGGGACGTTGATCAAATGTCCGAGGGGTACATGGCTGGGCACAGAACAATGTGACTCTGGCTGAGACCTCTCATAAACAAGTTATTTTGATTTGGAATGAGGTTGTCTTTTTATAGGAAGGAGCCATCATTAAGTTTGATCTTTCCTTCAAGCTTTGGAGTCCCCTAAGTTCAAACGACAGATAAAAATGGCCATTTCCCCATTTATTTCTCCAGAGAAAGGTGATTCAGATTTGTACAGGGAAATAATGTCTCCTCAATCCCAGTTGTTAAAAACAAAAACAGGGAAAAAAAAAACAAACTAATGTCCGACCTTGAATGGACTTCCCGTTTTTCTTTGTAAAATTAACCAGTTATCAGCCTGGAATGTGCTGGATGGTTTGGGATGTATGCGTGCGTGCATTTGTGTTTGTGAGTGCACGTGTGTGTGTGTGTATATGTGTGTGTGTGTGTGTGTGTGTGTGTGTTTAATATGAAGCTAGGACTTTGTTGACAATTACCTGGTCATTGTAAATGCTTGCTCTCAATCAGAAGGAGGGGGCAAATCTTCAAATCGTGTTTCAAGTGTCTGCAGGTAAGTCCCTGGCTAGTGTGGACATTTAATAAAACAACGTTAAAATTTCCAGTGGCAATGTATTCTAGATTCTGCCATCCAGAGGAGTAGAAATCACAACAGTAACTAGAATTTACTCAACACCAAAAGCTCAGATCAAGAAACAGAACATTACCTGCACCCCAAAGGCCACAAAGGACTTGTTTAATTTTTATTTAGGATTCTGGAATTTAAATGGTCTCTATTGCCTACCTTTTTATTTATTTATTTATTTTTTTGAGAGAGAATGCTTGAGTAGGGAGGGGCAGAGGGAGAGGGAGAGAGAATCTTAAGCAGGCTCCACTCTGAGCCCAGAGCCCAATTCAGGACTTGATCTCACGATGCTGAGATCATGAGCTGAGCTGAAATCAAAAGTCAGACACTTAACAGACTGAGCCACCCAGGCGCCCTTCTTTTGCCTCCTTTGTACCTAGGCGGTTTCCCATCTTTAGAATGGGATCCTCACCATCCCAGACCTGGAAAGGACCTCAAAGATCACCACATTGAACCAGCTCAAAAATCAAATAAAAAATAGACACAGAAGAGAAGAAGCAATTTGTTGAGGGACACACCGGGGCAGTGAAGGGCATTGTGACCCAAGATGTCTGGCCCACACCTGTAACTTTTCCACAATATCCAGCTGCTTCCTTGTATTCACCAGACAAGGGACAGCATGCTTGCTTTTATTTCAAGCCATGAGCTTATCTAAGGTGCCAAGATGTCTCTGATTCTGTCATCCATCAGTTCCTCTTGCTTTAACTCGTAAATGAACAAAAATAAAAAGCTCTTGTGCATAATACTGTGTTCTATTCCATCTTAACCCAGATGCAGGACAAGTACTCCCAAAGTGGCATCGCTTGTTTCTTAAAGGAAGATGATATCCCTTGGGACCCTGATGATGAGGAGAGTATGAACAACCCTTGCTGGCAAGTGAAGTGGCAACTCCGTCAGGTTGTTAGAAAGGTAGGTGGACCACTGGGTCACGCCACCAGCAGGTGTGGAAAGTCGAAGGAGAGGGAACACTTAAGATCATCAAGTGGAGATGCCTCATTTTGCAAAGGAGGAAACTGAGGCCCAGAATGTTTAAGTGTTTTTTCCCTGAATTCGTAGAACTAGGAGAAAGTGGAACAGCACCAAACAGCGGGTCCTGGCTTACTCCTGGCCTAGAGTTCACTCCTCTACTCCAGAGAGCCTCTCCATCGAGTCTAACCTTTTTTGTCTCCCATTGTGGAAATTGAGGCACAGACAGGGCAATGTGTTCCAGGTCACACGACAATAAAAGATGTGTGTGATTTTGGTGTTGTTGCTCAGAAGACAAAAGAAGCCAAATACTGGTGTTTTATACTCTTCCAGCCTTGTTGATCTCTGGAATTAAACATATATTTATTTTTGTATGCATGTAGAGATGAAGAAAGAGGAAAAGAAAAGGAAGAAAGAGATACCTTGAGAAATTGAAGGTGATGACGTCTCAATTTATAGTTAAAAAATAACCAATTACAAAATATCTGTTTAAGGAAGTTGCTTAAACAGGATTTCTAGCAGAAACACTATGTCAGCAAACTGTTTCACTAAATCACATAATTTTACTTTCATAGTTTTGCCTTCTGCCTGTCCGGAAAGGTCAGATGAGAACATGGGTATGAAAGTATTCTGTAAACCGTCAAAGAACATCATTATTTTTCAAAAAAAAAAATACTGGGGACATTCCCAGGGCAGGAAGGAGGTGTGTTTTAAAGATGTGATTGCAAGTCCATTGTTTGAATTCTCAGTCTGTCTTTGCATAGAAACAATGTTATGCTTGTGGTTAGGGCTCCAATTGATAACCCAAGCAGTCTTCACAATAGAGTCCAGATGTCCCCTAGGAAGCCATTTCTACGAGAAATGAAATCTGACCTCGCCTGGAGGCCAGGGCAGGGTGCCCACTGCACACAAACTATACCAAAGCAGCTATGACTCCATTGCCCCAGGTGGTGAGGACCAGGAAGCCTGGGGCGGGGGGGAGGGGGGACCTCCTGAGGAGACTGAGAAATGGGATTCGGCAGTCCCTGGGTTGGTGGGGGCAAACCCACAGGTGGCAGGGGAGAGAAACTCAGAACTAGGGCAGAAATCTGGAGCCTGAGAAGGGGGCTGGATGCTGGGGCTGGGAGTGGGGGATTAGAGAAGTAATCTTTCCTGCTGTTCTCTCACTTCCTCCCATTCGCACGCGTTGCCACTCACTAGAATAGGGAGAGGTTGGGAGAGGACACAGACAGGTGGTGGCAGGGTAGCGGGGAAGGATTTCCCATTTTTTTTAGGCACTATTAATGGAACAGATTATTTTCCAGTAAACATCCTATCCCCATTCCATATGGTATCTCATTTAATCCTCAGAACAGCTCTGTGAGGTGTTATTTAAGATAATAAAATTATTATCTTCCTCTCTCTTTTTTTTTTAAGATTTATTTATTTATTTTAGAGAGAACCTAAGGGGGACGAGGGTAGAATCTCCAGCAGACTCCCCACTGAGTGTGGAGCCCCACTTGGGGCTGGATCCCATGACCCTGACCCTGAAATCAAGAGTTAGATGCTCAACCAACTGGGCCCCTTCTTCCTCTTTTTTTTTTTTTAAATAGATGAAGAAATTAAAGTTCACATCAGTTAAGTAACTTGAGCGAAGTTTCCAAGAGCTAGTGATTGACACATTTGAATCTGGTCCATCTGACCAGACTGTCGTCATTCTTTTATTCTGCCTCCCACACTATAGGAATTACCCCTCTCTCTTTCCTGCTCCTCCTTCCTTCCTTCCTTCTATCCCAGAATGAGAGAGACAGAGAGACTATGCTGAGGCCACCACCCCATGCCCACTGGGCTAAGGTCTGACCTGCCCTTATCGGATCAGCGTTTGAGACCAAGGGGAAAGCCGAGAGCTTCTGGTTTGGGGTGGGAGTACAGAGGAGGGGAGTTTCTGGCAGTTTCAAAAGAAACAACAGTGGTGGAAAAGGAGGGCAGTGATGGACAAAAGCCCTGGTGACAGAACTAAGTGGAGGGGACTTTAGAAGCCACGGATGCGCTCAGCACTATTGGCTAATCTAATAGAAAGACTAGGGATTCCTTCTTTCTTACCAGTTTTCCCCACGGGTTAGTACAAAGAAGGTGATACTAGTTGTTTAGTAAAGGTATTGGCACTTGGTAAAACATGTTTATGTGAAGGATGCCCTGGCCACATGTCAGAAATGAGAGAATGACACTGTTGCCAGGTCCTGCCTTCATGGGCTCTGTATGTCTGTGGGTCTCATGAGAGAGAGCAAAGCATGCCTTATCCTTTGAGGCGTGGGTCTGCCCAGCCATTCAAAGCCCCTGGAAACACTATTACACAGTGCATTTACACACACACTTGCCTGCAGACCCACACCCCACACGGAGAAACTGAGGAGGTCTGGGCACCACATCCAGTAGCCACAAGGAGGTTTGGGGAACATTAGCTTCATCTAACTTGCCAGATGGCAGCTTCCTCCTGGGCTGCTCCAGGTGTGGCCTTTGAAACAGAACTTTCCACAGAAACAGAACTTTCCACAGCTGCCTCTGCCTCAGTATTCACCCCAGCTCCCACCCAACCCCACGCAAACCCTGTGCTTGAACAGCTAAAGCTTCAGAGGTTCCTATCTGACTTAGAAATGACATTTTAGACATTTAGACATTAGCAAGAAGGGTCGTAGACATTCTGTAGTCAGTTGAAATTTTTAGGGAAATTAACAAGCTTTATTCAATACTGTTTGCAGATGATTTTGAAAACCTATGAGGAAACCATTCCTACAGTTCCAGGTAGTATTTTTGTTTGTTATTTTAATTTTCTACTGTCGACTTCATGACAGGGTGAATAGCTCTCCAGCCCTTTTTCTCTGCTCCCATCCATCCATCCCCCCTCAGACTGCGAGTCAGTTTCTCAAGCCACTTGATTCTATTTTCCTATTTGCGTTGGCAGTTAGGAAGCTTAGAGCCAATTCTGGGGCCCCGCCTCTGGTCAAAACTTTATTGCATCTGAATCTTGTTTTTCCACCATGGATTTCCCTTTCACCTTGATTTCTTCGGTTATTTACTTTTTACTTTCAAAATGTGTTGTACATAAGTCATCTGAATCCTTTCTGGAACATGGCTGGAGGTAAGATAAATGAAGGCTCCAACGAAACCCATCTTCTCTGCTTCTGACCACCACGAGGCTCTATGCCTTTCTTTACGCAAGAGCCCTTCACTTTGTCATCTTTCCCAGCAATCCTTTACCCACCACACTGCTCATCTTGTGGTCCCTCAGCCATGACCACCTTCCTGTTCAAGGTCAGCAGCCTATTTCAACCCACATTCCCTTTGAGGGCTGTTGCCCAGGCTGGCTTCTTCCGTTCCTGGCTTCTCATATAACTGACTCCTTCTCATCCTCATCCTATCACCTCATTGTTACCTCTTCAGAGAAAAATTCCCTGCCTACCTTTCTAAGTAAGTTCCTCCCACCCCTGCTATTTCTATAGCACTTATCTTGTGCATTTCCTTTTATGTGTATATATATTTTTTATTTGTGTGCTATCTGATTCCCTACTAGATTAAAGATCCACAAAGATAGAACACATGTCTGTTTCTCTCATCTTTCTATACCTAGCCCCTGACCTGATGCTCCAAACCTAGTAGATTCTTTTATCTCCCTGGCCCTGAGGTGTAACACCTTTCGTGTGCGTGTGCGTGTGCGTGTGCGTGTGTGTGTGTGTGTTTTAATTGAGATGAAATTCACATAACATACAAGTAACTTTTTTTGAGGTATCATTCTCATTTTATTTTTTCATTGAAGTAGAGTTGACATACAATAGTATATTAGTTTTAGGGGTACACCATAGTGATTTGACATTTACATACATTACAAAATGCTCACTACAATAAGTATAGTTACTATCTGTCACCATACAGAGTTATTACAATATTATTGACTATCTTCCTTGTACTGTTTTTTATATCACCGTGACTTATTTGTTTTTAATTGGAAGTTTGTACCTCTTAATCCCCTATACCTATTTCACCCATCTCCCCAACCCACTCCCTTTCAGGCAACCATCAGTTTGTTCTTTGTTTTTATGTGTCTGTCTTGTTTTGTTTGTTTTTAGGTTCCACATATAAGTGAAATCTTACATTATTTGTCTTTATCTGTCTGACTTATTTCACTTAGCATAATACCCTCCAGATCCATCCATGGTGTCTCAAATGGCTAGATTTCATTGTCTTTTATAGCTGAGTAATATTCCATTGTGTATATATACCACAGCTTCTTTATCTGTTCACCTATTGATGGACGCTTGGGTTGCTTCCATATCTTGGCTATTGTAAATAATGCTGCAATGAACATAAGGGTGCACACATCTTTTCAAGATAGTGATTTCATTTGCATTTTCATGGGATAAATATCCAGAAGTGGAATTGCTGGATTGTGTGGTTTTCCTATTTTTAATTTTTTGAGGAATTTCCATGCTATTTTCCAGAGCGGGTGCGCCAATTTATATTCTTACCAGCAGTGCAGTAGGGTTCCCTTTTCTCCACATCCTTGCCAACACTTGTTGTTGCTTGTCTTTTTGTTATTAGCCATTCTGACAGGTGTGAGGTGATGTCTCACCATGGTTGTGGTTTGCATTTCCCTGATGATCAGGGATGCTGAGCATCTTTCCATGGCAGGGCAGGAGCAGCTTTGAGGGGACACTGATCTCAGCCGAGCTGCTGTAGAGGAGCTTCTACCAGGATGGGCAGATTGGGTGGGGCAGGTCCACAGGGCAATTCCAGGGCGAGGCGAGTGGTGCTAGCAAGGTAGACAGAGAGAGTGAGAACTGGCACCAGTGCATCAGGCCAGCTAGACAGAAGGGGAGGGTAAGAGGAAAGGCCTCCAGCTCTTCTGTTCCCAAAGCAAGTGCCTACAGATCCCTGCCTTTCTATCACATGCCCTGAAATTAGTCAATAAATCTCCTTCACATATGGCCCAAGCACTTTTGAACCCACTGCCTCTGTGCTGGGTCTTGGAGTGAGTGAGTTTGTGTGCAAGCCATTTAAAAGCAGAGTCTCAGTTTCCTATGGCCCTCTGGCTTTCCTGGAGTGAGCCACACTGATTTTCAAAGCCGGACATTGTGAGAGCTTGTCATGCCAGTGCAGGTCCCCAGGCAGGGGGGGCTGTGCCCCACGTGGGTCTTGACTCCCTTGTCCCCCAGGGGGAGCTCCGCACCTATGTATTCCCCGTCCTCTTGTAGATCACATCACCTTGCGGGTGGGTCCTGACCAGACCTTGTCTCTGCTCCCTTTCAACTCTTCTCCTTGTGGTTTTTCTTTATAACTTTAGCTGTGGAAGATCTGTTCTGCTAGTCTTCAGGTCCTTCTCAGAGAGAATTGTTCTATACGCAGTTGTAGCCTTGGTGTGTCCATGGGAGGATATGAGCTCAGGATCCTCCTACTCTGCCACCTTCGAAAATGTTACGATTAACCATTTTGAGGTGCCCAACTTAGTGGCAGATCGTGCATTCATAATATTGTGCCACCACCATCTCTCTCCACATAGAAGGTTCTTAATTCATATTTTTAATGAATACATAAGTCAATAAAACTGTTGACTAAAATTTGCTACTTTTTCACATTTGGCTCACCATAGCCCCGTTTTCCCGTATTAATGGCCACAGAGGCCTGAATACATATACCAGAGACTGCCAACCTAGGGCACACCAGCCTGGCAGAGAAGAAACAGTTCTTTAATGTAAGTGTTGTAATGATGTCTTTTTACTTTTCCAACTCTCCTTTTTCAAAACAACAAGCTTCCTCATTGCTTAACAACTCCCATTTTTCTTTATTAAATAGGCTTTATTAAACATGAAGGATAAGACCTGTTCTCAAGGTCTAAACATTCTTTCTGATTATTTTCCCCAAAGTGAAAGTGGTAGTCAGAACGGTGCACACTCCTCCTCCTCTGATGAGGCGCAACAGGTCCATGGTCTACAGGAGATGCATGTACTATTTTCAGTGTTGTAAGAAGCCTACTCTTTTCTCTTCATCACAGTAAGATGTAGAAATCATGTGCTAATCAGTATACCAAGATTTATTCATGACACCCAAATAGACATATTCACGGGTTCCTTTTCCACTAAGTGTTTGCTGTAGCCAGTAGGAAATCTCCTCTTTGTTTGTTTACTTATTTATTGAAATCTCCTCTTTAGAATTTGCTTTTATATTTAGGCTTTCCTAAATTGCAATGATCTCAAGTGTAAGATATTTATCATCGAATTCGGTTATTGAATATTTTAAAACAAAGTGTTAAGGTCTAAGGGCAGGCAAGGCATTATGAATTATTTAACAGCGAAAGTTAAAGGTGAAAGGACACATCAGCCTTGAAAGCTGAGCATTCTGAGAGTATTGTGTAATTGATCATGCATCCCCATGATATGTTTGGTCTTCAGGACTGTACAGATGCCCACCCATCCTGAATGTGTAACAACTTGTACCAGATAGATGAAAGAGATTCTCATTTCCTATTGATTCCTGTCCTATAAAATTGTACCACTTCCTTTCATTTCCACCTCCTCCTAGCCTCGATGAAGGCCTCCTGTTCTCAGTCCTGATCAGTTATAGTCTGGTAACTTGCCAGTCTCCAGCCCTCCCACCTTCTACCCATCAAAACTTACTTTGAGATAGGATAGCCTAAAGCACAACACATTATCTCTTCACTTCTCCTACCAAAATCTTTCAGAGTCTTTCCGTGTCCTGTACAATCCACATCTCTTAGCTTCACATTCAAATCCCCTATCATTTGGCTCCTCATTCAAGCCTGAGACTGAACTCCTCCCGTGCTGTGGCCCAGGAACGCTTTGTGCATCCTGCCTCCGGCCTCTGTCCTGGATCTCCTAGAATGCCCTTCTTCCATTCCTTCCTTCCCAAGTCTGCCCCCCCATCCTGTTCAGATCATTATCCTTGCACCTCAAATATTTGCTTGCATTCATCTGTCTCTAATTCTTTCTCCTTGCTCCTAAAAGAGCGCCTGGCGTAGATGTGATGGGCACTTTGGTGTGTTGCCGTAAAGCCTTAGCAGAAACCCTCCCCTGACCTAAGTCCTCCAATAAACAGGAATCTTTCCCTCTTCTGAAGACCCATTCCCCTTTATTTATATTTCTCACAGATAAATTTTCACTGTCTAGTTCATATCTTTCCTAAAAGACTGTAAGTCCTTTGAAGGCGCAGTCAGTGTAATCAGTGATTAATCTTTGCAACCCCTGTCCGGCATAGTGCCATGCCTCATTCCTGGCAATATTTGCTTGATGCAAGAATATCATTTATCTTAACAACCAATGTAAGCACACTGGGGAAGTTTGAGCTGATTTTTTTTAAAGGGTAGTTTGTTGAATTTGTATATTAAAAGGCTGCTCCAGAGTACTTCAGAATGTGATCAATAAGTGTTATTTGTTTATTATGATCTATGAATTCGTGATTTTTATGTTTATATACTAACTGTCATGACCAGTATGCCAATTCATATTTCCTTTAGGGGGGCGGGGGATGAACTATCGGGTACCAGTTTGTAGCATCTATAGACCCTCGTTAGCACTGCTACTCCTTTAGAATTAGGATCCCTTTGATTGTTTCTATATATAACTCGTTGAAATTCACCAGTGCTTGGTTATTTGTGCACTTTAAATGACTCAGCAGAATTATTACATGTCCACAGTTATTTACTTATTTGTTTGTTTGTTTTGGAAAAGGACCAGAATCTTCGTTTTGTTATATTCTGGTTGGACCTTACCTTTGAAATGCCGATAAATTCTGACCCAAGTTACTGCTTATTCTTCTCATCTAAAATACTTTCAAAATTAACCATAAGCTGAAATAGATGGATCATCATATTAAAATGTAGGCTGTTTTTATGAAAGCCCATACAATCAACTTTGGAAGCCCAGTGTACTTACAATGTCTGACCGATAGCAGCTCTGAATGTATTTGAAAAGTGATTTGACAAGTGCTGAAGATTTTTTGTCATTTTTCTTTTAGAAAAGCAGCTAAATATTCCTTACGTAGTAAGTGAAAGAGGTCTTCAAAGAGTAGCAGCTCACATAACTGGAAGCAGTCGGAGAAGAAGCATGTTTCCAGTTCCAAGTAAGAGAAACAACAAATAAATGGCTTAAAGGAAGGCAATGGAAAACTTTGTCCCAAATAATTTATTCTTTTAACTTGTACATGAAATGTTGATATGGTTGTCTACAAAATGTTCGTAGGAATCTGGGCTCAGATTGACTCTTTTCAGAAGCAAGATTACAAGACAAATAGTTCAATAACTGCTCCCGGGAAAATTATGTGGTGGGAGAACTTTGTCTTTGAGTTTCCCATGCCCCTATTTGTGCTTTTCTTCCTCTTCTTCAAAGTAATTTCTCTTTCTCACTCCCATCAAATCTTCCTCCTCTTTAAAGGTTCTAAATCAGTTATTTACTTTCACCATGAGTCACTAGGTATTCCTTGTGGCATTTATATTTGGTTGAATTATGGGAAGTTGCCAATATTTGACCATTTTTCACTCACAGATATGTCAGTTTCATATAGTTTAACCAATTAAGGTAAGCCTATTTCTTACCTAAAGAACCGGTGTCCACACAGTGTTGTAACAGTGCAAGAGTCTTACGGTCTAAATATCTATGTTGGAATACCAGCTCCTCTTTACCTAGATATATGTTTTGAGCAAATTACCTAATCAAATCAAGCTTCAGTTTCTTCAGATACAAAGTAAAGATAATATTTAAGTCATAAAATACTGAAGATTAGCACAGGCAAAATTCCTGTGTATTGTAAGTACTCAATAAATAGTTGCTTTTATTATGATGAGAGGTTTTATCCCAAGTTAAAGAAATTTCAGGTATCAGTTAAAATATGAAAAGATTGTGGGATTTTTTTTTTCGGGGCAGTTGCCTTCCTGGTATTCCTCAACTCATGCTTTATCAATGATTGACATGTTCTGCCTATGAGTGAGATCATTATTATAATGTTACTGTTTACTATTCATTAAGAAACACGATAGTTGTTTTATACTGTTGAAAAACTAAATTTTGCATCAGTTCTGGAGATGAGCCCAAAGTTAAAGGAATATCATGTTTTGGTAGGGCCCTTTTTCACTCAAAGTCTTTGGGAGCTAAAGATCCAGGGGTCTGAAGATCTTTAAATCTGAGCTTTCTTTGCCAAACCATGTGCCCTGTCTTATTGTGGACTAGAGATGCTTTCTGCTAGAATGTTGCCTTTGACTCTCGATTGCTGAGAAGGACCAAGAAGGAACCCAAAGAGACCCAAAGAAATAGCAATAAGTTCTGAGCTCCAGGCTTGAAGAAATAGATAATGTTTCTTTTAGTATCCTTATCTGTTGCTCATTTGCACTCACCAGCATAGGAAGGGAGGCAGGGGTTTGGGACAGAAGTTCTGTCCAGGAGTAAAGATTGCCATCTGAGTTAATCATCTCCCATGCTACAGTTTAGACCTGAGTGTCACAGGCATGGCCTAAGTGGTGGATGAGGTACAGAAAAGTAAGGGACTTCCAGCAGATCGCAATGATACAGTAGCCTCCAGATTCCCGTAAGACTGAAATTTAGAATCCTTGTAAGATTGAAGGAGCAAGAAGTTTTATACTAGATTGAAATTCTTTAAAATCCCCAACAGAAAATTGGCTAGCCACAGCTACCGAGATAATTCTTACCTTTGCTACAAACTTCTTTCTTTTAATTTTCTTTCTCCCTAAACTTCATCCAGGTTCCAAGAATGAAAAAGCTTTGGGCCAGAAAATAAACTCCTGGGAGTCATCAAGAAAAGGACATTCCTTCTTGAATAATTTGCACTTGAGGAATGGAGAGCTTATTATCCATCAAAGGGGGTTTTATTACATCTATTCCCAAACATACTTTCGATTTCAGGAACCTGAGGAAACTTCGGGAACAATTTCAACAGAACAGAACAGAAAGAGAAACAAACAAATGGTACAATATATTTACAAATACACAAGTTATCCTGACCCTATACTACTGATGAAAAGTGCTAGAAATAGTTGTTGGTCTAAAGATTCTGAATACGGACTCTATTCCATCTATCAAGGTGGGATATTTGAACTTAAGGAAAATGATAGAATTTTTGTCTCTGTAAATAATGAGCAATTGATTGACATGGACCAAGAAGCCAGTTTTTTTGGAGCCTTTTTAATTGGCTAAATAATTTGCAAAGAAAAACATTATTCTCAAAGTGACCATTCACAGCAAAGCAAGGAAGTCTGAGCAAAGCCACTTCATCCAAAAGACCAAAAAGGCAACACACGCTCCTCTAATATCTCTGAATATGACCAAGTCATTCTAAGAAAGTGAAATTGCCGAAAGAACTTTCAGGGCTCTAGCAGAAATCTAGAGGATTCTCTTTCCAAACACTTGTGTAGCAATAAACAGCTGTCTTTATTATCTACTCTTGTGAAGATTCCAGAAGAAAGATTAATGATCCATCTATTTTTTATGTAGGCTCCACATGGAGCCCAACACCGGGCTTGAACTCACAACCCTGAGATCAAGACCTGAGCTGAGATCTAGTCAGACACTTAACTGACTGAACCACCCAGGCATCCAATGATCCATCGCATAAGTATTATATCACCTTGGTCGCTTCCAGGTTACCATAAGAGACAACATTGCCAAAGCTGAAAGAAAGGGGAACCACTAAATGTCATGATCTTGGGAGGTAGCCTCTGTCAATATATGCGATGTGCAAAGGGTGTTTGTGTTGTGCATGACCTCACAGGAGTTATCTCATACACCTAGATTTGATGGAAATAAGAACATTCTACTCAAAATAATACCATTTTGTTAAAAAAAATTAAATTTATGCTCAATGAACAAGGAATTATTTCTGAATGACTTGTGATTTTCACTACCAAAATTCAGGCCGGTCAAAAGCACTGATAATATTTTTGATAAAGGACTCCATAATGAGTGAACAGCTAATCAGAACAAGGGAATTTGGTCTCATGGGAGCAGGAGGAGAAATAGGAAACTGGAAATGCCAAACACAGGTAAATTAGCAGAAAAGAACCTAGGAAAGATCTGATCCCCACCCCCTACCCTCTTACCCCATCCTCCACTGCCAAATGTCATTGTCTAGTATACAATTGTTTCAGTTACTTGCCTCTGCCAGAAGAGCAATTGCTTTTATCTGCCAAAATTGTGACACAAAACATTTTATTTCACCATTTAATCTAACCAGTTGGAGAAAAAAAATTAGTTGGAGTATTTGTCCAATCTCTTCTAACCGTTGTCCTAAACACAGCATAATTCATACTTTGGGCTTGCTTGTATGCTCAAATGTTCATTTAAACGTATCTGATCAAATAAGTTTTTTCAAAAGAGGCTCATTTAAATTTAAATTTACAACATGCTCCAGATACCTGGCACTTCTGGCGCTTCTTACTCTATTTTCTATAACACTACTTCAGTTTTTACATACTGACAAATTGACTTCATTTGTTACTCTGTTTTTTAAAGCCTGCCTCCTCTCACCAGAATGTAAGCACTGTGATGGCAGGGAACATGTAGTCCTGTTCAGATCTGTAACCTCAGGACCTGGGACAGTACTTTAACATATACCCACACAAAATATATTTGTGAATAAATGAATGATGGAGTGAATGAATACCTAGTCCTATGGGAAAAAAAATTTAAAACCAGCCACTGCCTTATCCCTTATACTGAAAAAAATGTTGAGGAATTTCAAAAGTAATCTCAAAGTGAAGAAAACCTTTTATTTTCTTATTTTTTTAAAGATTTAATTTTAAATAATCTCTACACCCAACGTGGGGCGCTAACTTACAACCCCAAGATCAAGAGCTGTGCACCCTACCAACTGAGTCAGCCAGGAGCTCCGAAGACCTTTTAAACAAGGATTTAAAACTCAAAGAAAAAGACTACAATGTGTGTTAAATAAAACTTTGAAATGAAAGAGAAAATTAATTTTTACTTTATATTTTTATACTAAATATGTAAGATATGTTACTTTTTCAATAAAAATGACATGTTAAAATGTGTAGTTTTTGTTTAATACTTGCATTTGTTTTATAGTACCAAGATTATTAAAGTCTTCTTCTAATCTCTTCTAATCTCTTTTTCATGATATCTTTTATCTGACATATCTTACAGAAGAAAGGAAATAATTGCTCACTTTTTACTTAATGCATTAAAATATATCAGTCTTTTCCTTTATAGTTAACGCTTTTGTTATGGGTTGGATTGTGTCCCCCAAAAAGGGTATGTTGAAGTCCCACTCCCCACTACCTCAGAATGTGACCTTATTTGGAAATAGGGTTGTTGCAGAAATAATTAGTTAAGATGAGGTCATAGTGGAATAGTGTGGGTTTTTATAACAATAAGCCTGGTATTCTTTTTTTTTTTTAAGACTTTATTTATTTATTTTAGAGATAGAGTGGGAGGAAGAGCAGAGGGAGAGAGAAAAGCAGACTCTGTGCTGAGCACGCAGAGCCTGATGCAGGGCTCCATCTCATCACCCTGAGATCGTGACCTGAGCCGAAATCAAGAGTGGACGTTCAACTAACTGAGCCACCCATGTACCCCAAGACTGGTATTCTTATTAAAAGAAGGAAATTATTTAGAAACAGGCACACAGAGAGAACTCCATGTTACAACAGAGGCAGAGATTAGAATGATGGCTGTCACCAGAAGCTAGGGAGAGACAAAGAAAGATTCTACCGAGTCTCAGAGGAAGGATCTGAGACCCAGAGTCTCAGAACTCTGTGGACACCTTAATTTTGAACTCCTGGCCCCCAGAGCTGTGAGAGAATAAATTTCTATTGTTGAAAGCCACTCAGTTTGCAGCACCTTGGTCCAACAGCCCTAGAAAACTAATACAGATTTTCATACTATGTCCAAGAAATCTTTTCTGCTGATACTAGGCAGACATTGCCATATTTTTTTTTCTAAAAGCTTTAAAGTTTGGCCTTTTCATAGTTTGATAGCAACACTCAACTCTAACTTATGTGTGATGTGAGATAGGGATGTAATTTTGTCTTTTACTACAGTAGTAGCCAGTTGTCCAACACTGTTCATTGGAGATTCCATTTTCTTCCCTACGGATTTTAATGTTTCTTCTATCATATACCAAGCTCTGATGGGTCTCTTTCTGTGCTCACTTTTTTCCCCCTATCGTTCTAGTTGTCCATCTTTATGGCATTTGGGTTTTTTAAATTGTGGTAAAATATACATAAAATTGATCATTTTAACCATTTTTGACTGTACAATTCAGTGATATTAAGTACATTCACATTGTTGCACAACCATCAACACATCTCCAGAATATTTTCATCATCCCAAACTAAAACTTTGTACCCATTAAACATTCTCCCTCCCCTCAGCCCCTAGTGACCACCATATGGCTTTCTTTCTCTATGACTTTGACTATTTTAGGTACCTCATGTGAATAGAATTATACAATACTTGTCCTTTGTGTCTGGCCTATTTCACTCAGCATAATGTCTTCAAGATTCATCCATGTTGAAGTATGTGTCAGAATTTTATTCCTTTTTAAAGCTGAATAATATTCCATTGTATATATTTATTCATTCACCTGTCAATCATATCATCTGACTTTAATGGTTACTTTGCTTTACTACAAATGTGCTTTACTGCAAATCTAGATATCCAGTATGTATATTCATCTTCTTTAGCCCTCTATTTCAAAATAACATAGTCTAGTCTTAGTCCTTACTTTTCCCTGTGAATTTAGAAACTGCTTGGAAGTTGTATGTGTAGACACACACATACATGCACACAGACACACAATCTTTTAGATATTTTGATAGTGTAGGGGAGGAAAATTTTCTCTTTGACCCCCTTAGCATGTTCAGCTTAAGCATTAAACTGACATAAGATAGATTAACAAGAGAAAAATATACAAGTTTTCATTATTATTATTATTATTTTGGGCAGAGAAGTGACCAGAAAGGTAAGGGTTGGTTTAACAAGGTTCTGTCTCTGAACCAGGCAGGCGGCTCTCACCAGACATGACATCTACTGGCACCTTAATCTTGGACTTCCCAGCACCCAGAACTGTGAGAAATGAATTTGTGTTGTTTATAAGCTATGGTATTTTGTTATGGCAGCCCAAACAGACTAAGACAAGGGGTAAAGAGATTACATGAAGAAATAATGGCTATAAACTTCCCAAATTTGAAGAAAGATGTGAATCTACAAATCTGAGAAGCTCCATGAACTCCAATCAGATAAAGTAAAGAGGTCCATACCAAGACACCTTATAATCAAACTGTTAGAGACAAAGAGAGAATCTTGAAAGCAGTAAGAGAAAAACGACTTATCACACAGAAGATTCTCAATAAGATAACAAGTCAATTTCCCAGCAGGAACAGTAGGGGCCAGAAGATGGTGGAATGTTGTATTAAAATGCTGAAAGCAAAACAATGTCAACTGAGAATTCTATATCCCGTAAAACTGTTCTTCAAAAAATGAGGGAGAAATTAAGATATTCCTAGATAAACAAAAGCTGAGCAAGCTCATTAGCACTATATCTGCCTTCCCAGAAGTGCTAAAGGGAATGCTTCAGGTTGAAATAAAAGGACACTATACAATAATTTGAAGCCACATGAATATATAAATATCTCTAGTAAAGGAAAATACATGATAAAATATCAAAACTATTACTGTTGTAATTTTAGTTTGTAAAATTCATTTTTATTTTCTATAGTATTTAAAGTCAAATGCATAAGATAATCATAAATCTATGTTAATGGGTACAAAATATATAAAGATGTAATTTGTGACATCAATAACATGAAGCTGTTAAGGAATAATTTTTGTATGCAGCTGAAGTTAAGTTGGTATCAAATCAAATTAGATTGTTATAATTTTAGGATATTAAGTGTAATCCCCATGGTAACCACAAAGAAACTATCTATAGAATGTACACAAAACAAAATGAGGAGGGAATCAAAACGTGCCACTGTAAAAATTTAACTAAACACAAAGGAAGGCAGTAATGGAGGAAGTGAGGAACCTAACGCTGTAAGATATACAGAAAACAAAAAATGGCATCTTTTAAATATACTAGATTAAACTACCCAATCAAAAGGCAAAGAGTGAACATGTGAATAGAAACAACAGTCACCTCAGAAGGAAAACAGCCAATTTGACAGAAGGGGAAAGACATAAGAAGGAATGAAGAAAAGTTGTGAGATTTCTTAGATTTTATAAGTTGGGACCGTAGAGCAATTGAGCTGTGAATACACAATGTTCTCCAAGTGAAGAGAAGAAGACCCCCTGAAATGATTCAGAGATCATTAAGTTTGCCTCCTTGGTATTAAAGTTTGGAAATCTATTGCTTGAGTTTCAGCAGATCAGACAACCCATGCTCATAACTATAAGAGTGGTACCACCCAAAGCTGTGTGGTCAGGACCACCCAAAGCCATAGAGGGCAAACCCTTGCCCAGCAGAGTGATGGGATGTAGCTTCTTCCACCATTTCAAAGAACGGACCCACCCAGAACTATGGGCATGCAAAGCAGCCAGAAGATCACAGAAAGGAGGAAGTCAATGCAGAAAGCCCCCTGCTAGCAAAATGCCTGATAGAATCATGCCCCCAGAACCCCAGACCAACAGAGCCATTAGTGTGTAATTTCAGACAGGGAAAGCAGCAGGTAGGCAAATCCAACCCATAAAAGCTTCCGTATGAGCTTCCCCAGAAAAGCCTTGGGGGCAAGGATAACCCAATATTCCCAGAAGATACTATCTTCACTCCACTGGGCCTGGCAGGCAGAGCATCTAATTAAAGATTATTTAAGCCTTAAAATTTGATGTTTGCTCTGTTGGGTTTGGACTTGTTAGGCTGCCTCTTTCTTTCCTATTTCTCCTTTGTAGAATGGGGAGTTTACCTTTTGTGTGTCCTACCATTTTATTTTGGAAGCACATGACTTGCTTTTATCTCACAGATTCACAGCTGGAGAGCAATTTGCCTCAGAATGAATTGTACCTTAAGTCTAATCCATATCTGATTTAGATGATATTTGTATGAGACTTTGAACTTCAGAATTTTGAGTTGATGCTAGAACAAGTTAGGCGTTTAGGACTATTGAGATGGAGTGAATGAATTTTACATGCAAGAAGGACATGAATTTGGGGGGCCGGGTCTTGAGGGCTCCACCTTCATGGATGAGGTTAATGTCCTCATAAAAAATAAAAAAATAAAGGCCTGAGAGAGGTTCCTTGCCCCTTCTGTCATGGGAGGACACAACAAGAAGCCTTAGACCCAGAAGAGGGCCCTCACCTGATCACACTGGCAAGACCATCATCTTGACTTACAGCCTCCAGAACTGTGATAAATAAATTTCTGTTGTTTATAAGTCACCTAGTCTGTGGCATTTTGTTAGAGCAGCCCAGATGAACTAAGACACTCTCTGATCAAAAGGCATAGAGTGGATTGATAGATTCAAAAAATTAGATCCAGTGATATGCTGTCTACAAGAGACTAACTTTAGATTGAAAGACACACATAGACTGAAAATGGAGGGATGGAAGAAGATATTCCATGCAAACAGTAACCCAAAAAAAGTAGGAGTGGCTATACGTATATATGGCAAAATAGATTTTAAGTCAAAAACTATCTCTAGAGACAAAGAAGGTCACTATATAATGATAAAAGTTCCATTCAACAAGAAGTTATAACAATTATAAATATTACACATTCAACATCAGAACCCCTCTATATAAAGCAAACACTGGCAGATCTGAAGGGAGAAATTGACAGTGATAAAATAATAGTAGGCACTTCAGTATCCCATTTATAATAATGGGTAGAACACTTAGAACATCAATAAGGAAACAACTGATTTGAAAAACATGATATGCCAAATTGACCTACCTGACATATACAGAAATTTCCAGCCAACAGAAGAATACACATTAACATTTTCCAGGATAGATCACATGTTTGATTACAAAACAAGTCTTAACAAATTTTTTGAAATTTAAATCATTCCAAGTATCTTTTCCAATCACAATGGAATGAAACTAGAAATCAAAACAGTTGAAGATGTTAAGAAAATGGGAAAAATTACAAATATGTAGAAACTAAACAACATACTCTTGAACAACAACTGAGTCAAAGAGGCAATCAAAAGGAAACTTAAAAAGTACATTGAGACAAGTGAAAATGAAAATGAAAACACAATATACCAATACTTATGGGTTGCGGCAAAAGCAGTACAAAGAGGGAAATTTTTGTCAATAAACACCAAGAAAGAGAAAAGATCTCAAATAACTTTATACCTCAAGGAAATAGAACAAAGAACAAACTAAGCCCAAAGTTAGCAAAAGAGAGGAAATCATAAATATTAGAGCAGAAATAAATCAAATACAGTATAGAGAAATAATGGAAAAAAACCCTAAGATAAGCAAAATCAACAAACCCCTAGCTAGACTCACTGAAAACAGACAAGACTCAAATAAATAAACTCAGAAAATAAAGAGAAGATACTACAATAATGTCTCTGAAATAAAAAGGGTCATTAGAAACGATCATGAACAATTATATGCCAATGAACTGGATAACTTTGAATAAATAACTTTCTAAAAACGTTCAACCTACTGAAACTGCATCAAGAAAAAATAAAAAGCCTAAACAGACCAGTAACAAATAAAGAGAGCAAATCAGTAATCAAAAGTAAAGAAAAGCCTAGGACCAGATGACTTCACAGGTAAATTTTACCAAATGTTCAAGAAGAATTAATTCCAATCCTTCCTAAACTCTTCCAACAACAGAAAAGAGGAACCACTTCCAAATTCCTTTTATGAGGCTGGTACCTCCCTAATGGCAAAACCAAACAAAGATACAATAAGGAGAGAAAACTACAAGACAACATCCCTGATGAATATAGATGCAAAAATCCTCATCAAAATATTAGCAAACGGAATTCAACAACAATTTAAAAATCGCAAGAATGGTTTAACATCCATAAACCAATCAGTGTGACACACCATATTAACAAAATGGGAAAAAAACAAAACATGGTCATCTCAATAGACACAGAAAGGTCTTTGACAAAGTTCAATATCCATTCATGATTAAAACTTTCAACAAAATAGGCATAAGAAAAACTTAACAGCAGAAAGGCCAAAAGTGAAAACACACTGGTAACATTATAATCAATGGGAACAAACTGAAAGCTTTCCCTCTAAGATCAAGTACCAGGCAAGAAGGCCCATTTTCACCACTTCTATTCAACAGAATACAGAAAGTCTTGTCCACAGCAATTAGAGAAGAAAAATAAATAAAAGGTGTCCCAATTGGAAAGAAAGAAGTAAAATTATCCCTGTAGGTGATATGATCATATATGTAGAAACCCTAAACATGCAACAAAAAAAATTGTTGGAACTAATAAAATGAGTTCAGTAAAGTTGCAGGATACAAAATAAGCATACAAAATTAAATCACATTTCTATACACAATCAACAAACTATCCAAAGAGGAAATTAAGGAAACATTTACATTTACAATAGTAACAAAAAGAATAAAATACTTGGGAATAAACTTAACCAAAAAGATGAAAGATTTCTATACTGAAAATTATAAAGCATGAAAATGAAGGAAATCAAAGAAGACACAGATAAATAGACATTCTCTGTTCATAGATTGGAAAACTTAATATTGTTTTAATGTTTCTATTATGCTTTGTTAAAAGGTTTCTATTATGCTAAATGATCTACAGATTCAGTGTAATCTCTATCAAAATCTTGATGGCATTCATTACAGAAATATAAAAAAAAAATCTAAAATTTCATATGGAACCATAGAAGACCCTGGATAGCTGAAGTAAGTTTGAGTGAGAAGAACAAAGCTGGAGGCATCATCCTTCCTAATTGCAAAAATATATTATAAAGCAACAGTAATCAAAAACAGCACAGCACTGGCATATGGATAGACTGATAGAACAGTGGAATAAAATTGAGAGCCTAGTGATAAGCCCATACAGCTTTGTTCAATTGATTTTTGACAAGGGTGCCAATGTCCTTCAATAGAAGAAAGAATAGTCTCTCAGTAAATGGTGCTAGAACAACTGGATATCCACATGTAAAAGGATGAAGTTGGACTTGTTCCTCATAACATGTACAAAATTAACTCAAAATGGATCATAGACCTATACATAAAAGCAAAAGAGTTATATAAAAGTATATAACTCTTAGAAAAAAACACAGGAGTGAATCTTCATGACCTTATATTTGGCAATAGATTTTAGTTGTGACACTAACAGTATGAGCAACTGAAGAAAACAGAGACAGTGGACTTAAAATTAAAAACTCTTGTACATCAAAGAATATTGTCAAGAAAGTGGCAAGAAATCAGGAAAGTGAAAAGCCAGTGTACAGAATGTGAGAAGATAGTTGCAAATCATGTATCTGATAAGCGACTTACATCCAGAATATGTAAAGAACTCTTACAACTTAACAACAAAAAGACAAAAAAACACAATCAAAAACCGGACAAAGGCCAAAACCACAATGAGATGTCACGTTCTACTCATTAGTATGGTTACTATATAAAAACCACCACCATAACAGACAATAACAGCTCTGGTGAGAATGTGGAGAAATTGGCACCATCGTACATTGCTGCTGGTAGGAATGTAAAATGGTGCAGCTGCTGTGGGAACCAATGTGGTGGTTCCTCAAAAAGTTAAATATAGAATTACCATATGACCCAGCACTTCCCCTTCCTAAGTGTAACTCTAGGAGAAATGAAAACAGATACTCAAGCAAATACTTGTACATACATGTTCATAGCAGCACTATTCACCAAGGAAGAAAGAACCTAAACATCTATTTTTATCCAGATGAATGAATAAACAAAATGTGGTATATACACACAATGGACTATTACTCAGCCAGGTATATATTGTTTAGGATACCTGTCTATGAATCTGTAACGAAAATCACCAGTATGAAAAAGGCAAAATACCAGGGCGAAGGGAGGGGATAGAAGTGTTGAGGGTCTCAAGGAAGCATCAGAGGGGATGATAATGCTCCGTTTCTGAATCTAGGTTCACAGTCGTGGTTCTCTTTGGTTTCATTTTTTACATCTTGAACATATATTACTAATATTTTATAAATTAAATTTTATCTGAATGGTATTGATCATCATTCCAAAGCAGAGATTTTGGAAGACAGTACAGTATTCTTTGGTCCACCAACATGTTTTAAAAGAAAACTTTATTTGGGCTTTTATTTATTTTTTTTTTTAAAGATTTTATTTATTTATTTGAGAGAGAGAGAATGAGAGAAAGAGAGCACATGAGAGGGGGGAGGGTCAGAGAGAGAAGCAGACTCCCTGCCAAGCAGGGAGCCCGATGCGGGACTCGATCCAGGGACTCCAGGATCATGACCTGAGCCGAAGGCAGTCGCTTAACCAACTGAGCCACCCAGGCGCTCTTTATTTGGGCTTTTAAGTTGCAAAAGAAATTCATGCTGTTTATGATGAGTAAAATGTAGAAATGTATGAAGAAAAAATTAAAAATCAATGATCTTCCCACTCTTCTCCCACCATGAAGAATCTAATGTTAAAATGATGTGACCTTTATGGGGGACCTCGGTGGCTCAGTCGGTTAAGCGCCCGACTCTTGGATTTGGCTCAGGTCATGATCTCAGGGTCTTGGGATTGAGCCCCACATTGGAATCTGCACTGGTGGGGGAATCTCCCTGAGAGTCTCGCCCTCTGCCCCTCCCCCGTTCTAATTCACATCCACACACGTGCTCTCTCAGAAATAAATAAATCAATCTTTTAAAAAATGATGTGTCCTTTGTGTGTGTGTATAAAACTCAGCAAACTGGGGCGCCTAGGTGGCTCAGTCGGTTAAGCATCTGCCTTTGGCTCAGGTCATGATCCCAGGGTCTTGGGATCGAGCCCTGCATCGGGCTCCCTGCTTGTGTTCCCTCTCTCACTGTGTCTCTCTCTGTCAAATAAATAAAATCTTTAAAAACAACAACAACGACAAAAAACTCAGCAACTCTTTGATTTAGTAGTAATTAGATCCCTTTCCAACATTCAGGTCTAATTGATTTTTTAAAAACTACTGCCTAATACCTCACTGAATGACTAAATCCTAATTCCTTATTCCACCATTAGCTTGTTCCCAGTTTGCCGCTACAAATAATGCTATAAGAAATTTTTTTGGCCTTGATCCTTATGATCTGGGTCTTAAATTGGGATTGCTAGTCCAATTTAACATTTTAGATGTTAAAAATAATGCCTGATTACTTTCTTAAACTTTAGCCACAGCTCACATTCTCAGTAGCAGGGAATGAGAATACCCTATTCTCCATAGCATCCTTAGAAGGGGATAGTTTAACAACTTCTTGTTTGCCAACCTGATGAGTGAAAACAGTATCTAATCTGTGTGTTTTCCACTAATATTCTTTATTATGGTCAGCAAAGGTGGTGTAGGAACTGGAGTTCTCTGAGCTCCCAGTTCTTCAGTAACTCCTGGGGAGCATCTAAAAACACAGGTGCCTGGGCTTCACCACAGACCCCCTGAATCAGAATCTTTGGAGAAAAGCCCAGGGATTTTTTGTATTTGTATTTTAATTTTCCCAAGTTATTCTGTTATAGCTAGCTGGGCACACATCTGACAGGCAATTGAAAATCATGAACAGAACTTATCTAGGGTTGAGAAACCCAAATTTCAAAAGCTGCGCTTTATGAATCAAGTATTTAAGAAAACAATGTGCCCAGAGAATCATTATGGTTAGAAATTCAAATATTCAACTTCCGTGTGACATTTTAATTCCCTAAACTTGTTTAAAACAAAGGATGCCTGTGTGTTCCTTTCTCTTCTGTGGAGACAAAGCCCAAGGTACAGGAGGCAACTACGAAGTCGATATTTTAGCATAAGAATTTTCTGGCCAACTGTGAATCCCTTCCTAGAAGGCATGAACACTGAATATTTGATCTTTTTGAAAATAAAATAAGATTTGGGAGGAGGGGTTGTGGCCCATGAAATCTCCTCCCACGAAGAAGACAGAAAAAAACTGCTACTTCAGTTCTCCTTAGGATGGATCTGGGCAGAGGATGGGATTTTTTAAAGACAAAGGCCCTTCAGGAGAGGCCAGCTCAGCTGTTGGAGAGGTGCTTTGACAGGTTTGAGTAGCAAGGGGGAGGCCTCACTCACCTTCTACCTCTTTGAGAGCAGAAAGGGGTCACCTTATTGTTACATGCCATAAGCAGCCACCAGATGGCGAGGTTCCCTTATTTTCCTCAAAGCCCGAAGTGCTTTCAAAGTGGGAGAGAATAAATGACTTCAATTTCTCTATTTGGATAACACAAAAGTGAAGGGAACAAGGATACATGGCTTCAGTAGTTATGTCATACCCTCCCTGTGTCTCAGACAATAAATGCTTAATATGTGTGAAGTGCTGAGCCCCTGCTTGGCAAGTTCTAAGCACTCAATAAGCTTCTTTTTGAAAGATGAAAAGTTAAAATTAAGAAAGCCTCTGGTATGGCAACCTCATTTTGATTGCTTTCATGTTGAGTTCCATTTCAGATTTCTGCTTATTCTTTTGTTTTAAATTGAAGTGTACAACAGAGTGATTCAACAAATCTGCACATTATGCAGGGCTCCCAAGTGTAGCTCCCAGCTGTCACCCTACAATGCTATATATTGACTATATTCTGTGTGTTGTACCTCTTTTCCCCGTGGCTTGCTCATTCCATAACTGGAAGCCTGGACCTCCCACTCTTCTTCCCTATTTGGCTCATCCCCTCGCTCCCCTCTGGCAACCATCAGTTTGTTGTCTAGATTCCTATTTGTCCTTAAAATCCCCTACAAAATCATATCTCTGTCAAAATTGAAAATGGAATGGGTGGCTCAGTTGGTTAAGCATCTGACTCTTGATTTTGGCTCAGGTCATGTTCTCAATGCTGTGAGATGGAGCTTCGCTTTAGGCTCAGTGCTGGGCTTGGAGTCGGCTTGAGATTCTCTCTCCTCTCCCTCTGCTCCCCGCCCCCATACCGCACACAAGCACTCTCTCTCTGTCTCAAAAAAAAAAAAAAAAAAAGGAAAAAAAGAAAGAAAATGACCTAGTTTAAAATAACAGAAAACAGGGGCGCCTGGGTGGCTCAGTCGTTGAGCATCTGCCTTCGGCTCAGGTCACGATCCCAGGGTCCTGGGATCGAGCCCCGCATCGAGCCCCGCATCGAGCCCCGCATCGAGCCCCGCATCGAGCCCCGCATCGGGCTCCCTGCTCGGCGGGAAGCCTGCTTCTTCCTCTCCCACTCCCCCTGCTTGCGTTCCCTCTCTCACTGTGTCTTTGTCTGTCAAATAAATAAATAAAATAACAGAAAATAGTTCAAGTCCAAATACTGTTTTGAGAAAAATCAATGTACAAAACCCCTAAGTTTATAAAGCAGATGCATTCAAGAGATGGTTAAGTCTTTATTTTAAAAAGAGATTCATCATGGACTTCCTTAAAAAGTTTCCTTTCTGCCTTAAGAATTTGATTCAACTTATTTTTTTCTAAGATTTATTTGAGAGAGCGCGCGCGCACGTGCGCGTGCATGCAGGAAATTTCGAGGAAGCAGAGCCATGAACAGAGGGGGAGGGGCAGAGGGGGAGGACTCCACACTGAGCGTTGAGCTCAAAGTGAGGCTCAATCTCACTACCCTGAGATCATGACCTGAGCCCAAACCAAGAGACGTTTGCTTAACTGAGCCACCCAGGCGCCCCTGATTCAACTTATTAAACTCAGTTTGCTCCTAATTGCTATGTGAAGTGAGGTGAAGGGTTCCTCAGGATCAACGGTGAAGCAGATAATTTGGCTTCTGCATCCTTTGCTTCCTTCTTTTTATAAAATTTCCCCTTTCCTATAAAGCTCCCCACGCTATCTGTGTGCAGTCCGCCCTCCTTTGTCGTCCAATCCCCTCGGGGAGGGGTCCGGCCCCCTTCCCCTCCACGCCACCCCCAGGATGCTCATCACAGGACTAGGAAGTGAAAAGTGACCTGAATGTGGTGCTTTTGCACTTGAGCAGCCTTCTCGTTGGTGGTAAGCTTCACTCTGGCGGGATCATAATGTGGAAGAGGCAGAGAAAGCATTTATTGAACACTTTCTCTACTGTGGGTACTCTTGTTTGCATGTTCACTTAATCCCGGCAAAAGCCTTAAAATGGAAGGGTGGGGATAATCATCCATTTACATATGAAGGAGCCTGGGACAGAGCTCAGTAAGTGAAAGCTCCAGGTCTTGATCTTTAATATATATAATTATGCTCATTATTATGCTGATCTCTTCTAGAAAAAGTTTTCCTTAAAGCTAAGAATATGGAGCAAGAGAGATGGTACATTTATATCATCTTGGTCATAATGAATTATTCTATTTAGCATTAAAAGTATATGACTACTTTTGTTTCATTCTCCAGAATGTTTCACTAAAGAATTAAACAAAATAATAAGAACATACCACATTCTCTTTAATTTTCCATGAACTACCACTAAGGGAAATGTAGACCATTTGTCATTCCTTGGGGTATTATAGAGAATAATGATTTCCTATATTCTTTATATTAATGAGATAATAATTACTTTTATTATTCTTTGTGACATGCAATATAAAGTCATAATCACGACATTTTGGGAATTCTAAAATGTGTTCAAACAAAAAGAATAAAACAAGAATTTCACAGATACACCATTAGAGAAGAGGTTTTTAAACAAATAAAATATTTTCTGCTGGTAAAGATGGGGCAATAGAAGCAAAACTTCTTTACCTAAAGCTGGTTCTCATATTTTGCTTTGACAGTTCAATAACAGAACAAGTTATCTGAAAAATCTGAGTGAAACAATGACGAAAGCTCAAATTATCTCATAGTAACTTTTTATTTTTATTTTTTTAAAGATTTTATTTATTTATTTGAGAGAGAGAGAATGAGAGATAGAGAGCACGAGAGGGAAGAGGGTCAGAGGGAGAAGCAGACTCCCTGCTGAGCAGGGAGCCCGACGTGGGACTCGATCCCGGGACTCCAGGATCATGGCCTGAGCCGAAGGCAGTCGCTTAACCAACTGAGCCACCCAGGCGCCCTCTCATAGTAACTTTTTAAAAAAGATTTTATGTATTTATTTATTTATTTATTTATTTATTTATTTATTTTGAGAGACAGAGTGCAAGCGGGGGGGTGGGGTGCAGAGCCGGGGGGGAGGTGCAGAGGCCGAGGGAGAAAGAGAATTTCCAGCAGACTCCCCGCTGAGCACAGAGCCCAAAGGGGGCTCAATCTGATGACCCTGAGATCATGGCCTGAGCTGAAATCACAAGTGGCCCCTCATAGTAACTTTTCTTAATATATTAAGAGATCTGACTATTTTAACATAATTCCTGATGCACATTTTAAAGTGATTGATTTAATAGCCTATCATCTAAATTATATACAAATTTGAATTTGTCCTAGTAAACCACCCTGACTTATTCTGTAGCCACACTGTCTTCATAGTTTCCATAAAATCATTTACCAATGCATAGTATATATATCATCTCAGAAAGAGATCAATGCAGTACCAGTATCATGCTGTTTCTTCGCAACCTGTCTACAAAAGTGCAAGAATCCAGGTGCAATCTGCCCAAGGCAACTTATTAGTGAGTGCTCCAGTTGGTGTGGTTCAGCAGCATTTAACAGATCAATTCAATTGGCACCAAAAATGTATAAAGCCCGAGGTAGGGTGATTCCGGTGGCTCATTGCCATCCCCAAGGATCCAGGTTCTCTTCATTTTTCTGCTGCACTTTGCTCATCAGTTTGGCTTTTGACCACAGGCTTGCAGGAGGGCTGCAGTCGATTGAAGTCAGTTGACCCTTGAAAAACACAGGTTTGAACTGCACAGGTCCACTTACACATGGATTTTTTAAAATACACAAATACAATACAGTACTGTGAATGTATTTTCTCTTATGATTTTCTTAATGACATTTTCTTTTCTCTAGCTTTTCTATTGTAAGAATACAGTGTAGAATATATATAACATACAAAATATGTGTTAATTGACTGTTCGTGTTCTCTATAAGGCTTCTGGTCAACAGTAGGCTATTAGTAGTCAAGTTTGGGGGGAGTCAAAATTACACGTGGAGTGTCGGAGCCCCTAGCTCCTCTCCCCCCGGCCCCATTGTTCAAGAGTCAACTGTACCTCACAATGCAACTGTACTTTACAACTTCAAAAGTCTCCCTTGTACTCCTTTTTAAGACTGAGAAAAACTCTTCCACACTCACTATTCAGAATTATAGAGGTGCCCATTCCTAAATCACTCACTGGCAAGGAAAATGGAATTTCCATGATTGGATTAGATTAATTATCATCCTCCATAGAGCTGAGGCTAAACTATGTGGGCTCCTGATAGCTGAACAAAATCAAGGTTCTGATCAAAGGGAAGATTAGTGGATGGAATAGGGCTGCAAAGTGGGTGGTCCACAGTGTCTCCCATGCTGGGTCAGCGGAAGAGCCTAAAAGCAATCTGCTTCAAAAGCAGGGCTGGTGCTTTCAGGCTATTTGCCTTGTGGGAGGAGAATAAGAATCAAAGAGTAACTGGGAAATACTATTCCTTTTTTCCTGATTTGATATGGCACTCTCAACCCCTGATGATTTTTTAGGGAAAGAGAAAACACTGTGTGATTATATCTCTTAAAAGAGACAAGAAATGCCCTACATGGAGGAGTCAGTGGTTCAGTATTCAGTCTGTAACTAAAAGAAATTTGGGAGGAAGCATAATCGAATCAACTATAATACTTCCAGTTCAATGTATTGAAACCCCATTTGAAAGACAGGCTTACCGAATAGGAACATCATCTTTCATCACCGGAAATCCAGAGGTAGGGCCAGCTCCAGTGTTGATTGATTTGGCTCTTTCCATCTCTTGGTTCTGCGTTCTTCGGTGCTGGCTTCAACCTCAGGCTGGTGGCTCTAGATTCCAGGTGAGACAGCGAATCGAGGCAAGGTTTCAAAAGGGGCAGAGCAGCAGCTGCCTATTAGGAATGGCACGACTTTTCCCAGATGCCCCTCAGCATACTTCCTCTCCTGTTTCACCAGCCAGAGAGGTATATGTCAGCTCCTGACTCCATCACTGCCTGGAGGACGGGCTTGGTGAACATCTAGGGTGTGAGAATTCTGAGTGCGAGTTTGTTTTCATTGTGATTGGGATCATCAATATCTCCTTATCTCTGCAACTCTAGTTAATCTAGATCAGTGGTCAGCAAACTAATCTGGTCCACCACATGTTTTTGTAAAGAAAGTTTTATTGAACACAGCCCCTTTGATTTCTTTATGTATTGTTGATCTCTGCTTTCATGCTAGATAGAGTATGTGATAGAGTACTTGTAACAGACACCTTATGGCCTGCAAAGCCTAAAATATTTTTTATCTGACTTTTTATAAAAGAAGAAGTTTGCTAACTCTGATCTAGAGTTAATTGCAGTACTTCCTTTTATTTGCTTTAAACTATCTTCTGAAAATGGCAAGTTTTAAGTAACGTAGATTGCCCTCCCCATCATTGGTGGGCATCCTCCAATCCATTGAGGATCTGAATAGAACAAAAGGCAGAGAAGAATTCACACTTTTCTCCTTGCCTTGCTTTTGAGCTAGAACAAACCCATCTCATCAGCTCCTTCCCTTGGACTGGGGTTTATACTGTCAGCTCCCTTGGTTCTTGGGTCTTCAGATTCTGATTGAATTATACCACTGACTTTCCTAGGTTTCCAGCTTGCAGACTGCAGATGGCAGACTGTAGGATTTAGCCTCTGTAATTACATGAGCCAATTTCTCATAATCTCTCTCTCTCTCTCTATATATATATATATACACACATATTCATATGTACATAGGTATATATGTATGTGTATGTGTGTATATACATATATGCACACACATAGGTTCTGTTTCTATGGAGAACCCTGATTACTACAGAGTGAAACCTAAATTTATCTCATCTATAGTTATATGATTAGATATATTTTACCAATTTACCATGTGATTTTTCCAAATTGAAGAAACCTAATCTACATAACATACCCACATAAAATCAAATCAGTCATGCTGCTTGTATAGTGGCGTGCTAGATGCAGTTTTTACTGATTTATAAGGGTTGATTGCTAGCATTACTTTCAAACTTTGTTCATTGACCTTGGTAGTATAAAATTGAGCATGGTGGGAATAGTTACACCACAGAAATTGGCAAACATTACAAATAGAGTTTGTTGGATTTTTTTTTTTCCCCTGAAGATCTAGTTGTTAAACATTTACCAACACACCATGGCTCCAGCAATTACTAGTACATTTTACATACCTATTTCTGTTATATAACTGCATAAGAGAGAATGTCTGTGTGTAATCAGGACATTGGTAATATATTATCAGTTTAAAATGAATGTAATCTGAAATAATTGGTCAAATAAATCAGTCTCTGACCTCTCACTTTGTTCTGGGGTGACAATAGTGTTTACTGAGATCCAAAGAAAAGTCCTGGGTTTGGAGAGGCTAGTCTTAATATAAAAAGTGCACTCATTCATTTAAACAAATATTTATTAAGCATCTATTAAGTCCCAGGCAATAATGACTCCAAAAGACCTGAGCCCTGCTCACCTGAGCCTTATATTCTAGTGGAGGAGATAGAAGTTAAACAAATAATCACATAAATGAGTACAAAATTAACAGTGGAACCCAAGGAAAGAAATAGAGATCTTTACAAGCATGGAAAACCAGCCGACCCTGAGAGGAACCGAGAGATAATCGCTGTATCTGGATTACAGAGAGTAAGAGGGAGAGACTTCAATCTGATATCTGTATTTTAGGGAAATCTGTTTTCCAAGAGATCCTGGAAAAACATGCCAGCTAAGAATAATAGGGACCCATGTGAAGGGTTCTAAACAAGGGAGTATCAGGATTAGATTTGCATTTTCAAAAGACCACTGGCTGCAGATGACAATGAATTGTGCAATGGGGAGGATAAACAGAAGGAGGTAAGTCCCTTGGCTGTTGCAGCCATTGTGGTGGGGGATTATGGAAGCTCAAACCAGGGCATTAGCAGAGGAAATAGTGAGAAGTATCTGCACTAACTGGGGTGCCCATGAAACACTTCAAGGAGCTTATAATGTAACTGAAGAGGTGACTCACAGGTATGAAATCACAGAAACGGTGTATAATTAGGAAGTAAACTGAGAAGTTCAAGCTTTGAGGGACATAGGAATTGAGAGTGAAAAATGGGTCAGCACTCCAATGGTTAGGATTTAGAGAGAGAACCCAGAGGCAAAAGGCAGCAAGAGGTAGAACAGAGAGGGGAGAGGCCTATGGAGATATGGCCCATTGTGGAGAAGAACAAATCTTGTTGGATATGCAGGGAAGGGCCAAACTATGAGAACTTGAAGAGGCCAGAGTTTGAAAGACTTAATGTGAGATTAAAGAATGAGCTATTACAAATGGTTTACATAGGAAGAGTACAAGATGAAACCAACATTTAAAAAAGTTTAGTTTAACCAAACTCTTGTGGTTAATTAGACTGAGAAAAACTTGCTGCCTGCGTGGTTGTTGAATGGTGGACTGGACTTAGGTGGTGGCAGTTAGGTATGGAGATGAGGGATGGATATTAGAGACATCCAACAGGTTGGAGATGATGAATTTGCTTTAGACACACAATGAGCTTGAAATGATGATGAGTGGGGGCACCTGGGTGGCTCAGTCAGTTAAGTGGCTGCCTTCCGCTCAGTTCATGATCCTAGGGTCCTGGGATCAATCCCCCTCATGGGGAAATCCCCCCTCAGCAGGGAGTCTGCTTAGCCCTCTCCCTCTACCCCTCCCCCTCTACCCTCCCTCTTTGCTCGGGCTCTCTCTCTCAAATAAATAAATAAAATCTTAAAAAAAAAAAAGATGATGAGTGTTCCAGTGATAAATGTCCAGTAGGCAATATACACTGGGTGATTTTCTTTGTATTCTTCTGCACTGTTCACAGTCCCATGTTGTCTTTCCTCATTAGTGTTCCCAAAAGGAATGTTCCATAATCTGCTCAAATGTCTGCCTTCTAAAGCACTTGGCAAGGCTTTACAGAATAAAATATTTTAATATATCATTTTAATTTCATATTAAATAATATTTTGATGTAATGAAATTGAATTACCCAAATAGTCATAGACTTGTTTGTATTCTTTACCAGTTTTAATAAGTAATTACTGAGTTTTAGAAAATTTGAACTATAAGTAGAATCCTATTTTAGTGAGCTTGGGGAGATAAAAAATAACTTATAGTATTTGACTTCCATTAAAATTAATGTATATTACAATGTATAGCAAAACAGTTTCAGGATGTATTGTTGATTTTTGTAGAGAAACTCATACAATCATATCTTATTTACTAATCTTCTCTACTTTATTAACAGCCCGCCTCCATTGTGCCTTTTTGTCAGAGATGAAAGTAATCTTTATCCCTCTGTCCTCCTGTCTCTCAACTCTCCTGAAATGAACTACCACCAAAATACTAACAGAATCTTTTGTGGAAAGTCTCAAATTTCAAAGATCCAAACACTACAAGTTAGAAACTCCAAAAGAACAATGCCTTTACTATAGAAATTAGCTTCAGAGTGGATAACAACTGTTGAAGACATCTGCTAAGTGGGATTTTTAATTTAATGGAATTTGTTATAACTCCATTAGTAAAGTAAAATTGCTGTGCACCATCTGTTGCCACTTTGAAATTGCCTTGCTTCTATAGAACCGGAGGTAACAATCATAGCTGTTAAAATAGAATACTGCTTTTTACTAAATTTTCATCTTTCCCTTTATTTTCCAATGCTATTAAAATCATTAGAAGATAAATTAGTAAGAAAAAACACAATTTCAAGAGTCAAAGGGGCAACTCAACAACAAAAGAACAAACAACCTGATTAAAAAATGGACAAAGGACTTGAATAGAAATTTGTCCAAAGACATACAAATGGCCAATAAGCACATGAAAAGATGCTCAGCATCGCTAATCATTAGGGGAATACAAATCAAAACCACAGTGAAATACCACTTCACACCCATTAGGGTGGCTATTGCAAAATGGGAAAACAAACAAACAAACAAACCAAAAAACAGAGACCAAGTGCTGGCAGGGCCATGAAGATGTTAGAACCAAATGCACTGCTGGTGGGAAAGTAAAATGGTGCAGCTGCTACGGAAAACCATATGGCATTTCCTCAAACAAATAAAAACAGCCATATGATCCAGGAATTCCACTTCTGGGTATATACCTAAAAGAATTAAAAGCAAGGACTCAAACAGATATTTGTACACCAATACTCATAGCAGCATTATTTACAATAGTCTATAAAGGTGGAAGCAATTCAAATGTCCATTGACAGATGATCAAATAAGCAAAATGTGGTATATACATACAATAGAATATCATTCAGCCTCGAAAAGGAAAGAAATTCTGGCACATGCTACAACATAAACGAATTCAAGGACATTATGCTAAATGAAATAACCTAATCATAAAAGAACAAATACTGTTTGATTGCAATGATATGAGCTGCTACAGTAGTCAAATTCATCGAGATAGAATGTAAATGGAGGCTGTCAGGTGCTGGGGAGAGGTGGGGAATGGGGAGTTATTTAATGGGTATAGAGTTTCAGTTTAGGAAGGTGAAAAAGATTCCGGAGATGGATGGTGGTGATAGTTGCATGACAATGACAATATACTTAATGCCACTGAACTGGACACTCAAAAATGGTTAGAAAAATACACACACACACATATAGTATATCTTAGCACAATAAGAGAAAAAGGGACCCAGAGGAGAATTCTAATGACTGAACGAACCTAATAAGTGGCTTAAAGTTGAGTCAATCAGTTGAATTATGCATCATTCTACACATCCACTTCATCAGAGCCTAGGCCTCCAGTGTTTATCACTCCACAGTGTCAGTACTGATGGACCTCGTGGTGCAAAAGGCTGGAAGCATGGAAGAAGGGGGGAATCATCCAGGGGAGCCTTGAGGAACAGGGCTATAGGAATGTCTTCCCAAGAATGATCCCTCATTTTTCTCCCAGACAGGGCCAAAAAAGTCATCTGGAAAAGCACTAAGGGAGCCTTCAAAATGGCGACTGCACTGAGGGAAACTCCATCAACCCAATTTTATCCTTAGAACACACATTTCATGGTTAAACTTTTTCCCCTTTAAGAAAATAGACAAAGGAATTTAAGTACGTGTTGCATATGCTATTATTATCAATGGAATACTTTTCCACTGTAGAAATTTGAAAATTCAGAGGGGTAGAACAAAGGAAAAATAACCTGTAATCCTACTACACAGAGGTTACTGTGGGGCGTTGGGGGTTTTCCTTCATGCTTTTGATACATTGTTGGGGATTTTGAAGCTCAAACATTAAATGAATTAAACTGTAGAGTACTATGTCATATCATTAACACAAAGCAAATTTAAAATATTAGGATCTCACTCTTTCATATCATCATGATATATATACACACACACATATATACATAGTGTTATATGTATACATATATATGTATATATATTTATATAGATATATATACATAAATAAATAAATAATGTTGTATGTAGATTTGTCATTATTCCCTACTGTCTACAATAATGGGCATTACATTCAATTATCTAAAAGAATAAAATATTACTTCTAAAAACTCAGAAATATACTTAGTGTCCAAGAGATCTCTATTCACACCTCTCAGAGGTGGTCTCATATAATCCACCTCTCCCAAGGCTCCCTTACTCTACTGGTTCTCTCTCTCTCTTAATATCTCTTTGTATGGTTGAACCACAGTTTATTTAATACTTCCCATATTGTTATTTGATTTGGGACTTTTGTTTCATTTTGTATTAAAAGATATATATATGCAAAAGTAGATGGAACAGATGAAGCAAAATTGGCAAAATTTGAAGGTGGAGGATGGGTGCATAGGATTTCATTATATTGGAATATAAGAACTTTGAAAAAACAAAGCACAGGAGCAAAAGAAAACTTTCAAAAATTAGAATTAGTATTTCCAGGGCACCATGAGATTATATTGCATTCATGTAAAAAGAATGAGAAATAAAAAGAACAAAAGATTCTTTCGGAGGTCCAATATATGAATAACAGCAGTCTTAAAAAGGAGGCTAAAGAAAGTGGAGGGGGAGGTAAATAACAAAAAACAATTCAATAACATTTTCTGGAACTGAAGGACGTAAACTGAAAAGCCAAAAGATTATGAAGCATAATGAATGGAGAAAGACCTACACTAAGACACATCTTGGGAAATTTTGATAGCTTGGAAACAAAGAGATAATTCACTGATCTAATCATCTTTCCTCAGTTTCTTACTCTCCTCCTGTACTTTTTTCTTTCTTTCAGCTTAAGCTCAATGATCAATAATTATAATCAATTCCTTGGATAGAACCTCCACATCTTTGTCCTTCTTATGCTTTCTCATCTGTCCTGAACAAAATCATAACCCTGGTTAAAAGAAAATTTCCTTTCACTCCATTTTTGCACCAGCACAACTGAACATAAAGATGGGAAAATAAATAGTCATGTTGATGGGTGTCGTTTTAAATTCATCATCATTAACCTCAAGTGGGCCCTTCCTGCTGCCCAGCAATCAGGTGATGTTACCCTCATGTGTTCACTTTCCCACTTCTCTAGACCACTATTTCATATTTGCGTCTCTTTCCTCCATTGTCCACTACCTCCTTCCCCACCCTCTGTCCACGGTTGCCCTTGCTTTCTATATTGCTGAGGAAATGGAAGTTGTCAAAGACTTCCCACTAGCCTCACCTTGCATACTACCTACCCTCTTACCTCTGTGCTCACATGTTCTGCGTTCTCTCCTGTCCCTGGGAATGAACTAACTACACTCTCACTAAAGCCATCCCTTCTGCTTGGTCCTTACTAGGTCCAACACCTCTTAGAAATACCGCTCCAGCCATTCTTTTTTTTTTCCTTCATTTTTTATCCCACTTTCAAGTTTCCCCTTTGGAGCATATTATTCACAACAGCACGCAAACGACTGGTATTTATCACTGCTTTAAAAAGAAATTCCCTGGACCCACACCCTCCTTTACCTACCACTTCACTGGGTTCCTCCCCTTTATAATAAAACTCTTTGGAAACTATATTCACTGTCTCCAAAGTATTTTCTTCTATGCTTACTTGAACCAAATAGGTTCATCCTCAACATGGCACCAGGATCATCAATTAACAATTACCTCCATATTGCTAAATACAATGATCAGTTATCATCTCACTTGATCCATGGAGGTATCAGATAAAATTGATCGCTCCTTCTTCCTGGATATGCTTTCTTCACTTGTCTTCTAGAATATCACATCCTCCAAATTTGTAATTCTATTCTACTGACTATTTAGGAGTCTGTTTTTCTCATGATCTCCTATCTCTAAAAGTTGAAGGGTCCAAATCTCAAGGCCCTTAAACCTCTTCTCTCTTCTAGCTAATCATTCCCTAGCTTATCTCAGGGGTATTCTAACTTTAAACGCTACCTATTGCTGACTCTTCCAGATTTCAACTCTAGCCCTAAACTCCATACTAGTATATCCAACTCCTTTCCTAAGTTGTCTCTTTAAATTTCTAGTAAGCTTCTCTAACTTTATTAAGCAATATATGTTACTTCTATAATCAGAAAAGCATAGATATTTTTAAATGAATTTCTAAAATGCACAATTATTTAATTATTCATAGTGATCATTCATGATAACGTATCTCATTTACTAGCTAGAAAATGCTTTTTATGTGCCTGAATGCCAAGATTAAATTTTTTGTAGAAATATAATTTTTCTCCTCTATTGATGTACTTGATATTACATCTCGATTCTTACAGTTTGCCCATCTGAAAAGAGTGTATTTCTTAGTTTTAAATATGTGAAATATGTGCATGATATTCTTTAAATGAGGCTACATGATGTGATAGAAAAAGTAAAGTGATGAAGCCAAATATATAAGTACATTATATACAAAGCTTGAATGAAATGTGAAAAAATTATGTATTTTGTTAAAGATACAATATAACACTTAAATTTCCATATGAGCCTTCTTATGTGTCCTGTGTTTATATATATGATTTCAAATGAAATATACATTTAATCAAATCAGTAAATGTTTATTTTAAATGATCTTCTACCTATAAGACTCTCTATACTAAGTTTTATGGGTCATTTAAGGAAAGAACTATTTTTGTTCTCAAATTACAATCTGGCTGGGAAATATGGCAGAGATTGCATGCAGATTGTTTACCCAAATCTAGAACCTTGGGAGTGATAATGTGTGGTATTATAAATGTATATTTCCCAGGCTCCCCTGAAGAGGATTTGGCCAATGTGATATAAGTGGGAGTTTTTGAGTCGGGCTCCTAAGAAAGCCCTTTTCCTCTCCTCTTCCACTTCTTATTGCCTAGAAATCATTTGAATGACTATAGTTCCAGCAGCAATCTTGGACCATGAAGCAATTTTGATATTGAAAGCCACTCACAAAGTATGATAGAGCAGAAAGGCAGAAGGAGCACTATTCCTGATCACATCATACCAGCCCTGCACATTCTATATTCTGATTTCTTTTAGGAAAAAAATAAATCCATGAACTTGAATCATGGTTCAGTCTCTCTCTTTTTAATTTCCTGACATAGCCAATTCTAGTTTTAATTAGTACAGGAAATAAGATATAATCAAGAAAAATGTTCAAGAATAATATATAATTACAGTTTACTAAAAGAAGAAATGACACATGGCAATACACAATTTATTGAAAAGCACAAATAAAGTATGGAGAGGCAGTATACAGTATCCAAGTGTTGAATCTGAACCCTGAAAATACATAGAGAGATTTTATATGAGATAAAGGAGCCACTCAAATTATTAAAGTAGAATTTTTAATAAACGATGTTGAAACAACTGGATAATCATTTGGAAAAGATAAAATTGGATCCATATATCGCTTTGTGCACCAGGATAAAGTGCAAGTGGATCAGAAATACAAGTATTAAAAAACAAAAGCACAAAATGATAGACCATAACATGGATGAATTCCTTCACAACTTGGCAATGAATAAAGCTTTTACAAATATAATTCAAAATCCAGAAGCAATAACAAAAAAGACTGACAAACTTGATGACACCAAAATTTTAAACTTTTGAATGTCAAAATAAAAACCCCATAAGCAATATTAAAAGACAAATGAATGGAGAAAATATTTTCAATTTTTGTTATTTCAAAGAGATGTCTCCCTAACACAAAAAGAGCCTCTAAAAAATCAATTTAATTTAATTTAATTTAATTTAATTTTTTTAGAGAGGGAGAGGGGCAGGGCACGGGCAGAGTGGAAGGGAGAGAGAGAGAGAGAGAGAGAGAGAATCTTAAGCGGCTCCACACCCAGTGAGGAGCCCTACTGGAGGCTCAGTCTCACAACCCTGAGATCATGACCTGAGCGGAATCAGAGTCCCACACTCAACAGACTGAGCCGCCCAGAGGCCCCAAATAAAACAGCAACCCAATAGAGAAGAGCAAAAGTCATAGCCTAGAAACTCATACAAAAGGAAAGGCAAATAGCCCTTAAACATATTAAAAGATGTTTTACCTCACTCCTAATAAAAGAATATAAATTAAAAACACACTGAGAAACCATTTCTTATCTAACAAATTGGCAAAAGTCTGAGGAGTTGCTAAAACTACTGTAGAGGTTGGGAGAAACCAAGGACTCTTATTCATTGTTAATGGAGATACAATTTAGTACAACCTCATGGAGAAAAATGTGGCGATATACAGTATCTCCCCATTATCCACAGTGTCACTTCCTGTGGCTTCAGTTCACAATGAACTGCAGTCCGTAGTAGGTGATCCTTCTTCTTTTGGATGTTGGCAGAGGTCACAACGCTGTGTCACAATACCTACCTCATTCACCTTGCTTCTTCTTATCACATAGGCATTTTATCATCTGATATCATTGCAAGAAGAGTGAGAAGTGTAATAAGATATTTTGAAAGAGACCACATTCATGTAATTTTTATTATAGTATATTGTAATAATTGTCTCATTTTATTAGTAGTAATTGTTAATCTCTTACTGTGCCTAATTTATGAACTCAACTTTGTCATAGGTATGTATGTATAAGATAAAACATAGTATATAGAGAGCTCAGTACTATCCCTAGTTTCAGGTATTCACTGGGGGTCTGGGAATGTATCCTGGGGGACTACTGTATAACAAAACTACAGATACTTTTATTCTTTGATTCAACAATCCCACTTCTAAAAATGTCATGTTGTACTTGTTATTTTATACTAAATTTCCGTATGTGTTTTCAGAGCTCAGAATCAACACTCAGGCACTATATACTGCCTTTCCATGCTTTATTTGTGCTACTCAATGAGTTACATGGGTCATTTCTTTTTTTATTAAACTGTAATTTTATTTTATATTATTCTGTAATATACCTGTAGACATAGAAATGACATAGGCAACATTATTTTATAACAGTAAAAAGATTACTAAAACCTACAAATAAAAACAGTAAAACACTAGAAGAATGAAAGTAAAGTACATCTCCATAATAAAAACTATGTAACTTTCTCAAGATGGAGTACTATAAAACCATTTTAAAAAGTACTGATATGAGAGAACTCTAGGATGTAATGTTATGATAAAAAATCAAGATAGTATGGGGCACCTGGGTGCCTCAGATGGCTAAGCGTCTGCCTTCAGCTCAGGTCATGATCTCCAGGTCCTGGGATGGAGCCCCATGTTGGGCTCCCAGCTCAGTGAGGAGTCTGCTTCTCCCTCTGCCTCTCCCCTTGCCTGTGCTCTCCCTGTCTCTCTCTCTCTCTCAAATGGATAAATAAAATATTTTTAAAAATCAAGAAAGTAAACAGTATACATAATATAATAACTTTTATGCAGGCTACACACACACACACACACACACACACACTCTTAAACAGAAATACACACAAGACATTTTTGAAATGGTGTCTATTGGGGAGTATGAAAAATAAGTAACATTTTCCTGAATATTCTTTGGTTTGAAGCTTTAAATTTAAGACCATGTTTTAAAGTTTTAACTGTCAAATCATATAAATGTTTTACATATTGAAAAATAAAATTTAGGACACCTGGTTGGCTCCGAGTTCCGAGCCCCACGTTGGGCGTAGGGTTTATTTTAAAAAAATAAATTTAAATTTTAAAATAATATTAAAATTGGATGCCTGGGTGGCTCAGATGGTTAAGTGTCTGCCTTTGGCTCAGGTCATGATCCCGGGGTCCTGGGATCCAGCCCCGCATCGGGCTTCCTGCTCAGTGGGGAGCCTGCTTCTCCCTCTCCTTCTGTCTGTCCCCGGCTCATTATCTCTCTCCCTCTCTCTCTCTAATAAATGAATAAAATCTTCAAACAATATAATAATACTAAATTTGAGAGTAAATGAAACAAATAAATCTAACCATATGTCAAATTAATAACATAACCACACATAAAAAAAACATTATTTCAAGTAATTTTAGAACATAGTAGCTATATACACTTAGTGGGATATATTCCAAGGACAAAAGAGAACTGCAAGAAAATCTCAAACTTTGTCAAGTTAACTGTTAGTGGTAATGCTGATGTTATCAGCTTGAAATCATTTAATGAATATTATAATAAATAATTATGCTTACATTGTTAGAAACCACGCTGGTCAGTGTAAATATAAAATCAAATAGATTGAGTAAAGAATTGGAAATTGAAGTATTTATATAAACATGACTTCTTAATTTTTATATGGAAATAATTTCAAAATTAAAGTTGTAAGAATAGTACAAAGAAAATCTTTTAACCTGTTTCCTCAATTCATTGATTATTAATATTTCACTCCATTTGCTTTATCATTTGCTCTATTTATCTACACACACATATAATTATTTTTCAGAAGCATGTACGTAAATCATGGTTGAGTGTGTATTTTTAAGAATAAGGATATTTGCTCTCACACAATTACCAACTTCAATAAACTTAATACAGATTCAATACTTCTATTTAATCTATGTGCCATACTCTTAAGTTGGTCAATTGACCCAATATTGTCCTTCATTGCAGTTTTTTCCCTCCAGCTTAGGATCCAGTCTAGAATCAGGAATTACAGTTAGAGGTTACACCTCTTTGGTCTCCTTTAGTCTGGAACATTTTTCTTTCTTTCTTTCCTTCTTTCTTTCCTTCTTTCTTTCTTTCTTTGCTTCTTTCTTTCCTTCTTTCTTTCTTTCTTTCTTTCTTTCTTTCTTTCTTTCTTTCTTTCTTTCTTTCTTCTCCTTTCTTTCTTTCTTTCTTTCTTCTTTCTTTCTTTCTTTTTTTCTTTCTTTCTTTCTTCTTTTTTTTAAAGATTTTATTTATTTATTTGACAGAGAGAGAGCATGAGCAGGGGGAGGGGCAGAGGGAGAGGGAGAAGCAGACTCCCCACTGAGCAGGGAGCCCATCCGCCCGGCAGGGTTGGATCCCAGAACTCTGGGATCATGAGCTGAGCCGAAGGCAGATGCTTAACTAACTGAGCTACCCAGCCTCCCCAGTCTAGAATATTTTCTCAGTCTTTCTTTATTTTATAAAAAATAGACTTTTGGGGAGAATTTTTAGAGTAAAATATTCCTCATTTTGAATTTGTCTGATGTTCCTTATGATTAGATTGAGGTTGTACATTCCTAGCTAGCATACTATATAAGTGACTGTCTGTCCTTCCCAGAGTATCACATGGGTGGTATTAATTTTAATCACTTGATAAGGGTACTTTTGATTCACCTACTGTATCATCATCATCATCTCATGATTTTTTAAAAAAACACATGTTTTAGCTCTGTCTACAGACAGGGTCCGGTCCCTAATGCCCCAGGGGAAAGAACCACCCCTACAGCCCAAATTTAGGTCTCTAAATGCCATTCCCAAGAGAAGGTAACAGAAATTCTTGGAGAAATGGCTACCCCGAGGTCTAGAGTAGGGAATTTACAAGGTGAGCTGGGGTATCTTATTGTACCACAAAGCAAGGAAGTTCTCAAAATCTAAGTGAGACATGTCAAAAGACTTTGGAACCAACTTGAAAGGGATCTTACAGGCCAAAGACAGGACAATCAGGGCACCAGAAAGAAAAAAAGAAATAACAATAATTGATTGGTATGTACTGACTATACAAAAATCCATAAATCCATGATAATACACCATTCAAAGGACAAGGACACTGGGCTCATTTGCTCCAATGTGCCTTTGAGTCCCTGTCTGAACAGTTGAGGATATTTTGCTTAATCTGACAGAATTCAACTTTCTTTCTTTTTTTTAAAAGATTTTACTTATGTGAGAGAGAGAGAGAACACAAGCAGGGTAAGGGGCAGAGAGAGAGGCAGGCTCTCCTCTGAGCAGGGAGCCAGATGCAGGGCTTGATCCAGGGCCTCTCGGATCATGACCTGAGCCAAAGGCAGACGCTTAACCAACTGAGCCACCCAGGCACCCCAGAACTCAACTTTCAAGATCCAGCTCAGATAGCACTTTCTCTGAGAAGCCTTTCCTAAAACCTCTGTGTTGTTCATTGTTTCTCCATATTTCAACAGAGCTCATTGTATCTGCTTCTTCAAACACATGTACATACTGTACTGGAATTCCTTGTTTAACTGTATTTTTCTCTCTAGACTATAAGTAAATAAATACAAGACCTGTCTGGGTTTTATTTATTTTGTTATTCCCACTGCCTACCACACATTTATAGACAATTTTATATATTATATAACCTTATGTGTTATGAATGAAAGTACCAATTTCAAGATTATCCCTTGTTTCTTCTTCATCACACAATGCAGATTTGTCTATATTTTAGAAAATGATCAAATGCAGTTAAATAGCTGGCTATCTAGTCCACATGCCCAGTTTTTATCACCATAGATTTTTAAAAGGATTTCTCCACCTACCATCCATTGCTTTAGCCCTACATAGACTAGAAATATGCCCCACAGTCTTTTTCTGATTTTTATCCTTAGGCAATAACTTCCTACATTATTTTTATTTACCGAAGTTTATTTTCTCCCACTGAAGATCTGTCTGCACACATAGATCTACTGATAATGTAGGGAGGGAAGTGTTAAAGTCGACTGTAACTGGTGGCCTGACCTATTTGTAATCTTTTTGAAGATAGTAGTTGGTAGTTTGAAATAATTTTTTTTGTATGTCAGTTTGGTACAACATCTGTAACACACCATTGGTGACCTACGTAGTGTGATCTCCAGTAGGTCACCTGTGTCAAACCTCCCTCATGCAGTCACTCACTATGTATGGAATCTTTTATGTATGTGTGGATACATCCAGCCTTAGGTCTTTGTGAACTTTAAAGCATTAACAATTGAGTTGCTAGATATGATGTAAAACATTTGTCAAAGTCATGTGCAAACACATTAAAATGCTTCAGGAAAGCCCCCTCTTAACACACAGTGAAAGGATTCTCATTTAAGCCAGGGGCAGGTCAGCGCAGCCGCTTCATGCCGTTTGTGCTTGGGAGGAATCTCCCGGGCCTCCGCGTGGAGCAGGACTGAGGTGCTGAGGTGCAAGTGGAAAGAGGTGAGGGCGGCTTGGCCGCAGCTACCAGAGCTGTGGAGAGATGTAAGGAGGGACCGGTCGCTGGCCGCGGTGCTGAACACGCTCTCAGGATGTTCCCAAGATGCCCGACCTGAAGAGGCCCAGCGGGTTGGTGAGATCGCTGGCAGCCGCCAGTCTCAGATCTTAGGTCGTCGATTTCCTGGCTCCGGGCAGGAGGACATATGGGTCGCGTTCAGCGGCGTCCCCTCGCAAGTGGCCTCGGACGCATTTCCACGGAGCACAGCTCCTGCCCCGCAACAGCCACCACAATAACAGTAATGCAGCCCATATATATATATATTTTTTGAGATCCAACTGTGTCCCCGACACTTCACACCCACTCCCACTGGTCCTCAAAACATCGTCGCAGTTTAAAATGAAAAGGTTGATGACCTTGCTCATGTGAACACAGCTACACAAAACTCAATGATGCCTCAAAAAAAATGTTTACTGCCCACCATCCACGTGCCAGCCTCACAGCCTGTGCTCCTCCTCCTTTGCCTGCTACACGCTCCCACCAGGTCCCGTTCCTTTTGCTCCTCCTTCCCCGCCCCCCACCCCAGGTTTGCGAAGGCAAAGTAATCTCTTACACAACATATCCCTTACCACCGCCGACGTGAAGGACAGTACAAAGGGCTGGGATTCAGAACAGAGTTTATTCACACATCTTGCCCTTCTCGCTCAGAAGTCCAAATCCGGAGGGAGCCAGCCCCAAGTTTAGTCCCTGAACCCCCAACTCTCTGTGTGACCTTGGACAAGTGGTCACACGACTTTGAGCCTCTTTCTCTTGGTTAACACGACCATAGGTTCTAGAACTGCCTGAGGTTCTTCCCAGGGGCGCACCAGGTCTCTTCTCAGGTCGGAACACAAACACTAGGTCCTTCCCCCCCCCCACCCCCCCGCCCCGTCCTATCTCCCTTTTGCAAGTCCAGTAGGGCACGATCGCTTCTTCTCCCCACCAGGTCCGTTACCAACCCTTAGCCCTTTTTGAGGAAGAACTCGGGTGCTGGCCACTAAAGCGTTCTCCCCGCCACTCCCACCATCCCCGCCCCCGGGCGTGACCTGCCCTTCTGGACCACACTAACCAGACAGAGCCCAAGGCTGGAAAGAGAGCTCCTTTCGCTCTCATTTCGCAGTGCGGGGTCTCCGAGGCCGCCGCGCGCCAGGACGCTTTAGGAACTGCGAGATGCGGCTGGAGCAAGAACGCGCAGGCGAGGCAGGACTGGTGGGGCTGTCCCGGTGACAGGTACGCGACTACGGGCCAGCTAGGGGCTAGGTTTGGGGGAGATCGTGGGGAAAAACAGAGGTGCCAGAAAGACCGATGGGTCATTCTGTCCTCACCACCAGTGCGTGCGTGCGTGTGCGTGTGTGTGTCCCTCCCTTCCCCCCCCTTTTCGCCCAAGCTCTCAATCTCACTTTCTCCCTGAGCTTCTGCCTCTCACTTCCCTCTCTTTCATCTCCAAGCATCCTCCCTGCGAGCCAGCGCCGGCTCCTCGTTCGCACTCTCCCGCGCCTAAGGGGACATTCTGGGGCCAGCCGCGGCCAGCTTCTCAGCGCAGTCGCATCCCAGAGCCAGTTAAGCTGAGCCGGCAGCATGTGGAACGCGACGCCGAGCGAGGAGCCGGGGTACAACCTCACGCTGCCGGACCTGGGCTGGGACGCTCCCCCCGACAACGACTCGCTGACCGACGAGCTCCTGCCGCTCTTCCCCGCGCCACTGCTGGCCGGTGTCACCGCCACCTGCGTGGCACTCTTTGTGGTGGGCATCGCGGGCAACCTACTCACCATGCTGGTGGTGTCGCGCTTCCGCGAGCTGCGCACCACCACCAACCTCTACCTGTCCAGCATGGCCTTCTCCGACCTACTCATCTTCCTCTGCATGCCCCTCGACCTAGTCCGCCTGTGGCAGTACCGGCCCTGGAACTTCGGCGACCTGCTCTGCAAACTCTTCCAGTTCGTCAGCGAGAGCTGTACCTACGCCACGGTGCTCACCATCACCGCGCTGAGCGTTGAGCGCTACTTCGCCATCTGCTTCCCGCTGCGGGCCAAGGTGGTAGTCACCAAGGGCCGGGTGAAGCTGGTCATCCTGGTCATCTGGGCCGTGGCCTTCTGCAGCGCCGGGCCCATCTTCGTGCTGGTCGGGGTCGAGCACGAGAACGGCACCGACCCTCGGGACACGAACGAGTGTCGCGCCACCGAGTTCGCCGTGCGCTCCGGACTGCTCACCGTCATGGTGTGGGTATCCAGCGTCTTCTTCTTCCTGCCGGTCTTCTGTCTCACTGTGCTCTACAGCCTCATCGGCAGGAAGCTGTGGCGAAGAAAGCGGGGCGAGGCGGCGGTGGGCGCCTCGCTAAGGGACCAGAACCACAAGCAAACCGTGAAAATGCTGGGTGGGTCTCAGTGCGCCCTCGAGCTCTCTCTCCCGGGTTCTCTCCTCTCCCCTTGCCTTCCCTCCTTTCCCCTTCTCCCTGAGCCTCTACCTCCTTCCCCTGTTTTTCTCGGTCTCTATCTGCATGTCTATCAATGATTCTCTCCTGTTTCCGTCTTGAGCTCACTCTTTGGTTTCTTAGTTTCTCCGTGGTGTATGCGTCTCTCTCTCTCACTCTGTGTGTGCGCGTGTATTTTGTTTTTTGCTGTTTTTCTCTTTATCTGTCTCCCCCCGCCCCGCCCCACTTTATCACTGTCTTCACTCTCTATTTTGCTCTCTACCTCTGTGTCTCTTTCTTCTAATGTCTCCCTTTTCAGGGAACGATGCCCCTCCTTTGTATTTCCCTTAAATGAATTTTATCAGCTCAGAGACATTGCTTCAAAACTGAGATAGTTCATAAAAGTCTACTGTGGTCTTTAAGTGTTAAAGGTGAGGTTAACCTTCCTGCCTCAATTTGTGGATATCTAAGTTGCATTTAAAAAGCATGTATGGGGTTGGGGGAAGAGGAGGCATTGGATCTAGAAAGTATTCTGTGGTGAATTTAAACAAAGATATGATCAATGTGGATAATTCTGTCAGAGATGATTCATTTTTCTCTCAGTATTGTGGTATGCTTTCTGACCTGCATTTTTTCAGATAATTGCATCCATTCTGTTTACCTTGCTGCTGTTTATATAGCTTTGAAAGGAAGTCAATGATAAATCAGTGCTGGAGTCTCCATTTGCTTCCAAGACCATCTATTTCTGCCTGTAGGATAGTCTAGGATAAACTAGGATAAGCTAAGATACGTGGGCTTCTCCCCAGCATGAGAAAAAAAAGACTTTGTGTAAGCTGACAGGACTTACTATCCCACCCTAAGTGGTCCTTCAAAGAACATCTAGGTGCGGTTTTATGACTGGAGTGTACTGCATATTTAATACATAAATTTAAGTATATGTGTTTGGTACAAGTGAAGTAATACAAAATGTGTTCACATCCAAGCAAAAATATTAATTCAATTTGCTTTTTCAAAACCAGAATCTGTACATTTTATTATTCCTCATTATAGTCCAACATTTTGTATTTGTTTGCATATTTAGTGCTTCTTAGAAGTCGTTCCAGGTTGATTTTGTATTTGTCATTTTACAGTTCCTGGAATCCTGTATATTAAAGCGATACTGTTTTTTCAAAGAATGTAAAAAATTTTATTTTCTAGACCAGTGATTCTCAGAATATGACTAACAGATTGTAAACCTGCTAGTGCCCTCCAGGGGATTCTAATATTCATGTTGCTACCGTGGCAGTCAGTTGCTACTATGCAACTTCGTTTTGAGAATAAGTTTAATAATTTTCTCCAATTTTATTTTTAAGCTGTTAATTATCCTCACTGGTGTTTCAACACCGATGTTAATTTTCTTTTGCCTTGACCTTATGGAGGGAAACACTAAAGTGGTACAAGGACCGAAGTATTATTTTCTGTTATTTTTACCTTTGATTTCTGAATTTTGAAAATTTAATGTAGAAATTCAGAGGCCTTGGACAAAAATAATCTAACCTGGGTAAAATGAAGACTCAGATGGATGATAATTAATGTTAGTGGGTTTTATGGTCTTTTATAACTTATTTATGTCTATCAGTAGGTGGCAAAGTATCATCCATCTCAGTGGTTCTCAATCCTGACTGCAAATTCAGTCTTTCGTGAAACTTCAAAAAGAAAAAAGAAAAGAGAAAAGCAGGTGTGGTGTCCTGGTCTCCTTCCTAAAGATACTAATTTTGTGAGTCTGTATTACACACAAGGAATCTGTGCCCCCAGGAAACTCTGTTATGTAGCTGTGGTTGAGTATAACCACTGTACTTCATATGTGCTTGTTTGTATCTAACACGTGTGAAATGGTGGACTATTGTGAATAAATTGTTGAGTCAAAATGTCAACTTGGTCACAAAATCACTCAAGTAGTCATTAAACAGATATGATTGGGAAGCTCAACAAAAATGGTTGAACTGGTAGTCCAGACAGACCCAATCTTGGTTAAAAGTAGGAATAGGGAAAAGCAGAACATAATGTTTCTCTGAAGTTAATGGTGATACTAAACATAATCAAAACAAAGCTGCGTCTTCAAAATAGAATGTGCCTTGCTATGACATTTCTTGAGCTCACACTCTCTCTCCTGTTGTCCTTTTAGCTGTTGTGGTGTTTGCTTTCATCCTCTGCTGGCTGCCCTTCCACGTAGGGCGATACTTATTTTCCAAGTCCTTCGAGCCGGGCTCCTTGGAGATTGCTCAGATCAGCCAGTACTGCAACCTTGTATCCTTTGTCCTCTTCTACCTCAGCGCTGCCATCAATCCCATTCTGTACAACATCATGTCCAAGAAGTACCGGGTGGCAGTGTTCAGACTTCTGGGATTTGAACCCTTCTCCCAGAGGAAGCTCTCCACTCTGAAGGATGAAAGTTCTCGGGCCTGGACAGAATCTAGTATTAATACATGACCAACCACATTGCTGAGCAAAGTCATCGCTTCTTCTAAACCAGAAGACATAGCACAGCAGAACTTGGGAAAAAGTTGAAGGTTAATTTTGGAATTAAGAACACACAGCTCTGGAAACAATTGGGAGGAAAGAAAAGATAGAACTTGTAGTGTGTGAGCAGTTTGATTTGATTGCACACTCATCAGTGCCCTCATACACTATTTCTGCATACTCACTGGCTATGATTTTGCATTTTGGTGCTAGCAAGGATTTTGCAATTTGGAGAAAGGAGGATGTGCAGAGAGCATTTAGGGCACTTCTTACTAAGTAAATGCTAAATCTGATTTACTTTTTCACAATGATAAAAATTTTTGATTAAGAGAATGATATTAAAGTAAAACATTCTAAAACGTAAATTTAAGTACTAGAAATTTTCATATAGCTCCAGATCAGTGCTAAGAGAAATATAACGCAAGGTACTTAAGTAGTCAATATAAAACTTATTAATGAGAATTTTACATTCTTTTTTTTGCACAGAGTCTCTGAAATGTTCTTTACATTTGCAGCGCACCTTAATTTGGACATGAAGTTTTCACCAGTAATACTTGATGTATTTAGGTTTCGTAAAATTTGCAGATGAAAAAGTAGACTCGTAAGTCTAAGTTGTCCAAACACACCTAAAAGTTTTCCAATAACTAAAACTACTATAATTTTTAAAATTTTAAGTGAATTAAAATTAAAAAATTCAGTTCTTCAAGTTGCACAAGTCACCTTTCAAGTGTTCAACAGCCAAATGTGGCTAATGGTTACCATAATGGACAGTGTAGCTCTAGAGTATATGTAAAATTATTGTTAATCTTATAAAAATATTTACAAATAAAACTCATTCCCTGAAATGTTCTTTATAGTGAACTTAGTAGAATGTTAGTGCAATAAATCCTCAAAGTTACACCTAAATGTTCTATTCTTCATGGTTGGAAGAAAATGGATATGAAAGATAAAATGAATTTTTAAATTAGGTTGAATTACATGTGTTAATATTCAGGAAATGAGACTTTACAAAAACTATAGACAATCACAAACTGCCTTATTTGGCATAATAAAAATACTTAAGCCAATCATAAGGTTTTACTTTGTGAATAAAGGAATAATTTATAACTTACTCTGGAAAGCTTACAGGAACTTAGTGAATACAGACATTTTTCAAATGGTGAAAAATTCAGAATTCCTTAAATGCTACTGCTTATTGATATGCAAAACTTTTAAAAATCTTGTAGCCATTTATTTCAAAATGCCTATGCCATGTCCTGTCTCCAAATTAATTTTGCTATTTACATCCCACTGCTTATCTGATAGATATGTTTACTTGGATACCCAGTCTCGCTCTGAATCATACTTATGAATGATTAGACACCTTCAACTAAATGTTGAACATTTTCATCATAAAACTAAAATTTTCATTTGTATTGACATTGCTCCCCCCATAGGCAACTCTTTGCATTATTAAATATATTATTCCAAAAGTGATTTCTTCACAATCCTGTACAACATTAAGTCATATAAGGAATTCCTACATGAAGTTATTGGTTCAACAGCAGAACTGAATGGACCAGTTAGGTAAATTATTGCCATGACTGATTTTCTCCCCTACCAAAATAAAGATTATTATGCTGAACTAATTGACTATTTATCTTAGAAAAATGAAAAACATAATCATAAGTAGAAAGATTTCTGGAGAAAAATATTTTTGAAATCCTTCCTGTTACTAAGACTGCACTATCCAGTTAAGCTAAATTCAGAACTTCAGCGAATTGGTTATTCAGTTAATTCTTGGGAGTGCATCAACATTTTAAAAAACACTCTAATTCATTTAAGCCTGTGAAATACTAATTAGGTCATTCGGCATTATTGTCCTAAATAGGGTCCAGCAAATCCCAAAGAGATAATTCACTTTCCTGAAATCTTAGAGTTTTTGTCTACAAGTATATCCTACTTGAGAGAAAACAAGCAAAGAGGGCTTGATTTCCATCACACAGTTGATTCCTTTGGAGAAAACCAAACCTAACTTTTAATTAGTTGCCTACCTATTCAATGGTCTCCCCTTTCTTCTGAGTTCAGGTCTATAATCTCAGCCTAATTCATTTACAGGGCATAGTTTACGTGGCAAGGACTACCAATGTCCTTCACTGGTGTTGATGAGAGAACTGAGAGATAATATTTAGAGAAATGGATCTTGAATTTGCCTTTTTTATTGCCTTTTTATTATTTATAACATCTTTGTATCATCATAAATGTTTAAGACTCAGGGAAAAGAGGAACTTAGAGGAAAATTGTTTCTAAAAGTCCATCATTTCACAAACATTTACTATGTGCTTGGTACGTTCTAAGCTCTAGAGACTAATAAGCCAAGGATTTTATCCTTAATGAGCTCATGATCACTTCTGTGTTATGTTGCAGTAGGTAATTAATAAATACTTTAAGTTATGAAATAAACATCTCTAGTTGACACTGGATCAAATGATGGTCCAGCATTTTAAGGGGCTATTCATCTCTCTGTATTGTTGTGTATTTGCCTCAAAATAAACTCAAAATGGGCTGTTCCTACAAACCAGTCAAATCTCTAGATGTGATTAGTGTGTCTGCTCGCGGTAGACACTCACAGCTTGCTTTGTTAATGTGAGGAAAGTAAAGGAATTGCTTTCATTTGTAATTCATGTTTCCATTTTCCTGGTAAGATCAGCAATGAGTTATCTGTCACCATACCTGACACCAGGTCACAGAATCAAGGGTTGCGTTTTTTTGTTATACAAAGTGACTTATATGAGTAAGAACTTTTTAACAATTTCTTTAAAGAAAACGTTCTTGCTATGAATCATTTAAAATCATAGTTTTGTGGCATTGACATTTAGAAACCCTTCTAGTGACTGGTCAGACCTTGGAAACCATTTCTTTATAGTCAACTTTTTATTGCAGTGAAAGTCATAGCGATGGGATTAGACTTGAAACTCCAGCTTTTTCACTCTAATGCTTTTCTTAAGAGGCTGAAACCATTACAATTTACAATTATTAGTTGACATTGGCAATTTTAGCTATAATTTTTTGGTGTTTCTCATTTATTGATACACTTGAATTTAGTTAAAAAAATAATCTATGAGACTTTTTATAAGACCAGTGCCTGAAAAGACTCACTTGTCTTTTAAAAAACATTGTGTACATCTTTAAAATGTGACATACATATATACATACATCAAAGTTTCTTCTCACATTGTCTAATGGTGTAGAATAGAGCTTTCTGCTTTCAGAAACACTGTATCTAATGCAAGTAATGTCGTTAAAGATGTGTATCTAATGATCCTCTTATGATTTCTTCGCAATTTAAATTGCAACACTGGCCAGGATCTCTCCAGTTATAACTTAACTAGATGATTAGTAACCGATGTTAATTCAGTGAATTGATAACACAATTTTTATCTAGAGAATGAGCTGCAAATCAAATCAACAGAAAGCAATGTGCTGGTGGTAAATGGGGGCCGCTTTCAGCTCACGTCGCTTATTTATTCATATTAAATGAATTCAGTTATGTTAATTTTTGGCACTAATCTAAATTTGAAACAGCTGAGGGAGAAAGTTTGCATAAGGCTTATTTTGTGTTTTTCCTTTTGAATGAAAGCTCTCACTGGGTGTTAGAAGCTAGCCATATTGGTTGGAAGAATTATCAGCCTTACAAAAAAAAAAAAAACGAAACCCTGCAATGCTTATGTCCAACCCAGTTCCCTGGATATTTGCTGGAATTCCAATTAGTATTTTATGCTATGACATAGTATACTCATTGCACAAGGGGCTACTGATTAACCCCAAAACTGGCAAATTCCGTGAAGCCCCCAGAAAACATGCTTCACATAACTGCTCAGAAGGTTCTGCCGAAATGTTTACAGATGTTCCTCCCGAAAGAAGTCTCCCCAAGCCCATCTTCTCCCCCTAGCCCCACAGAAAGTATATGGAGAGAACAGTTTGAAAGGTTTTCTGTGATTTTTAACATCTCAAATCCAAACATTTCTCTGGCTCAAACCACAAAAACGTTCATGGTTAACACTTGGAGCACTGCAGGTTTAGCATATTAGAGAGCACTTGCTCATATAAAGACATCCAAACAGGGTGCCTGGGTGGCTCAGTTGGTTAAGCAACTGCCTTCGGCTCAGGTCATGATCCTGGAGTCCCTGGATTGAGTCCCGCATTGGGCTCCCTGCTCTGCAGGGAGTCTGCTTCTCCCTCTGATCCTAACCCCTCTCATGTGCTCTCTCATTCTCTCTCTCTCAAATAAATAAGTAAAATCTTAAAAAAAAAATACATCCAAACAGCATCGTCTCCTATTTCACTGACACCTACTGTATTCTAGGTATTAGAGAACTTACAGCTTTGTTGATTTGTGTTTTACAATGTGTCATAAATGTCACTACTGATATTTTGATTTGTGATTCTTTTTATTTAAGGTTTTTGTGAATGTTAAAGACTTTATAGATGTCATGTCTTATGAAATTAGACACTGGTTTTCCTTCCTTTGTGTGTCCTAAACCAAACAATTGCTTAATAAATATATTTTTAAAGCCTATAGCAAATTTCTTCCATGTACAGTTATAAATTTTGGTGTCTGGGATACTTCAGCTTCACTCCTCTCCCAGATTCAGTTCTATTTTGTCCTTTTAATTTCTGAAATATGTATTTTGCCACTGTGAGGAGGTGTTTGTTACAGTGAATTTTATTTCCCCAAGGGTGCCAATATTGAATAATGAGTTAAACAATTTCTAGAAGAAGTGGCTTCCATATTAAGAAAAGTCAAGGACCCTGCAATGGACTGTGACCCCCATGCCCTCTCCACCTCTCTTCCCTTACAACCTGTCACCCCCAGAGTCAATGGTGTTGCAGCCTGCAACGTGAGACCCAAAAACCACAAGCTCTTTGAGTCAAAGGAACAATTCCTATACATGTTATATGTTGTAGTCAGCCACTCACTGAATGTTGGTTGGATAAATGAAGGTTTAAAGACTGGATTATGTGTCACCTGGGCATTAGCTTCTAGACATATGGATTCCAGGGGCCAATAAAATTTAAAAACTAAAATTGGAGGACCAATAAAGGTGGCCAACTTCAATTTGCTGATTAAAGGACTTTAAAATACCCCACTATCTATTGCCACCATCATTTCTACTTAAGAAGAACCTTAGAAGTGAATAAAGGATAATCATAGTGTGAAAGTTCAATGTATTCTACATACCACAAAGTCATACACATATGCTGTTAACATGAGTTCGTTACAACTTTATGGTATTATCTAAATTAAAATGTATAAATAATTCTTGGCAGTAATTACTAATACACTAAAGTATCCAACATGGGATTTACTTTTATTGATCTGCTAAGGCCCTTTGCAGTATCTTCTGACCCCCTTCCGTCCATCTCTCCTTCAATTCAGTGTCCACCAGTGCCCGCACATTCTCTCAGGTCCATCCCTGTGGCAGGTGTCCTGAGATCAAAAGAGGAGAGGTCAGCAGGACTGTCTGGGACTTGGCAGGTCTCACATTCTGAGGCCAGTGTTCAAATGCGAATTGTTCCTTGTTTCCTGACTCATAGCTCATCATCGACTCCCGGTCTCACAGCCAGCTTCCTTCAAGGGGTTGTGAAAATAATTATAAATCAATACGCATCTCCAGATGAACGGTTTGCCAGTATGCATTGAATACATACACATTTTAAATACTTCTTGATCCAGTCATTTCACATCAAGACATAATTACAGAGGAACACAAAGATTTTTCTGTAATGGTGTTCATTGCATCTTATTCATAATTTTGAAAACCTAAAAAAACCCATTTTGGAGAATGGGGAATTGGTTAAATAAATTCCAGAAATGGTAACAGTTAACATTTATGCAGCACTGTGATAAGGCCTTTCAATTCTTTTTCTCATGGAATCATCCCAACACACGTCAGAGGAGGTTTTATTATATCCCCGTGGGGGAGGGTGAAGGGGCAACTGAGAGTTTTGTCACATGGCCAGGAAATGGCAGAGCTGGAGTTTGACCCCAGAGCAGCTAGGTTCTAGTGCGTTCACTTTCCCTAGAGTACAATGGAGCCATTAAAAATGATATTGTAGGAGAATTTTAATGTGGGAAAATGTTTACCTGATATTAGTAAGTGAAAAAAAATTGTCCCATCCTGTAAAGGAAAAAAAAAAAAAAAAAAAAAAGACGTTCACAGAGCCGAAGACTGAAAAGATCCAGCATAGAAAGTATTAACAGTATTTCTCTGGTCCATGAAAATATTTTTCTCTGTTTTTCCATTGTGTCTAACATTTCTACAAAGAACGTATCTTATCCTTGTAATAGTGGTAAATAGCAAACTGCACGACTACAGTTCAGAGATTGGCTTCCCTCCCAGCCTTGCTCCAGATCTTATTCTCTGTTTCTCCCTCTAGCACCTTGGCTCTGCCTGGCCTTCAGGGTGATATCTTCCACACCCAACACTAACTCCCGCAGCTCCTCGCTGGGACACCTGCTCTTCCATGGGAGAAAGTTTCAGAGAGGTGGTGGGAAAGGAAAGCCAGGGCTCATCAATAGGCTTGTGTTCCAGTTCTGGAACCGCATTGCTTTGGGCAAGTTCCTTAACCTTCCCCCCATGTTAAGTACCCAAACCTAGCAAATGCTCAGTAAGTGGTCGCCATTATCATTTGGTCACTCAGTATAGCACGAAACAACCCCGTTGTGTGTCTACCCTCCTAGGTGGTCTGCAGCCTAGCTAGAATCCTTCTCTTCATTTATCTGTCTGCTCCTGACCCCAGTCAGGCAGAGGTGTCCCCATAACCTTATTGACTAGGTACAAATATTTAGAATGGCTGGTAAAAACAGCTGCAAATTTAATAATGCTGGGTAATTGCTCTGGCCAGGGTGTTGACAAGGCTCTGCCAGGTTTTCAAAATGCAGCAGATATATTTTGGAGTGAACACTTGGACCCTCTCCCAGGAGACATTTGCACCTCTATTTATGGAATGAGGCTCAGTCAGCAGGGGGTAGAAGAGAGGGGACAAGAGCTTGGCAAAACTGTTTCCTGAATGCATACCTCTCTTCATGGCCACGTGTTCACTATCTCGGCCTAGTTAATTGCTTCAGAACCTTTATTAAAAAACTTCTTTCAGAATTTATCCTCCAGGAATAAAGCATGAAAAAGTGGAGTATGCATAGGCTTTGGAGCCAAACATTTACAGAATTTTCTCCTGGGAGAAAATTAACCAGCCATGTGAACAGGGCAATAACATTAGCCTCTCTGGGTCCCAGTTGATTTAATGGTACAATAGAAATCATAAGAGTATCTGCTGGTTGTGGTTCTTGACAGATCCAGTGACATATATAAAGGGGCAGCATCTGGCACATAGAGGAGCCCAATACATGTTAACTTTTTATTACCGCAATTTATTAGATTGTTTACAATCTACAATTTCCAATTCGAATTTCTAGAGCAGAGCAAGAACCCAAACCATGTGTGAAGAAACCTGAATACAGAATCCTTCTGTAGTTTTCATGTTTCCCCAACCCCAGTTTTGACAAGTAGTTTTTACCCACAGCTAATGAAGAGCTTTTTAGTGAGCTGCCTTTATTGAGACTTTCCAAAGAAGTCAGCGTAGTTTTCAAAGAAATAGTGATTCTCCTTTTGCAATCACATTTCATCAACTTAACGTAATTTTAATTAAGTAGTTAGAATAACAAGGACGCTTTGGCAGAGAGAGATTTGAGAACAAATTACTCAGTTGGTGGAACAGAAGTGCAAGGGTATGCTAGAGCGTGGCCTCCCGGCATGTGGCGCATTCAGGACCTTGGATACAGGGGAGAACACTGGATCCCAGCAATCCAATTAAGAATGCTTCTAATTCCCATGTAAAAGCACTTCGAATATAGAAATTTTTGGCTCCATTCAACCAGAATAAATTCTAGTAGAGAACATGTTAGAGATTGTCTAGAGTCCTAGGGGACTTTAGCATGGAACCTTCTATGTTCCATGCTATAGGCCAGCCCCCGTCCATTAGTAGTGGTTCCCAGAAACATTGGGCTGAGAAGGGACATTAGGGGGACAAGTGTCCCCTTTGCCTGTGACAGTACCAGTTACTCCTACTGCCCAGGCATCTCATCTGGTTTTGCCTTTATGCTGGATTTTTCTTTTTTAAGGACTTGTCATTAGTAATTGCATTAAAGGAATTTGGGGTGCAGCTGTCAGACCTCCAGTTGATATTTCCAGCTTCTGCCATGGTCTTGTCTTGTAACATGTGCAGTGCATGTTCCGTGAACAGAGTTCTCTCCCTAACACATGGTGAACTGAGGGACGACCAACTATCACCGGTCTCTATTCCCAGTAGAGCATGCAAAACACTTGCTGAAAAAAACCAAAATGGGTTCTGATACATGTTGTAAGGAAAGTCAACTTCTTCCCATTTCAGGAGCAGTGGTGGGGAAATATATTGCCACTACTTGTTGGGTTTTTTTTTTTTTCCTTCAGTTGTGCCATGGCTCTCAGCAAAATTTTCAAGCTGCATAGTGACCAGGCTGCCAGTCAGCAGGGTCAATGGGAAATGGGGAAAATTCTAGAAGTATGTGCATTAAGTGCGGGAAATAGAGGCCAAGCAGTCCTCCTGTCGAGCACTCTCCAAACACTCTTGTTACAATGCTAACAGGCTTTTTGTTTTGCTATAAATCTGCTGAAGTCAGTAATTATTTTAAGAAAACTGTGCCTGAGCCAATAATCTAACACATAGCACTGCAGAAGGTACGTTTACATTTCGGTATGTGAAATGTAAATAATTTCATTTAAATAATTATTCTTCTAAATTAATCTTACTCATCGTTGATTGTATAGCTTCTCACACATGCACCAAAAGTTCATAACAGCCATTATTGTGTCAGTTCTATTGTCAGAAGATGATCTTGGCACAAGGTTGAATGAGGCCAGTTTTATATCAAGGCCATCAGACATGTTAAATAAAAGATTATTATTTAGTCTCACTAATGGGTTGAGTTTTCTCACCCAATTGATGAAATAAAGCTTTTGGGAGTCATTTTGCCAAAGTGAAGCATCTGATGTTACTGAGAATAATCGTAATGTTGGTTAAACATTTCTCCATAAAGCTAAATGTATTCATTTGGGGGTGATAATACAAATATAATTTTGGTGAGGCAAAGTGCCATGATAAAAATAGTGTTCTTACTAAATGATGAATCTTATGGAACAGACAACAGAACTTAGAACTGTGGTACCTACACAGTTTGCAATTCATTCAAAGAAATTGTGATATTCTGCCAATTAAAATAGAAGATGTATTGCCAAAATTTACAAAACACACACACAGAGTAACAGAGACACAAAATGTATCAGAACAGTAGTATTCATTCTCTCTTTGCTACCCATCATCAACTGAATTTCAGAATGCTTATACTTTTGAAGAACTACCTTGTAAATCAACGTTAGTGTTCTCAAATAGAATTAAATGAGTCTTCTACATTTGTCTTTTGTTTAAAATCAGTTGAAATGTCTAACCAGAGCAGTCAACAAATGGAATACCAAAAAAAAAAAAACAACCCTAAAAACAAAACAAAACAAAAATCAGCATTTGAAGCTCTGAGAAGTGTGTAAAGTTACTGAAAACACAGCTTGCAACAGAAAAACATTACGATATATCCCTCTGAAAACAGGAAGAAACTAAACAAATTATGTAATGAGGACTCAAAATTGTATAGATTTAATTTTGACATTCTATAATTGATCTTTGGAATATCTCAAAGTTTGAGTTGAATCTTTTGATGGAATGAAATTGAAGTCTACTATTTTCCAAGATCAAAATATGGTAAAACATTCAAAAGAATCAGTCAACTTATTGACAAATTTTGTCTTATAAAAATATTTGTCAAAGAAAGACACTCTCAATAGGGACAAAGTGATGGAATCTGTAAAGAAATTTGGGCAGAAATTAAAATTTCAATAAGAAAAAAAGTAACAGAAAAAGATCTTCCTTTTTCTCAGAATTTGCTCTGACATTACTAGAAAGAGCAATCAAAGATGTCAAGAATTTCAAATTTACTAACCACAAATGTAACAGAGAAGGAGACCAATGGTAATTTTATTAAAAAAATGAATAGATTATATTGAAAAAGATGTATTCTTTATCAAAATATTAGTGATATAGTATGAGAGATAAGGCCCAAAAAAGCCTGATTAAAGTACATAAATATATACCAAGAATAATTTTCCTATTTGTTATTTTTAAGCATTCTGAAAATCAATATAAAGGTTTTTTATTAAAAAGAGAGAGAGGGGGCGCCTGGGTGGCTCAGTCGTTAAGCGTCTCCCTTTGGCTCAGGTCATGATCGCAGGCTCCTGGGATCAAGCCCCGCATCAGGCTCCCTGCTCAGCGGGGAGTCTGCTTCTCCCTCTCCCACTCCCCCTGCTTGTGTTCCCTCTCTCGCTGTCTCTCTCAATGTCAAATAAATAAATAAAATCTTTAAAAAAAGAGAGAGAGGAAAACGAAGAAACAGACTCAACTATGGAGAACAAACTGATGGTTACTGGAGGGGAGGTGGGTGGGGGAATGGGTTAAACAGGTGATGGGTATTAAGGAGGTCACTTGTGATGAGAACTGGGTGTTGTAAGTGATGAATCACTAAATTGTACACCTGAAACTAATATTACACTGTATGTTAATTGGAATTTAAATAAAAACTTGGAAAGAAAAGTCTTTTTATTTTGATTTAATGTACACAGATTTTATTTTTAGAAAAACTTTTGGTTTTATTTTATTGATGGAACTACAAAAAAGCTTCTATTCACAAACTATTTTCAATTTTTCAATCAATAAATAAAAGTCAATAATTTTACATTGAATTATTTTTAGTATTCTTGTTACCAAAAGCCAAGTTTGGCTGCTCGCCACTCTAAAGCCAATACTCGAGAGAGAGGTATTGGTTGGAAAAGAAAAGTTGTTTTATTCAGATGTCTGGCAACCTGGGAAGATGGTGGACTAATGTCCGAAGGGCATCTCCGAAGTCTCAGAACAAGCAGGGGGTTTTAAAGGGGAGCATAGGGCAGTGATGAGGGTCAACATGCAGGGGAAGCATTCTCAATATAATCTCAAGCAAACTTCCTGGTGTCAGGAACGACTATTTTCTCGTATGGCCAAGATTCATCTTCTGGGAACACCTAACTCCTTGTTTCCCCAGGGTCAGTGTTCTGTTGAAATCTCAAAGAAGCTGTAATTAATCAAACTATAAGCTATAAGTCAAGCTAGACACAGGTCAAGAGTTAGAGATATGTAGCCTTTAGGCTGCTTGCAACAGAGTTACATATCCCCACGGTCATTCCTTCGTTCCATCTCTGGAATATGGGCAAAAGTCCATCTTCTGTAGCTGCTTCAAGCTGAATCAGGGCACAGGAGGGGCTCTGGAATGGAAGACCCTGACATGGTGCACGATGTAACTGTTGGTCCTTTTTTCTAAATGGGCATGGGGGGGTAGTATCAGAGGTAGTTCTGTATTTAAAACTTTGGACACCTTCTTGCATCAATAAACTAACATTATTAGTTTTGCCCCTAAATATATTCCAGTATCAGTAATACTGTAAGGCCCATTTTTGTTATCCCCCCTGGAATAGATCTGTTGCTAGAGGGTATCCAAGAAAATAGGCCAGTAAACCTATTCCAACCCCCTTGATATAGAAGGATGTGCTGTTCTAGGGTTTGCTGCAACCAAGAGGCCTGCTGTTGAATTTTGTCTACACTAGTTACAATCTGCATGGTAGTATTAACATAAGTAGAGCAAGAGGAGTTGGCCACTTAAAAAAATTTTTTTACACGTATACCTCCTTCTTCAGCTAAAACATAGTCTAAGGCTACTCCATTGTCTACTTACCACTTTAGCCAAGGAGTCCAAAATTTTTTGCAGGTTGGTGAGGGAGTTAGAAGTTTCATTAACCATGAGAATTAAGGTTTTAGACAAATTTCATGCCACATGTTGATGAGCTGCACCTTCCCACTGGGGAGCAAAGAATACCCAAGAAATATTCATCTCCATCTGGTATTTCCTCAGGGAGGTCCTGCCTGACACAGGTGAATAATTTGAGAGAGCTTGTCCAGTGTACCACTTTAGACTTATTGTGGACTGAGAAGGGGGTAGTAAGAACTTCTAAGAAGCAAGTGCCTCCCATTGTCCAACTGTTCAAACAATCAGATGCCCAGAGGATCTTTTGATTATCCACACAGAGTAACAGGCATAAAATTTGTCTGTACATGAGCTATTGGCAATTTCTCTGAAGTTTACCTCAAGTTGTCTAGCTTAGGCAAACAACAAACATTTAAAGATAATCAGAACTAGAATCTAACATCCACAAAGGTGTGTTACTGAAATATAATTTTTCTCTCTAAAATCGCCCTCATTCCCATCAAAGATAGCCAAATTAAGACTAATTTGTTTGTAAAACAAGTCCAGTTTTAACAAACGTGGCTTAATTATTTATATAAGCACAGCAAGAATAGTGATTGCCCATATAAATTCTTTTAAATCTGCTTTGTTGGAAATTTTTATAAAGATTCAGATAGAACTTCTAATAGTCTCTCGAGACCAGAAACCAAGTCAAATACTTACCATCAGATTTGCCTGTAATACCTATATATTTGGGTGAATTCCTCTTCTCTAGTTCCCCTAAATATCCTGACATTCCTGTACCTGCCAGGAAGTGACATTCTTTACTCACCAGGTAAGGCTGCTGGGAACTGTGTAAGCAAGGTACCAGGCCAACATTTCCAAGGGGCTCTATTGGCTCTGTAAAGTCAACCTTAGTTCCTTAAAGCTGTCAGGTCATATCTGAGTCTATGCACGTTTCTCTCAAATATGACATTCCAGTCAAAGCCTTGGTAATCTAATCAATGTTTTCAATGGTGTCCTGTTACAAAGAGAACAGATTCTTATTGAACTTATACAAATAATTGTAAATGCCATGAAAGAAAGAATACTCATGGAGAGTTTATGAGTTCTGGAGGGTTCAGGTAGGGAGAAAAGATGTTTCAGTTTGTTCGCAAAGGAATATTTTATCATATTTCTATAAGTCATAGGTATCTTAAGAGAAAAATTTTCCTTAAATCTGGAAGCACAAACATTAGAGAACCAGCAATGTTTCAAACAAGTCATAAAAACTGTAATCATCTTCCTCAATTCATTCAGTCCCATAGTACCATTCTTGTTCTGTTTGAATGCAGCTTTTGCACTAGTTACAAAAATTCTTACCCAGTTTAATGATCTTCAAGATATCAGAAACCTGTATTTGTCAAAAGTCCTTTTTATGAATCTCCTTGAAGATGAAACACATTTTGTAAGAGCATCAGAATCACTGTAAATGACAAAAGACTCAAAAATGGACATAGTCAAAGATCTGAAGAGAGTTTATTATAATGCAGCTGACATGAAAATCCAGTTATTTTTGTGACACACATTTCAATAATTAGAATGTCAAATGATGACTTTATACCAGGACATATTATAACTTCAGGAATTTCTTTTTTTTTTTAAGATTTTATTTACTTATTTGAGAGAGACACACAGAGAGCATGAAGGGGGGGGCAAAAGGAGAGGGAGAAAGATAAGCAGGCTCCCCCCTGAGCAGGGAGCCCGACATGGGGCTCAATCCCTGGACGCAGGGATCACTCCCTGAGGTGCCCCATATAACTTTAGGAATTTCATATAATTTCTAGAACAGTTATAGCACAAACCCATACAATATAATCTAAGATTTACCGTCATTTGTTTGGCAATGCCTCCCATGTGATTTAACATACCAAATAAGCCTAATTAGTCAAAAAAGACTTCATTTAGAATTTGAATTTGGGGGAACTTTTGTTAAAAACCTTAGAAGTTTTTAAAGTTCTTGCCTAAATAGGATTACAGATCATTATAAAATTTAATAATTATCTGTTTAACCAAGGTGGCAGTAAGAGCTTCTACGGAAGGTTATATAATTGTTAACAAAACTTAGCTCCTTTGATATTGAGAAGTTTTAACTTTCTTAAGTAATCAAAAACCAGATAAAGACAAAACACAGAAACTTTGGTTTTCTGAGCAGATTTTAAAAAATTGTTTATATTTCTTACCAAGAGCAGACAAGGGCACCTGGATAGCTCAGTCGGTTGAGCATACGACTCTTGATTTCGGGTCAGGTCATGATCCTCGGAGTCGTGGGATCAAGGACGCCCCATATCAGGCTCTTGCTAAGCATGGAGCTTGCTTAGGATTCCCCCCTCCCACCGCTGGTTGCGTGTGCGCTCTCTCTCTAACCAAAAGAGCAGACAAATAATCCAAGAAAACTTTGTCTTTTTAACAGAGAAAAGCCAAGTTTCAATCTTATACAAGTGTACTTTGAAAACTCATTCATTCCAATCTTAGTCTTGACCACACATAAAATTCTTTTCCAAAGATTCCTCTTCACAAACTTTCTACAATTTTTTTTAAACATTTAGATTTTTTTCCTAAGCCTTCTCTAACCAGTCTCATCTTAGGACAAAATTATTTTCCCTCAACAAAAATGTATTCCCATTCCTCAATCCTTATCACTTATCAAAAACACATCTTACTGTCCCTACATATAGAGTTGCTTTCCTTACCATTTCTAGCAGCCTTAATTCCATCTGGTAGAATTTTAGTTCTTAGAAACCTTAGTTTCTAGTGAAAACTAAGTAGTAACTAATTGTGAACTGTTAAGCCATAATTCTTTAGATTGGCAAATTATAAATATGTCATAATTTTTAGACATGTTTTTTCATAGTACAACTTCCAATAAAGCATAAAACATGTTTACTAGCAGACCCAAGTATCTTTAATTTCTCTGTAATCAGAAGCCAAAAGCAGATAAACCTATGGCTAGTAACTAATATTTCAGTATTATCTTCTTTGGAAAAGGCTTAGAAATCCAATGAATGCAACCCAATTTATCATTGAATAGCAAAACTTCAAATTTCAGGTTACTAAAGATTTTGAAAGCTATTTAAAAGTTTACCTATAAACCTTTTTATTTAGCATATTTGCTCTTAAGAATTATGCATGAAAACTTCATGTGACAAAATTAACCATCATTTAAGTCATTTTTGCTGACAAATTGCAACAGATATAACATGAGCTTATTTGACCTTTAGTAAACCTTGGTAGAATAAGTTTTATATTTAATACTGATAACTCTAAAGACATGTCTATTTAAATGAAACCAGCCCCCTTGGATTCGTTTTACTATCAAATATGTGCACCTGTGTCCACTAAGAAGGCAATCAGTTTGTTCCCCACTGTCAATTTTACCGGGGGCTCCTGGGGGGAAATCTGAAGTGGGCAGTTTAAGTCCAGGGGAGCTCCTGGGCCCCTGAACACTGATTTGGGAGGTTCTTCAGTTTGAACCTCATGAGGAGCTAGCCTGACAGCTTGGGGTGCATTTTGCTCCTTGGTAGTGAAGGTAGGAGGAGCAGGAACCCATGGCACCCCAGGCACATATGACGGTATAGGGACCAGCTGTGCGGGGCGCCTGTGTGACTCAGTCAGTTAAGCACCTGCCTTCAGCTCAAGTCATGACCCCAGCGTCCTGGAATCTAGCCCCGCGTATGGCTCCCTGAGTCAGCTTCTCTCTCTCCCTCGGCCCCTCCAGTCCACTCATTCTCTCTCTCTCTCTCTCTCTCAAATAAATAAATAAATAAAATCTTTAAAAAAAAAAGAAAGAAAGAAAAGGAGCCGGCTGTGTGAGCAGCCCAGGTGGGAGTGCAGGGGAAGGGAGAAGGGGGGAAGGCGGGAGGGGGAAGGGGGGAAGGCGGGAGGGGGAGGAGGCAGAGGTAGCAGGGGTGCCGCCAGCAAGACTGCAGTGGATTCAGTTTGGACTAACTTCCTTTATCTCTGTCCTCTGTCTCTCCCTCCTGCAAAACAGTCTTTTTGTCTGGTTGCTTTTCAGCCCTCTGTACCATTTACTCAGAATATGTCCTACTAGACTTTCTTTGGGAACAGAAGGAGTATCCCCCATCTTCCTGGACAAAAGCTCAGAAAGCACGCAGAAGAAACAAAACTATGACTAAATGAAGCTCAGAGTTCCTCTGTTAGCATTCGTTCTTCCTTAAATGTTGGGGCCTTCACTGACTGAACCAAACCGCTTCCTAGACAAGGGAAGAGAGCCAAATCAAAATCCCCTATTTGGAGACAACCAAATGTGGGGAAGAAATCCAGGAGAGCCATTCAGTGGCCATCTTTTCTCTGAGCTCCACATATACACAGGCCAGGTGGTGTTACAATAAAATACTATCTTCTTTTTAGTTCTGGGATTATAGCTGCTGGTGTACCAAAGAGAAAATACCCATCCCAATAGACTCTGAGAGGGGATTGAACTAGATTCCCCCCATTTTTACACAAACACTAAAATCAACCAGGTATCTCTCAAATAGACTGACTCCCCTCCTAAGAAGAGACACTGGTACAAAGTCACTTCAGAGTCATTTCCCTGACCAGTGAGTGATACCACACATCGACTCAGAAGGGTCCAAACAGCTTAATTAGCCAAATGGCAGAAAAATTGGACTCCCAGCATGCATGCCAGTGGACATACCCAGCTGTAGAGCCTGGCAGCTCATCCCAGGGCAGGTTCCCTTCTGCCAACAAAAAGGGAAGGTAGGCAGCTGAGGCTGGAGCAGAGGGGAGAAAGGAGATTCGCCCAAACAAAACGAAGGGTCTGCAGCTGTTTGGGACCATCCTTAAAATCACTGCCTCCGGGGATAACCGAGAGCAGCCGACTCCCAGAAAGCAACGCCCCAGGCTCAGGAAACCAGCGGCGGGTCCTGGTATGCTGCAGCAGACAGCTGTCCCTCCAGCTCCAGACCAGGTAAGTCTTAGCGTTGCTGTCACAGCCAATTGCTCCTTCCTGGGGACACCTGGGTGGGGAGGTCGACGTTCCAGGGGCACAGCCTCCTGGCTGGCTCACCAAAATCTGTTACCAAAACCCGAGTTTAGCTACTCGCCACTCAAAAACCAATAGTGGAGATACAAGTGTTGGTTGGAAAGAAAAAGTCGCTCTACTCAGGAGGCTGGCAACCTGAGAAGATGGTGGACTACTGTCCAAAGACCATCTCCAAAGTCCTGGACCCAGCAGGGGATTTTTAAAAAGGGAGCATAGGGAAGCGAGGAGGGTCACCATGCAGGGAAAGCATTCTCGGTCTCAAGCCTACTTGCTGGCATCCAGGAAGGCTATTTTCTAGTGTGGCCAAGCTTGATCTTCTGGAAACACCTGGCTCCTTGCTTCCCCAGGGTCAGTGTTCTGTTGAAATCTCAAAGAAGCTGTAATTACTCAAGTTCTAAGCTGTAAATCAAGCGAGGCATGGGCAAAGAGTTGGAGATATGTAGGCTTTTGGCTGCTTGGAACACAGTTACACTAGTTTTCACTCTCCAAAGTGTCCTAGTATGGGTCATAAATTTTATTGTCACCTTAATTGTACAGCTCCATCTTACATCTGCAGTAAAAAGTGTTGTGATCTATTAGTGGTGTCTGCTGTGAGTGAGATGGTCGTGGGCAATTTTCTAATTTTGGCAATTCTTGCTGGAAACCAATAGTTGTAGGAACTATTAATCCCTATTTGTCCTGTGTGAAGGGAAAATGCTTAGATGGCAGTGCTGGCCCTAAAGGAAGCCCCAAAGGAGGATTTTCCCAAAGGTCTCCTGTAACACAGTTGTTACAGGGCAGACATTCCCATTTAGTCTTGGGAGCCAGGAACAGGAGTTACATATCAGGTAAATGTCAATGTCACCTGCATTCTGTGACTTCAGTGGCTTGTGTGACCCCTCTGTATCAGTTTCTTGCTTCTTCTGCCTTTTTCTATCTCTCTATCTGTCCCAAGAACTTCAAGATGTGAAGCACCGATAAGTTAAAAGAGAGGGAGAGACTGGCAGCTCTGATCACCATCTGGGGAGTCGGTGCTGTGGCCTGAGCAGCCCTCCCAGAGGGAAGTTAGCCTTGTGAAAATGGAATTTTGTAAGGAGGCTGTTTGCTGGATGTGGTTGCATGAAGTTCTGGACTCTTGACTCTGGTGGACTGATCTCCAGTGTTGGTCTTCTCCATTTCTGGGACCTTTACCATGACTCCACTTCAGCCACTCACTCCTAAACTGACGTGTTGGACGTTGTCAAAATCTTGCATTGAAACATCCCATTGGTGACCACAGACTTCTCCCATTCCAGGTCTCTCAGCCATTATTACTCCCTTCACGTAGAAGGTCTTTAGCCTCCTTACTTTCTCCCTGTCAGTCCGCTCCCATCTCCATGATCCTAATTCAATCCATGCCCCTCGCATCAGCCACTTTGCAGTGAATGTTCTCGGTTCACTTGCCTCCTTCCCACCATGTCACTGTCTCTGGACCAAGGCAGCCATCTTCCTTCCTTGTTCCACACTCCACATACTGAAGGATGCTGGAGAAACCTCTCCCAGCACCAAGTACTTGGTGGAATGCTCTCCTCATCATCTGCACTCTGCCACTATGTCCTGACTCAGCTCTCTTTCTTCTTTACATACTCTATTTAGAATCTTCTCCATTGTCCTTAAACCATGCCAGCCCCTCAGCAGATACCTTCGCATGTAACTTCAAAAGGAAACAAGAAGTCCTTAGTTGAGAGCTCTCTTAGCCCATTGACCCTATATGGAGAAGGTCACATGGAGCTGCACATGCCCTTTGCCCCTCCTATCATGTCACTGTGGGAGCCATGTCTGCCCTTGTCTCTGGCAGTGCTCTACTTCCTTTCTTCTCCCACCTCCTATGGCTAACCCTCTCTCCTGAAGCTTCTTTCTTCCACCTCTATTGGCCCCTGTCATCAGCATTTAAGCATGCTCAAGACTTTTTAACCATAAAAAGGCTTCACTTAACTCCTGCTCTGGACTGAATTGTGCACCACTGTAACCCCAATTTGTATGTTGAATTTCTAATCCCCAGTGTGATGGTGTCCAGAGACGATGCCCTTATGATGACATTAGTCCTCTTATAAGAAAAGATGCCAGAGAGCTTGTCCCCACTGCAGCCCCCACCCCCAACCATGTGAGGACACAGGAAGGAGGTGGCCATCTACAAGCCAGGAAGAGAGTTCTCACCAGAAGCTAACTATGCTGGCCCCTTAATCTTGGACTTCCAGCCTCCAGAACTGTGAGATATAAATTTCTGTGGTTTAAGCTGCCCAGTCTATGCTATTTTGTTAGGGCAGCCCGAGCAAAGTAAGTCAACACCACAGTGACTTCCAGTTGCCACCCTAGCTCTCTCCTCCCCTTTACAGTCAAGCCTGTTGAAATATGCAGTCTCCACTTTCCCTACTCCACTCATTTATTAACCCACTGACATCACAGAATGATAATAGTACTGAAAAAGAAAGTTTAAGTAAGACCACACAGGCCAGCACACTGCTAGGACTCATTTGGTCTGCCCAATGGGGGAAAGAGATGTCAAACAAATAACTGCCTGATAATTATTTAACTCTAATTGAGTTGTGTGCTATGGTGGTGATGTGTCGGGTAGATGCTATGAGAGCCCTTTCATTTGCCAAGCCCAGTCGGGCCCAAGACTGCTGAGGGCATCCCTGGGGTAATGACTTTATGCCATAATATGAGGATGGGTGGGAGCTCATCAGGTTGCTGGCAAGAGATGAACAATTCCAAACATAAATAAGAATGTGGAAAAGGCCTGAGATAGGTAGGCTCTCACAGGCCACACCAGGGATTTTGATCAATTTTCTGAGTGTAATCAGTGATTAATCTTTGGAACCCCTGTCAGGCATAGTGCCTTGTTCCTAGCAATATTTGCTTGATGAAAGAATATCATTTATCTTAACTAGTGTAAGCACACTTGGGAAGTTTGAGCTGACTTTTTTTTTAAAGGGTAGTTTGTTGAATTTGTATATTTAAAGGCTGCTCCCAAAGTCCTGCAGAATGTGATCCATAAGTGTTTTTTTTTTGTTGTTGTTGTTTATTATGATTTAGTGAATTAGTGATTTTTATGTTTATATACTGATTCTCATGACCACTGTGCCAGTTCATATTTCTTTTAGGGGTGCGGGGGTGGGGGGATGACTGTTGGATACCAGTTTATAGCATCTATGGACCATTGTTCTCACTGCTACTCCTTTAGAATCAGGATTACTCTGATTGTTTCTCTATAGAACTCAAAGTGGAAATTCACCAAAGCTTAGTTATTTGTGCACTTTAAATGATTCAGCAGAATTATTACATGTCCACATTCATTTATTTATTTGTTTGTGGAGCCAGTGATGGGTTTGGAGTGGGTGAGTGATGGGGTAGCATTTGCACTTAGAGAAAACCACTCTGCTGGTGGAGTGGGGTCGAAGGGGATGTAGTAAATATCAGGAAACTTCTCTTCAATAATTAAACATTTTTCAAAGGGAGAAAAGTCTTTGAGACAATAGGCAGTATTTTTTCCACACACGTTGAAATCAAAGTGTTGGTAGTGGAACCAGTTCAGGGGCTACACTTGCCCACACAGGTCCTCAGTATATAAAGGGCAAAGCCCTAGCACTGTTGAAGGCAAACTGTCCAAAAGAAGATTCCACTTGGCCTCAGGACTGTGAGTCTATCTTGTGTTGGCATTGATGAATCTCTGGCTTTGAGGGCCATCTATATTCTGTCCCCATGGTGGCAGCCACCATGGGAATCAGCACAGCAGATGGTGGTGCACAGATTGGAGCAGAGAAATGGCAGCATTTTCATTTTGTTGTCAGGGCCTCCATCAACAAGCAAGTGAAGTGAATGTCAAGCCCTAGAGCCTTAGCTGGCATGAAATTAGGAGCCCAAAAGGAGATGTCCAAATGTCTTATCTGTGGAGAATATTTTTTCTTCTCTTTTCTTTCTTTTCCTTCTTTCCCTTCTTTCCTTCTCTTCCTTCCCTCTCTCTCTCTCTCTCTCTCTCTCTCTCAGCAAGAGCTAGAGAAGGGCATTCTTCAGGCTATGGACTGATGCCAAATCATACAATATCTATCCTTTACCCCTTCATCTCAGAGCAAGGGCTACCCATTTCTTGAAGATTGATATGCAAAGTTTTTTGTTGGGGATTAAAGGCCCTGACCAGTGAGATCTGCTCAGTTGTCTACTGTCTACTGTATCTTCATTGCTCCCATGCGTGCCCCCGAACTCCAGGAATCTCAACTAGTATTTGTCTCTCTATAGGCTCTGCATTTTCTTCTTTTTATTTTTCATTTAACAAATATTTATTGAGCCCTCACTATGTACCTAAATAATAGGAATAAAGTAATAAAGCAAAGTTCCTGTCTTTATAGAGTTGACATTCCAGTGAGAGAGATGGGTAATAAATAACATTTGATCATCTGCATTTTTATGTCTAAAAATTTTTAATTCAATGTAAATTGTAACATTTGAGAAACCACCAATGTGAACATTTCATGATCATTTTTCTAGATAATTCTCCATACATAAGTTACACCCTAATACACACAGGTTCAAACAAACACACACACACAAACACTTCTTTTAAAATTCTAGTATAATTAATATACAGTGTTATATTAGTTTCAGATGTACAGGATAGTGATTCAAGAATTTTCTATACATTACTCTGTGTTCATCATCATAAGTGTACTTTTAATGTCCTTCACCTATTTCATCCCTCCCCTCACCCATGTCCTTTCTGGTACACATCAGTTAGTTCTCTATATTTAAGAGTCTGTTTTTTGGTTTGTCTCTTTTTTCCTATGTTCATTTGTTTTCTTAAATTTCACATATGAATGAAATCACATGGTATTTCATTTAGCATTATACCCTCTAGATCCATCTACATTGTTGCAAATGGCAAGATTTCATGCTTTTTAATGGCTGAGAGTATACATACACACACACACACACACACACACACACACACACACACACACACACACACACACACACAAACACAAACACCCCCCCAGCATCTTCATCTTTTTTATCCATTCATCGATCAGTGGACTCTTGGGCTGCTCCCATAATTTGGCTTTTATAAATAATGCTGCATTAAACATAGGGGTGCATATATCTTTTTGAACTAAGTGTTTTCATATTCCTGTGAAAATAGCCAGTAGTGGAATTACTGGATCATATGGTAGTTCTCTTTTTACCTTTTTTTTTTTTTTTTTTTTAAGAGAGAGAGTGCAAGTGAGCATGTGTGTGAGCTGGTGGGGAGAGGCAGAGAGAGAGGGAGAGAGAACCTTAAGCAGGCTCCATGCCCAGCATGGAGCCCAATGAGGGGCCCAATCTCATGACCCTGGGATCATGACCTTAGCCGAAATCAAGAGTCAGACACTTAACTGACTGAGCCACCGAGGTGCTCCACTATTTTTAATTTTTTGAGGAACTGCCATACTGTTTTCCACAGTGGCTGAACTAGTTTGCATTCCTATCAAGAGTGCACAAGAGTTCCTTTTTGTCCACATCCTTGCCAACATTTGTTGTTTCTTGTGTTTTGTATTTTAGCCATTCTGACAGGTATGAGGTGATATCTTAGTGTAGTTTTGATTTGCATTTCCCTTATGATGCGTGATGTTGAGCATCTTTTCATGTGTCTGTTGGCCATCTGTATGTCTTCCTTGGAGAAATGTCTGCTCATGTCTTCTGCCCATTTTTTTAAAAAGATTTTATTTAAGAGAGAGAGTGCGTGTGCGAGAGCAAGAGAGCACAAGTTTGAGAGTGGGGAGGGTCTGAGGGAGAAGCAGACACCCCTCTAGTCAGGGAGCAGGATGGGGGACTTGATCCCAGGACTCTGGGATCATGACCTGAGCCAAAGGCAGACACTTAACTGACTGAGCTACCCAGGTGCCCTTCTGCCCATTTTTAAAATTGGATTACTTGTATTTTTGTGTTGAGTTGTATAAGTTCTTTATATATTTTAGATACTAACCCTTTATCAGATATATCATCTGCAATATCTTCTCCTATTCAGTAGGTTGTCTTTTCCTTTTTGTTGACTGTTTCCTTTGCTGTGCAAAAGCATTTTATTTTGATGTAGGCCCAATAGTTTGTTTATACTTTTATTTCCCTTGCTTCAAGAGACATATCTAGAAAAATGTTGTTATGGCTGATGTCAGAGAAATTACTACCTCTGCTCTCTTCTAGGATTTTTATGGTTTTAGGTCTCACATTTAGGTCCTTATTCCATTCTGAGTTTGTTTTTGTGTATGGTGTAAGAAAATGATTCAGTTTCTTTCTTGTGTGTGTAGTTGTCCAATTTTCCCAGCACCATTTGTTGAAGAGACTGTCATTTTCCCATTGCATATTTTTGCCTCCTTTGTTGAAGATTAATTGACCATATGTTTGTGGGTTTATTTCTGGGCTTTGTTTTCTGTTCCATTAATCTATGTGTCTATTTTTGTGCTGGTGCCATACTGTCTTGATGATTGCATATTTGTAGTACGTCTCAAAATCTGGGATTGTGATGCCTCTAGCTTCGCTTTACCTTTCAAGATTGCTTTGGCTATTTGAGGTCTTTTGTGGTTCTATAAAAAATTTTAGGATTATTTGTTCTAGTTCTGTGAAAAATGCTCTTGGTATTTTGATGGGGATTGCATTACATCTGTAGATTGCTTTGGGTAGTATGGCCATTTTAAAAATATTTGTTCTCCTAATCCATGAGCATGGAATATCTTTCCATTTGTTCGTGTCGTCTTCAATTTCTTTCATCAGTGTTTTTATAGTTTTCAAAGTACAGGTCTTTCACCTTCTTAGTTAACTTTATTCCTAGCTATTTTATTCTTTTTGGTGCAATTATAAATGGGATTATTTTCTTTTTTCTTTTTTTTAATTTTATTTTATTATGTTATGTTAGTCACCATACAATACATCATTAGTTTTTGTTGTGGTGATCCACAATTCATTGTTTTTGTATAATACCCAGTGCTCCATGCACTACGTGCCCTCCTTAAAACCCATCACCAGGCTAACCCATCCCCCACTCCCCTCCCCTATAAAACCCTCAGTTTGTTTCTCAGAGTCCATATCTTCTCATGTTTTCTCTCTCCCTCTGATTCCCCCTCTTCATTTTTCCCTTCCTTCTCCTAATGTCCTCCATGCTGTTCCTTATGTTCCACAAATAAGTGAAACCATATGATAATTGACTTTCTCTGCTTGACTTATTTCACTTAGCATAATCTCCTCAAGTCCCATCCATGTTGATGTAAAATCTAGGTATTCATCCTTTCTGATGGCTGAGTAATATTTCATTGTATATATGGACCACATCTTCTTTATCCATTCATCTGTTGAAGGGCATCTCGGCTGTTTTCTTAATTTCTGCTACTTCATTATTAGCATATAGAAATGCAATAGACTTCTGTATATTGATTTTTGTATCCTGCAACCTTACTGAATTCATTTATCAGTTCTAGTAGTTTTTGGGTGGGGTCTTTGAGATTTTCTCTGTAGAGTATCATGCCATTTGCAAATAGTGACAGTTTTTCTTCTTACCAATTTGGATGAGTTTTATTTCATTTTCTTGTCTGATTGCTGTGGCTAGGACTTCTAGTCTATGTTGAATAAAAGTGGTAAGAGTGGACATCTTTTGGTTCCTGATCTTAGAGGAAAAGCTTTTAGTTTTTCCACCGTTGCATGTCATGTTAGCTGCAGGTTTTTCATAGATGGCTTTTATTATGCTGAGGTATGTTCTCTCTCAACCTACTTTGTTGAGGGTTTATCATAAATGGATATTGTACTTTGTCAGATGCTTTTTCTGCATTTATAGGAATGATAATATGGTTTTTATTCTTTCTCTGATTGATATGATGTATTGCATTAATTTATTTTCAAATATAGAATCATGCTTGCATCCCAGAAATAAATCCCACTTGATTGTGGTGAATGATTTTTTTAATGTATTGTTGGATCCAGTTTGCTAATATTTACTTGAGGAATTTTGCATCTGTGTTCATCAGAGATATTGGCCTTACTTCCTTTTTTTTTTCTTTTGGTAGTGTCTTTATCTGGTTTTGGTATCTGGTAATGCCTCATAGAATGAATTTGGAAACTTTTCTTCCTCTTTTATTTTTTTGGGGGATAGTTTCAGAAGAATGGGTATTAACTCTTTATTAAATGGTAGAATTCACCTGTGAAGCCATCTGGTCCTGGACTTCTGTTTGTTGGGAGTTTTTTTTTTTTATTGATTCAATTTCATTGCTGGTAATTGGTCTGTTCAAATTTTCTATTTCTTTCTGGTTCAGTTTTGGGAGGTTATATGTTTCCTGGAATTTATCCACATTTTTTCCTTGTTGGCCAATATGTTGGCCTATAATTTTTCATACTGTCTTATAATCATTCTATTTCTGAGATACCATTGTAATTTCTCCTCTTTTTGTTTCTGATTTTGTTTATTTGCATCCTCTCTCTCTCTCTCTCGCTTAATCTGGCTAAAGGTTTATCAAATTTGTTGATTGTTTCAAAGAACCAGCTCTTGGTTTTATCGATCTGTTCTATTGGGTGTTTTTTTTGTTTGTTGGTTGGTTTGTTTTTTTAGTTTCTATTTTGTTACTGCTTTAATCTTTATTATTTCCTTCCTTTTGGTTTTGGGGGTATTGTTTTTAAAGTTTTTTCATTTAAGTAATCTCTACACCCAAGGGGGGCTCAAACTCATGACCCCAAGATCAAAAGTCACACGCTCTTTGACTGAGCCAGCCAGGCACCCAAGGTTTTGGGTTTTTAATATTTCTACTTTTTCTAGCTCCTTTAGGTATAAGGTTACATTTTTTGAGATTTTTCTTGCTTCTTGAGATAGGCCTGTATTGCTATAAACTTCCCTCTTAGAATAGCTTTGCTGTATCCCAAAGATTTCAGGCCACTGTATTTTCATGTTCATTTGTCTCCATGGTTTTTTTTTTTTTTATTTCCTCTTTACTATCTTTGTTGACCCATTAATTGCTTAGTAGCATGTTACTTAACCTACATGCATTTGGGTTCTTTCCAGATGTTTTCTTGTGGTTGATTTCTACTTTGATAGCATGGTGGTCAGAAAATATGCATGGTATGACTTCAGTCTTTTTGAATTTGTTGAGACTTGTTTTGTGACTAACATGTGATCTATTCTGGAGAATGTTCCATGTGCACTTGAAAAGAATATGTTTTCTGCTGTTTTAGGATAAAATGTTCTGAATGTGTCTGTTAGACTCATCTGGTCCAATGTGTCATTGAAAGCCACTGTTTCCCTGTTGATTTTCTGTATGGATGATCTATCCATTGATGTAAGGGAGGTGTTGAAGTCCCTTACTATTACTGTATTACTGCTGATGACTTCCTTTATGTTTGTTATTAGTTTCTTTATGTATTTGGTTGTTGCCATGTTGGATGCATAAATATTTACAATTGTTATATCTTTTTTGTTGGATTGTCCCCTTAATGATTATGTAGGGTCCTTCTTTGTCTCTTGTCACAGTCTTTGTTTTAAAGTCTATTTTGTCCAATGTAGGTATTGCTACCCTGGCTTTCTTTTCACTCCCAGTTGCATGACAAATGCTTTTCCATCCCTGCACTTTTGATCTGCATGTGTCTTTAAGTCTGAAATGAGTTTCTTAGAAGCAGCTCATAGATGAGTCTTGCTTTTTTACCCACTCACTCTATATCTTTTGATTATAGCATATAGTCCATTTACATTCAAAGTAATTATTGATAGGTTTGTACTTATTGCCATTTTGTTACTTGTTTTATGGTTGTTTTTGTAGTTCTTCTCTGTTCCTTTTATTGCTCTCTTCTCTCGCTGTTTGCTGGCTTTCTTTAGTGATATACTTAGATTCCTTTCTCTTTGTTTTTTGCGTATCTATTACTGGTTTTTGATTTGTGGTTACCATTAGGTTTATATATAACATCTTATGCATTTAGTAGTATATATTAAGTTGATGGTTGCTTAAGTTTAAACCCAATCTTTACTTCTCTCCCCCAACCCCTCTCATTTTAGTATATGGTGTGTTACTTTACATCTTTTTATTTTGTGACTCCCTTGACTGATTTTTATAGATATACCTAATTTTACTGCTTTTGTGCTTCCTACTTTTCTTATTCCTGGGATCTTTCCTTTCCACTCAGAGTCCCCTTGAACATTTCTTGTAGGGCTGCTTTAGTGGTCATGAATTCCTTTAGCTTTTGTTTGTCTGGGAAACTATCTCTCCTTCTACTGTGAATGATAACTTTGCTGGATAGTGTATTCTTGACTCCACGTTTGTTTGTTTGTTTGTTTGTTTGTTTTACCTTTCAGCACGTTGAATATATCATTCCACTTTTTTCTGACCTGCAAAGTTTCTGCTGAAAAATCAGCTGATAGCCTTATGGGGTTTACCTTCTATGTAACCGTTTTCTTTTCTCTTGCTGCTCTTACAATTCTTTATTACTATTTTTGCCATTTTAATTACTATGTGTCTGGTGTGGATCTCCTTGGGTTACTTTTGTGGGAGGTCTCTCTGCCTCTTGGATCTGGATTTCCGTTTCCTTCTTCAGAGTCAGGAAGTTTTCAGCTATTATTTCCTCAAATCTTCTGCCTGCTTTTCTCTCTTTGAGGATCCTTACAATGCACAGGTTATTAGGCTTGATGGTGGTGCTGAGTTTTCTTAGTCTATTTTCCTGTATTATTATTATTATTAATAGTAGTAGTAGTAGTATTTTTCTGTCTCCTGTTAAGCTTGAATGCTCTCCATTTCTCTGTCCTCCAGGACACTGATCTGTTTTTTGTTTTGTTTTTTGCTTCCTCAAGTCTACTATTGATTCCATTTAGTGTATTTTTAATTTCCATTATTGAGTTCTTCATCTCTGATTGGTACTTTTTTTATTTTTTATCTCTCTGTTGAGGGTCTCACTGATGTCCTCCACTCTTAAGTCCAGTGACTATCTTTATGACAATTACTTTAAATTTGGTACCAGGCATATTAGTTATCTCTGTTTTGTTTAGCTCTCTACCTGTGATTTTTGTCCTGTTCTTTCATTTGGGACATATCTTTCTGTCTCTTCATTTTGTGTAACTCTCTGTCTGTTTCTATGTGTTAGGAAAATAAGCTATGTTTCCTGCTCTTGAAAGTAGTGGCCTTATGAAGAAGAGGTCCTGTAGTACCCTGCAGTGCAGTGTCCCCTGTCAACCAGAACCTGGAACTTCAGGGTTGTCTCCTATGTGTGTTGCATACACCCACCTTGGGCTTGAGTTGGGTCAGACCAGGTGTTTGTTAGAGCTGCAGTAGCACCAAACTACAGGGCACTTTTCCCGTGTTGTCCCCTGAGAAGCTTTTGTTGGAAGGCAGGACTTGCAGTCAGATCAGATGTCTGCCCCCGGCCCACTACTGGGACCAAAGTTGGTTCGGTGTGTGTCCTCTTTCCCTTGGGCTGGAGTCACTTTGGATGGTGTTGGTCCCTGTTGGTGTTGCTTACACACTGCCAGGCTTGTATTGCTCATTTGTATGGACTCCAGCCAAGGCTGGATTGGAGGTGGCAGGTCTGCAGAAGAACACAGATGTAGGGGTATGGTGCCCGCAACATCCACAACAGTCTGCTGTGGGAATGAACCTATAGCTGCTTTGGAAAAGTGCTGAGGTTGGGTTGGAGAGGGTGGGTTCACAGAAGAGCATGGTGGTGGGGCATGCTATCAGCAAGTTAGGTGGAGATTGTTCACACTGCACTGTTTTCCACAGATGTCAGTGTATCTAGGCTGGAGGGCAGAAGGAAGGGGCACCCATCAGCTCCTTTGTTCTTAGAGAAGTCTCCCAAGGATACATTCTCTTCTATCTCATGCTCAGAGATTAGTAAATATATCTTTTTCCTGTATACTCCAGACATTTTCCAAACTGTTTCTATGCTGCTGTATCTCCATAGGCTTTTGGTTGTGTTGTCTCTTTAAGGATGGGGAATCAAGTCTTCCAGAGCGAAGACTGCTGATTTTTAAAGTTCTGGGTGTTAAGCCCCCACTGATTGTAAGAATTTGTATAGTTAAGCCCCTCTGCTTTTCAAAGCCAAATGTTCTGGGGATTCATCCTCCCAGTGCTATTCCCACATGCCTGGGATGCCTGGTGTCTGGTGTAGGGATGCTTCTCCCTGCCTGCAGTGTTCCTCCCTCTCAAGGACAGTCTCTCAGTCCCGTTTGGTTCTTGACCATGGCTTTACCCGTCCTGCCTTTTTCACTGTGGCCTCTCTACATTTAGCTGTGGAGAGTCTGTTCTGCCAGTCTTCCAGTTTTTTGGGGGTTATTTACCCTGATGTGGGTGTTATCTAGATATATCTATGAGACAAGGTTGACTTAGGATCCTCCTACACCATTATCTTCCCTAATAGTGTCCACACACATTTATATCAATAAGATAAACTCTACACTTAAAATAATTCAATAAATTATTAAGGAAATCTTTCCATGCTACCAAGTACTAATAGATATCACCTTTTTAAATGTCTGCATAGTATTTGAGTAAATGAATCGATTATAATTTACTTAACCCTCTCTAATAGCCTTTATGTTATTTTTCTTCCTTCCCTACTTTTCCAGCCTGAAATGCTCCTTCATTCTTTAGCAGATATTCACATGACTTGAACCATCACTTGCCTCAGCCATCTGCTCAAATATCCGTAAATCCTCCTTGGGCAGGCTGTGTAGTGTATTACCTATCCCTCTTCCCTGTTTTATTTTCCTTCAAAGCACAAACCTGAAGGAATGAGGGTTGAAGCTACACTCCTACTTGTTCATGAATGGAAGGGCATTTCCAACTGGAAAAATGCCAGAGAAGGTTGTGGAGGAGTAGAGACCGGACAGCAGAGTCCTGACTCTTGGCTCAAGATTTCTTCTGCCATAAACACATCTCCTTTTTAAAAAGAGAACATTTATCTTCATCAGTTAATACTTTGTTGTCTTTCTATTAGGATCAAAATAGTGCTTATGAAGCTTTACTGAGCATATGAATCACCTGGGAATCTTGTTAAAATGAAGCATCTCATTCAGTAGGTTTGGGGTGAGGTCAGAGATTCTGCATTTCTAACAAGATCCTAGATGTTGCCCATGCTACCAGGCCATGGGTCACTTTTGGAGGAGCAAGAATCTGGAAGTTCCTAGATGGCTAAGGTTTTAGAAAGATACCCCAAACTACATCTGCATTGCCTGCCCTGGGCCAATTGTTTGTTGTACCATCAATCTCCATTGAGAAAAATTCCCTTTAGTTTCTATTGCTCTTCCCATCCTCAGAGCCAAGGCCAGCCTTCCACATGTATGGTACCAAGCTCTACTTTCTTTTTGTCTTCCCATTGCTTCTTGGACTGCTTTACCAGTTCTACTTCCAAGCCTGGCTTCTTCCTATTTGACTCTCTGGGCTTCTATCCCTGGATCAGTGTGTTGCCCCCATATGTCCTCCTTAAATACGCTCATTGACAACAATATTTTTTTCTAAAGCCATGGGTCTCCCTCAGTTCACATTAGAATTACTTGGGGAGGTTGTAAAAAAATATTGATGCCAGGGTCACATACTAACCCAGTAAATAAGTTTCTACAGAGAGAGCTCAGGCATAAATATTTTTAACATTCCCCAGTGACTGTAATATGTAGCCAGGGTTAAGAGCCACTAAGTTCTAAATGGATTACAAATACCATCACTAGCTGAGGTCTCTCACCTGAACTCCCTAGATGTACTTTGTTTTAAACAGCTTTATTGAGAAATGATAAATACACAATAAACTACAGATATTTCAAGTTTGATAAGTTTTGAAATGTATACACCCATGAAAGCTTCATCACAAGATAATGAACATTAAGTGTCACTCCCAGAAGTTTCATCATGGTCTTCTGTTATCCCCTTCCTCCTTTGCCCCCACTCTCTGGCCCCAAGCGACTATTGATCTATTCTCTGGTACTATGGAATTATTGGGACCTTGTAGAATAGTCTATAAATGGGATTTGTAGTTTATATTTTTCAATAAATGGAATCCTATAGTATCTACTTTGTTCTGTCTCCTTGCAATCAGCATAGTTATTTTGAGATCCATCTATTTTGTTATGTGTATCAATAGATCATGTCTTTTTATTGCTATGTGCTATGTAGTGTTCCAGTGCATGGGATATATTGCAATCTGCTCATCCATCTGTTTATGGACATTTAGGTGGTTTCCAGTTTGGGGCTATTCTAAATAAAGCTTTGAACTTTCATGTACAAGTCTATATACAGACATGTGGTTTGATTTCTTATGGGTAATATCTAGGAGTGGAATGCCTGGGTTGTATGGTAGGTGTATGTTTATCTTTTAAAGCAACTGTCAAACTGCTTTCTAAAGTAATTGCAATATTTTATATTCTTATGTAGCACTGTCTGAGTTCTTGCCTAACTTGGCATCAGTCTTAGGGGTGGAGTGTGAGACCAAGAGAGGCATCAAGGACAAAACTGGGGCTCAGAGACATTAAATAATTCACCTCAAATCAAACAGCTGGTAAGTAGTGGAGCCTGTGAACATACTTTGTGCAAATCCAGAGCTAATGCTTACAAGATCCTTTGTGCTCTGAGGCTACCTTCATGAGGGGAACTGAGTGGGTGCCCAACAGAGCTCAGCAAAGCCATTCTTAGTTCTATTTCATGAGTGCTAAAGACAAAGTCTTGGTCTCCTGTGTTTTCTAGTTCTTTCTGGAGGACACTAAAGGCCATGACAGCATCATGTAACCCTATATTGACAGAAACCATCCCTCTGTCCATGAGTTCCTATCTCTTTCAAATGGCCCCATTCCATCCAAGCACCAGAGGTAAGACATCTCTCATGGAACCTACTAATGGCCACCATCTCTGGGAGACAGTTCAGAGCAGAGGTGAGCACAGTACCTTGCTGAGGGAGCCCTTTCAGGAGAAAAGGACTCCCATTCTGGCTGGAGTATCATTGTGAGCAGTCATTCTGCGTATAATAGAAGCTTTTGGCCATGTATTTTTGTTGTTGTTGTTAGGAAAGTTATTTTCAAACAATAAAGTATATCTTTCTTCCTCCTATTTTTCCTGAAAAGAAAAAAAGGGGGGGGGAATTATTCCCACTGTTTGCTACTGTATTTGGAACAATTTCCACAGCATGAGTTCCTGCATAACAAGCCAGTAATATACCCAGATTGATTGATTTTTTATTGCTACTTAAATTCTAAGAATGTATCGATTACTTAATCTTTTAAGGAAGAAAGAAAATTGGAAAATCTGCATGCTACATGGTTTCAAAAGGCTTACCACACAACATTGTGAGTATAATGATTGCTATCGAATTGTACACTTTAAAATAATTTTGTTTCGTGAATTTAACCTCAAGGAAAAAATGCTTACCAGTACTTAATGTTTTTTCTAGGAGATAATTTCAAAATCTCAACATACAAAAAATAGTTAGAATTAAGTCTGTTTTGAAGGCCTGTTTTAGTACATCCTCTGTGTCCTAAGCAGAGGGAGATCACCCCTACCAAAGGCCCTTCTCAAAAAACTTGTCTTGGTAGATATTTTTATACTACAGGAATCTGTTCTTTCTGGCCACAAGTGATTGAACCAGGAATAATCATTTGACTCAAGAGTAGCTCATTCATAAGCAGCTGATTTGGGCCAATTATATTCTCTTGAGATTTTCAATGAATATACTCAGAAACCAAGATGAGTTGGTACTGAGCACTGGACTTTTGAAATCCTATGGAGTTAGAGCTAAAGTTAAGGCAAATTAAGTTGTGTACAAGCCAAGTTATAAGGGTTTGGAAGTTATGACTAAGCAGAAAAAGAGAGAGAGAGAAAGGAAGAGGAGGAGAAAGACAAGAGGAGGGAGGGGGAGGGAAGGGAGATGGCCTGGTTCTGAAGATGTTTCTGGCTCTATTTTGTGGAAGGCATGGCTGCACTGAAGTCCCTGTGCCCATGAGATTACACCTTGCATCTTTATTGTTGAAGGTGTATCTGATTCTAAAAGTCAAAAACCTTGACAAAGACAGGCTGAAGTTTCCTTTCCTGGTTTCTAAAATTGAATTCATTACTGTAGGAGCACTTTGCATTTCTTATGCGCTTTAAGAGGAAAGTAAGCAATCCTAAAGGAAATTCTTGAGCTCTCTTTGGTAGGCCAAGGAGAGCTAGTCTTGGCTCTGTGTATTTTGTAAAAAGCACTGGGTGTTAATACTGGTTCTTTTGCTAAAGGTTTCACTTTTCTCATTTGTCAGCTGGGGTTAATAATAGGAGATTTACTATTTCACTGGATCCATATGATCGAAAGACATGATGAATAAAAGCACATTTTAAGTTATAAGTTGGTAATACAACATAGAGGAGTTGTAAAATATGACCAGGGTAGTGAGTATCTGGGGTGTAGGCACTGGTGAGGAGTGCATGGATTTCTCTGAGCAAAATGTATTCATTAAAGCTCACGTATTGCTAAAAGTAATGATGTATTTAACATTCTCCATTATGAATCTCTTTTAGAGTACTGACTAGTTTGAGATTGATTGTAGTTTTCTGGTCTTGTCAGCATCGAGCAAGATGTTTTGCACATTTTTTTCTTTTGTACATTACATCCCCAGGACTTCTTTATTTTATAACTACAAGTTTGTACCTTTTGACCACCTTCACCCCTACCCCTGCCCCCGCCAACCCTCAATCTGTTGAATGTATCTTGGAGTTAATAGTAATGGCTGTGACAAATAGCAGGTTTACTTGCCCAGCATGAAAGTAACCCTGGGAGAAAGGCTGGTTATAACTAGAAGCCCAGTTCCGGTTCCATACAGAAAACATACCAAGATCAAAATAAAACTCCTTTGTGTGGACTGACTTTGGGTCATTATTTCCAGAAAGCCATGGGAAGTGGGACTGAGAATGGGGTATAGAGAACATATGAGTGTTAAGTTTGTTTGTAATCACTGAAATAACTGCAAAGAAGTACCAACCAAAGTGATCCATCTAAACTAAGGATGACTGTCCATCTCCAGCAGGATAATTCCTGAGTTTCTCTATGAAGTAAATGAAGTCTCCCATGACCTGATGTTGCCTGAATCAATTCTTCTGCTACATTTCCCCCACTTCAACCTCCCATTTGTCATTCTCAAAAGTGAATGCTGATAATGTCTCTATGAAATCTCTTCCTCCCTTCCTCATTCCCTTGCTGGACTCTGCCTTCCAGGAATTTGAATATCAGGTGGAACAGGATAAGCATCATTCATTCAGTGTTTACTGAGTGTTGTCTTATTCTTTAAGGCACATCTCAGGTATTACTTCCTAATCTCCATCACCAACACCACCTCCCCAACTCCAGAGAGGGGTCCTTTCTCTAGGCTTCTATTGTAGAAATATCCTGATCATTTTTCTCTCATTGTATTTACCAATGAGGTAACTATCTATTTACATGTCTGGCTCCACCACCAGAATGTCAACTCACCCAGTCAGGGGTCTTCCTCCCTAACATTTTCTCTGTACTTAAAACAGTACTTGACACGATGAAAGGGCTCCATATGTATTTGTGGAATGATTGCAGGAACACCTACTAAACAAACTATGATTTTAAAATTGTGTAATAGTAGTAGAAGTATTTCTGTTGAGGTCTATGGGGCACAATCTTAAAAAAAAACTGCCTTGTGATATCTTGTTATGACTATTTACCCTAAATCTCCTATAAAAATGAGTCTCTGGTTTCTTAAAAAAAAAAAAAATCCAGTACTTCTACTTACGTCATTCTTCTCATGGTGCTTTCACACTCCTCTCATCTGTCCCACAGTGTCCCTGTGAAGTAGGATTCCTCCTTACAGTGAGCAGAGCCCAGCACAGTTCCATAAGGTGATGTGACTTGCTGAGGTTATGAAGGTTGACTACACAGGAATCAGAATTAGAATCTGGGATTAGTGCCCGATTGTTATGAAAGATGCTCATCATCTAGGGATCAGTTTTATTGATTTTTTTTTTGAAGGCTAAGCAAGACATTCAGGGGGAAAAGTGTCCAGGGGCTACCCTACAGGGACAAAATACAAGGAGAAAAGAGCTGGAGGCATCCTTTCTCTTGAGTCCTGTAACCCCTCTGCTGTCCACCAGGAAGGAATTAAAAGATGCTTTGATTATGCAGTGATGGTTTCCAGTTCAAATGCGTTCATATTCGTAAATGTCAATGTATACCACAAAACCCTGGGTTAGGTACTGTGGGAAACAAAAAGAGTTCACTGCATAGTGGATAATTAGATGAACAAAAACAATATAGCAGGCATTGTTTGCATGTTTACATATAAATTTACTCATTCAGTAACTACTAAGTGTCCAGGCACTATGTTCCAGGCAATGTTCTAGGTGCAAGGGATGGTGAGAAGAAAAAGTGGTGAAAAGTTTATGCTCTTGTGGGGCTTCCATTTTATTGAAGAAGAATCAGGATAGATAAACATTTACCTGTCTTAAGGAATCTGCCTAAGTAACAGTCAGTGATGACAGAGCAGAATTCAAACCTCAGCAGTCTGATTCCAGATCCTTGCTCTTAGCCACCATCCTGTTCTACCAAAAGCCTAAAATTCCTGAAATAGGAAACCTGGTATCTAGGACCCAAGAACATCTTTGTAGAATTGGAAGCAAAATAAGACTGACTTTATCAGCAACAAAATAGATAAGTCAGAAATAACCACCAGAATTCATGGTATTTGTGATATTCTGTCCCCAGATCTTCAGCTGGGGAAGTAATAAACATCAAATAATGAAACATGAGACTTGCGATAGCTTGTGACTGTTCCTGGAGACCTATTCTGCTTTGATTATCTAGTGATGTATGTTTGCTATTTCACAATAATATCTCCCTACTCTCCAGCCTGTTTGTGCATCTGCTATTAGAAGGCACAGGAAAGCAGGGGACAGATTGGAAAAGAGAAAAAGAAACAGCAGGATTTAGGAATATGGTGAGGAAGAGCTGGATGTCGCTGTAGATACTGTAAAGCCATCATTCTGGTCTCAAGTGGCCCAAGTGGGCTGCAAACTCTTGACTCCTCTGGAGTAGTTAATGCATGAGAGAAAACACAGCATCCTTCCTCAGGCAGGGCTCCCTGAGAGGACTACCACCGTGTGACGTGAAAGTGGTCTTCTGTGAAACTGTGCCAATCACTTATGTCAAGGGTGGGGATAGTGCTCAGGAATATTAGAGAAGAAATCTAGTAATGAAATAATAAGGGGATGGACAGCTCCCTTTTGATATGAAGATAAACTGCCCAGTTTAGACCCTAGTGACAAGGGAGTAAGACCACAGAGAGAGATTCTGACCAAATGATATTTAAAATGGGCATTGGTGACTCAGGGGCAGCCTTGTTGTCTTAGTTCAATAGTAACAACTCAGCTGTTTAGAATTCAAGAGGAAAACAGATCCAAGCACAGGACCCAGGATCTTGGTGTGGCTTAGATTTCAATTCAGGCAGGGTTTGTGACTTCACTGCCTGGTGCTAATGAAACCCAGGGCACATTGACTCAGCTCTATTTGACATTTAATTTGCTTCATGATTCCTAGCATGTTCTGCTGAGTGTTGATACAGGTGTTTTCAGGATGGATAGAGCATTCAAGAAGATATCATATTGTTGAGAGAGGTGGTAATACTGAAAAGAAAGCACTAAAGAGTATAAGATCCATATTCTGTACAAGTTTAAACTTTCAACTCTACTGAATTCGTAACTGTCTCAATCCTAATAGGCCATTTATGTGGCCAGGGTCTATCTTGTGCTTTTGGCCTCCTCAAGTTTAATATGCCTGGCAAAATCCAGAAGAGAAATTTGAAGACTCAGGTAATTTCTGCCTAATATGTGTAAGAAGACACAGTCTTTTTCTCAAAGTCTAGAAATTGAAGGCTTTTTGACTTACTAAAGCATTAAAATAATAGGATGTGATTGGCTGATTGTATTGAAGATTTACTTGGCAATAATGTGATAAAGTTTTGCTAACCATCACTGTGTTTTGGCAATGTTAGACAATGACATATTATATAATGTAAATCTGCTAGGACATGGAAGAGAGAAAACAGAGGTGAAAAGAAGACATGTACCTAAGAAGTAGGTAAAATATTTGTTCAGCATATGCTCTGAGGTAGAAACTGTGCTAGGTATAGGGGAGTATCAAGAATGAGTTAATAGCTAGGCTCCAAGACTGTGATGTCAGGCTATTCTGATTATAGTTGCTGCATAACAAAGTACCCTACAGTTTGTTGTAAAGCTACAGCCATTTCATTTTGCTATCGATTTTGTGGGTCAGAACTTCAGGAATGGCTGAACTGGGTGGGCATTTCTTGCTTGGGGTCTCTCATGAATTTGCAGTCAGATATCGGCTGGGGCTATGGTCATCTGAAAGATCAGCTAGACTGAGCCAGATATGAGAGCAAGATGGCTCACTTAGGTGCATGGCAGTGATGTTGATTGTCGGCTGGGAGCTCAGTCATGTTCAGGTGATTCTCCCACATAACAGCCTTTGGGATGGCAACATTCTTACATGGTGGTTCTCTTCTGCCAGAGAAGTGTTCCAATGGAAGCAGGTGGTAGACGCAGGGCATTTTTTTTTAATTTTTTATTGTTATGTTGATCACCATACATTACATCATTAGTTTTTGATGTAGTGTTCCATGATTCATTGTTTGTGCATAACACCCAGTGCTCCATGCAGAACATGCCCTCTTTAATACCCATCACCAGGCTAACCCATCCTCCGACCCCCCTTCCCTCTAGAACCCTCAGTTCGTTTTTCAGAGTCCATCGTCTCTCATGGTTTGTCTCCCCCTCCGATTCCCCCCCTTCATTCTTCCCCTCCTGCTATCTTCTTCTTTTTTTTTTCTTCACATATATTGCATTATTTGTTTCAGAGGTACAGATCTGTGATTCAACAGTCTTGCACAATTCACAGCACTCACCATAGCACATACCCTCCCCAATGTCTATCACCCAGCCACCCCATCCCTCCCACCCCCCCCACTCCAGCAACCCTCTCAGTTTGTTTCCTGAGATTAAGAATTCCTCATATCAGTGAGGTCATATGATACATGTCTTTCTTGATTGACTTATTTCGCTCAGCATAACACCCTCCAGTTCTATCCACCTCATTGCAAATGGCAAGATCTCATTCCTTTTGATGGCTGCATAATATTCCATTGTGTATATATACCACCTCTTCTTTATCCATTCATCTGTTGATGGACATCTTGGCTCTTTCCACAGTTTGGCTATTGTGGACATTGCTGCTATAAACATCGGGGTGCACGTACCCCTTTGGATCCCTACATTTGTATCTTTGGGGTAAATACCCAGTAGGATGCAGGGCATTTTATAACAAAGCCTTGGAAGTCACACAGAGTCATTTCAGCCATACTGTGCTAGTATACGTAGTCACGACCCCAAGGGTAGAGAATCAGACTCTGCCCTTTGACGGGGAGTGGGAAGGTCACACTGTGGAGGATGGGAGACAGGGCTGCAGCCACTTTTCTAAAATAAAATCTGCCACAGTGGCCTTGAGAAAATAACCTCTCTAAAGCTCAGTTTCCTTGTCTGTAAAATGAAAATAACAATATCCTGTAAAGGACTGTTGTGATAACTAAATGAAATTATAAGAGACTTAGCCCTGTGCTGAGAACCCAGTTTGTGCTTAGTCAATGTTTGCTCTTGACAGAGAAGCCTGGACCTTGTGGCCCTTACCCTAGCTCCCACTTCACAGGCCTCGGATACAAAATCCAAAAATCGTGTCCCATCTCTTTGTAATTATCTTCACTGTCTGAGTGCCTCTAACACCTTCTTGCATATTCCGGAGGAGACTTTGTTCTTCTGGGGGTCTGACTTCCTGTGATGTCAAATTCTCGTTAAGTCCTTTCAGTCACTTTCCTGACACTGCTCCTTGGATCCCATCTTTGCTAGAGAAAATTGCTTGTTTCCAGTAGTGCATCTCCACAAAGACTGCTCAGCATTTCTAACCCCTGTCTTCTCTTACCAAGCTCCAAACCAGGCCCCAGGTCTTTCACTCCCTGAAGACGGTTCATGCCTTCTCTCACTGAAAGAACAGAGCCACCCCCCCAAAAACGCTCTCCTCCATTTCCACACTCAGCAACGCCTGCACCCATCATTGTCTTCCCATCTTTTGTCTCAGAATGAAGACACGTCCCTCTGGTTCCGAAGGCTAAGTTCTTCAGTCATGTAATCAGTTCTTATTCTTTCCACATTTATGGAACATCACTACACTGATGATATCTTCTGTATCTTCCATTGCAATCTCTAGATTAGCACCTTTTCCTGATGTATTACACCCTGAAGCCTTTCCTGGTTTACTAAATCAAAATCAACCAACCAACCACACCCTTTCTTCTGTCTTGCTTCCCTGTCCAGCTACTATACTGTCCTCTCCTTCATCGTGGACCTCACTGCCTGTGAGTCAGCCTCATCACCAATCATTCTTCACTCTCTGTAATCTGTCTTCTGCCCCATCGTTCTGGAAACTGTTCTTGCAAAGAACTCCTGGGGCCTTTTGATTCCATTAAGCCACTGAGTTTGAAAGTGGCTTGTTACAGGGCACCTGGGTGGCTCAGTCGGTTAGGCATCAGCCTCTTGATTTCAGCTCAGGTCGGATCTTGAGTCATGAGATTGAGGCCTGCATTGGGGTCCACACTGGGAGTGGAGTCTGCTTAAGAGTCTCTCTCCTTCTCCCTTTGCCCCTACCCTCCCCCACTTTTAAAAAAGTGGCTTATTACACAGAAATAGCTAATACTGATGTCAAATCAGGATCTTGACCCATGTGATGATTGCAAAACCCGGGGTCCTTCCCTGTTGGCAGGCAATGAGGAGTAAGGCTAATGCATTCTTTGAGGGGTTTGATTTTTTTTTAATTTTAATTGCAGTATAGCTAGCATCGAGTGTTATATTAGTTTCAGGTATACAATATTAATTGGCGTGGAGCCCAATGTAGGACTGGATTCTATACATTACTCCATGTTGATCATCATAAGTGTATTCTTAATCCCCTTCACCTATTTCATCCCTCCCCCACCCACCTCCTTTCTGGTAGACATTAGTTTGTTCTCTATACTTACAAATCTGTTTTTTGGTTTGTCTTTTTTTTATTGTTCATCTTGTTTCTTATATTTGACATATGAATGAAATTATATGATATTTGTCATTCTCTGACTGACTTATTTCTTTTAGCATTGTACCATCTAGATCCATCCATATTGTTGCAAATGGCAAGATTTCATGCTTTTTTATGGCTGAGTAATATACCACTGTATATAAATGCAATCTTCTTTATCTATTCATCTATAAGTAGTTCCATGGACTACTTCCATAATTTGGCTATTGTAAATAATGCTGCAATAAACATAGGGGTGCATATATCTTTTTGAACTAGTGTTTTCATATCTTTTTTTTTTTTTACCTTTTAAATGTTTTTATTAACATAATGTATTATTTGTTTCGGGGGTACAGGTCTGTGATTCATCAGTCTTACACAATTCAGTGCTTACCATAGCACGTACCCTCCCCAATGTCCATCACCCAGCCACCCCATCCCTCCCACCGCCCTCCACTCCAGCAACCCTCAGTTTGTTTCCTGAGATTAAGAGTCTCTTATGGTTTGTCTCCCTCTCTGGTTTCATCTTGTTTCATTTTTCCCCTCCCTTCCCCTATGATCCTCTGTCTTGTTTCTCAAATTCCTCATATCCGTGAGATCATACAATACTTGTCTTTCTTTGAATGACTTATTTCGCTGAGCATAATACCCTCCAGTTCCATCCACGTTATTGCAAATGGCAAGATTTCATTTTTTGATGGCTGCATAATATTCCATTGTATATATATACCACATCATCCTTACCCATTCATCTGTTGATGGACATCTGGGCCCTTTCCATAGTTTGGCTATTGTGGACATTGCTGCTATAAACACTGGGGCGCAGGTGCTCCTTCGGATCACTACATTTGTATCTTTGGGGTAAATACCCAGTAATGCAGTTGATGGGTCGTACGGTAGCTCTATTTTCAACTTTTTGAGGAACCTCCATACTGTTTTCCAGAGTGGCTGCACCAGCTTGCATTCCCACCAACAGTGTAGGAGGGTTCCCCTTTCTCCGCATCCCCGCCAACATCTGTCGTTTCCTGACTTGTTAATTTTAGCCATTCTGACTGGTGTGAGGTGGTATCTCATTGAAGGTTTTGATTTGGATTTCCCTGATGCCAAGCGATGTTGAGCACTTTTTCATGTCTGTTGGCCATTTGGATGTCTTCTTTGCAGAAATGTCTGTTCATGTCTTCTGCCCGTTTCTTGATTGGATTATTTGTTCTTTGGGTGTTGAGTTTGATAAATTCTTTATAGATTTTGGACACTAGCCCTTTATCTGAAATGACATTTGCAAATATCTTCTCCCATTCTGTTGGTTGTCTTTTGGTTCTGTTGACTGTTTCCTTTGCTGTGCAAAAGCTTTTTATCTTGAGGAAGTCCCAATAGTTCATTTTTACCCTTGCGTCCCTTGCCTTTGGCAATGTTTCTAGGAAGAAGTTGCTGCGGCTGAGGTCGAAGAGGTTGCTGCCTGTGTTCTCCTCAAGGATTTTGATGGATTCCTGTCTCACATTTAGGTCTTTCATCCATTTTGAGTCAATTTTGTGTGTGTGGTGTCAGGAAATGGTCCAGTTTCATTCTTCTGCATGTGGCTGTCCAATTTTCCCAACACCATTTGTTGAAGAGACTGTCTTTTTTCCATTGGATATTCTTTTCTTCTTTGTCGAAGATTAGTTGACCATAGAGTTGAGGGTCCATTTCTGGGCTCTCCATTCTGTTCCATTGATCTATGTGTCTGTGTTTGTGCCAGTACCATACTGTCTTGATAATGACAGCTTTGTAATAGAGTTGGAAATCCAGAATTGTGATGCCACCAGCTTTGGTTTTCGTTTTCAACATTCCTCTGGCTATTCGGGATCTTTTCTGGTTCCATACAAATTTTAGGATTATTTGTTCCAGTTCTGTGAAAAAAGTAGATGGTATTTTGATAGGGACTGCATTAAATGTGTAGATTGCTTTAGGTAGTATAGACATTTTCACAATATTTGTTCTTCCAATCCATGAGCATGGAACGTTTTTCCATTTCTTTGTGTCTTTCTCAATTTCTTTCATGAGTATTCTATAGTTTTCTGAGTACAGATTCTTTGCCTCTATGGTTAGATTTATTCCTAGGTATCTTATGGTTTTGGGTGCAATTGTAAATGGGATCGACTCCTTAATTTCTCTTTCTTCTGTCTCGTTGTTGGTGTATAGAAATGCCACTGATTTCTGTGCATTGATTTTATATCCTGCCACTTTACTGAATTCTTGTATGTGTTCTAGCAGTTTCGGGGTGGAGTCTTTTGGGTTTTCCACATAAAGTATCATATCATCTGCAAAGAGTGAGAGTTTGACTTCTTCTCTGCTGATTCAGATGCCTTTTATTTATTTTTGTTGTCTGATTGCTGTGGCTAGGACTTCTAAATCTATGTTGAATAGCAGTGGTGATAGTGGACATCCTTGCCATGTTCCTGACCTTAGGGGAAAAACACTCAGTTTTTCCCCATTGAGAATGATATTCGCTGTGGGTTTTTCATAGATGGCTTTTATGATACTGAGGTATGTACCTTCTATCCCTACACTGTGAAGCGTTCTAATAAAGAAAGGATGCTGTACTTTTTCACATACTTTTTCTACATCTATTGAAAGGATCATGTGGTTCTTGTTCTTTCTTTTATTAATGAATTGTATCACACTGATTGATTTGCAGATGTTGAACGAACCTTGCAGCCCAGGGATAAATCCCACTTGGTCGTGGTGAATAATCCTTTTAATGTACTGTTGGATCCTATTGGCTAGTATTTTGGTGAGAATTTTTGCATCCAGGTTCATCAGGGATATTGGTCTGTAGTTCTCCTTTTTGATGGGTCTTTGTCTGGTTTGGGGATCAAGGTAATGCTGGCCTCATAAAATGAGTTTGGAAGTTTTCCTTCCATTTCTATTTTTTGGAACAGTTTCAGAAGAATAGATATTAATTCTTCTTTAAATGTTTGGTAGAGCAGAGAAGCCAGTACATTTGGGGGACGTTTTGCAGGCCTGAAGGGACAAAAATTAGAGACTTGGAAGGCAAGACTGTGGTAGATTAAGAGGCTGTGGAAGGAGAAAAGACAAGGAGTGAATGGTAGTGAAGCTTTCAAGAAACTTGGCTTTCAAGGGGACAGCAAAGAGGGTAGTAACTCAGTGGATGGGGATGTACACACATGTCAGACTAGTCAGACTATTGACTCATTATATTGTGCACTTGAAACTAATATAGCACTATAAGTTAATTACCTGTGAATTAAAAAAATAAAAAATCAAACTGTAAAAACAAAAAAACAAAAACAAAACAACAAAAAACAAAAATAAACAAAAAATAAATGTTTGGTAGAAATGCCCTGGGAAGCCATCTGGCCCTGGGCTCTTGTTTGTTGGGAGAATTTTTTTTTTTTTAAGATTTTATTTATTTATTTGACAGAAAGAGAGAGAGAGACAGTGAGAAAGGGAACACAAGCAGGGGGAATGGGAGAGGGAGAAGCAGACTTCCTGCTGAGCAGGGAGCACGACGTGGGGCTTGATCCCAGGACCCTGGGATCATGACCTGAGCCAAAGGCAGATGCTTAACAACTGAGCCATCCAGGCACCCCATTTGTTGGGAGATTTTTGATTACTCCTTCAATTTTCTTAGTGGTTATGGGTCTGTTCAGGTTTTCTGTTTCTTCCTGGCTCAGTTTTGTTAGTTTATACATCTCTAGGAATGCATCCATTTCTTCCAGATTATCTAATTTGCTGACATATAGTTGCAAATAATATGTTCTTATAATTGTTTGTGTTTCTTTGGTGTTGGTTGTGATCTCTCCTTTTTCATTCATGATTTTATTTATTTGGGTCATTTCTCTTTTCTTTTTGACAAGTCTGGCCAGGGGTTTATCCATCTTCTTAATTCTTTCAAAGAACCAGCTCCTAGTTTCGTTGATCTGTTCTACTGTTCTTTTGGTTTCTATTTCATTGATTTCTGCTCTGATCTTTATTATTTCTCTTCTCCTGCTGGGTTTAGGCTTTATTTGCTGTTCTTTCTCCAGCTCCTTTAGGTGTAGGGTTAGGTTGTGTATTTGAGACCTTTCTTGTTTCTTGAGAAAGGCTTATATTGCTATATACTTTCCTCAACCGCCTTTGCTGTATCCCAAAGATTTTGAACAGTTGTGTTTTCATTTTCATTGGTTTCCATGAATTTTTTAAATTCGTCTTTAATTTCCTGGTTGACCCATTCATTCTTTAGTAGGATGCTCTTTAGCCTCCATGTATTTGAGTTCTTTCCGACTTTCCTCTTGTGATTGAGTTCAAGTTTCAAAGCATAGTGGTCCAAAAATATGCAGGGAATGATCCCAATCTTTTGGCACCGGTTGAGACCTGTTTGTGACCCAGGATGTGATCTATTCTGGAGAATGTTCCATGGGCACTAGAGAAGAATGTGTATTCTGCTGCTTTGGGATGGAATGTTCTGAATATATCTGTGAAGTCCATTTGGTCCAGTGTGTCATTTAAAGCCTTTACTTCCTTGTTGATTTTTTGCTTAGATGCTTTGTCCATTTCAGTGAGGGGGGTGTTAAAGTCCCTTACTATTATTGTATTGTTGTTGATGTGTTTCTTTGGTTTTATTATTAATTGGCTTATATAACTGGCTGCTCCCATGTTAGGGGCATAGATATTTACAATTGTTAGATCTTCTTGTGGATAGATCCTTTAAGTATGATGTAGTGTCCTTCCTCATCTCTTATTATAGTCTTTGGTTTAAAATCTAATTTGTCTAATATAAGGATTGCCACCCCAGCTTTCTTTTGATGTCCATTAACATGGGAAATGGTTTTCCACCCCCTCACTTTAAATCTGGAGGTGTCTTTGCATCTAAAATAAGTCTCTTGCAGACAGCATATCGACGGGTCTTGTTTTTTTTTTTTTATCCAATCTGATATCCTGTGTCTTTTGATTGGGGCATTTAGCCCATTTATATTCAGGGTAACTAGTGAAAGATATGAATTTAGTGCCATTGTATTGCCTGTAAGGTGACTGTTACTGTATATTGTCTGTGTTCCTTTCTGGTCTATGTTACTTTTAGGCTCTTCTTTGCTTAGAAGACCCCTTTCAGTATTTCTTGTAGGGCTGGTTTGGTGTTTGCAAATTCTTTTAGTTTTTGTTTGTCCTGGAAGCTTTTTTATTTCTCCTTCTGTTTTCAGTGACAACCTAGCTGGATATAGTATTCTTGGCTGCATATTTTTCTCGTTTAGTGCTCTGAATCTATCATGCCAGTCCTTTCTGGCCTGCCAGGTCTCTGTGGATAGGTCTGCTTCCAATCTAATGTTTCTACCATTGTAGGTTACATATCTCTTCTCCCAAGCTGCTTTCAGGATTTTCTCTTTGTCTCTGAGAGTTGTGAGTTTTACTATTAGATTTCGGAGTGTTGACCTATTTTTATTGATTTTGAGGGGGGTTCTCTGTGCCTCCTAGATTTTGATGTCTGTTTCCTTCCCCAAATTAGGGAAGTTCTCTGTTATAATTTGCCCCAATATACCTTCTGTCCCCCTCTCTTTCTTCTTCTTCTGGGATCCCAATTATTCTAATATTGTTTCACTTTATGGTATCACTTGTCTCTTGAATTCTCCCCTCATGATCCAGTAGTTGTTCATCTCTCTTTTTCTCAGCTTCTTTATTCTCCATCATTTGGTCTTCTATATCACTAATTCTCTCTTCTTCCTCCTTTATCCTAGCAGTTAGAGCCTCCATTTTTGATTGCACCTCATTAATAGCCTTTTTGATTTCGACTTGGTTAGACTTTAGTTCTTTTATTTCTCCAGGAAGGGATTCTCTAGTATGTTCTATGCTTTTTTCAAGCCCAGCTAATATCTTTATAATCATGATTCTGAACTCTAGTTCTGACATCTTACTAATGTCTGTATTGCTTAGGTTCCTGGAAGTTGGTACTGCCTCTTGTTCTTTTTTTTTGAGGTGAGTTTTTCCATCTTGTCATTTTCTCCAGAGGAGAATAGATGAATGAGAGAACAAACTGCTAACAGGGTAACAACAACCCCAGGAAATTATACACTAAACAAATCAGAAGAGACCCAAAACTGAAAGGAAAAGAAAGGGGGGAAAAAGAGTTTGATCAGGCTGGTGAATAGAACAGAGCTACATACTAGATTTTGGGTGTATTTTGATCTGTTAGAAGAAATTGCCTCCCAAAATTTTAAAGAATGAAAAACTTATATCTATACAAAAATAAGGGCAAATAAAATGAAGGGATGGAATATGACTGTAAAGATGAAAATTAAGATTTTAAAAAAGGAACTGATAAGATAAGTTGGTTGAAAAAAGAATGAAAAGAATTGAAAAAAAGAGAGAGAATGTGATTAGGAGACTAGGACAACATCACACACTAGATTTAGGGTATATTTTGGTCTGTTAGAAGAAACTGTATCCCAACATTTTAAAGAAAAACTTATATACAAAAAATAAAGTTAAATACAATGGAGGGATAAAATATGACTGTAAGAATGAAAATTTAAAAAGATTTTAAAAAAGGAATTGATAAGAAGTTAGTTGAAAAAGGGAAGAAGAAAAATTCAACTAAAAAAACAGAAAAAGAAAAAATAAAATTTAAAAAATTAACTTTGAAAGACTAAAGAATCTTGGGGAAAAAGCCATGAATTCTATGTGCTGTATTGCCCTAGTGCTCGCATTTGGCCATTCTCGTTGATGGGTAAACTTGGTCTTGGCTGGCTGTTCTTGCTGATATTCTGGAGGAGGGGCCAGTTGCCGTGGTTCCCAGATGTCTTTGCTGGAGGCGGAATTGTCCCGCCCTTGCTGGTCTGGGCTAAGTAATGTGCTCAGGTTTGCTCTCAGTAGTTTTTGTTCCCTGCAAGCTTTGGGTACAGCTTTGGAGGACGAGAGTGAAAATGGCGGCCTCCCAATCTCCGCCTTGGAGGAGCCAAGAACTCGGGCCCCACTCCTCAGTGTACCCCCTGAGAAAAGCAGTCAGTCACTCCCGTCTCCCCTGGCTCAGGCCACACTCTGTGCTCACCCGGCGGCCTGTGACCGAGTGTTTCTATCTCTGGTGCACAACCCCGTGTGGAGTCTCCAAACCCAGCAGATCCCTGCAGTGCACTCCCGCGCTGCTCCTCCTGGGGGAGTAAGGGGGATTTCCCGGGATCTGCCACTTGTGGGTCCCTGCTGGAGGAGCAGTGGCCCCACTGTGCCGCGGATCATGGTTTATGGCAACCCCGAGCTGAGAGCCCGCTCCTTGGCTCCGTCTCTGCAGCCGGCTTCCCCGCTCTGATGCCCTGGAGCTCTACCGCACTCAGGCACCCCCAGTCTTTCTGTGACCCTGAGGGTCCTGAGACCACACTGTCCCAGAGAGGGTTCCACCCCCTGCTTAGCCACTGACACGACATCCCTCACGGAGCAGACTTCTAAAAGTTCTGATTTTGTGCTCCGGAGCTCTATCACTTGCCAGTAGCGGCTGACGGAGGCCCCCTCCCCCACTGTCTATCTTCCTGAATATCGCCTCGGATTCACTTCTCCGCATGTCCTACCTTCCAGAAAGTGGTCGCTTTTCTGTTCAGAGAGTTGCTGCTATTGTTTTCTTCAATCTCCTGTTGAGTTTGTAGGTGTTCTAAATGGTTTGATAACTATCTAGCTGAATTCCTGGGACCAGATGAAATTTAGGTCTCCTACTCCTCCGCCATCTTGCTCCTCCCACTGTGTTTTCATATTCTTTGTCTAAACAGCCAGTAGTGGAATTACTGGATCATATGGTAATTCTATTTTTAATTTTTTGAGGATCTGCCATACTGTTTTCCACGGTGGCTGAAACAGTTTGCATTACCACAAGTGTTCCTTTTCTCCACATCCTCATCAACACTTGTTTCTTATATTTTTAATTTTAGCCATTTGACACCCCATCACAATGAGGTGATACCTCATTGTGGTTTTGATTTTCATTTCCCTGATGAGTGATGTTGATCATCTTCTCATGTATCTGTTGGCCATCTGTATGCCTTCTTTGGATAAATGTTTATTTCTTCTGCCCATTTTGTAGTTGGATTATTTGTGAGTTTTGGTGTTGAGTTGTATAAGTTCTTTATATATTTTGGATATCAACCTTTACTGGATATGTCATTTGCAAAAATCTCATCCCATGCATTAGGTTACTTTTAGTTGTAGGCTCAATAGTTTATTCATGCTTTTGTTTCCCTTGCCTCAGGAGACATATCTAGAAAAATGTTGCTCTGACCAATGTCAGAAAAATTACTGCCTTTGCTTTCTTCTAGGATTTTTATAACTTGGGGGTCTCACATTTAGGTCCTTAATCCATTTTGAGTTTATTTTTGTGTATGGTGTAAGAAAGTCATCCAGTTTCATTCTTTTGTATGTAGCTGTCCAGTTTTCCTAGTGTCATTTGTTGAAGAGGCTGTCTTTTTCCCATTGCATATATTTGCTTCCTTTTTGAAGATTAATTGACCATATAATTGTGGGTTTATTTCTGGGCACTGTATTCTGTTCCATTATGCTGTGTCTATTTTGTGCCAGTACCATACTGTCTTGATAACTACAGATTTGTAGTATATCTCGAAATCTGGGATTGCAATACCTCCCATTTTGGTTTTCTTTTTCAAGATTGCTTTGGCTATTTGAAGTCTTTTGTGGTTCCATAAAAATTTGAGAATTATTCTAGTTCTGTGAAAAATGCTATTGGTATTTTGATAGGGGTTGCATTACATCTGTAGATTGCTTTGGGTAGTATGGCCATTTTAACAGTATTTGTTCTCCTAATCCGTGAACGTGGATTATCTTTCCATTTGTTTGTGTCATCTTCAATTTCTTTCATCTGTGTTTCACAGTTTTCATAGTACAGGTCTTTCATCTCCTTGGTTAAGTTTGTTCCTAGGTATGTTATTCATTTTTTAAAAGATTTCATTTATTTATTTATTTGAGAAGGGGTGGGGCAGAAGGGAAGAGAAAGGGAAAGAATCCCAAGAAGACTGTACGCTGAGCATGGAGCCCAATGTAGAACTGGATCTCATGACCCTGAGGTCATGACCTGAGCCGAAACCAAAGTTGGATGCTTAAACTGCTGAGCCCCCCAGGCACCCCAGGTATTTTATTCATTTTGATGCAATTATAAATGGGATTGTTTTCTTAATTTCTCTTTGTGCTACTTCATTATTAGCATATAGAAATGCAATGGACTTTTTTTTTTTTAAGATTTTATTTATTTGTCAGAGAGAGAGAAAGAGCATAAGCAAGGGGAGCTGCAGGCAGAGGGAGAAGCAGGCTCCCCACTGAGCAAGGAGTCTGATGCAGGACTCAATCCCAGGACCCTGGGATCATGACCTGAGCTGAAGGCAGATGCTTAACCGACTGAGCCATCCAGGCATTCCTGCAATGGACTTCTGTATATTGATTTTGTATCCTGCAAACTTACTGAATTCATTTATCAGTTCTAGTAGTTTTTGGGTGGATTCTTGGGGTTTTTAAATATAGAGTATCATGTCATGTGCAAAGAGTGACAGTTTTACTTTTTCCTTACCGATTTGGATGCTTTTTATTTCATTTCCTTATCTGATTGCTGTGGCTAGGACTTCCGGTACTATATTCGATACAAGTGGTATGAGTGGACATTCCTGATTTTAGGGGAAAAGCTCTCAGTTTTTTTTGCCACTGAGGATGATGTTTACTGTGGGCTTTTCATGATCCTTTATTACGTTGGAGTGTGTTCTCTCTAAAATTACTTTGTTGAAGGTTATCATGAATAGATGTTGTGCTTTGTCAGATACTTTTTCTGCATCTATTGAAATGATCATGTGGTTTTAATCCTTTCTCCTATTGATGCAATGTATCAGACTGATTGATTTTCAAATATAGAACCACCCTTGCATTCCAGAAATAATCCCACTTGATTGTGGTGAATGATTTTTTAAATGTATTGTTGGATTCAGTTTGCTAATATTTTGTTGAAGATTTTTGCATCTGTGTTCATCAGAGATATTGGCCTGCAGTTCTCCTTTGTAGTGTCTTGTAGAATGAATTTGGAAGCTTTCCTTCCTCTTCGTTTGTTTGAATAGTTTGAGGAGAAAGGTATGTACTCTTCTTTAACTGTTTGGTAGAATTCACCTGTGAAGCCATTTGGTCTTGGATCTTTGTTGGGAGTTTTTTGGTTATTGATTCAATTTAATTACTGGTAATTGATATGGTCAAGTTTTCTATTTCTTCCTGATTCGGTTTTGGGAGGTTACACGTTTCTAGGAATTTATCCATTTTTTCCTAGGTTAGCTAATGTGGGCATATACTTTTTCATAATATTCTCTTTTTTTTTAAGATTTTATTTATTTATTTGACAGAGAGAGAGAGAGAGAGCACAAGTAGGCAGAGAGGCAGGCAGAGGGAGAGGGAGAAGCAGGCTCCCCGCTGAGCAGGGAGCCTGACTCGGGGCTCGATCCCAGGACCCTGGGATCATGACCTGAGCCAAAGGCAGCCGCTTAACCAACTGAGCCACCCAGGTGCCCCTTCATAATATTCTCTTGTAATTGTATTTCTGGGGTGTCAATTGTTATTTCTCCTTGGTTTTTTTTTCTTTCTGATTTTGAGTCCTCTCTCTTTTTCTTGATGAGTCTGGCTAACGATGTATCAATTGTGCTAATCTCAAAACAAAACAAAACAAAACAGCTCTTGGCTTCATTGATCTGTTCTATTGCTCTTTTAATTTCTATTTCACTTATTTCTGCCCCAATATTATTTATTATTTCCTCTCTTCTACTAGTTTTGGGTTTTTAATATTTCTACTTTTTCTAGCTCCTTTGGGTGTAAGGTTACATTGTTGGAGATTTTTCTTGCTTCTTGAGATAGGCCTGTATTGCTGTAAACTTTCCTCTTAGAACAGCTTTGCTGCATCCCAAAGATTTCGGACCATTGTATTTTAATATTCATTTGTCTCCATGTGTTTTTTTTTGATTTCCTGTTTGATTTCTCAATTGACCCATTAATTGTTTAGTAGCGTGTGATTTAACCTTCATGTATTTGTGTTCTTTCCAGGTGTTTTCTTGTAGTTGACTTCTAGTTTCATAGCATTGTAGTCAGAAAATATGCATGGTATGACTTCAGTCTTTTTGAATTTGTTGAGACTTGTTTTATGACTAACATGTGATCTATTCTGGAGAATGTTCTATGTGCACTTGAAAAGAATGTGTATTCTGCTGTTTTAGGATAAAATGCTCTGAATATGTCTGTTAGATTCATCTGATCCAAAGCGTTATTGAAAGCCACTGTTTCCCTGTTGATTTTCTGTATGGATGATCTATCCATTGATGTAAGGGAGGTGTTGAAGTCTCTTACTATTACTGTATTACTGCTGATGACTTCCTTTATGTTTGTTATTAATTTCTTTATGTATTTGGTTGTTGCCATGTTAGATGCATAAATATTTACAATTGTTATATCTTTTTTGTTGGATTGTCCCCTTAATGATTATAGGGTCCTTCTTTGTCTCTTGTCACAGTCTTTGTTTTAAAGTCTATTTTGTCCAATGTAGGTATTGCTACCCTGGCTTTCTTTTCATTCCCAGTTGCATGACAAATGCTTTTCCATCCCTGCACTTTTGATCTGCATGTGTCTTTATGTCTGAAATGAGTGTCTTGTAGGCAGTTCATAGATAAGTCTTGCTTTTTATCCATTCTGTCACTCTATATCTTTTGATTGTAGCATATAGTCCATTTACATTCAAAGTAATTGACAGGTATGTACTTATTGCCATTTTGTTATTTGTTTTATGGTTGTGTTTATAGCTCCTCTGTGTTCCTTTCTTCTCTTGCTCTCTTCTCTCACTGTTTGCTGGCTTTCTTTAGTGATATACTTAGATTCCTTTCCCTTTGTTTTTTGTATATCTTTCCCTGGTTTTTGATTTGTGGTTACCATTAGGCTTATATACAACATCTTTTGCATATAGTAGTGTATATTATGTTGATGATTGCTTAAATTTGAACCCATTCTTTGCTCCTCTCTTCTTGCCCCCCATTTTAGAATATGGTATAATACTTCACATCCTTTTATTTTATGAATCTTTTGGCCAATTTTTTATAGATATACTTAATTTTACTGCTTTTCTTACTCCTGTGGTCTTTCCTTTCCACTCAGAGTCCCCTTGAACATTTCTTGTAGGGCTGGTTTAGTGGTCATGAATTCCTTTAGTTTGTGTGGGAAACTCTTTATCTCTCCATCTACTGTGAATGATAACTTTGCTGGATAGAGTATTCTTGGTTCCAGGTTTGTTTTATTTTGTTTCTTTCAGCACTTTGAATATATCATGCCACTTTCTTTTGGCCTGCAAAGTTTCTGCTGAAAAATCAGCTGATGGCCTATATGGGGCATCCCTTGTATGCAACTGTTTTCTTTTCTCTTGCTGCTGTTACAATTCTTTTTTTATTACTACTTTTGCCATTTTGATTACTATGTGTTTTGGTGTGGACCTCTTTGGGTTGATTTTGTTGGTGGCTCTCTGTGCCTCCTGGATCTGGATTTCTGTTTCCATCCTCAGAGTCAGGAAGTTTTTCCACTGTTATTTTTCAAATACATTTTCTGCTCCCTTTTCTCTCTCTTCTCTTCTCATTCTGGATTCCCTATAATGCAAATGTTGCTATGCTTGGTGGAGTTGCTGATTTCCCTAATTCTACTTTGATTTTTTATTATTTTTTTCTCTCTCCTGTTCAGGTGGTTTACTTTCCATTTTTCTGTCCATTGCTGATCCATTCTTCTGCTTCCTTGAGTCTACTCTTTATTTAGTGTATTTTTAATTTCAGTTACTGAGTTCTTCACCTCTGATTGGTTCTTTTCTATGTTTTCTCTCTCCCTTTTGAGGATCTTACTTAGATCCTCCACTCTTTTATCAAGTCCAGTGAAAATCTTTATGATGATTACTTTAAATTCTTTATTAGGCATATGACTTATTTCATTTAGCTCTCTTGTGATGATTTTGTCCTGTTTTTTTTTCTTTGTTTGTTTGTTTCATTTAGGACCTATTGCTCTGTCTCCTCATTTTGTCTAACTCTCTGTATTTGTTTCTGTGTGTTAGGGAGGTCAGCTATGTCTCCTGCTCTTGAAAGTAGTGGCCTTATGAAGAAGAGGTCCTGTAGTGCCCTGCAGTACAATGTTTTCTGTCAACCAGAACCTAGTGCTTCAGGGGTGTCTCCTATGTGTGTTGCATGCTCCCTGCTATTGTGGCTGAGCTGCCTTTTTTTCAGTCCAGTCATCTGCGATGGCTCTCTTTGCCTGTTGTGGGCAGTGTTTCATCCCTGCGTTGCTAGTGGGCCAGTCTGGGGCCACCTTGGGCTTGAGTTGAGTCAGACCAGGTGTTTGTCTGAGATGTCTTAGCACCAAACTATAGAGTGTTTTCTCTGTGTTCCCTGAGTTTTTGTTGGTAGGAAGGGCTTGTAGTTAGGCCAGATGTCTGCCATAGCACCCCGCTGGAGCTGCAGTCAGACCAGCGTGTGTAGGTATCTTCTTCTCTCTCCAGGGCAGGAGTCATTTTGGAGTGTTGCTGCCCCCTGTTGGGGCCACTTACACGCTGCCAGGTTCATGGCACTGCTATGGATAGCTCAGGCCAAGGGCATGTTGGAGGGTGCGGATTGCCTAGTGTTAGCATGGCTTGCACAGGTCCACTGTGGGAGGAGACCTGATGACTAGGCCTGACTGGAGGGGGGGCATTTTTACAGGGGAACACAGAGGTGAGGTGCCTATTAACAAGTTAGGTGGAATGTTGGCACTGTGTTGTTCCTGCAGGTGTCTGTGTATCTAGGGTTGGGGTGGGGGGGATGATGCTCACCAGCTCCTTTGTTCCTGGAGAAGTCTCCCAAGTATCCCTTCCCCTCCAGCATAGGCTCTGAGATTAGTAAACAAATCTCCTTCTTATATACCCCAGGCTTTTTTCAAACTGCTGCTTCTATGCTGTATCTTGAGAGGATGTTTGTTGTGTTGTGTCTTTCAGGTGGGGACTCAGTTTCCTCTTGCTCTCCCAGCTCTGAGCTGAGCCTGCTGATTTTTAAGGTTCCAGATGTTAGGTCTCCTGATTGTAAGAACTTGGGAAGTTATGACCCTCTGGTTTTCAAAGCTAATTGTTATGGAGATTCATCTTCCTCATGCGGGTTCCCTGTGTCTGGGGTGCATGGCGTGAGGGTCTGTTTCTCTCCCCTCTTGGTGCCTGCTGTGTCTCTCCTTCCTGCAGACAGTCCTGTGGGTTCATTTAGCTCCCATGTTCTCCACCCTTCCTACCCTCTTCCATGTGGCCTCGTCTTTACATTTAGCTGTGGAGAGTTTATTCTGCCAGTCTTTGGGTCATTTCTGGGTTATTTACACCAATGTGGGTGATATCTAGTCATATCCATGGGATGAGGTGAGCTTAGGTTCCTCCTACCCTGGTACCTTCTCTGAAAGTCCTGTGTGGTATGATTTTTTTTTAAGTGAAGGAGCTATAGAGAATATTTAAAAGAATTTTTTGTTTTTTGTTTTTGCATCTGAAAGGCTCACATTAGGGAGTATTATGGGTAGAGGGAATGGAAGGCAGGATATTAAAAGGGAATCAATCACCTGGGAAACTTTTTCAAAACACTGGTGCCTGTTTTCACCTTTTTTTTTTTTTGACATTCTAAATTTATTCATTCTTTTTTTAAAATTTTATTATGTTCAATTAGTGAACATATAGTACATCATTATTTTTTGATGTAGTGTTCAACGATTCATTAGTTGCATGTAACACCCAGTGCTTATCACCACACATGCCCTCCTTAATGCCCATCACCCAGTTACCCCATTCCCCCCACTCACCTCCCTTCTGTAACCCTCAGTTTGTTTCCTGGAGTCCAGAGTCTCTCACGGTTTGTCTCCCTCTCAGATTTTTCACCTTTCTTCCAGCAATTTCTTATTTGTTCCCTGGCATCAAGTTAGTTAGGGAGGTTTGAAATCTCTCTCTACATTCTTGTTGAGATTTAGTCAAATCAGTTTTTGTCAGGAAGAAACTGAGGCCTAGATTGGATAAATGACTTGCTTAAGGTCTCAAACCTACTAAATGCCAGGATTTTGTATCTGCTTTTTATGCGTGTATGTATTTATATGTGTTTATTTATATGTATGTATTTACTCGATCTTACTGAGGTAATTTTAAAAGTTTGATAGGGGCACCTGGGTGGCTCAGTCAGTTGAGTGTCTGACTCCTGGTTTTGTCTCAGGTCATGATTTCATGGGTCATGAGATTAAGCCCTGCATCTGGCTCTGCACTTGGTGGGGAGCCTACTTGAAGATTCTCTCTCTCTGCCCCTCTCTCCACTCAAGCGTTCTTTCTCTTTCTCTCTAAAATAAATAAATCTTTAAAAAAAGTTTGATAAACCTTCTATACTTTCCTGTGTTAGTATTTTTGTCTTATAATAAGTCAGGGATATATTTCCAGGTCATTAAAAATGGTTGAATTTATTTTTCCCATTTTAAAATTAAGATATAATTGACATACCGTAAAATGTACCCATTTAAAGTATATAATTCAGTGGTTTTTAGTATATTCACAAGATTGTGCAACTATCACCTTATCTAATTCTAGAACATTTTCATCGCCTCAAAAGGAAACTCTGTACCCACTGGCAGTCATTTCTTATTTGTTTCCCCCTTAGTCCTGATAGCCACTAATCTTTTTGTCTCTATGAATTGTGCATTCTAGACATTTCTTTCACTTAGCATAATGTTTTCAAGGTTCATCTGGTAGTGTCAGTACTTTTTTTATGGCCAAATATTTCATTGTATGGATATACCATATATGTTTATCCATTCATCAATTGATAGGCATGCGGCTATTCTGCATAATGCTGCTATGAATGTTTATGTACAAGTTTCATGTAGACTTTTGTTTTTTCTCTTGGGTGGAATTTCTGGGTTATATGGTAATTTTATGTTTAGCTTTTTGAGCAATTCCCAAACTGTGTTCCATATCAGCTGCACCATTTTACATTCCCACCAACAATGCATGAAGTTTCCAATTTGTCCATATCCCTGACAACATTTGTTAGTCTTTTCATCTATAGCCATCTTAGTGTGTATAAAGTGATATCTCATTATAGTTTTGATTTACAATTCCCTAATGACTATTGATATCAAACATCTTCTCATGTGCTTATTGACCATTTATATATTTTCTTTGGAGAAATGTCTATTCAAAACCTCTGATTTTTTTTTTTTAAACTGAGTTGTCTTATTATGGAATTGTAATCATTCTTATATTTTCTGGATACCAATCCCTGATCAGATATATAATTTGCAAATATTTTCTTCCATTCTAGGGGTTATAATTTTACATTCATCTTTTAGTATATGTGCTGTCAAAGTGAGCACGTAGTTTTACATTCTTGATAGTGTCCTTGAAGCACAAAAGTTTTAAAATTTTGACGAAGTCTAATTTATCGTGTGTACATGTGTGCGTGTGGTGTCATATCTAAGATACTGCCTAATCCAAGGTCATGAAATTTTACCCCTATGTTATCTTCTAAATATTTTGCAGCTTTAGCTCTTACACTTAGGTCTTTTTTCCATTTTGAGTTTATTTTTGTATATGGGGTGAAGTAGGGGTCCAAGTTTATTCTTTTGCATGTGTATTTCCAGTTATCCCAGCATCATTGGTGAAAAAGCTGTCCTTTTCCCATTGAGTGATCTTGGCACTCTTATTGAATATCAACTGACCATAGTTATATGGGTTTATTTTTGGACTCTCAGTGCTATTTAATTTATCTATATGATTATCTTTATGCCAGTACCAGACTATTTTAATAATTGTAGGTTTGTAATAAGTTCTGAAGTTAGGAAGTGTGAGACCTCCAGCTCTGTTGTTCTTTTTCAAAATTGTTTTGGCTAACCTGAGTCCCTGAACTTCTCTATGGATTTTTACCTATTATCAATTTTTTATTAAAAAAAAAAAAGAGGCAGAATACTCATGAAAGAAATTGAGGAAGACACCAAGAAATGGAAAAATGTTCCATGCTCATGGATTGGAAGAACAAATATTGTGAAAATGTCAATGCTACCTAGAGCAATCTACACATTTAATGCAATCCCTATCAAAATACCATCAACTTTTCTCACAGAACTGGAACAAATAATCCTAAAATTTGTATGGAACCAGAAAAGATCCCGAATAGGCGGGGGAATGTTGAAAAAGAAAACCAAACCTGGTGGCATCACAATTCCGGACTTCAAGCTCTATTACAAAGCTGTCATCATCAAGACAGTATGGTGCTGGCACAAACACAGACACATAGATCAATGGAACAGAATAGAGAGCCCAGAAATAGACCCTCAACTCTATGGTCAACAAACCTTCGACAAAGAAGAAAAGAATATCCAATGGAAAAAAGTCTCTTTAACAAATGGTGTTGGGAAAATTGGACAGCCACATGCAGAAGAATGAAACTGGACCATTTCCTGACACCACACACACAAAATTGACTCAAAATGGATGAAAGACCTAAATGTGAGACAGGAATCCATCAAAATCCTTGAGGAGAACACAGGCAGCAACCTCTTCAACCTCAGCCGCAGCAACTTCTTCCTAGAAACATTGCCAAAGGCAAGGGACGCAAGGGTAAAAATGAACTATTGGGACTTCCTCAAGATAAAAAGCTTTTGCACAGCAAAGGAAACAGTCAACAGAACCAAAAGACAACCAACAGAATGGGAGAAGATATTTGCAAATGACATTTCAGATAAAGGGCTGGTATCCAAAATCTATAAAGAACTTATCAAACTCAACACCCAAAGAACAAATAATCCAATCAAGAAATGGGTAGAAGACATGAGCAGACAAGTCAGGAAACGACAGATGTTGGCGAGGATGTGGAGAAAGGGGAACCCTCCTACACTGTTGGTGGGAATGCAACTGTGGAAAACAATAAGGAGGTTCCTCAAAAAGTTGAAAATAGAGCTACCGTACTACCCAGCAACTGCACTACTGGGTATTTACCCCGAAGATACAAATGTAGTGATCTGAAGGGGCACCTGCACCCCAATGTTTATAGCAGCAATGTCCACAATAGCCAAACTATGGAAAGAGCCTAGATGTCCATCGACAGATGAATGGATAAGGAAGATGTGGTATATATATATACATATATATATATGTATATATATATATATATATATATATATACACACAATGGAATATTATGCAGCCATCAAAAAATGAAATCTTGCCATTTGCAATGGTGTGGATAGAACTAGAGGGTATTATGCTAAGTGAAATAAGTCATTCAGAGAAAGACAATTATCATATGATCTCACTGATATGAGGATTTTGAGAAACAAGACAGAGGGTCATAGGGGAAAGGAGGGAAAAATGAAACAAGATGAAACCAGAGAGGGAGACAAACCATAAGACGCTCCTAATCTTAGGAAGCATCCTGAGGGTTGCTGGAGTGGAGGGGGCTGGGGGGATGAGATACCTGGGTGATGGACACTGGGGAGGCTATATGTTATAAGGAGCACTGGGTATTATATAAGACTGATGAAGCACAGACCTGTACCCCTGAAACAAATAATACATTATATGTTAATTAAAAATAAATTAAAAAATAAGAGGCATGTGGAGTTTTGATAGGGATTGTGTTGAATCTGTAGATCAGTTCGGGAAGTTTTGCCATTTTAACAATTTTAAGATTCTCAATCCAGGAACATAGGATATCTTTTTAAAAATTTATTTAGTTCTTTTTACAGTGTTTTGTGGTTTTCAGTGTACAAGTTTTACACTTTTTTGTTAAATTTATTCCTAAATATTCTTTTTGGTTCTATCATAAGTGAAATTCAATTTTATTTTTTTATTTTTATTTTTTTTTTAGGTTTAGATTTTGGCATTTTAATTTCTTTTGAATATGTCACTTTGTGCAAGCTAGGAAACAGAATCAAACTAAGGCAGTCTAGTCCATCTAGGGATCCAGGTTGAGTCTTGCAGTCTTCAGCAGAATGACATCATAATGCAAGGTGCTAACAACAGGTTTATACTCTCTAGATAACAATCACTTATCTACGTTTTTTCCTTAGGAAACAGCCAAAGTCCAGTCCTTAAAGGCACAATATACAGAACATCTTGACCTATGAAGAACAGAATAATCCAAATTATGTTGGCCAACTTACTGGTGGACCAAATCAAAGCCAACCAAGGATTGGTGAACAGAAGTGTTTACCTTCTGGAAACTTGCTCTGAGATTTAAAAAAGTCCTGGCTGCTGTTAATAAGAAAGCAAGTAAAAAATATTACAGATGCACCCACACTGACATTTGATTTGCCAAGGTCTTCCACTAGCACACAAAGTGAGAGATGAGTGTAGGGGTCAGATACTTAGATGTTTTCAAGATAAATTATGAGTAATATGAAATTTGACATATTAAATTTTTCCATTTGCTACCAGAACTGACAATGAGGACTATTTAAAAGAAATGCTGAACTCTAAAAAGGGTGGCAGCAGTAACACTCTCCACTACAGGATGACCTCCTGCTTTCCCACACCATTAACACCGCTACTCTTCCAAGATACATATTCGTGTGGAAAAACTTGTCAGCTTTTGCCAGAGCCAGGAGATGAAAAATAGAGCATGTCCTAATTAGTTAATTTGTAATTGTAAGCTCAGTTGACATCTTGAGGATGGCTATTCTTTTGTTTAACATCTGCAGACTGCAGAACTCCTTAGCCCTTAGTTTCTGCTCAATATCTTAAAGCTGGTCTCAGTCCCATCTGTGACTCTTCTCCTCAGGGTTGAGGGTTGGTGCTAGTCATCAAAATCTGGAATGTCATCGTAGGAGTAACCCCGGTAGCCTTTGGATGCACAGTAGGCGATTCGAAGGTGGAGTAAAATCCTGGCAGGAACACCAGAACGCCAACGATCAGAACGGGAACAGCCCGGTCTGCCTCCCCTTTGCTGATAGAGCCAGCCAGCAGAAGGGAGCCTACGATTATGAGAAAGGCGCCGGTGAAAAACAGCACTGTAGCAAGCGCAATGGCCTTATATGGGATCTTAGGAGGCCTCTTCTTAAACCAAAGGTCAATGTAGCCATCGTCTGTGCTGGAGAGCCTTGAGTATTTCACGTTACTACTGGGCATTCCAGTAGCCAGGTTGGTACGAGACGGCATCGTAACACACTGACACAGCTATAGTCGGAGCGCACGCGCCGACAGCTCCCTCACGGTTGGCAGCAGAGGTGCCTGAGGCCTCATGGCACGCCTCACCTAACCGCCACCCCGCCCCACCCAACCACCTCGGCGCCGGAAGTGGCACGCCGAACCTCAATTTTATTTTTTGGAAAGTTTCATTCAGTTGACTTTTGTATATTGATATTATATCCTGCAGCCTTGCTGAACTGGTTCATTAGTGTTACTAGTTTGTTTGTTTGGTTTTTTTTTTTTTTTTTTTTTTTGGTCTGGATTCCTTAGGATTTTCTATATACCAGATAATGTCAACTGCAAATACAGTTTTATTTCTTCCTTTCCAATCTGGATCCTTTTACTTCTTTTCCTGCCTAATTATCCTAGTTAGAACTTTCAGTACAATGTTGAATAGAAGTAGCAAGAATGAACATCCCTGATTTGTTCCTGATCTTAGGGGGAAAGCTTTTTCTTTCACCATTAAGCATGAAGTTTTCCTATGTGTTTTTCATAGATCCTTTTTATCAGGTTGAGGAGGGTCCTGTCTGTTCCTAGTTTGTTGAGTGTTTATCATGTAAGACTGTTGGATTTTGTGAAATGTTTCTTATGTGTCTAGTGAGAGGATCATATTGCTTTGTCATTTATTAATATGTATTACATTAGTTATCATATGTTGATCTCGCATTCCTGGGAAAAATCCATTCGTCAGTGGTTTATACTCCTTTTTACGTGTTACTGAATTCTGCTTGCCAGTATTGTGTTGAGGATTTTTGCATCTATAGTTGTCATAAGGGTTAGTGATCTTTTCTTGTGATGTTAGCTCATTTTTAACAGGTAGTTAAAATAGACTACCTTGTGAAAAACTACCTTTTTCACAAGGTAGTCTATAATATGAATGCATTGCTCTATTGAGGGATATTCAAATTGCTTTTTTCTTGTAATAGTGCTAAAATAAACATCCTTTCACACACGTATATACATATTCATTTTATTTCTTTAGACTTTTAAATATATGGTTGCTTAGTTCAAGTGTATGTTCACTTTAAATGTTAATATTTCCAGATTACTTTCTAAAAATGTTATAGCAATTTGCATTTTCCCAGAGAGATATGTGATTCTTTCCACATAATTTCTCCTGTGTATGATAACCTTTAAAATTTTCCCCAAGTATCAAATATGTCTCATTACTTCAATTTTAATTTTCCTAACATGTACCAAGGTTGAACATTATTTCCTGATAGTTGCAATTTATATTTCTTCTATAAACTGTCCCTTTATTTGCTTTGTCTACTTTTTAAAATTGGGTTGTTCTTGTATAATGTATAGTTTTTGTACATTAGGGATATTCAAACTTTATCAGTGATGTTTTGCAATTATTTTCTTTTTATTTAGTTAAATGTATCTTTTCCTTTCTAGATTGTAGGTTTCTTTTTACAATCACCACCTCATGCATCCCATGGTTATACAGATATTGTATATGTTTTTAAAAAAACATTAAATTTCCTATTGTCTAACAAATGGCCACAAATCCCTTTTAATTAAACAAGCTGAATAAACCCAATCCAGAAAGATGCTTAGAAAGTGCTTGTGACAAAACTGCTTTGAGGAAATCCCAGGGCTTGGTTTTGAAGGGCTTGACATTGTTGCAAGGCTGAAGACCTCAGGAGCGTGGGCACATGGGTGAATTGATCCATTTCCTGGAGATCTGGACCGCTGTGGAGAAACCTAGCAAGAATTCATAGGATGCCTCAGAAGACTTCCTGGGCCTTCTAACACTGCTTCCAACCACCTAAGCCATGCAGACTCTTGACCCAAAGTCATGATGAGATAATGTGTGTTGTGTTAGGCTGCAAACAAAACGACCTTCAGAACCCATTCCTGCATTCCCTTTGTCTTTACACCCTGAGTACCACATGCTTACTGTTTTCTATGCTGTCTTTTAGCCCTAACCCCTGTGTGGTAGCATCTGAAATAAGCTTTGTAGAAACATAGTGTGTTCCCAGAGCAGCAGTACCAGGCGTGGCTGGACAACCTTCCTGACTGGCAGTTTTGTAATCCAAATTATGGCAGTTTATAGTGCGTGCTGCCACTGTTCACAGTCTCAGTTCTCAGTCTCTGTTCTCAGTCAGTTGGAGGGTGCACATATGTGGAGGACCTTGCAGACTGTTCTCTGATTATATCATTCAAGGAAATATAGTTTGGACAGGAGCCCATCTACCTCAGAAGAGTTCAGTCTTCACAGAATCATAAAATTAGGACTTGAGCCTATGTGCAAGTTGCCTTACATTGGAGGAAACCAAGGCTCAGAACCCAGAGTTCTCACTCATTTCAGGGGAGCCTGTTTGTTTTTTATTTTATTTTTTTTGTGTGGTTATTTATTTTTTATCCTGTCATGTTAGTCACCATACATTACATCATTAGTTTGTGATGTAGTGTTCCATGATTCATTGTTTGTGTATAACACCCAGTGCTCCATGCAGTACGTGCCCTCCTTAATACCCATCACCGGGCTAATCCATTCCCCCACCCCTGGTTTTTTATAAGGACAAACATCCCTTACTCACACATGTGACTGTTGGATGAGTATACCTGGTCCCTTTTCTTTTACCGGGAGGGGAGAGAATGGCAGTAAAGGGATGGACTAAAGCCTGCAGGTCAAAGCTACAGTTGCTGGTGCTTCAGTATTTGTTTGAATCTTATTTTAACACCACAACCTTTATGAGATAGAGTCGAACGCTAGTACCATTATTGTTCACATCTTTTAAAGATTTTTATTTATCTGAGAGAGACAGAGATAGTGACAGAGACAGCAAGAGAGAGCACAAGCGGGGAGGAGAGGGGGAAGCAGGCTCCCCACCGAGCAGGGAGCCTGATGTGATGTGGGGCAGGGCTCCATCCCAGGACCCTGGAATCATGACCTGAGCCCAAGGCAGATGCTTAACTGACTGAGCCTCCCGGGTGCCCCGGTTAACATCTTTTAAAAATAACAACAGAAGAGATCTTGAAGGTTTCCTGACAGGCTGCACAACACGCAGTTAGAGCATACCATCCTCAGAAATTAGCTGGAGCTGGACTTGAACCCTCCATCGACACTTACTTCTATGCCTGTGCTTTAAGACAATGGCTGTACTCACCTCAAAATGTTGTTACGAGTCACAAGTAGGAGAATTCATGTCAGGTGCTTGACATGCTGCAAGGGCTCATTAATAAATGCTCAACTTCAGCACCTTTTTATTTTTTAATTAAAAATCTACAGCTTTCCTAAGTTCAGTGTATATTCCTGGAAAAGTAAACAAACAAAAAACCTCAAAACACAGCAAAAGGCCAACTGTGCATGATTTCCTAGCATAAAAATTTTTGAGGTTGTGCATTTTATACATTGAACAGTCCACTCTAAATAGCCCCTCTTTGCAATTTGAAATAGGTTTTAAGTGCTTTCTATCTTTGTTGGGAATGTTCTGGTCCTTGGCATAAGAAACTCAAGTCCAATTAGCTTAAACACATTGGGTCATAAGGAAACTTAAAAGGGGTCAGTGAACCTAAGGACAGAAAAACTTAGGCCCTAGTTAAGGCCCAATTGCCAGTTTTTACTCTTTTCCTGTGAGCTTCATCATTCCCTCTCCCTGAACCCTGGCTTTCTCTACGTCAAGAAAAACAGCTGCTCAAGGTTTTCCTCTTCGAGTTCCAGCCATTAGAGCAAGACTACCTTGAGCCGTTAATTCCAAATGGCTGGAAGCCATCCCTAGAATAACGTCTCGTGAAATCTGAGCAAGTGATTTTAGAAGAACATAGCAACTTGCGGAGGACAAAGCAGAAGGCGTTGGGGGCGGGAGGGCATATTCCTAGCTCTCAGCCCCGGAGCGGGTGGCAGACAAAACCATAGAGGTCTGTCATACTTTTATTCTCCTCTCCATGCCCGGTGAAACCAAAATACATCATCTTAGCTCAGGTTCTGTGAAAATAACATCACAGAACCTTCAGGGTTTGGGCAGAAGCACCTTAACTTTAGATAAGCCAATTTTCACTCATGCGAATATTCCTAAGTACTGAAATGAAAATATGCACAGTAGGATAGGAAGGTCTGGGCAGGTTTACTGAGGCTGGTGTAGGGATCAGCTACACAAACTTTCTCATTCAGTTCAATTTCCAGTTCTGTGTGGATCCTGATTTTTACCCCCACTCCTTTTTTCTCCCATAGTACAGAACGCTTCACATGAAGATAGAAGAATGTATTTGCAGAAGCCAACTTAGAAATGTGTCACATCACATCAATCCATGCTAGGTAGGAGGCAGCCGCCTGTGTGCATTGTTCTCAAACTGCATTCATTGGCTTATCATTCCTATGCCTTCTGCCATATCTCAGCACCTGCACTATTATTTATACTTCTTTCCTAAACTTAAATACCACTTTTATCTGTTTTTCTTTGAGATGCAGGATACAATTTTTCCTAGTATATTAGACAAAAACTACGTAATTTAAAGATGTTCAGTCATGTACCCTTTATAATTATCTTGTGTCAACTCCCCACTTTGGGAAACAATGCTGCATTGGAAATTCATAAGCATTCAATAGCTCATATACTCAAGAAAGGTGAATTGAACACGTTTCTCATATAACTTGTTTGAATAGAAAACAAAAAATCTATGCCTTCGGTCCTGGCGGCGGGGCGGGGGGGACTAAGGAGCATCCTTTATTTATCCTTTGATTCACAAAAGGGGAAGGACATTTATTTCTTCAACATGGTTTTGTTAACCATAAAATTAATTTTTACTACATAGTACATAAATGCATTTTTCGTCTAAAAGGGCAAAATATAGTTAAGGCTGAAATCCTCTTTGATCATCTCCTCCCCACTTCCTATTAGGGCAAATCGGAGTTAGGAATTCAGATGGTACCTTCCAGACTTCCTTCTTTGCAGCTGGCCGCTGAAATCGCTGTTCATTTAATGTCCATTCATGACTGCTCCCAGATTTCCTTCAATGCCTTGAAGCAGTAAGTCTTCCAGTCTTCTTCAAGGGGCGCTGTATGCTGGAGGCCACCTTCCACCCGCAGCAAGTTTACAATTCCACCCTAGCCTTCATTCCCTGCTGGTGCAAGGTCTTGTGATCAGGCAGAAGTGAGACTGGGGACTTCTCCCGTCCCTCTGGGGCATGTTCGTAGCCCCGTACATGCACCTGGCCTTCTAGACCCTGAGGGCTGTGTCACAAGCTTTAACTGCCCCCATGGCTATCTCAGTCCCCAGGTCTTGAAGTTTTTGACCAGGCTCTCGTTTGCCCCAACTGGTGCCACAGCCTCAAGCGGTGGCAGTGTCACATGATGGCACGGATGAGTTTTCAACAAAGGCCCTGGATAGAAGGTTTTTCCCACAGAGCGAGCTCTGAGTCAGGTCAAGTAGTGACAGTGCTCTGGGGATGAGACATTTTGAGGAGCTGCAAACCCAGTATGCCCCCCCTGGTGGCTGCAGGGCTGACTGTCAAGGCTACTGTGAAGCTCGGGAGAAGGGGAAGGTAAAACACCACGAACCCTGCTCTGCTTACCAAGGTTCTGACCATTACAAGGCTTTAATTTCCACAGTTCTGAAAAAGTTGATGTTGGCATTTTTCTTTTTGCTACGGTTTTTGTTGCTTTTATGGAGAAGTAGATTTACAGACATTCTTCCTCAAATTCTTGGAAATCTTGCCATCCGTTTACTCACTTTTGACAGATGATGTTCAAGGTGATGCTCTTCTATTAATGTCATCATCCATGTTCATGCCAAGAATTTGGTGGGAAATGTGGTCAACTGCACAGCAAATGCCCCAACCAACAAGGACAGCCATTATTCACCTCTGTTGAGTGTCATCATTCCAGAATAAGACCTAGAGTTGCCAGGTCTTTCAAATTTTAGAAGAATCTGGAATTCCAGTATTTTGTATGAAATTTCCACATTTTAAATTATAAATTATTTAAAAAATATTTATTTGACAGAGAGAGGGAGAGTAAGGGAGGGAACACAAGCAGGGGGAGTGGGAGAGGGAGAAGCAGACTTCCCGCTGAGCAGGGAGCCCGATATGGGGCTCGATCCCAGGACTCTGGGATCATGACCTGAGCTGAAGGCAGACGCTGAATGACTGAGCCACCCAGGTGCCCCTAAATCATAAATTATTGACAACTGCTTCAATTAAAATAAAAATGCTGCATCAAAAGTAACACGCCCATGGCAAAAAGACTGGGTTGGAGCAGAAAGTCATATGGAACACATCACTGCTATGTGAACTTTTCCTACCAAATTAGTCTACTGAGTTCAAGTCAACAAATCTTTTTTTAGTTTCTGTTATGTGCCAGATCATGGGCTCTATGCTGTAAAGTTGAAGGAGACTTGCTGTCCCAACCATATTCCCTCCCTCCAGTCAAGCGGTAGAGGTGGGAAGTTTTTTTGGTGATCACCACTCTGAATAAAGGATACCTGTACACGGATCTAATTGCTAGTTTTAATTAGCATAAGGCAAGATATCCTGAGAGGTTTGTTTAAAAGGGTCATTTGCAGGCTGTTTTGGGTGTGTGTGTGGGGGGGGGCAGTTACGCAAACATGGCGACTGCGGGTAGGAGAAAGATAAAGTTACATAAATCCTTCTGGGGCAAAGGGCCAGACAGCCAACTTCTAACCTGCATGAAAATCACCGTGGGCCGGGGGCGGGGGGGGAGAGGGGGGTAGAATCCCATGGATTTTTCTTTCTTAGTTTATTTGCTTCTTTGGGAGAGCATATCCTCTAGTAGCTTTTGAGAAAGGGTGCATGGGAGGCAAATTTGTGAGATCTCACATTTCTAAAAATGTCTTCATGATCCTTCACACTTGGCCAAGAGTGAGCAGGTGGGAAATCTTTTTCTTTCAAATCTTGACATACTCGCTTCACTGATTTCTAGTTTCCAGTGTTGCTACTGAGAAGTATAAAGCTAGTCTGATTTCTAATCCTATGTGACCAGTTTTCCATTTGGGGGAGCTTCTGCTGGTCCTAGTGTTTTGAGATTTCAAGATGGTGTGCCTTGGCAGAGGCCCATTTCCATCCATTGCGTTGAGCACCCTCCCACCCTTTCATTCTGGAAACGTGTTATCTGATTTGTTCTCCATTTTCTCTGTTCTTTCTCAAGTTCACTTGGATAGTGAATGTCCTGGTCTGATCCTAATCGTATCTTTCCATTTCTGTTTTCTCTATTTTTGGAGTTATTCTCTTAATTCCAACTTCTAACCCTTCTACTGAATTTTTAATTTCTGGCAATAGTTTCATGTTCTTCAAGCCTTCTTTTTCAATAGCATTCTACTCTCAGTCTAAAGAGGACATATTTTTTCTCATCTCTCTGGAGATAACGATTGTTTTCTGAAGCTGCTCCTCCCTTAAGTCTCTGATTCTTCCAAGTTATTGGCGTTGGGCTTTCCATTCATGTTTATTAGATGTCAGGTCACTCTTCATTAAGCTGGAGGACTAAAAAGCAGACAGGGGATTGCTGAATGAGTTTCACCTTAGGGCAGTGGTTCTCAATCTTGGCTGCAGAGTGGAATCACCTGGGGGGCTTTAAAAAACACTGATACTCCAGAAATGCTCATTTTATTGGTTTAGAGTATGATCTGGCTGTAGGGGTTTTGAGAAGCTCCCCAGGTGATATTCCTGAGCAGCCCAGGCTGAGAAGACCCACCCCGGGGTGCTCTGGCTGAACCACTTCATTGAAGATCTTCAGATCTTTCTTTTTGGCCCATGAGGCTCTCTAGGTAAGACTCTTGATATTCTCCTGTACGCCTATGTTCACTGAAACCCACTTTTGATATGGTACCTTGACGATCAACTGTGGATTGTGTCTTCAGGTCTAGGGTCCTTCTACGTTACCTTCTGAGGATAAACTTACAGGCTTCTGCAGAGTTGTAGCTGTACAGTTGAAAACAAAACGGGGAGGAATTTTATGGATCAAATGGCATTTTAAACAGCTTTCAACTAGTAGTATTTTAGGCTCTTTTTCCCCTTCACCATCACTTCAAAAGGACATGCTTCTGTCAATTTTTGAGCCTTCAGGGTATGCTGCATGTAAACCGAAGCGGAGCTCACTTCTCCCCCTGCAAAATTAGAATTCAGCTTTCCTCAGTTAGGTTTCCAAAATTCTGGTGCTAGCAAGCTCTCTCCCGTTCTTCCCAGTGTTGAGGGTAGTTGGGACTTAAACAAATCCTTTACTATATTTTCAGAGGAGTGTTAGAAGCATGCAAAATTTGATGCGTTCAATTGGTCACTTTTACCCGTAAGAATGGCTATCATTCTTTGTAACACAAAGCTCACTTATATCAACAGTTTTTCCATACATTTTTTTTTTCAGAAATAAGAAAGATACTAGGGATTCCGAGCAAAACAGTCTAAACCTAGTGAAACCATGGCCTTAGCAGGGACACTGTGCTTTATTGCTGTTGTTGTTGTTGAATGAGACCCAGAGGAGGGAAGAAGTAAGGCAAAACCGTGGGAGTTAGTCGTGGAGAGGGAGCGTTCAGGGTCTCCTGTCCAGAGGTAGACCTGGGCTCCTAAGGTTTGGCATTTGGATACTATGTTAGGAACGCAGACCCTGAGAGTCAAAGAATGAATGGCAGCTCCTGGGCCTATGTGGTCCACAATCACATTTTAGCTGTCCCGTAGAGGGAAATCTGAATTTTTTAGCTTCTTTTGAAACATTAGCACGTGTGATTGTGGCCTGCGATCTTGCAGGACCTCAACCAGCAGGAGCTGGGCTGCAGCTGCCCCCTTGAGTGGCAAAGGAGCATCATGCCCTATGCCACCTGCCTGGCCTCCAAAGGCATTTGAATTTGCAACTTTGGGGATGTGGGTCAAGTTTTTACAAAGTAACAACAACAACAACAACAACAAAGCAATCCTATTCATGGCAGAAAAACCCTACTTACGTCAGAAAGAATTAAAACATTTATTGGGCATAAATATATTACATATACACTACAGATACAGTTAGGTATTACATATAGCATAGTATTTGCAAAATCTATACATTAAAATTGATACGGCAGTTTTAATACAATGTATATGAAATAGTCTAAAATTTACAATACAGGAAAACATGATTTTTTTTTTTCCTCCTAAAGTTGAAAAGCTTGGAATGTATGTCCAACAGTGAGGTAAAACATTTTGTCTTTCAATTTAAAGAACTGTGCAAGGATAACATTCAAACACATTCAATTAGGGCACTTTTCAATTTTGACAGGAATACTGAATTACTGTAGCCAACAAAACACAGTTAGAAAATGCCAACATTTCAAGTTGATAAGAACAAGGCAGATAATATGAAAAAAATCTTCTTAAAAAAGTTTTCTTTTGAGACCATTTCTTTGAGGACAAAGGGCGGTTTGCTTCACATGACTGGAATTTCTTGTGCCAGGGATGAGTGTGACATACAGAGCATCGGAAGCCAGACACTCATTCCTACATATTGCAAAAGGGCAAAGAAATAAGGTTAATGTAACACTTTATTTTATTGTTCGTGTGTAATGGCAATATATATATAGCTGTGTATCAATGTCACATATACATCTTTGTAATAGAAAACGGTGCCAGATGGAGTAATAATTTTTTGACCAAAGGGATGATGAATACCAAATCATGGAGAACAATAAAATAAAGTGCAGTCAGCCGGTCGGTGACACACTTCAGCCTTCTGGTGGTTCAACAGGATGAAAATCTCAAAAAAGATAAAGTACTCATAGCAATCATCTTGGCCTAACGCATTATTTCATTTAAAACATTTCAACCAATTCCGAGAATTTCTTTATAGCAGCAGCTCTGAAGTGTTTCCAAAAAGGGACTTTACCCCCCTGCAAACAGGGATTTTGTACTCTGTTGAATTTTCATTGCTTAAAAAAATGCCTTTCCCCCACAAAAAAAAAAAAACAAAAAAAAAACCAAACACCTGCCTGAGATGGTCTCAGAAAATGCAGATGCAATGTTATATTGGGTCATAACACACAATTAAGTAGAGGGCTGAGTTTTGGAAGGCCAGAACTTTGGCAAAAAAACGTATTTACCTTGATGCCATCACTTTGCAAGGCTAATTAAACTAATTATTATAGTCAATAACAAAATACAAAACTCTCTAGTACTTACTACATCAATATAGGCACACAATAATTCACTGATCTTAGCGCTTTCTTTTAAGAGATGATTATGGTTTTTTGGGTACATGTAAACGTTTTAATCACTGATAATGGATTTTTTCTTTTTCTTTTTTTTGGCATTTAATGCACTCGATGCTCTTATCTTTTAAAAACACAAGAAAATGTCAGAAGATTGGTAATACTACAGCTGTTGCCAAGGAACAAGACTGACCTAAAATTACAAAAGTATAAAACACACACAAAAAATAACATGCTACAAGGGAAAATTAGTACATAAGTACATTTAAAAAATTTTACAATAAATAAAGATTGCACTGTAATTGGCATTTAAAGTACTGTATGCAGAATATAGTATAAATAAACCAAAAACAAAATAATGTTGGTTTCCCCATGACTTTGGTATGGGAATATTATAAGCTAGTACAGGAGACTGCATCCTAAGACAACACAGACCAAGCACAAAATCGCTATGATCAAGAAAAACCAAGTAGCAAAAATATACAAAAACAGAAGCAGGGGGATACACTGTGTCTGTTGCACCCTTTTGGAATATATTTGCACCTCCAACTCTTAAATGTCCCTGAGGTACGTGAACATTATGGACTTCATATAAATAATCCAATGACTTTGGGTTAAAATTGATTATCTCATGACTCAGAATAAACATGCAAGAGTAACACTTTGCACTCCAATAGCACCTGTTGATCAAGGATCTCAAAGCACTTACAAACATTAGAATCCCCATTTTATTTTATTTCATTTTATTTTTAATGCATGGGAAACTGAGGCACAGAGAGGTAAAGTGACGTGTTCAGGTCACGCAGCAAGTTAGTAACAGATCCAGGGAGGGAATCTAGGCTCCTTCACCCCCAAAACACCCTGTGCTTACCACCAAATATCATTCCCTCTCCACACATGGCCAGGTCAACCCCACAAAAATAGGAACTACAAATTAGGTAACTCTCTTTTGGGTTTTATCAGTTTTTATCCGCTGTTGGATTAAGATGATGTGCACTGAATTAAGGTACTGAAACTCAAATCACTTCATTGATACCTCAAAGAACAGCCTAACAGCAAGTCTTTCAAAAACAATGAGCTGACGTGTAAGAAGACTGCTCACAATTAGTGTAAATCACGGACAATGGGCAGAGGCACTAAACTGTCACCAGTTCTCGTCATATAACTCTGGTCAAACATAACAGAATATAATAACTCTAGTGATTAGAAGTAGTTATACACAAAGACAAACAAACAAGTTAAAGCAGCTTTTAAAATAGCTGAACAAGGAAACAACTATTGCACAATGCCCTCTTAAAGTTACTGCTATGAATCGCTGGGGTAAAACTGACAATGTTCCATAATTTATAGGTGCATTTTGGTTACTTGATTTCTTAGACAGGCAGCTCATAGTGTTAAAAATCATAAGAAATACAGATTATTAAAACATTTTAAGTACACATTTTTGATTTAAATGAGCTAAACAGTTAAATAACTGAGTGAGGGTCGTTTAGGGCAGCCTTATCTGAGAGAACACATCTTGTGTACATTGTGGTTGCGGTTGTGGTTGTGTGGTAATACACTCTGACAACACCGAAATCCTAGACCTGTAAGGACACACACTGTGATTCATGTTCACAGAGACAGATATCTGATCAAGACAAAAGAAGTGACCGGTGAATATAAATTACTAAACCATAACATGGAAGAAAAAAAAAATCAAAGGCTTGCAAAAGACATCAGTGAAAACAATAAAGGCAAATCTGAAAATTTAAAAGAAAACATAAGAAAGCTAGCTTTTGGTATCTGGTTTGCTTTTCTTCTTCTTCTTCTTCTTTTTTTTTTTTTTTTTAAATCCAGTTTAATCTCTTCCTAGTTTTGCATTTCAAAAAGGTGCACCAAAACACTGATATTTTTTTTTCCTAGCTAAATCTGTAAAACAAGAGAAGTATATAAATCAAAGAACAGAAGGGCTTAAAAAGGGGAGTATCTGAATAAATGTGTGTATTAAAATGTGTAGCATTAAATTCATACCTCTAGTTTTGTTGGGTTTGTTTACTTCATTAAGAAGTACTGTAATATAAAGGCAAATAAAATGGACAAAGTTGCAAAGCCAACCACAATGAGGGCTGCAAACTGTTCATCAGTAGGCATCATGCTCTTCATTTTGGGATCATCTAAGCTCCCCATGTCCCCTGTAAGCATGACCTCACTTCGTTGTAATACAAAAGCCGCAGAGGGGCTGAACGCTCCGCTTAGCTCCTGAGAGGTGTCTAAACAGCGGCGGCACACACACACGCGGAACCGGTAGTCTGTGTTGGTCTGGAGGCCTGAGATTTGGAATGTTGCTTCTTCTCCCTTGTATACCTTCAAGGACAAACAAAAAAGTCCTGGTCAATTATTCTGTAATAACACTGTGGTTTCTAACATAATAATCTGATAAGCCAGGTCCACCAAGCCCCCAGTGTTTACTCCATAATAACCAGAATAACAAAAATTAGGCAGAAACCCTGAACAAACAATACAAAATCCAGTGACCGGAATTGCAGCTGACCTAAGTAATAAACATCTAATGAAATTTTAAGAGCTTTGGCTGGTGAATAAACAAGAAAGTAAAATTAACTGAATCTTTCCTGTAGGAGTGGCACTGAGTTTAGTATCTATGAAGTGCTTAAAACAGGCCTGGCACACAGTCACTATTTAGCATTTTAAAACAACTCCAAATATATTACTAAAACACAGCAATTCAAAGTCACAGGCATAAGCATTTTCAACCTGGCTACAGGCTACCTTAGTAAAGCTGTTAATTTTGCCCATTAATACAAATCCCCTAGAAAATAAAGAATATTTCCAATGATCTCCACTTTGTCTGAAACACTTGCCAGCTATAGAGTTAGTGGGAATCTGCAAATGTTGAGTGTTTTTAAAGCCTGGTGTGCAAACTTCTACCCCAAAATAGGACATGCCACCAGTGAACACAGATGCACTGGCAACAAAGATCTCCGTTTACAGAAGGGACCCAACTTCCATTTGTTCACTTGATATTTAGCCTTTTCTTAAGAGGTTTCCGCCCTCATTTTCAAACTTCACAAGGAGACTTTGTCTTATTTATTATACTTTTGTTTACTGCCTAAGTGCCAGAAAACCAATTCTGCCTGTTTCTTATGCTGATCCAGATTCATCATTGCTTTTGCTATTCCTCTGTAAGATTTTTAAGCATGCTCCTCCTGGTGTGCCACCCTATTTCTTTAAAGACTGTAGCAAGAGCATTAGCAACTGGAGTCATAGAACTGGGCTGGAGCAACCAAGTATGAAAGAGCTGTTAAGAAGACCCAGACCACTCCTTTCTTATTGTTCCAATGATGAGTTAGTTAAATGGATGGTTTAAGACGAGCTTGCTGTCAGTCACGGTGACTGCCCCAACCCACAGGCCACCAACTATTCGAGAGTTCCACCTATACCATGATGGAACTCTTTATGAGTTATTTCCCAACATGGGAGTGGTCTCAAGAAAACAGTGGTGTACATTTTTTCTTCTTTAAAGAGATCTTTTAACTGTGAAAATTCTTTGCTTTCTTAATCTAGATTTAATTTCTTAACTTTAAACGCTCAAGGTGCTATTTTCTGAGGAAAGTCTTTTCTTGGGAACCATCGGAACCATTCCTGAAGGGAATGATTTGCAACCCATGGGACGAGTATACCAGTTTGATAAAGAAGATCCCTCCACACTTGCCATCTGAGCTTTGGTTTCTTTCCTGCAACGTCCCCATAAACAATCCATTCTGATTCTATGGTGATAAGTTAGCACTGGGATGTTTACTGAGTTGGAGAGAAGCTGCCATCTAAGCCTTAGCTGCAAGATTTCCTGCTATACCTCTTTTATCGATTCTTACAGAGGTCACACTTCTTGAAATATTTGTTTGCACTTATTAAAGGTCGAAAGACTGTAGCTGTTGGAGCTCTTCTCCTCCGTGCAACCCTGGGGACTGGGCCTGGTCTGACTGGGAGACACTGGGCAGATCCTTGTCAACCATGGGAACTGGAATCAGGATCCCAGGTCTAAGTCCTTGCTCCATTACTTTCTAGGTTTGTGAACTTAGGCAACTAGCAGCTTTGAGTCTTAGTTTTTCTCCTCTTTATCCTGGGGTTAGTTAACAGTACCCAACCTAACCCTAAGGGGGATTGAGGGTTAAGTGAGAAATTGGATGTGAAGAGTGCTTTGTGAGAGCAACACGCTGAAGGGAAGCCAACTTCATCAAATTTAATCCTCCTGATTAGAGATAAAGACACTGAGGATCATAGAGGCTGTTAATTTCTTAAGGACTCAGAACAGATAAGGGCAGGGGTAGACCCCCGATGAGATCCCACTCTTAAACACCCATGCTCACCATTGGAACTGCCCCAGCCCTGCCTCTCCCATCCCCTTTGGTAGGTTGTGATGCCACCACCTGTCCTCTGCTTTAGTCCTAGTCTAATGAACAGTCTGACATGAGGCCAGTTCTCTTGGCCTGATTTTTGTCTTCCCAGACAGCTCCACTATCTTTCTGGTGTTTCCGTTAAACACCCCATCTTGGTTCCTGCTGTCTCAGGAGGAAAACGCTGCCTTCCCCTTCTGCGGTATGGAAAGCAGCCCCCCCCCCCCACCTCCGTTTGTGCCGAGCAAAGGCTTGGCCAGCGTTTCTGTGGTGTGGCCTCTTACTTTCTGCCATCAAACAATGACCTCGTGGCAGAAAACCAGTTAATAACCTATCCCCACAGATGTTTTTGAGACTTTTGGCAAGTGGATATAAATATTCACGTATATCTGTTTAAATGAATTCTATGGTTTCTGGAATTTGAACAGCTAGAGCTTTTGAAGAAAGCTGGCCCAGAAGTATATTTAATTTCTTAGGAGCCCAATTCATGGAATCTTGAAGACAGACTTCATATTTTCATTTTGATGGCTCTGCTCAACTCTAAATTCCCTGGAATGAAGATCTCTGAAAATGTATTTAGACAGCAAAGGAATGCTACTTTTCTCATACCATTTGGCAAAAAGCTTAATGAAGGAAAAATGAGTACCTAACTGAAGGGAACTTCCTTAATGACAAGTCCAATTAAAACGTAGGCTTCAATTTGTAAACGTTTTTCTTTTAGCCATTCTTGTTGTTTTAACTGGAACAGCTCCCCCCTTGTACAAGCATTACCAACACAAAAATCTTAAACAAAACAAAACACGATACACATACTGAGTGTGGGACTGTGTTCTATTAACACCACAGCAGCCGGCACCATGGGCAGCCTGAATGAAGTAGCTGCTCAGTGAATGTTCTCTAATCAGAACCCTCAACGACTCAAGAGTAGGTATTCTTACACCACAGTACTTGAAAAGACAGGATGATTACCAGAAACAAGTACACAGGAACATTAAGTATGAGAACATACACCCAAACCACAGAGGCAACAGAAGAGAATTTTTAGTACAGGGGTGCAGCCACCATTGTAAAGAAACAGAATCATTAACAGTAAGTTGTTTTCAGTGTATTGATAGAAAATACAGCATTTCTAATGTATTTTAGAAATGGTCAACAATGCTTTAAAGCCTTTTGGATTAATTCTTAGCTAAGGAAAAATTAAAACAATCCCAATACCCCCCTTCCTGCGGATTCTGGTCCCTGAGGTTTGACCTAACCGATCTGTTTTTGTGGAAACAGTCACAGCCAAGGGGGTCACCAAACTACAGGCTCATCCTGTCTGCACACAGCTGAGCCTCCAATGAAGTGACTTTCCAGGGGACCGTGCAGCTCTCCACCTCGGGATGGCAGGCCGCATGCCCTGTGTCCCTTTATTTTCATTCATTTTGACAGGGGCACCATTATGGGTTTTTCCTCTTGCCTCAACCCAATCTAAAAGGCATGGCTCCACTTCAGATTGTCTTTATTGAAGTAACCAATCATAATATTGCAAGACGTAGATAAGCAGTATTATTTTTATAAAGACTATTTCTGTTCTTGATTTGATGTATGATATATTTTAAAGTAATTGTGACATGTTTATTCCAAAGAGGAGGATTTAAAGTAATACTCAACTAAAATGAAGAATCTGTGACCCTTAATTCAGAACAACATGCTGTGGAGTTGGAATCCTTTACCCCAGCGAGTCTTCTGGGGAGGACTGCGGGGGGCCTGCCTCTGGGCCAATGCCTGCATCTTTTGATTAACGTTGCCCCTCTCAAGAACTGCAAAGGGGGATATAACTGCACAGCATTGTCATTTACATAGCCCGTTCTCACTACTAAAGGGGCAGAAAGCTCACAGTGACTCTGAGCTAGAGGATGAGTATCCCTCCTGGTACAACAAAGCAGCCGAGGCTCAGTGAGGTGAATTAATTCTTCTGATATCACATGACTGTGGGATACCCTCCAGCTCAAGAGGGAACCCACCAACCTGCAAGCCTCCTTTGTAGAGGGCGCGGCACGGGGCAGGGCTTATGGTCCGAACTGAGGAGGGCTGGTAAGGTACTGTTACTGAACTGTTTCTTGACAGTCTGCTATTTTCACCCCAATGGGCACTGGCCATGCTCTTGTGGTATATGCTGGGCATCCCTCATGGTACAGAGTACCTAACAGTTTCTCAATAAACCAGGGTCCTATACCTGGGCTCCATGAAACTGAAGATATATTTGTCTCACGTATGAGCATTTTTCTGATGGCCTTTATCGGATACTTAAAGGAAGCTAAAATCCTAAGAAAATTAAGAATCCGTAAAATGATGGCTTTTAAATACCCCCATGTTGATCTATTATTTTGCTTTGGATATGACCCTTTATTCAGGCAAAAATTAAAAAAAAAAACAAAAAACAAACGGTGTTAGGGAATTAAATTGAAAGACATTAAAAAATATGTAAGCTCTAAGACTTTCAAACAGTTGTGTTAAGATCTTTCCTCATAGTACCTAATGTGATGCCATGAAGAATCAATACAAGTCCCAATACTATAGTTTAAAATGATACAAAATGAAAATTCATTTACACAAAGAGGCCATCAAATTAACTGTAAAGGTCCATACATTTTCAGATGCTTTAAAGGTTTTCTTAATGCAACAAATCTGAGCACTAAGAATATTAATGACTTGCCACAAATCTTTTCCCCTAACAGGCAGTAATTTGTTAGTTTGTGGCTCTTTTCTCATCTTCACTTTTTAAATATTTTTTATACAAATTATTGCAGTCTGAATAGGGATATGAATATGAATCATCTTGCTTTACATTCTTATGTAGGGATCAAACTGTCTTTGTTATATCTTGTGCAAAAAAAAAAAAATCAGTCACCTGCATATACATACAATTTTCAGTCTTTTCTGGAATGCTTTATAATTAATACTGTCTGAAAAGAAGTTTTAAGCTTCTTGGAAAAAACATGTTTAGCAATGGGAGAAAAGCCAAATCAACATATGTATGCATACTAATAGTAAAATTTTAGGTGAGGATTTACTACTTTAAGAGATTGTTTTATAATTAAGGCCAGCTGCTTGCCCCATATTGTGATAGCTGAACAAAGGAAAGCTAATAAGCTAGAACCAAGGCAAAGTTAAAGTCCATGTTTCAAGCAAAACATCAGAGAATGCTCTGGTGCCTGCCATATTTGCCTGTAAACCTAAGTCTGGGAAGCAGAAAGACCCTTCCTATTATAGGTGATTTTTTTTCACCTAAGTTACAAACACTTCTAAATCCACCCCACCCTGAAGCTTACTCTTATCACCACCACAGGTATAAGTAACGCTGTTCCTTTGAAACTGCCTCTTTCATGCATGCAAGCAACATTTACTGAGCACCTAACTACGTGCCAGGGCTGAGAAAATAAAAATGAGCAACACAAGCCCATACATGAGTGGATCCTGTCTGATCAGTGCTGAGACGGAGGTACACACAGTGCTCCCTAAGAGCCCGCAGCTCCGCCGGGGTATATGCTCAGCAATAATTACCTCCCATTATCTTTTGCTTTGCTTCTACGTATTCAAAGCCTGTTATCTCTGGACCATAATTATTTTAACCATTACTCTTGCAGCCATAATATAAATAGGTTTCATTCCCTATTTCATGTCCAGAACAAGTGAATGAAGAACTCAAAACATGTTTAAGTTAATGCTTATTGAATAGGGAGAAGCAAAAAAACTCAGTACAAATTATTCCTGACTCAACTGTGGCTTTTTATGTACTCCTACCCACCTTAATCATTTCTTGGTAAATGTAGTAAACACATGGTTATGTGAAGAATGCTAATCCCCATCTACTGAGCCTGCCCTGCGTGCTATGTTTTCATGTATTTCCAAAAAGAAACTCAGTTATAACTACAATAAGAAATTCTGAGGTAGACACATGTGATTAGGTACCATATTAGAATTTATATGTCCACAAGTCTAAATATATAACATTAAACAAATGAAACATTAAAGAAATGTAAAGATATTAAGTAATCTCTACACCCAACATGGGGCTTGAATTCACAACCCTGAGAACAAGAGTTACGTGCTCTTCTGAGTGAACTAGCAGGGTGTCCCAAACAAATAGCTGATTAAAAACAGCCAACCTGCTGATAAAATCTAAACTACTGAGTGGATTTACCTGTGTTTTAGCAATGCTTGCAATGTATAGATATTGATCAAATAATGCTGCTTTTTTCAATGTTAAACAGCAATCACTATTTTTTAAGAAGAACATTTTTCTAAGAACAGGTGAAAAAGTACGGTACGTGGAATATAACGTTTTTTAAAATAACAACGATGAACATGCAGTGAATGTACTGTTGGGACATGAATCATTCTTAAGTGTTAAAACAATACGCTGTGAAATTCCGTAACATTTCATCTTTTCACCATTATTGCATTGCTATGGAACAGGACAATGCTGCTGGTGTTAGGATGACGAAATCCGGTGGGAAAAACCCTAGGCTCTCTTACCTGAGCTGAGACCCTGCAACCAATCCTATTTTTCTGGGAAGCTGAAATAAACACGTGAAATTATTTACTCTGAAATGGGATACATCTGCTAGAATGAGACTGGAAAGTGAAACAATACAACAGTGTTTTGCTCTTAAAGAGGAATGATGGAAACTGGATGATGATATCATCCACAGATGTTAATCAATACTTGGTAGATATCGTAGTTAAAAATAAGTTTTTTGCAAAATGTGGTTAAAGCAGTTCATTCTTTTATCTGATTTTTCGTATTAACAAAGTATGTGAAATGTACCAAAATTTTCTTTGTTTTACACATTTACGAGTATTCTTCATTATTAAATAAGGAACAATAGCCAGCAATTTAACAAAAACTCTGAATCAAATTATGTTCTACCTGTTTGTATCTGGAGCCTCTAAAGCTGAATAGAGAGGTCTTTACAAATTATGCTAATGTTTCAGAAGATAGTTTCTGAGTTTGATATACACGCATGCCTTCATTAAAAGTTCTGGTAAGGAATGGACTTCACCTTTCCTTAGGGTAATGGTATTATATCCTGATTTCACAAAAATAGTTATTAAGTTCCCGGAAAGATAACAGAAACTGATGGGGTATCCTAATCTTTTGCAGCCAGTGACTGATAATCTGTAGTGTTGGAAGAATTAAGGATCAAAAAGCGTTGTGAAAAATAAGAAAACCAAATTCTTTATCTGGCTATATTCCAGTTACATTCTCTCTTGCCTGGGTGTATCATGTGATCTGTAAAGCCTTGCTGACATCAAATTATGGTTCCTGGAGCAGCATGACCTGGGAGCTGGAGCTCTCACCCCACACCTACTAAAATCAGGTCTGCATTTGAACAGATTCCCCGGGGATTCCCTTGCACAGGTCTTTTTTGGGGGAAGGGGCAGAGGGAGAGAGAGAATCCCAAGCAGGCTCCATGCCCAGTCCTGAGCCGATCCCACGACCCTGAGATCACGACCTGAGCTGAAATCAAGAGTCAGATGCTTAACTGACTGAGCCACCCAGGCGCCCCTCAGCTCAGGTCTTGATCTTAGAGTTGTGGGTTCAGGCCCTGCCCCTTAAAAAAAAAAAAAAGGCTTCAGTAGTCAGGCTGGAACTACTTACCCTATATAGTCAAACCACTGGCACTTTGGTTTTCAACTGCATAAAAATTTTGATATTTGTAAACATCACGGCCAGTATCAAATACAAATATGGAATTTAAAACTCTTTACAAGGTCATGCTTGAGAACTGAACATTTAATACCTCCACAGACAAAATGTAAACTAGGGCTTATATCAAGAGGTACGACGATAGGCAGTTTCTGTGATTTTAAGAAATATGCCGCTCACCAGTCACTGAATTGCTCATGGCAAGAGGCAAAGGGCTGGACTGATAAGCCACACACGTGCCATTCATACTAGTTCTTACCTGTTTGTACTCAGATTCTCTTCCAACCAATACCTGCAGGATGTAGTTGACAGGGTCACCTTTCATTGGTGGTACCGTCTCCCATAAAATTTCACATGAATTTCCTTCCAACTGTGTTACTCGAGGTGCTGAAATACAAATCCACATATCCAAGCTCAAAATTCAAAGCATCACAATAACCATCAACATTTTGGTAATATTAGAGTGGGAGAGTGCTTGTGTCCACTCTGAGAGGGGAGTTTATTTGCCCAGCCTCCTATAAAACCTGCAGGGCACCCTTTACACAGAGAAGATACTCCATGACTAGTAAGCTATTGGTGAAAAAAATCCTTTGCTCATTATCCTATTAATAACTGTTTGGGGCGCCTGGGTGGCTCAGTTGGTTAAACGACTGCCTTCGGCTCGGGTCATGATCCTGGAGTCCCTGGATCGAGTCCCACATCGGGCTCCCTGCTCGGCAGGGAGTCTGCTTCTCCCTCTGACCCTCCCCCCTCTCATTTGCTCTCTCTCTCAAATAAATAAAATCTTTAAAAAAAAATAACTGTTTGGCCTGGATTGCATTTTTGTTATTTTTTTAATTAAAAAATTTTTTTTAAAAAGATTTCATTTATTTGAGAGAGAGAGAGAGAGAGTGAGAGCGTGCACACATGAGCAGGTGGAGGGGCAGAGGAAGAGGGAGAAGCAGACTTCCCGCTGAGCAGGGAGCCTGCCATGGGGCTCAATCCCAGGACCTCAGGATCATGACCTGAGCCAAATGCAAACGCTTCATCGACTGAGCCACCCAGGCGCCCCATGTACTTTTGTTATGTTTTCAATAACTACTCAGCATGTTCTATATGATTACGCCCTGAACTGGACACTTTAGAGAATGCAAAAATAGGGACTGTAAACCCTACTTTCAAGGGAATTAAGATCAAGTTGAGGGAAGGGGCAAGCAAGGTAGAAGACAAATACAAAGAGAAACATAACGTAAAGGAGATTAAACGGGGGTGTATGAACAAAATAGGAGGGACAGTCTGATGTGTGTGAGTCTGAGGAAGGTTTGAGAAGCAGGTGACATGTGAGATTAAGTCCCAGAGAATGGCTAGCACTGAGAGAAAGCCTTTAAAAATCAAGTTATCTCCTATTTGTATTTTTTTTAGTTCACTTTTCACCTACTGGACTTATAGTTGTTTTTTTTTTTTTTTTATTCTATTTATTCATTTGAGAGAGAGAGAAAACACAAGCAGGGGGAGCAGCAGAGGGAGTGGGAGAAGCAGGGTCCCTGCTGAGCAGAGGGCCCAATGCAGGACTCGATCCCAGGACCCCAGGATCACAACCCGAGCTGAAGGCAGATGTCTAACTGACTTAAGCCACCCTGGCACCCTCATAATTCTGGTTTAAAGGAAAATTATTAGTTTGTAGTAAAGCATGTAAAATGTTATAGAATTTTAAAATATTTTTTTCTCACAGCTTATGCTATATCTCTACAGCTTAATTCAATACTTGAGATTTTTCTACTTTGTAACTAGAATGCATAACTCTTCTCTGAGCCCCCTTACTCTCTAAATTCTTTAGAGGCAGTGCATTCTACTTGCAATTCTATACAATACTGCTTCAGAAAAATACAGGTTTTCTTAAAAATAATTTGCAATTAGTTGGCCAAAACTCCATGCAATTTATGGAAAAAATAAGGGACCCTATCAGACCAAACAGCCCTCCAGCTAAGACAACAATTTCCTGAACCGAAGCCGAAGAGGATCTGATCATGTGGCAGTGTTAGGAAGCTGTCCTTCTGAAGAAAATGTACATGAAATTCAAGTGCTTTCAATTCAGTGTTCCACTGTCCATGAACTGAATCTCCACCAACACACAGAGAGGCAAAGGGAGTGTCACAAAGACCCTTGATGTCTGCCCGCTGGTAAATGCAGCCAGCCTTCCTTGTCACAGCAACTCTATGAGTGCCGGTGTGCTCAGGAATCTCTTCTGTTACCAGGCGAAGCTGTACCGAAGGCCCGGGCCGTTTACTACCCACGGGCGCAGCGAGCCCTTGGACGTGTTCCTCATCTGTCCTAGTTTCGTAGTCACACGAAGAAGCAATTGCCAACCAACTTCTGGACTGCTGAGGGGAGGGAGCTACCATAAAGTACCCTGAAAGGAGCTAGAGGAAACCTGCACAGAATCCAAGCCAGACCCTGACCCTGACCCAGAGGTCTTTTTTTAAGATTTATTTATTTATTTGACAGAGAGAGAGAGAGAGAGAGAGAGAGAGAGAGAGAGAGAGAGAGAGAGAGAGACAGCAAGGGAGGGAACACAAGCAGGGGGAGCAGGAGAGGGAGAAGCAGGCCTCCCGCGGAGCAGGGAGCCCAACATGGGGCTCAATCCCAGGACCCTAGGATCACGACCCGAGCCGAAGGCAGACACCTAACGACTGAGCCACCCAGGCGCCCCCAGACCCAGAGGTCTCTTACCCTCTGCGATGGACTGGGCCCCGGCTATAGCTGACACAGCTCCTCCACACGGAAGCACTGAATCACACGGCCTTGCTCCTGGGGCCACACGTCTAAAGGACCTTTTCTTAAGGTTGTGCTCATCCCCCTGGCCACCCAAGTGATATACAGCAAATCCTCGCTTTCACCCAGATAAAACCTGGTTCAGATAAGCTGCCCGGTGTCCATCAGCCTCCGGGCATTTTGGGCAGCAGCTGGATAAAGGCATCAGTGTGGCCCACCCTCACAAAGGCAGCAGGGACCTTCACTGGAATCATCCTTTTGGGGAACAAAAGGGCACGGGCTCAGGAAGCCGTGAGGGGGCCAGCGGGGAGGGCCCTACTGCTGTCTGCCCATCCTGCAAGTCGGCTGTGCTTCATGGGGGCAAGGGTTCACCGGACCCAGTGGAGGGAGAGCCTGGGAAGGGTGGCTTTGGCTCACTCCCTGTCCCCACAAAGGGATGGAGTCAACTAGTCACTGGCAAACCTCAAGACAAATACTCAAGGAGATGAGAAGAGGCCACGGCTGCTCTTTTTTCAAAGGCACCTCTCCACGGTAAGGGTGCGGCCAGGGGACAGGCTGATGAAGTTGCCTTGGCAGGTCAGGCTCTGGCCACCAGAGTCATCTCTAGATGTACACCAACCTCTGCTCCTCCTGACAGTCTCTGGGAAGGGAAATTCTCAAGCCCTCCATGGTGAACTGTCGTTAAGTGCTATCAACACCAGGAATTCACCCTCATTTCTAACCCAAAGCACGTCTGTCACTCGGTGTGGTCCTTTCCTTTGTCCAGCTCCTGTGGGGATGAGGCTATTACATTATTTGCGGTAATTACTTATACAGACCTGAGGAAAGGCCTTTCTACAGGGAACCCCTTCCCCAACCTTCTCTTTCAGAAAGCTGTTAATGATTCTATGTTGCTGATATTAGAAATATTAGAACAGTGTATTTAAGGTCAGAATCAAGCCTCCTACTCCAAGTTCCAACATTTCCTTACTCTCACAGAACAATGTGCCAGAATTCACTGCCTACAAACCTTTGATGGTGGGGGGGATGCATTTGGTTGTGCTGAAGGTATAGGTTTCTGAGAAGGGCCCGTCCCCAGCCTCGCTCGATGCCTGGATTCTGAAGGAGTAGCATGTGAATTCTGTCAGTCTCTGGACTTTGTAGGTATGGCTGGGTCCTCTGTAGATGGAAATAAACCTAGAGGAAGGAGCAGAATCCATTAGCCACCTGAACTTTTATTAGTGACAAGAAATTAATTATCACTGGTAACTGACCTTCTACTATATACGAGGCAATGAAGTTAATGTTAACTGGGCACCTGAGAAATACAATGTCCTCTTTACCCGGGTTTTCCAAATAAATGAGGTTTAGCTTGAAAATTCCTTCAATTTTAATCTTTGTCTTTGCAAGAGCTTTCAAAAGCCCCTTTCCCAAACGAGTAAGAAGACATTTAAGATTACAGATCTTTGAGAAAACATTTTAAAAGAAGAAAAAAATACTTAAGACTCCTCTATCAGATTAATCAAAATAATGGAAAAGCAGCATAGGTAAACTGGAGAGCTTAAACTGGCAGCTTCTGGATCCTTCTCTGATCGGAACCGGGACTCTCTTGTACTCTGCTAATTATTATCTCCAAGAGGCCTAAGTGTAGAAGGCATGAAGATTATGTTTTCAAGTGTTTTCCCCCAGGATCTTGAAAAATTTGTACTTTTACCATGAAACTGGATTACCTAGAACAAGTATATACTATCATTGTTTGTCTTTTTATAGTTAAATATAAAATTTTGGAAAAAACTGCCCCCCAATTATCCAGAATTTCTGTAGATTTGGGCCTTGAATCCTGCTGGCCCAGGGATGTTTGGAGAACCATGACGTGACTGTTCCGACACAGGCCCATCGGCTCTCCCAATCCCCACGGCCAGTGTCTGAGGACAATCCGCTGTCTTCAGATACTGCTGGAAGTGAGTTGGATAGAACCACAATTTAAAATGTCTCGACTCTTAGGCCACTTTGGCCTAAGGGGTAGGCAGGATTTATGAATTCATTTAGCAAGCATTTCTTGAACATCTGCTGTGTAGCAGGCTCTGTGGCTTCAAAGATGAATGAATAAAACCAAATCCCTGTGGGCTGGCTGGTCCTGTGTGGGGTCAGAGTTTCCTGAAAGCAGCAGTGTCTCCCTGGGCCAGAAAACAGTCCTTCTGGATGGATGGATGGGTAGGTCTAGAGATTAAAAAACTCTTTAGAAAACCTCTCCGAGTCAATACATATTTTAAAACACCCACGCACTCATCAGCCTTCACAATTGAGTTCCTGAGCCCTAGTCATTTCACTATTTAATGTTCCCTCTGCTGTGCAAGGAAGCACCTTTTACTGAGGGCTGAACATTTCCAATTTCAGGAAAAGCCAGAGTCCACTGTGAAATTCACAAATACCATGGCAACCTGTCTAGTGCTCTTGACACATTACCACCTTAATGAAGATACCCTTGCTAATGCTAGAGGCAAACAGCTATTCATTAACTCAGTCTCACCTGGGCCAGAATCTCTGACCAGACTCACTGCCCTTGGTTGTACCACAAAATGGAAGTCACGGTTTAGGAAGTAAATGTGTTACATCTTCATTACAAACCTGCAATAAAAGCCTGGTTTCTGGAAGAATCTGGAGAGGGTTACTAGCAATAGTCCTACTTCCCTGCCATGCCCTGCTCTCGGGAGACTGTTTCCTTTTGAAAGTAAGGTCAATACATCTACGTTGGCAGTAGCACTCACGGTCATAGAGAAATGGACTGAAGACGACTCAGGACTCTAATTTGCTAGTGTCATCTAAATTGGGCAAACAGCATACATTATCAATTTTCAAATACATCAAAATCTGCTTCTGGACTGTTATTCCCCCCCCGCCCCCCCTTTAATTTACTGTTTGGCTCTTTCACGGCTGCATTTCAGTTCTTAAAAATTGCATTCCAATTTATAGAAGGCACTGTGGAAATAGGCACTAGCAATGAAGGACTCTGAAATTTCACCATTACAGCATTTAAGTCTGGGAATAGTGTTACAAAAAAGAGGCTACATTTGCTTTCAGAAAAAAGCTAGAGTGAGTCTGAAGGAGACATTCACCCAGTGGATTTCGGGTTCAGGTTTACTCCCCTTTCATTCAGTGACGGTGGATTTAGGCAGGTGCGGGAGGCCCACCTTGTAGCTGGCATTTCCCTTGGAGAGGAAGTTGGGGGCTGGCAGCCTGGTGCACCCAGCAGAAGAGCACTGAGAACAAGAGGGAAAGGGGTCGTTCCTTCTTCCTCCAGTCTTTTCTAGAATAAGCATGTGTCTGACTGGTCCTTTAATTTAGCCCTCTGTCTACTTAGGCAATAATAAATCATGACTGCCCTGCTTTGTCTGACCTCCCTCCCCTTAGAAAAGGCATGGGAAGGAATTCTAGGGGGAATAATGACACTGGACGGGGCTAATTCCTAGGTCATGTAATTAGCCAGGTATGGAGCCCTTAGTCAGTGGAGGGAGGACAATGGGCATGTGACAGGCTCTCTCCTGAGTCAAAGGGGCATGGGGGCGATGAGGGGAGACACTAGGAATCCTAGCAGCTTTGGGGAGAAACATTCCGAAATAGCTAGCAGGGCCAACTCCACCCCAAAGGCCCACTTAGAGAAAAAGGCCCACTGTCCTCGTGGGGCCTGCGTCCTAAGGCGGATGCACAGACCCAAGGTCAGAAGAAGCTGAACACTGGAGCCAGAGAGCCGCACTCCGGCCTTCTGAGGACCCCCCGTTCTGATGGGAGACCGGCAGCCACAGGGAGACAGCCGCACTCCGGCCTTCTGAGGACCCCCCCATTCTGATGGGAGACCGGCAGCCACAGGGAGACAGAGAGCCGCGCTCCGGCCTTCTGAGGACCCCCCCCATTCTGATGGGAGACCGGCAGCCACAGGGAGACAGCTGCACTCCGGCCTTCTGAGGACCCCCCCATTCTGATGGGAGACCGGCAGCCACAGGGAGACAGAGAGCCACACTTCTGAGGACCCCCCACCCACCCTCATTCTGATGGGAGACCGGCAGCCACAGGAGACAGAGAGCTGCACTCCTGCCTTCTGAGGACCCCCCCGCCTCATTCTGATGGGAGACCGGCAGCCACTTGAAGGCAGAACGGGTCTGCCAAGGGTTTTAAAAGTTCGTATGTTTATCCCTGTAAAGGTTTCCCGTACCCTCCTCCTCCTTGAGGAAACACAAGAGGCAGAGCAGAAAGAGAAGTGCAAGGAGTAGATCGTGGGGTGAGAAAAGATAGAAACTGGGCATTCATACTTTCTAATATGGAAATCATTGCCCAGAGTCGTGTCTAATTTCATGCTGCTTTACTCTGAACAAAGAAATGTATTAAATGTGTAAGTCAATGGATTCTAGCTAAATGCTCCATATAAGTCGGCTTGTCAATCAAAAACCCAAATCCTTCATAAAAATCTCACCTTTCCATTTTAGGTCTCTAGAGCCATGGCCTTCCTGTGTTAACAGCCAGTTTGGCACTTTTAGTCTAACTGTAAGGGTTTCAAGAGTCTTAATTTTGAAAACCTTAAGGGCTAACACTGGTTGTATGCTTCTTCTACACCCACCCCCAGGACACTCTTTATAAATGCGGGTTCCATGAGCAGAATGGGCACCGAGACTATGAGCCGCCAGCAACTTATTTAGCCTCTCTGTGCCTCAGTTTTCTCCTCTGTGCAATAAGGGTTATCATGCCCCAACTTCCCTCATGGCACTACGCTCAGGTTTAAATGGGTTAACAAAAGTGTTTAGCTCGGTCCTGACCTGTAATCACCACTCCACAGGCGCTAGTCACAACTACTTTACAGTGCTAGGGTTTTTAACAAACTCCACTCTCCCTCCTGAGAGACCATCTACACCCCTGCCGGCTAATCCTAAGGCTACTTCCTTTTCTCCTGGGTAGAGAGTTGGCTGTGTGAGGAGAGGCGCCGTCCTGTAAGCCAGGCTTTGCGCTGGCCAGAGGCGTCAGCCGTGGGGCTCCCTTGGGGAGCCCGTTTACCCTTGGCGCTGGGACCCCTGGTGAAATGGGGCCAAGAATGCCTCCCTCACAGATCTGTGGTGGGATTCGGTTTGAGAGCTCACGCAACTGCCCCAGGCCCTACGCAGAGCAGGCCTTATGTAAACGTCATGGTTCCGCACCTTCTTTCTGTACATGCTGACGGTGACTTCTGTTTCAAATAAAGGCCAACCCAAACGAAATAGAAAGCTCACAAGCCAACAAAGAGGAACAGGGTCCCTCTCTTACCACAATTCTAATTATTTTCTGTCATTCCAAGAGGCAGGAGAAGAAAGAATCTTCTTTCTTTGGAGCCAGTGATTTATGCCAGCTGCATGGTGGCCTCTCTGGGAGGCTCCGGAGGTGAACACCCTGTGGCTAGAACCACCTGGGCAGAGACTAAAAATATTCATCAGATATTTGTTTTACAAAGGCCAACCAAATTTTTTTTCTCTTTCCTAAATTTCTTTTTTAAACCACCTTCATTTTAAAATTCATTAGTAAGTCAGCCAGAGGCCTTTGGTGGTAGAATTAAACATATGCTGTAGTGTCTTAAGACAGCAATTGGAAGGCTACACATTTTAAATGCAACCAAGGATCCAGCCCTTAGAGCACGTCTTTGCCATGACAAGAGGACAGGAGCCATCCAGCTCTGCTGATCCCTCTCCCTCCCCTTTAATTTGGATTTTCCAGGGTCAGTGCTTGGGCTCCACCTGTGTTCATGTACTACAGGGTCTGGGACATGAGTCACTGCCAGAGGCCAATGGGAGTCCTACTGTCTTGAAGGCCCTGAAACATACCACTTCAGTGTGCAGTGCCCCAAGCCTGGGGAAAGGGAGATCCCTGGAAGGGGGGAAAAAGTCAACTCTAAAGGAGGGAGGATCTGGAGTAGCCGGGGTACCTATCTAATCAAAGGATGGTCAAAAAACTCTCACCAAGACCTCAATCCCTTGATTTCTGAGGGGGAGAGGGTGGCCGGGGCAATAAGGGATCCATGACGGGGAGATGTTCTGATGCTACAGAAACATGATGAAATATGTATAACCAATGGCACAGTTCCTGGAATATAGCACGTGCTCAGTCAAGTCACTGATTAATTTTAGTGTCCGTTCAGGCTGAGCCATATGTAGCCACAGGCACCCCTGTGGAATCATAGCTGCTTAAAAGTCGTCCTGGAGCTGTGGACCCATACTGGCTTTGCCTCTGAGGGGGTCTTCTACTCTACTCTCTACCCCTGCTGCCCATGGCCACATATCTTGGGTGGCATCAGCCCCGTGACCCAGGGCTCCCGAGAAGACCAAGAGAACAGGTGTGGAAACACCCATAGAACTGCCCCATTGGCTCAGGAGCTGAAGGTACAGTGGGTAAAAACAATCATTGTAGTCCACAGACTTGAGTTTGAATTTGGGTTCAACAGCCTGGTGCTCATGGGCTCTATAGCCACGTACGCTATTTCCAACTGTGTAAAATGGGTGTGATAATAGTGCCTCCCCTCAGAGGCTGTTGTGAGAATCAAATGGGATGATGCAGGCAGAACTCGTTACAAAATGCCTAGGACTTGTGGTAATACTAACACTCATGTTATTGACAACAAAACATCAAGGTTTATGAATGGTTTACCTTGTTTCTCAACGTTGGAGAAGCCTGAAGGACGCCCCCAGAATGGCATCCCTTCCTGATATCCCCTTAGGCTTTTCTGAGCCAGAGAGAAAGCTGTGCACGTGAGTACCCTCCACCCTGTCCCGGTGAACCCCGGCCAAGAACTGCTGCTGAAGGCACATGAAGATGGGAGCCACGGGTCCTGAACCAGTGCTGCCCATTCGTGGAAACTGGGGCATTTTTACCGAGGGAAAGGAAAATGGGAAGAAATGTTCTCTTGTGCTAAAAATATTTACTTGGAAGGGGAAACATAAACAAGGCAGAAGGTTGGGTGGGTCACTGAAAGTTTACAGTCTCAATGAATTCTTTATGACTCTGCTTCCAACTTGCTTCAGCATTGACCATAGTGTCTTGAAACGAAACACTTCTATGGTAGCAAGCACACGTGGGTTTTAACGCTGCCAATTAACAGTGATTTAAAAAATGTTCTACAGATCTGTGAATACAAAATGATTCTGCTTATTCTGTTTGCCTATTGGAGTGCCTCCTTGGTTGGTACAAAGACTTAAAAAACCTTGGCCACAATGCATAGTCTGTTACCTTCACTATGAACTTGGACAAGTTGATAACTCTCCAGGCTGAGTTTCCAGACACTTGGGATAATAATAGCTGTCTCGTTCACCTGGCAGGAATTTTTATGAGAGCTAAATGAGAGGACCAAGTAAATTCTACAATTTCTTATTAAATATACACTAGGAAGGCAAAGCAACAGATTCTTGACATTTTCACGAAGTTCTAGGGGAAGGTTGTATTTTTAACCTCAGCATTTTAGGTTTTAACACATTATGAAAGATGAAGAGTTTTTGCAGTGAAGTGCAACTGAAGGAAGAAATTCAGACATGTTGCATCTTTGAATGTTTATTTTAAATTATTTTAGAGTAAAATGATGATACGTAAAGAATTCAATTTTAAAAATCTATTTCCTTAAAACAGTTCTGTTTCAAAAAAAAAAAAAAAATCCAAGAATGCCCTGGATGGCTCATAACTTAAATTCACAGTAGAAAAATGAGAAAACACTAAGATTTTTGTGTTTACTACTTTGTTCCTACCTTATAATCCCTAGGCCCATTACAGGCTAACAGTAGCTCATTAATATTAACTCCTCACAGTGATCTACTCTGCTGACCTAAAATGGCCTCTAGTCCACTAAAGGCTGCAAATGGCACATTTTCAAAGTTGTTCCACAGTATCACAAATCAACAGCTGTTAGTAAGCTTAGCGCAGCTATATTCCTTAACAATGACATGTCACTGCCTTCATTTTTTCTGAATTTCCCTGGGCCACACAGGCTGTGTGAGTGAGAGAGAGAGAGAGAGAGAGAGAGAGAGAGAATATCTCCTACATTACTGAAGCCATGTTTGGGAATGGAGGATGTTCAAAACAGGGATGGAGAGGATGTGTCCTCTGTCCTCACTCCACCGAGAACACAGAGTCCTGTCATGTCTATGCAAAAGCAGATGGAAGCAGATGGCATCATGTGGGGACACCTGAGGCAGGGAAGGTGGGTTTCCTAGAATGGCTTTGATGTTGGTGAGTCCCCATTTGCACACTGAGCACCCACATGCCAAGGATTTCTGAAAGACCAGTGCGAAAGGCGTTCCTTTCCTACCCCCACGTTCTCGGCTGCATATGTGCCTACTGGCTCGGAAGTGATCCAGCCCTAATACTTTTTGGTTAGGTTTCGTTTCAGGCTCCTTTTTGAAGAAATAAAATGTCAATAAAGCTGCCAATGAAACTCTACAGAGAATAAGAGAAAATTCCTTTTTTCATTTTTTTTGTTCAAACTGTACTTTGTTATTCATATGTAAAAAAATAAATAAAAAAAAAATCTCAGGATGAAGACCCCCCCCGAGAGCCTTGAAACCTCCCATTCTGTTTTCTTTTCAAGGACATGCAGGGACTCTCATCTTCAAGGATACTCTTCCAGAGTCCTTCAGATTTCGGTTTGTCTACTTCTATTTGAATGGGTTTGCCTCAATCTTACCTGATTTAGGGAAAAAAACGCTAAGAGAAATGCAATCCAATTCCATTCTACTTATGTTTAAAGAGATAAAAATTCCATTTTCAAACAGAAAGAAAAACAACCCTGTAATCTGAATTTTTTACTTCTGGTCCAATTAAGACCACTGGTTCATTTACCATCACTTACCTCCGCGTGTACCTGACATTTTAGCCTGTAAACCGACTAAGCCAGCAGTACTTATTCTGTAGGCTTAATTTTTACGCTTTTCTAAGATACATGAATGCTTTCCCTCCACCAATCAGGGACTGGAGACAGGCATCATTAGTTCCACTTTGTAGAGGGATAAACTAAGGCAAAAAGAAGGTAAAGCACATGCCTCTAGCCATCTAGAAACTCAGTACCAGATCTGGGATTACAGCAGAGATCTGACACCCCTGTGGAGAACCACAATTGCTTTCTGCTGACTGAAGGTAATATGCAAGTGTCATTAATCCAACAAAGGTGATCATGTGTATCAGTACTATTCCAGAGAAACAAAGGAAACCAGAATCGAGGGTCTCTGTGGGCCCTGAGCTAGTTGCCTTACATCTATTTAATTCAACAATATGCTTTGAGAAATAGAAAGCAGGATTTGTTCCCTAATAAGCATACATTAGGAAAGTTCACTTCTCCCATACGGCTCATATACCCCGGCGACTTTTATTAGTTGCCTAGTGTGTATTTTTTCAGGGTTTCTTTGTATAGATTATTTTCTGTCCCTAACAGTAAACAGTCATATTGTACACATTAACAAAGCCCTCCCATTTTGCCTGATGAAGGGAAAAGTGTCATGGGTGTAAGGGCTGAGTTAAATGGAGAGCAACTGGTAATTATCCAGTCTATTAGAGCCCTCCACCCCATCCCCCTTTTGCTGGAAATACACTGGCTTTAAAATACACTGGCTATCTGACTAAACCTGAACAACAGATTAGCCATAAACGCATTCCTGGAACTTAAGTTCCTCTCATCTCGGTGCTGTGTACCATTATTAGGAACATGGACCCGTGAGGGTCAGGACAAGAATCAGCATCAACTTAAATTCTGTTAGGGTAGCATAACGTTTCATTTCAGTAACACAGACAAACGCACCTTCAAAATCATCAGTACAGAGTTAGGATCTTAAAATGCATGAGTTGATCTTGTTATTCTAATCCCTGTATTAGGTTAATGCAGCATTATGACAATGTTTACTTTGGGTATGTATTCTTCTTGCATACACAGGAACCAAAGACATTCAGATCTTCTGTGCTAGATTTGCTAAGAATAATAGACTTAATCACTCTACGGTCATGCCAGTATAATTTTTGTTTTTCTGCTGAAATTAAGTAAAATCTCTTGTGCTATCTGCTCACTGTTTCCCATTAACTTATTTTCTCAGCAAGATAAGTTCCTTATAGGTAGCCACATACCTCAAAAGACTTATCACATTATGGTAATTCAAGAAAAAAATGATGATTGAGTGATTACAATCTAACTGCTAGGGAATAAACTTGGCCCTATAAATATAAAGCACAGCTTGGAAGCTACTACATCGATATGCAGTCAGTGACCTTGGACTGGGAGCCCTGTGAGTCAAAAGCTTGAATACATGGAAAACAAATGTCCTGTTCATGGGGCAAAATATTTAAAAAAATTTTCAAGTCCAGGTGACCCAGATGAATTCTAGGTGGATTTACCTGGAGGCAAGGAATTTGGGTAAGATGCCCTTTTGGGATCCCTTCTATTTCCATGAAATAGCCCCAAACTTAAAAAGAGCCACATGTAAAAGAACGAGAATAGAAAGAGGCATTTAGTTGGAGAAAAATCCGGGGCACATTTCTGTGTTTTGGAGGTTGTACCCTTGGTTTCCACCCTATCCTGAGTCTTTATCACTTGCCTCCAACCTAAGGCTCTTTTGCACGAGATTTTAAGACTGGGACCCTTTAAAGATGCACTCACCCTATTTATTATCTTCTCTAAGAAGCCTTCTCTGCTCATTTAATTTTAAGCCTATAATCATAAGTTTAAATCACAGTAATCATTAAAATTAAATTCAAGTCAACTTATCAAAAACAACCCATTTTTTTCATCTAGCCAGTGGAGGGCTTTGGTAGAAATTCTAGCAGCATAGAACATGTTTCACTTTTTATTCAAAAACTGAGTAATGTAGATAAAAGCTCTCAGTGTCTGGTACTTTGTAGGTGCTCGATGAACAGAAGTCTCCTTTAGGAAGTTTGGGAATATATTTTTGGCCCGACATTATACTTAGAAATCTCTGGCTCATTTCAGATTTGATTGAGAGGTACATAAATAAATGTAACAAACCAGCAAAGTGCAGATGTAAAACTTAGGGGTTTGAGACCGTAAGTGGTCACTCTTAAAGAAAGTTAGTATCTGGGGCACCTGGGTGGCTCAGTCAGTTAAGCGTCTGCCTTTGGCTCAGGTCATGATCTGGGATTGTGGGAGAGAGCCTCGCGTTGGGCTCCCTGCCCAGTGCGGAGTCTGCTTCTCGCTCTTCCTCTCCCTCTGCCCCTCCTCCCTGCTCATGTTCTCTCTCTCAAATAAATAAATAAAATCTTAAAAAAAATTTATTATCTTTCTTATTTGTCAAAAGCAGAGACTAAGAGGTGCCTGGGTGGTTCAGTCGTTAAGTGTCTGCCTTCGGCTCAGGTCATGATCTCCGGGTCCTGGAATCGAGCCCCACATCAGGCTCCCTGCTCGGCGGGAAGCCTGCTTCTCCCTCTCCCCCTCCCCCTTCTTGTGGTCCCTCTCTCGCTGTGTCTGTCTCTGTCAAATAAGTAAATAAAATCTTTAAAAAAAAAAAAAAGCAGAGACTAAGATATGAAGAAAAAGGAGATTGCGTGCTCTAATCATTTGCAAGAGACACCCTTTGGTAAAGGATGTAGCTCACGAATGATCTATAAGGTTTCAGTGCTTTCAGGTGAAAAAGGTGACAAGGGACCCAGAGTTCACCTTCTAGTGTAGTCTAGGGTAGACTGATATTTTAGCAGCCAAATCGAGCCAACTCTTTAATTTTATAATTACCAAGCATGGAGTTATTAATTTTCATTGTGCTTCTGTCGTAAACGTTTTAAGACTAACATTACTTTCCTAGCTGACTAGGACAGCTGGACAACTCACACTTCGGTAGTTCTCCCTTTCAATGCCCCCAGCGCCTGGTGAGTAAAATAAACCAAAACCACAATTAATCTACCTCTGGTTCTTACCTTGGCCACTAGCAGGACATATAATATTTTTGCCACATACTAGTAAGAACTTATTAGTGGTTAACGCAATCAATGCGTACACTAGGGAATATGTGTACTTTTCCCAAAAGTCACAACTGGAAATCACTGTGGCGATGAGTTCAATGAAAAATCTGCTCCTTGAATGGAGATACTTACTTTCAGTTGGACAAGCCGGGTCGAAGTCCTAAAGAACCTCGAGGAGACTAGAATGGACAAAAACTATGCTAATCACAAGAATTATAATGTATCCAACTCAGATGATTTCTCCTTAATCCTCGTGAGTCAAGATCCGAAGTTAAATAAAGGCTTGGATTTAAGGGGCCAATCGATAAGAGAGTTCAGTTTCAAGACACTAAGGAAGGTCATCTTCAAACTCAAATTAGGCCAAGTTTCATCCTATTAAATCATAGGAAAATTATTCCACAAATAGAATGAGAATTTATTATGCTCTATACTCCCATCACTTTAATAACTTTGAGAGCATTGACAAATCTAATTTAAAAAAGATAAATTTGGACTCCAGATCATAAAATTAAGAAAAATACTGTTCCTAATGGTAAGTTTTCTTAAATTGCCATTTAAATTTAGGCAAGTCATTTATTTGATTAACGGTGCCATCTTGGGGCCTCCTGCCCTTTTTTAATAGCATGAATTGATTACTAGATTCAGCACTCTCTTCTGTCTGGCACATTTAAATGTCTCATGACAGCTTACTTATTTAGATCAGTGTTCATGGCACTTTTGTTCTGAGGATCTGTACAGTTCTCCATACGAGGTGCCCCCCTGGCAGATGCCCAGCATGGGGCAGGCCTGCAAGCGGATGCACACAGCTGGTTTGGGCCACAGCCGCTGCTCTCCCCACATTCCTTGAGGTAACAGTAGAGGCAACTGCACAAGGAGTTAAGCAGCCCCCACTCTGATCCCAATTCTGCAACCAGTGTCAACGTCTTAGGACCTCACTTTTCTAAAGCAGGACATGACCAGAAGATAACTCTTTAACGAAGATTCTCTCTACCACCAAAGGAAGCCAAAAGCCCAGGGAAAAAACAAAGGCTCATTTACAAATTTCCCCAACTGCTAGCTTTAAATATTTATCAGGATTTCTGTTAGTCCATAATTCTTGTTCTTGCCAGCCCTCTCTAGTCGAGGAGTCCCCTGCCGGTAAAATAATGAACCCGTGAAAATGCATCCAAAGGTACAAAGCAGAGTAAGATGAATGATCTTGTCTATGAGCAAGTATATATTTAATCTCTAATGAACCTACCAAAAGCCTCATTTTCTCTGTGCTTTCTACACCAGGACTAGTTTCCAATAGGACAATCACTTTCTGTTTTTTTTTACAGTCAAATTATGGGGCTTGACAGGTCCTTCAAAGTCAAGTTCAAATGTCACTCAAAAAGCCGATCTGGTCCTTGCAACCAGATGCTCTCTGCCTCCTCCAGCCTCCCAGAGCACTTTTCTCCAAGGGCATTCATGTTCTGAGACTATTTGGGGGTTGATATTATGCTGCTGGAGGCAGGGATTTGTTTTTCCTTGATCTGGGTCTCCACTGAAGGTCTGCCTCAAACAGTGCCTTCTACACAGCAGGACTCCACTGCACTGAAAGGAATCAATGCAGTCGAGTACAGAGTGGGGGGTGAGGATGGGACAGGGGTTTCTGTGCTAACTAAACCAGTAACCTGTGAGAAGGAGCAGGAGACTATAATGCATAACATGGGAAGGACAAAAACGGTTTTGTATTCTGCAGATATGCCTTGGGGAAGTAGCACATACCCGTTCCATCAGGGTGTCTCGGATTTATGGTCACCCCCCACCTCCTTCACCTGATTCTCTGGATTTGGACTTTTGGTCACAGAACATTTTGTCATCATTACCTTTTACTCTGCATCTGATTTATTCCTAAATACAGTGCAGAGGCCCATCTTCTGATTGGCCATTTTCAGAGGAAATGGAGTTAGGCTAAATAAATACTACGTGAAAGGCTGGATTTGATTTCTATGGCCAAGAGTTATTTCCTGGGTGTGGAGTCTTATAAAGAATCTCCTGTTTGCTCTGGTTAATTTGATCTTGCATTGCTCATAGATGCAGAGTATAATCCCCATCTGTATATCACCACAGCTATTTCAGATTGGTAAACATGTTTGTCCTGATGGTTACTGAATATTTAAAAAGCTAACATCTCTTCCTGAGTCTTACTTCCCTTTGCACTTGTAATAGAACGCTCTAACACAGCATGGACTTGAATCTGGCAGTTTTCTTTTTAGATAATTTCTCTACATTATCTGGCTTTATGAAAGAAAAAACAAACACACAGATTATCACACGTAGGCAAATCAGGGTCTTCAGAATGTTAGTTTAGAAATTTCTGACTGGAGGATGGAGGGTACAAAATGCAGGCCCGCAATGCATAGGAAATCTTTCAACCAGGAGGATGAGTGTTTGTATCAGAGGACCGACAAACGAGTCAGGATTCATTCCGCACACCAAAGGCACAGAACTGTCCGCGTGCCCTCCCCACCACCTCACCTCTTGTTTCTGTCCTCCAACTGCAGTGTGTACACCACGTCATCGGCTGCGTGTGTCTTGGTGTTACTGTCTCCCCATTTGAGCTTCAGGCTCTGGGGCCCTGCTGCAGCACATTCGAGCCTCGGAGGCAAGGGTGGTAATGGCCGAGTTTTTGCCCTAATGAACTGACTAAATGGTCCAGCTCCGATTTCATTTACAGCCTGAATTCTGATCCTGGGGAAAGGGAAAAAATACAAACATTGCAGGTTTAAGAAGCGGCAGTTCCTCGTTTGAAATAAACATTGTGTGGAGTATTTCTTAGGTGCCCCTAAAACAATATTATGGAATAAAGAAAAACAAGTTGAAGTAATTCAGGACAAACAGAGAACAGGGCAGCTTGGAATACAGATCATATTCTCCCTTCCAAAAAACAGCAAAAGTAAAGTAATTTAGCAAGATATCTCATAGTTCTTTAACTAAAAAAAAAAAAAGGCTATTGTCCTAAAGATGTGCTATTATATTTTGTTGCAGTCACCTGTTCGCTGCCTCAAAGTCAGTTTCGGGAGTGAGTGGGCTACAAAGAACAAATCAAATAGGGGAGCAAAGGAGTCTCTTCGCTCTCAATGACAACTCTTCAACTGGACATTTCTCCAGCCTCACCCCACACTCTCTGCTAGTCCATAACCAGACCTCAGTGTGCAGGCACTGCTGGTAATGGGGTGTCATTCAAATGAGCAAAAATCTTAACCAGATGTTTGCAATATGCAGCGTTATGGATAATAAAGATGCTATAACACTGCCCCCATGGTCTATGAATTTACAATCAAACAGTTAAAACTTAGACATAAAATAATACCCTACTCATTCCTATTTTTCTTGTTCCTCCATTTCCTTACTGGATGATTCAAACAGCCCTCCAAGGCCTTCAGACAACACAATGATGGCACCGCCCTATCCTCATTCTCAACACTGCTTCCCGTGGTGACTACATGGTCTTGAAGCTTGTTTCCTCCTGGCGTTTGGCAGCCTACACACCCCTGGTTCAGGCTTTTCTCCTCTGCTTCTCAGACCAAAGGTCTCAACGTCACGGCCCTGGCACCCCTCCACCCCCCGTTTTTCCTCTCTTCTTCTGTAGGGTATGGACAGTTTTCTCAGTAACCTGACATCACCATAGCTCCACTCACTCCCGGATCTGCCTCTCGGCCCCCTCTCTGTGCCCACCCCCAGGCCTCCAGCGGAAGCCTCCACCCAGGCCCCAAAACACATGACAATAAAAAATATAGTCAGAGGTAAATTCTTAGGAAACAGATCAATTTAGAAATATTCTTATAATTTTTACATACTTCTCATTTACAGAGATTATTGCTTACACTTAACTAGAATATACTATTTAGGTACTACAATACCTAAATTCATCTTGTGACCTCAGATTAGCATTAATTCTTCAAATGTACAGATTACATAATTCGGCCAGTCTAATAATGCGCCTGCAGACTGTGGAGAAGGAAGCAAAGCTGGGTTAATCACAGGTGAGAGGAAGCAAGCACAGCCCACTGAGTCTCCCCCACTGAATGCAGCCATTAAACTGGGACAATAGAAATGCAGCAGCCCTTTAACTCCGAAAGGTAAACAGTAGCTGGGATCTGGGAAAGAATGTAAACTACCACCCAACCAGCAGGGAATTCACCACTGTTTCCCCTCCGTGATCCCCCAGACTGGACTCAATGCAGCCTGAAATCCAGGAGCAGACATCTGCATGGACTGAGGGCTCTAGGGGAAGGAAGCCTGGCTCAGGGAAAGGGCTCTCTGGATGCTCAGAGCGCATGGGGAAAAATCCCCCATTCTTCTTTTTCTTTTCTGCATTCTCTCACTCCCCAGCTCTTACACAGTTCCTTCAGATTAACAGCATAAAGAAGAAAAAACACACAACCCTTTCAAGAGGCACAGAAAAAGCACCTGATGAAATCCAACTTCTATTCATAATATAAAAATTCTCAGAAAACTAAGGGTGGAAGGAAACTTTCTCAACCTGAAAAGGGCATCTACAGAAATACCTATAGGTAACATTATAGTCAATGGTGAAAGACTAAATAATTTCTAAGATCGGGAACAACGCAAGGATGTCTACTCTCAACACTCCAACTCAACATTATGTACAAGAAGTCCCAGCCAGTGGCGGGGAAAATGGCACAGAGACAAGAAAGAAAGACACCCAAACTACAAGACACTGCTGAAAATCTTAAAGAAGACCTAGATAGAGAGAGACATTCTGTGTTCATGAATTGGAAGACTGAGAAGAAAAAAAATGTCAATTCTCCCCAAACTGATCTACAGAGACCAATGCAATGCTAATAAAATTCCAGCAGGATTCTTCTTGGTAGATCCAGAGACGTTGATTCTCAAAGTTACGAGGAAAGGCCAAAGAACTCAAATTGCCAAACACAAAATTGAAAAGTAAGGATAAAGTTCAAAGAATCACACTTTCTGATTTAGGACTTACTATAAAGCTACAGTAATCAAGACAGTGTGGTACTGGTAAGAGACAGACACACAGATCAATATAAGAGAATACAGACTCCAGAAATAGATCCACAGAAATACGAATGATTGATTTTTGGCAAATGTGCAAAAGTAATTCAATGGAGAAAGCATAGTCTTTTTTAACAAATGGTGCCAGAACAAATGGATATCAAGAGGAAACCAAAACTCAATCTAAACCTTGTATCTTATTCTAAACTTGACTCAGAGTGGATCATGGATCTAAACATAAACTGTAAAATAGAAAACTTTTAAGAAGAAAACAGAAGAAAAACAGTATTTGTTACCTAGAGTTAGGTGAAGAGTTTTTACCTATGATGTGAAAAGCATGATCAAAAAATGAATGAATGAATGAAAGAAAGAAAGAAACAAAAAAAGAAAAAGAAAGAAAAGTTGGGATTTCATCAAAATTAAAACCATTTGCACTGTTAGGAGAATGAAGGCAAGCTACAGACTGGGAGGAAGTATGTGCAAATTATATATCTGACAAAAGGACTGTATTCAGAATGTATAAAAACCTCTGAAAGTCAACAGTAAGATAACAGCCAACCCAATTAAAAAATGGGCCAAAGATTGGAACAGACATTCCACCAAAGGGAATACACATATGGCAAATAAGCACATGGATAGTTAACATCATGGATTATTTGGACAATGAGACTTAGAACTACAACAAGATTCCATTATATCCCTATTATTTTTCTTATAAAGCTTAATACACACGCATATGACCCAGCAATTCCACTTCTTGGTCTTTAGAGAAATTACAATTTGTGTTCACACAAAACCTGCACACAAATGATTACAGCAGGTCTATTCATAATCACCCAGAACTGGATAAATATCTGTCTTATAGTTGGGAATGTAGCAAACAAGTACTTATCTCTGATAAAGTATAGCAAAAATTCCATTAAAAAGAGCCTTCCTTTTCCAAGATTCTATTAAACACGGGGCTCTATCAGGTCTCTTGTAGATATAACCTTGAAAGCCTAAAATAAACTCTGCCTCACCTCTCAACATGAATCTCACAGCTTTATGGTGTTAATGCAAGAGTTTTTTTCTGTGATTGGACAGGAAGAAATTTTTCTGCAACTGGAGAGAAAAAATCTTTTTAAAAAGGTGGTCATCATGGTGGTTGGAATTACCCTTTTTTCTTCTTAGGAAAAGAGAAGTAAGCCAGACATTAAGTATTAGCCTTTCTTCAATGGTGTGACAAATCTCCTCACCTACAAGGTTTATATTAATGTCTTTCTACTGTCCAACTACCATTCTCTCCCTTTATTGTACGGACAGGTATTCCTAGAGCCCGGAGTCCAAGATGCTTTCTTCTATCTGCTTGCCCATGGTCCTCCAGAGCCCAGCTCACCTTGTATTCCGAGTGACTCTACTGCTTTGCTCTGTGCAGCCCAAACAGCCCTGAGCTACTCTAAAAACAATAGGAAGTAAGGTAATGGGTTGCTTACAATTGTTATTCTGCTCAAGAAAAGAAATGAGAGATCTGACTCATTTAGGAGAATTAAAAACGAGTTTCTAAAATACAAGTATCAAGATACAAAAATAAAGTATTGAAATAGATTTAATACTTGATTTCTTTGTTTATTCACTTATTTCTCCAAAGCCTCTATAATATTTTGATAGGTATTATATTCCTTACATTGAACCTCTATGGTTCTCTGACCTTTTACTGATACGTGTTTGGTAGGCACTTAATCTTGGCCTTAAATACACACACACACACCACCACCACCACCACCACCACAAGAATACTATGGTAGCATTTTAATTCTCTTTAGCAGTGAAGCCTCTTTGGGAATCCTGCTCATCACTTTGGTGTGACCCTGGAGAAAAATACCTAACACCTAATGGCTTCCTTATTTACAAAATGGGTATACTAATATCTTTGCTGCATTTACAAAAAAAACTTTATTACTTCACTAAGACAAGGCATATAGGAAGCATTTTCCATTTTTAGATATTTTCTATTTCACCACATAACCAGAAAAGGATTCACGAAGGGCAAAAGCACTTTGGTGAACTTTTTGTGCTAATTTCTGGAGTTACCATTCTTAGGACTTCTTTTGAGACTGTCATTCCTTTCCCAAGTAAAGAACATGGGCTGATCATCCATGAGGTGGGCACAGCGCTGGGCACGGACACGTGCGGCCTCATTTGGTTGATTACCACCACCTTGCTTTGTAACTTGAGTCATTTGTTAACACCATCTATGTTTTTCCTTTCTCCAAATTATGGCCAAGGAACCAGCAACACCTAAAGGGATTCACATCTCTGTAAAGCATCCTCAGGAGGGGAGGGGAAGGCACGGAGCTGGGAGACAGAGGGAGGCGTTAATAACCCCTGTAATGAGCAACGTGGAGAACGGGCTCTGCTCATCGGACTGTGCTTTGGAGTGGCAGCTAGTATTTCCTCTTTGAGAGAGGAGAAAACTGCAGTTCAACTCAGAGAGGTTAAATGACCCAGCTTCAACGACATAGTTACTCTTGGGCGTTGAAGCCTAGATTCGATATGTACAACAGTAGCCCTAATTTCTAGGCTGAAGCCATGAGGTAGGAATTACTCTGTTTTACAAATGAAGAAACTAAGGCCTGGCTGGGTTCAGCCATGTGCTCGGATCTACACAATAGACAGAGGTCAGATCTGGTGTGAACTTTGTCTTTTTTAGGCTCAAAGTCTTTCGTCCATTCTGGCACACCATGCTCTCCGAACAGAACTTGAACCTAACACAGTCTCTAATCCAATCAAGAGGTCATTTTAATTCAGACCACTTTCAGTTCAACAACTGCCTTTTGCCAATAAAGTGGGCATCTAAAACAGTTAAAAAAATTTTTTTGTTTTTACATTATTTAAATAACTTTTGGCTTCAAAGTCAACTACTTAAATTTTAAAATACCTCAACTTATCTACATTTTTACACAACACATTTTGTTTCAGTAAAAATGCATGAAAAACCTTTTTCGGTGTAGCTGATGCACTGAACATTACTTAGTTCTAATGAAAAGGAAAACTCAGAACTGAAATACAACTGAGGAACTGATAAAATTAGATGAGGCCATGGGGCACCTGGCAGGCTCTCTCAGCAGGCAAAGCATGCAACATTGTAAGTTTGAGCTCCACCTTGGGTGTAGAGATTACTTAAATATAAAATCTTAAAAAAGAAAAGAAATAAGGCCATGTCTTCTTGCATTTTGGTAAAATTATTACATGCTCTGAGTCTACAAGGCTGAGAAAGCTGAACAAGGACTATGATAGTTGCTGTTTATTTGGGAGTGAAAAATGCAGTGTGAAAATAATTTCCTAATTCCAGTGGGAGCTCATTCAGGACTAATGAGCAAAACAAACACTGACCTGAGGAACAACTCCAAGAATTCACCTCAGAAAAAACCGACCTTCAAGTTTTATTAGATTAAGTAAAGTCTACCCCAAACCCAAACTTGAGAGTCTTCTCTTTAGCTGAAGTAACATGGTAATCTTGAAACTTAGATAGGATCTCCAGGTTTCGTTTTTTTTCTTTTTTTCCCTTTAAATGTATTGTATCAGTTTCTGAAATCTTAAGCTGTGCATATTAAGTAAAAGGGAAATGGAATTTTGCCTTCCAATTAAGGGAAGTGATCTCTAACTCTTGAGAAATTCTATCTTGGCCAGGCTGATGTGAAAAAACCAAGTGCCCAGCAGTCTGTGATACCCATCAGTACACCGATAATTCTGAACAAAGAAATTCAATTAAGCATATTCTTCATAGCTTTTGATTGAAAAATCCACTAATAAAATATCTCCTCCTCCTCCTCCTACTAGTTGTAGATGCTAAATACATTCCTGCTTCAGAAGATCGTAGCCTTCCAGGGGCACCTGGGTGGCTCAGTCGGTTAAGCGTTTGACTCCTGGTTTCAGCTCAGGTCGTGATCTCAGGGTTGTGAGATTGAGCCCTGTGTGGGGCTCTGCGCTCAGTGTGGAGTCTGCTTGAGTTTCTCTCTCCCTCTCCCTTGTTTAAGAAATGATGCCAGATTCTCACAGACCTATAATCTGGTCACAACCCACTTTGTACCTCATTTCTTCCCTACCAAACATTAGCAACAGATCATTTACTGAATGCTGACTTACTGTGTGTCAGGTCCTATAGGAGGTGCCTGGAATCCTATAAAACACACCCTACGAGGTAACTAAAGGTATTATCTCCATTTTACAGATCAAAAACTGAGGCACAGAGAGAGCTTAAATAATTTGCCAGAGGTCACAGAGACAGTAAGTGAGGGACCCAGGATTGAAGTCAAGCTGTTTGACTTAGAATTTGTCTCCTAATTCAGCCCACCTCATCTTGTTACAATGATTTTTGATTCACTTTTTGACAGGCTAATGTAGTGATGGACATATCCTAAGGACTCAAAAGATGTTATTTTCATCTCTGTTTTACCTAGCCAAAGGGGCATAAAGGAGTGTAATGAACAAATCTACCTTAAGTTTTAGTTGTTTGGTAGCTCGGTATGAGTCAGACACATAATGAGGTTGCCAAAAAAAGTAATCTTAGGCAACCTTCCTAACTGCTCAATATGGAGAACATGGAAGGTGCCAGTCTGGCTCTGCTCTCAGACAGCCAACCAGACCATTCCTGGAGGTCTGGGCAGTACTCATTATAGAGTCCATCAAGAAACAGAACTCACCCAGTGAAGAGGATGGAGGAGCTAATTGAAAACCCGTGCTAGTGAAGACAGATTTGAAGGAAGTGAGGATGGTTAAGTAGAGGACAGCTGACACTATACGACAGTGATGTCTAGACCCCCTGGGTCCTACTAAACCACAGTCTACAAGGAATGGGGCTCAGACTTGTGTAGGCTGCAAAAGCTGTCCAGGTGATTCTCATATACATCAACACCCAAGAATCACTGCTCTAGGACAGAAGTTCTTAAACTTTAACACATACATCAAAATCTCCTGTAGGGCTAATTAAAGCAGAGTGCCAGGCCCTACTCCTAGAGTTTCTTGATTTAGTAAGTCTAGAGTAGGGCCTGATAATTTGCATTTCAGCCCGTTTCTAGGTGATGCTGGTGCTGCTGGTTCAGGCCCCACACTGTGATAACCACTGCTCTAGACAAAGGCCCAGGATCAGCTGAGCAGATGTTGGATGCATAGGAGTTTTAAACAAATATAATGGTAACACTATAAAATTCGTTATTCACAAATGGAATGGACTGCCTGGTGAGTTGAATCTGGAACAACTGCCCTGTCACTGGAGATACTCAAGCCAGGGCACTGGGAGGGGATGACCCAGGTGATCTCTCTCTCCGGCTCGCAGAGCCCTATGGCACCATGTGCCAAAAGAAAGCTATTATGTCTCTGTTTTCAATAACATTTTCTTCTCCTCAAGCCAAAACACAAACTCAATTCCAAACTCAGTTCTAAGCTTAAAAGTAATGCCCTTAGGGCCCCTGGGTGGCTCAGATGGTTAAGCGTCTGCCTTCGGCTCAGGTCATGATCCCAGGGTCCTGGGATCGAGTCCCGCATCGGGCTCCCTGCTCCTTGGGAGCCTGCTTCTCCCTCTGCCTCTCTCTCTCTCTGTCTCTCATGAATAAATAAATACAATCTTTAAAAAAAAAAAAAGTAATGCCCTTAAAAACAGCATTATAATTCCAACCCAATTCCCTACAAGGTATCCGTAAACCAGGGGATGTTTTTGTAAGCACCAATGGAAAAGCAACAAATCCACTAAAAACCCATCTGTGTCAGTAGGTTTGCTTGTAGAGGTGCACATCTCTGTTCCAGCAAAACAGAGAAAGACAAACTCAGCGTGAGAACAAAGTGTAACTGCTGAAGTTTAAAAACAAATAAACAAACAAAAGAAACAAGTACTTTTTCCAAACCCCATAGCCTGCTTAAAATGTTTCATTCCACACTTTTGTCTAGAACATCATGATCTGTTCACTTATCTTTTAACCAATTTATGGAACAGAAAAAGGTGAGGTAAACGTTGATTGGACTGAAATTACACCCTTAGTTACTTGAAATACTCATTTTGTATTTCATTATAATTATGGCAATTGTGTTTCTGAAACATATAAAGAACAAGACTGTGGGCTGATCAGACTTCTACAATAGAGTACCCAATTATGTACTCAGGAAACTAGTCTAAAGTTGTATAAAAAAAGATCTTAAATATAAATAATGACCTTAATATCTTAAATAGGAAATATCCTATTTACTTATTGCTTGGCCAGCAATGATAGCTAGCTCTTCTGGAGGGTGGGTGGGCTGGGGGAATGGCAAGAACACACAGTACAACTAGATGCAAAAGCCACGCATCAAAATCTGAAATTTTGAAATTTCTGAAATGCGATCTTCCAAAACAACCCTGTTCAGGTTAAAGAGGGACTTTCCACATTCAGCTCAATATACTGGCCCTGCATATCAATACTGAATTGTTTACGTTACATCCATTAAATACTTTTAAAATAGTCTTGAAGTTTTAGTACCCAAATCTAAACTCATGCTTCTATAGTCCCTACATAATTAAAATATCTAAAATAGAATTACCTTGAGAGGGACTTTTAGATTTTTATTTATTTGACATGGGGAGAGAGGGAGGGAGGGAGGGAGAGAGAGAGAGCGCGCGTGCGCACATGAGCACAAGTAGGGGGAGGAGCAGAGGCAGAGGGACAAGCAGGCTCCCCGCTAAGCCAGGAGCCTGATGACGCAGGGCTCGATCCAGGACCCTGAGATCATTACCTGAGTCGAAGGAAGACGCTTAACCAACTCAGCAACTCAGCCACCCAGGTACCCTGAGAAGGACTTTTTTTTATTTATTTATTTATTTATTTATTTATTTATTTATGATTTATTTGACAGAGAGAGAGAGAGCAAGCGAGCACAAGCTGGGGGAGCAGCAGGGAGAGAGAAGCAGGCTCCCACTGACCAGGGAGCCCGACGCGGGGCTCGATCCCAGGACCCCGGATCATGACCTGAGCCAAAAGCAGACGCTTAACCGATGCCCCTAAGAGGGACTTTTAAACAGGTCTTTAAATCAATCATTTCTGTGGAATATGTTTTTGGTAATTTCCACTGTAAATGCCATTTCATCATTAAGCAAAGATTCCCGTATCTGTTCTTCCATTCAATTCTTTGAGCTCTAGATTTCTTTCTCAAAGTCATCAGACTGTATGTTGGAAAAGAGTCAGCATTCCCCATAATAAGATCCTTCCATGAACCTTGAAGTTTTATAGTCACTTACATCACCTTTAAGGTAGGCACAATGTCTGGAAGAAGCAAAATTCTTGGTCTAACATCTTGCCCTACAAGACTTTTTATAAAAAAGACCTTTTATGATTTCTGATCCAAACTATTCATAGAGCTGACCAGAGAGAGGGTTTGAGTTCACTCTGGGGCAGACATGGGTGTGGATCAGAATGGACACAAAACCTTTCTGTGAGTCCCTGAACTAGTGTGGCTTCTTCCGAGGTTTTTTTGGCCAGAGGGATTAGGTCAGGTGATACTCTGGACAGCTGGGGAATGACATTCCCTTGGTCATTTTTCCCCAGAGGTACACCTCATGGTGAGGTTTCCTTAGAGCGTCATCACTGGGGAAATTCCCTGAGGTCAAGGTGTGGATTTAGTCATCCCTGGATTTCCTCAGCACCTGGTTAGAGGGCTCTAGACACAACAGACACTTGGCATGTGGTTAGCAAACAAGAGTGAAGACTGGTTTTTTTGAGAATGGCTGAAAGGCTAAAAATGAAAGAATGCCCTTGGCCTGCCTCTTCCTGTAAGTAAGTCATAGCCCACTCCATTTAGCTTCTTTATTAAGTCCCACTTCAAAGCATCCTGATCACACTCTGAACCTGGGTCTTCCTCTCTGAAATATCAACAGGATTCTGTACAGTTTTATTTTCAGCCTGTGATGTCACAATAACCTACTGTCCTACTATTGCTATTTAAGTGTCCCTCAACTCTGTGAGCGCTCTGAGGGCAAGGACAGATAAAACATTATTGTTTTATAGACCCACGGTCTATGTAGTACTATACCCAAAAGAGATTTTTTTTAAATAATGAAAGAAAAAACAAAACAAAACAAAAAACCCCGTCACTGCTTCTGAAAAGTAAAATAAATCTAGTTACATAAGTCAATTTCTTTTTTTTATTTTAAGATTTTGAGAGAGAGAGAAAATGCACGAGCAAGGGAAGGGGCAGAGGGAGAAGCAGGCTTCTGGAGGAGCAGGGAGCCCGATGTGGGGCTCGATCCCAGGACTCTGGGATCATGACCTGAGCCGAAGGCAGACACTTAACTGACTGAGCCACCCAGGTGCCCCTAGTTATGTAAGTCAAAAATGCATTTAATACACCTAACCTACCGAACATCAAAGCTTAGCCGAGCCAATTTAAACATACTCAGAATACTTAAGTTAGCCTACAGTTGGGCAAAATCCTCTAATGCAAAGCCTATTGTAAAATCAGGTATTGATAATCTCCTGTAATGTACTGAGTACCTGTCTGAAAGTGAAAACCAGAAAGGCTGCATGGGTCCAGCCTGGTGTCACAAGAGACGGGATCAGACCACACAACCACTGGCCCAGGAACAGATGGAAATTCAAAATCCGAATGGGCATTGTACATACTGAATGTGCACTGCTTTCACGCCATCATAAATCAGCACCGTCTGGAACCTGACCAAGGGGGATGCTCTGAGAAGGCACACCCCAGCAACCACAGCCAGTTCCCGGACTCTTCTAATGCTAATCTAATCGTACACCTTCCGTTTTCAAGGAGTTAAGGCAACCTGGAGACAGAGCTAAGTAATTTGAAATTTTAAGAGGCCATGGTGGAGAAAAAGATGTGTTAGCAGAGGAAGGGAGCTGGCTCTCTCTCTCGGGGGTGCAGGAGAAAGAATGCAGATGCTAACTGAGCTCTGCTCAGTAATGTGTAATGTACTTTTCTTCTCTGGCCCCCTAGCAAAAACCCTGGGTAAAAGCTACATCATGGATGCTTTGTAACACTGTCTGCTTTGGGGGAATCAAAAGAAATAGTGGAGCCCGGCTTCAGAGGTGGGCAAGTACATGCTGAGGACAGAGGGTGTCCACAGAGTGACATGAGTCACAGTAAAAGTACAAAGAAAAGTGGCTGAGGGAAAAGAGACCAAGAGGGAAGAACTAATTTAAAGCAGCAGGTGAAAACTCCCCCTTAAGGGTTAGGAATTGTATAAATTTGTAACTGACTCACACAAAGTACAAAGCAACACAAGTTTTAAAGATGTATTTGCATTCAGTACTCTTAAATGTATTAATTAAGAATGATTAGGATTCACTCATTTGGCCTTTGGAACCTGAAGGGTCTTTAGCCCCAAGTACTGATGTGTTGATGCAACTTTATTTCTGCTTCCCTGCACTCACCGGTAGGTGGTTTCTGGAAGGAGGTCTTTTATAACATGGGTGGTGGTATTGCCCACGGTGATGCTAGCGTCTCCAAGATCAATATTGTAAGCAAGAATTTCAGATCCATTATTGCACGGCTCTTCCCAGTTCAGTACAAGGCACACAAAAGGTGAATCAGGGTAGGCATTGAGGGTCTCCTCTTCCAGGACACAGAGAGTGGAGACAGGGTCAGGGGCAGATGCTGGTGTCTGGCAGAGGACAAGCTCACTATACGGCCCTGCTCCAGCTTGATTGACAGCCTAAAAAGACAAGAACAAGACAAAGTCCACATTACCCCAATGTAAATTCTAATGCCACCATGTTAGGTGCTGTCACATAAACGTAACAGTACACAACTTACTTCTAGAAACATGAGTAGAAATAAATCTCAGAAAATGTTCACTTTAACAACCACTTTCCCAAAAAATGCTAATGACAACTTCTCTGTTAATAAAGCAGAAGATTATATCACCATTGTCACCTTTTATGAAAAATAATTTTAAAGTTAACACTTTGTATTTGCACAGCCCACTTCAGGTTATATGCTGTCTTGTGACATCCTCCCAACAACTGTCAGGGGTAGGCAGTAAATGGCAAGTATTCTTCTAGAGTTTTCCATGTGAACGATAAACTCCTATCTGAAGTCAATTTTCAGCCCTTTCTGATTTTACTGAGAGCAACAGCTGAGACCTTCATTAGTCACTGCTCTATCAAATACTTATTCACTCGGTCTCCAGGGCCATACTCTCGTTTCCACTTACCTTCCGCTGCTTCTCAATCACCTCTGCCGGATGCGACTTATCACCTGGATCTCTCAACACTGGAGGCCACCAGGGCTCAGGTCTTAGACACCTCCTCTTCTTTTTTTTTAAATCTCTGTTCTAACTCTTCGAGATCTCATCTTATCTTGGAGGTAAATGCCATTTATATCATATCTCAGGGATAAATGCCATATTATATCCTAATGCCATTTATAGCCTACTCCCAAATTTACTTGTGTAGCTCAGACCACTGTCTTGAATGCCAGCCCAGTATATATCCAACTGCCCTCTGGACATCTCCACTTGAACGTCAAATAGGCATCTCAAACTCAAGTGTCCGCAGAGCTCCCTCATCTCCACCCCATCCCTCTTCACCAAAAAAACCCCACTGCACCTGCTGTAGTCCCTCTCATCCCTCAGGTTGTTCAAGTCATATCCCTGAGACATCACTGGACAGCTTTCTTCCTCTCATACCCCAATCCAGGCCACCAGCATATCTTGCACCAAAGCCCGGTCCAACATATTCAACTCTCATATGGCTCCTGTAATGGCCTCCTACCTGGTATGTGGGTGTCAGCCCTTGCCTGATACTCTCCATCCACAGCAAGCACTGGGATACTGCTCGTATCCCTTCCACGGCCTCCCACCATATTCAGAATAAACTTCAACGTCCTCACAAAGCCTGCAAGATCCTATCTGATCTGCTCACCACCACCACCCTCCCCCCAAAACCCACTGCCACTCTGACTTTATCACCTACCAGTCTCCCTCTCACTTGCTCTGCTCCAGCCTCACTGGCTTCCTCGCTGTTTTCATAGGGACACCAAGTCTGCTCCTGGCTCAGGGCCTTTGCAGTTTGCTGCCCTTTCTGTCCAGGAAGCTTTTTCCCTAGACACCTGCAGGCCTTCTCTCAAGGGCTGCCTTTCGGTGAGCCCTTTCTGAACACCGCATTTAAATTTGTAGTCACCCTACCCCACCCCCACCCACTGTGATCCTCCTCATTTCCTATTTCCCTTCTTTGCTTTATTTTCCATCATAGCATTTATCACCACCATAGGGTATATTTCATTTAATTACTCCCTGATGAGAATGTAAGTTCTGTAAGGGCGAAGCTGTCTGTTTCACTCACTGCTGTATCCCCAGCAACTAGAACAATACCTGGTACAGAAGATGTAGTCAATGCATGTCATTAAACATGTATTTTTTTCCTTATAAAGAGAAAAACATTTAGCAGACTCCTTACAAACGTGAATGTACTCTAAAATCTAGTTCTCATTTACTTCATTGAAGAGTTTATGAGGACACATTACAAAACTAAATGAAAGTAGTCCGAGCTCTTAAAGGTTCAAAACAAAAGTTATAACTTTATGTTTATTTTTTAAAGATTTTATTTATTTGAGAGAGAGAGAGAGAGAGCGCGCGAGCATAAGTGGGGGGAGGGGCAGAGGGAGAAGCAGACTCCCCGCTGAGCAGGGAGCCCGATGCGGGACTCGATCCCAGGACCCCAGGATCAGGACCTGAGCCGAAGGCAAAGGCTTAACTGACTGAGCCACCCAGGTGTCCCTATAACACTTACGTATTACTGAAGTTCAGAGCATTCATTTGCTAACAAATCACTTTTGAAACTCTACTGTAGTATTTGTCGTATCTAGTCCTATTTCATGACAATACTTCAACTCTTTTTGGTAAAATTTTAAAACTCAAAAAGCATAGTGAAGTTCTTTCCTGTGGTGGCAGACAGTTCTTTATTTATATCCTGCCTTGTTCCCAAAACAGGAGTGTAGCACATATTTTGTAACCTTTTCCCAATGACTCAGCACTGCTATTATAAAGATCAGATAATGTGCTGTGACCCTGACTCACTGACAAAGAGTTAATTATGTCCCAGGTGCTCCATTCAAGAAGGAAGGAAGGTGTATAACAAAAGAGTTTAATCAGAATGTTTATGATAAAGCAGGCTTCAGAATTCAACAAAGAAGTCTCAGTTGATCTGAAAATTAATTTACGAAGGGAATATTTTCTCCAAAGAGGTCAGAGACACTGCTACGTTGATGGACTTGTAATAAGCAATTTGATTGATCACTTAAATCAGGTGGAAACCTAAATCTGGCATCTTTGCTTCTTAATCCATTTAAGTCTAAACATGTGTGAAGACAGACTTCTCCAAGGTCAAGAACCACATCGGACTAATCTTTGTACCTCACCTCTTGATCATTCTGATCATCCTTTGATTCTGGCACAAAGTCATGCTCAAAAAATGTTACTAAGCAAATGGAAAGAAATAGACAAAGAACCCTGTTTTCTTAGGACAATAGGGCTTTACAGAGGGGGTAAAAATAACTTATCTGAGTCCATAAAGTAAAAGTAAACTCATGACTGCTGTCACTTTGAGGGGTTAGGCTAGGAGCCAACCAACTGTTCTTGATGTTATTCTATTTGGACTCCTGAGTCAAAGCTTACAGCTAACCAGCCTTGTTAATGGTCACTGGGAAGCGGGAGGTAGATCCTGTAATCTAATGCAGACTAGTGCAAATCACTCTAATGTTTGTATCTGGCTCCATTTAACCACCAGCATATCCATCATCTGTCTTTTTTAAGCATCTCTCCCACTGAAATGTGCATGTCGGGAGAATTCAGACAGAAGGAACCTTCCCCAAGGAGCTGTGACCCCTTTGCCTTGGACTTGGTCATTTATTCAGTGAATTCACAAGCAAGACATTAGGGTGGTGAGAAACAGAGTTATGCAAAATTGGTTTTTCTTCTTATGTTGCAGACCTCCTAGAAAAGCAGAAATTAATTATAAGATACCAAAACAATTACATTTATTTGTATTTAAAAGGACTTTTTCCATATCATCCCTCGATAGCCTCCATCACAGGCCTTTGAGTAAGCTCCCCAGTGTCTCATGGAACACCAGTGTCTATGAGTAACATCTGAGTAGTGTCCACCTACCTGTAGTCTACAGCAATATTGTGCAGCAGGCAACAGATCCCTTATCTCAAAGCCGGTGTCTGTCCCATGATAAATGAGTTCTAAGGATTCTTCATCTTCTCCCCATTCCAACCTGTACCCTGAGATGTCGGCACCAGAGCTCTCAGGACTCTGGAAAGCAGAAATTCGCATGGTTAATGTCACTGAGAAGAAAATCCTATGATGTTCATGTTCGACTAACTGAACTGGGGAAAAAGAGCAACATGCCCCTGCAGATTTCAAATACAAAAGAAAGACGTGAAAGAGATACTCAACTTCCTCTCAATTGCGACAAGTGAGAAAATGTCCATAACTCTGAATGATATAAGCAAGTGCCAAGGGAGATTAATGTGTAAAAATCACTTACATGTGAATTTTAGCTTTGCAGGTTCCTCACAACTTGCATTTGGGGGCAGACAAAGTAGAAGAAACAGGAGTTGATGCAGAACACGCATCTGACTTACCTCCCAACTCACTAGGACACATCCATCAGGTGTAAAAGAAATACAAGGTGCTTTGCACTGTCCAGGAGGCCCGGCAGCAGTGGTAATTTCTGAGACATCAGAATAGGGGCCATACTGAAAGAGAAGAACACACACAGGCCTGTATGTATGCTGTGCACACACATGTGTATGTGTGCATATGTAAGGGCTAGGTTAACACCAGCATCAGTCCAACTGATTAAAAAATATTACCTAGTGGTTTTCACTCCCAATTGAATGTGTGTAAAGTTTTTTTCCTACATACATTCCCTGAATGGTAAATGTTTACTAATAATAAAGTATGTCATTTTATTCCAAAGGATCACAAAGTTGGTTTACCATTTTTCCTTTATTCTGATATCAGAAATAAAAACACGCTGATTTTTGACACAACAGAGCATTCTAACATTTCCCACAGAACATCAAAGAAAATGAAATCAGATGTACACCGCAGTTTAATTTTCAACACACAAAAATCTACTTGAAATTGGTTATCAAATTCTAGGTATTTGTTCTAGTTATTGGTATTTTCCATTTTGAAAATGAATGCTCCTGTTAACATGTTCTCAGCATGACCCCACCATTTCAACTATTTGAAGGTTTATACTGCACTCCTCTTTTCTTTATACGGCCTTCGGTGATCACACTACTCAGAGCCAACCGCCATTATTTCGAGAGAACCATAATCACCCAATTTAATAGGGGAATTTGTGATACCACAAATAGTTTGGGCAAAGAATACAATAAAATAATTTCCAGGCTACTGAAACATATGACTATGCTTTTCCAAAATGGGAAAAAAAGATTAAAAAAAAAAAAACCAACAACCAAAACACCACTCAAATTTTCCAAGACGACTTGCAAATACACTGGGCGGGGGGTGGATGGGAGAGAGGCTCTATGGAACAGACCTCAGAAGCTGACTACAGTCAGATGTGTGGTTAGCTTTCAATAGAACAGGAATAAACTGAGGCTGATGACAATTTTTTTTTAGATGATAAATTAGTGAAAGGAGACAGAAAGTAAGACTCAGAGGCACAGAGCTGCACATTTATCTTTGTTATGGCGGAGATGCCCTGAACAGCAGACGGGAAAATGAGCAAAAACAACAGCACAACAGTTTCTGCAGCATCTGTGGTCATCCCCTTCCATGCTCTTTTTGGTTATAGACGTTCAGGTGCATAAGCTTTCTTATCTTCTTGTCAAAACATTTTTGTTCAATTTTACACTGGTCTTTTTTTTCTTTTTAAATTTCAATAGTTGTGCTGTGTCTGAAATTCCTTCCCAACTGGGAATTAGAAGGAATCCAGCTCCTGCTAAAGGCCTGCAATCCTATTTTAGGACAAATGTTTTCACCACTGAGCGTGGCTAGCGGAGGAGATGGACTGGCGACCGACATGTTCCCCTCTGCCATGCTCGTGCAGGACTACTGAGAATGAGAAAAAGTCACCAACAACTTCGTGCTGCTGTTGGTTGTGCTTTCTTATTTTTAAAAATCCCATCAATGAATTCCATCTATTTATTTGTATGGAACTCAACTGTACAAATCATGAGTATGCCTGGGGGTCTGTAGGAGCAGTCTGCACCAGAAAGCAGACTGTATCTGGTTACCTTGCTCTTATCGTGAGCAATCTACCCCCAACCCACATCACTCTGCAATTTAAAATATGGGTATAATACAGACATAGACTTCCAGTCTGATAGGCCACCTCGACACCTCCCAGAGGAACAGCAGAAGACAGGGCCAAGAAGAGCTCTCCAGTCTTCACTGGAAACAAAGCAAAAACAAGAAGCTGGACTCCCTGCCCTCTACCCCACTCTAGTTCTGAAAACTGACCTAAGATACTGCTGGGTCATTTAGACAATATGGTAAAGGACTTCTTATGTAGACCTAATTTCCCATAACTGATTAATACAGTCAACGAGTGAGTAACGAAATTATCTTTAAAACAACCAAGAGCATCTAAAGGGTGATGTTCTTATTAACCTTGAACTCTTTCTTAACAGAATGATATGAGGGGGCGCCTGGGTGGCTCAGTCGGTTAAGCGTCTGCCTTTGGCTCGGATCATGGTCCCAGGGTCCTGGGATGGAGCCCCACTTCGGGCTCCCTGCTCAGTGGGGAGTCTGCTTCTCTCTCTCCCTCTACTCCTCCCCCTCCCCTTGCTTGTGCTCTCTCAAATAAATAAATAAAATCTTAAAAAAACAGAATGATACGAGGACAAGACAAAATTTCCAATGCTGGGTCAATAGGAAATCACAATAATATATCACTTCAGAAAAGAGATTTTACATATGCTACTTTAACGGTTGTCAAGGCTGGACAGGCACTGCTGAGGAATTTCAGGAGGGTGGATAGGGAAGTTAGAACCTTGTATTTTGATTATGGCGTACAAGCTTGTACTCACCCCTCCATCATTCAGAGCCCTCACCCGGAAACGATACATGGTTCCGGGGAGCAGGTTGCCAACAGTGCACTCGAGCTCTGGCCCGTGGTACACCTCGGAAGCTACATCCTCAGGTTCTGTCATCTCCACACTGTACTCCGAGACCTGGTCGCAGCCACTTTCTGAGGCAGGAACATCTGGGAATGGAGAATGCTTTTCATCTTAGAACATTTTTGTGCCTCCAGTTGACCACGTCACACCTGGTTACCCACCAGGTTTGCAAAACGTCACGTAGTCACGTGACTGGTCCTCAGTATCTCTCTTACAGGGGAGCCGTTCTCTCCCCGCCAAAAGAGAAGAGATATGGAGGAGCTTCTGAATGATATTATCTGTACTTTCCAAAGCAAGTACATTTAAGTACATTTAATTATATTAATAGAATAATTTGAAAACAATAAAACCATTAGGGAAATGTCTTTACACTCTACGGAAAGCAAGGTACATTAGAAAATCTCTTGGACTTAAAATCAAAGGTCCCATTAAATCAAGATAAATGACCCAGAGTTGGTAAACTATTTTATTATGTGGTAGACTTAAGTGGTGGGGAAAAAGCAGTCAGAGTTCTGCAGGTTTATATTTGCAATTTTACATGCTGTAAACTGCTGACACAACAGGAAATGCTCATACAGCTTGAATCAATACCACAAAGCGTCAGGGCCCACCGGACGAAAGAATTAGACATTACCTTACAAACCACCTCTCGCTTTCATCTCTAAATTGAGCACAACTTTGCTTTTATGAATAAAGTTGAAAAATTCCTGAAAAAGACTGGCTGCTCTGCAAGATCTTCTAGAAAGTGCCCCCTGAAGGACAGAGGATGCCCACCCAGCATGTGTGGCACCAGAAGGCACGGGAGGAAGAGCGACAGAGCACAGGAGAACATGAACCCCAGCCAGCACACATTCAACAGAAAATGGACATTTTCAACCAAAAACACTATGGTTTTTAGAAGACTGCCGACCTAGTAACAAAGCATTAAATCCTAGATTCAATCTCCAATTGTCCCAGTTGTCATTGTCAATGTGAAGATTTATTTACTCACCCCACTCTAAGTGGACTTCTTTGTGCTTTGGTCGACCCAAGACCCTCGGTGGTCGACACTGACCCGGTGCAATGCTTAGCGTGCGAGCAGGGAGACTTTCGGAACACTGCAGGAGAGACACCGGTGAGAACCATCTCTTAGTTATTGTGAATTCACTAGACCTCTACATGCCAGGCAAATTCTACCCTCTAACTGAACATGCTACCAAAAGGGGGTTACATGTTGAATGTGTACACATAATTTTTTTTGCTCAAAAAATCTTTAGTCCAATTGAAGAAGTAAATATATTAATATATAAGACTTGAAAAAATTAGGAAATAATTCAAGACATTACTGAAGTACAACGAGGGCAAGAATTCCCATCTTTCTCCCTCCCCTCCACCGAAGAAGAGGTACAGATTTGCAAAACTGGATTTGGGTTTTGGGTAAAGCAAACAGAAAACTTAAAAAAAAAAAAAAAACCCACAAAACTCAGACAAGGTGGTGGATCACCATAATGAAGAGGAGGGCAAGGGGGGGAAGATAGGAGGTGGGGGAAACTAAATTCTTGGAGGTAAGTGTCCAGGATGAGTGGGTGGTAGAGAAACAAAGGCTGGAGGAGCTCCAAGTGGAGAGTATCAACATGGGTAGGCTGGCTGTGTTCTCTTACACTTCATCCCATCTTTTCCTGCACTATCATTTGAATTTTGCTCTATCCTACTCTTTGATTTTGCTGAAGTCTGAGCTCAGATTTTTGACGCCATGCCCTACTTGTGTACACATAATTTTTATGCAACAAGACCTTCCCTCGTGTGTATGCGCGCATGTGTGTATGTGAAGTGTGACCGTATACTGCATATGGCACTGGTAAAAATGGTATCTGAAGTCACATTCACAGACATGGGTTGTCTGTTCTAAGCACACAATTACTTTCCTTTAAACCAAAATCAGAGATCCTTCACAAGGACAGAAGAGAACACAAAACAACAGCTGGATGAAATTTTTAAATGGTGCCATAAATGGCTAACCATCCACATACAGAGCAGAAAAGCAAATAAATTCATTATTAATCAACTGAGTGTGACATTAACCAGCAGGTTCTGTTAATGCTAAAATAAGTAGGCCTTCTTTCTGTAGGATCTGGTTGTGTAAGGCTGGTGATGTAGAAGTTGACGGTCTTTCTGAGACAGGAGAAAACAGGGCGGCAGCGGGGTGGGGGGTGTCGGGCATGCAGCTCAATCAAACTCATTACTCTTCCTGAGAAGAAGTGTTGCAGAGGAGATGGACTCCATACATTCAAGCAGCACAGCCTCTGTGCCACGCCTCACACACAGGAGGTGCCTGGGGACAACTGGTGGCTTTGAAGTGGGTATATCCCACCCTGGGGAAGCATTCCAGAGAGCTCTGGCTCTGGAGAGTGGTCTAACTGGACCCCCTTTTCACACAGTCTCTCTCTCCCGTATACGGGTAGTCTAGACATCACAGTACCACTATCCTTGCGGGGGAGAAAGAGAACAAACACAACAACACTGGAGGTATGCTGACAGCAAAGCTAGGCACCGTAACGGCACGCGTTCTTGGGAAAAATAAACCCAGCACAGGGCCCTAAGCCACCATCTCTGTCTCTCTCTCAGGATGGTTTCAAACCATAGTGTTAAATAGCCCTACAATGAAAATGGCTTTTTACTACCTTGCCTTTCACGCACTTTCTGAATATAAGTTAAAGCCATTTACACAACTATCTGATTTCTAGGGCACTCCCTGTGTATTTATGAGGTTATTTTGAGCGTTACGAGAACACGGTGTGGTTGAAACCAAGGCTCCTGACATGTTACCTGGCTGGTCTAAGGTCAAATAAAGAGCAGACAATAAGGAATACGCTGCTGCCTACAGTTGTGTAAGTTGGGCACTGCACAACTGCAAAGGTGTCTATTCAGCTCTGTCATCATAGATTTATACAGTTTTTGTAGTAATTTTCCAACAGATGGCAGTAAAGTACCTTGGGGAAGGTGTATCTCATTCTCACAAAATTGCCAGATGTAGTAACAGCACAGCTGTACACGAGGTCATATCTTTTTGACTTTAAATTCTCTGCTTTTCTATCATTGCAATAACGGAGGTTCCTCTCAGTTAGCTAATATGAATGTCAGGCAACATTCAATTTTCAGCTGTCACATGTGATCATGCCAAAGTCTTCTAAGAAATAACTAAGTGACAATTGTACCTGACAATACCACGATTCAGCTGAGAATCATCGGGGCCTATCTTTTTTGTCCTCTAAAGCACAATTTAAAAAACTCGAGAGTTTTCATTTCCTGATGTGATACCGTGGCGGGTCGCATTACCACGATACATTCTGAAATAGGAATTTTATTCAGACGGTATGGATCGGTTGTCTGAACTTGACCCAAGAAGTTTACTTTTATGCCAAAACAAAACCAACCTGACTGTGTCCACCAGTACTGATGCAGCATGCTCGGAGTTTGTACAAAGTGCCTGGTTTCAAGTGGGTGAAAGTGTATTCCGTAGCCGATCCACTGTACGCCACTTCCCACTGACTCGCTGTAAGACAAAACTCAGGTATGAGGGCGCCTGGGTGGCTCAGTTGGTTAAGCGACTGCCTTCGGCTCAGGTCATGATCCTGGAGTCCCGGGATCGAGTCCCACATCAGGCTCCCTGCTCAGCAGGGAGTCTGCTTCTCCCTCTGACCCTCTTCCCTCTCGTGCTCTCTATCTCTCATTCTCTCTCTCTCAAATAAATAAAATCTTAAAAAAAAAAAAACAAAAACAACTCAGGTATGAGTTCATGCCTTCTGTAAAAATGTCACAGTATCAACCACTACTACTGGGAAAAAGCTCCAAGTGGTTACCATGAGAACCAGCATCTCCTAGTCTTTTTTTTTAAATAGCCAAGGGCCCTCTTTCCATTTCCTTCACGAAGTTAAATATTTAAAATCCGATGGAATCATTTTTAATACTTAGTACTACAGGCTAGACTACTTAATACCACCATTATTACATTTGCTGACTATGAGGTTTGGATGCTGGAAACCACACAAAATCTGTAGTGGGTACGGGGAAGGGTGGGCAACAAGCGGCAACAGAGGGCAATGTCAAGCAAGCTGTGAACCGGTCGTCGAGGGGGAGGAGGCCTCGGGGGTCAGCTGGGTAGGGGGAAGGCTGCTGGGCAGTCTGGGACATGCCGAAGAGTCTCTCCTGCTCTCATCTGCTGGGAGGTCACGGTAAGTGAAATCCTCCTGTTATATACGGTGTCCTTTGGGAGCAAAATCTGCTGTCTTCATGGACCTCACTTAAAAGACAGACATGGCTGGGAGGGTGACAAATTAAAGATGAAGCACTCAGTGTGACCTAGTTATCTGACCACTTCTGGGGGTTAAAGAAAGCAAGTGGGGCCGCCCAAGGGATCTGGTGCCTGGTGAGGCCAATGTAACCAGGGAGAAAGGGTCGGGGGCTGCTTCACCAGGCACGCGCCTCACAAATCCCAGTGGCTGGCTGTTCTCCCTCCTCTTTGTAGCTCTCTGCAGTGGCTCTGCTGCCAGAGGACTATTTCACAGAAGGCCTTTCTCCATGAGGCTGTTTTAAGGAAAATAGTTTTACCCTATCCCATGATATCTTACTCAAGTAACCTTCAAGTAATCTTTCCCCGGCTCCTTGGCAGGACGGATTTCCCATGAAGTCACAGGCACCAGGGCCAAGGGTGGGGGGATTAGAAAGCAGTATTCTGACACTGCTGGTTAAAAACCCGTGAAGGGGCAAATGGGAACGGGAACAACAGAAGGGGTTCAATTAAGCACCTACTTTATGTGCTGGCAAAACTGTTCACTTTTGTAGAGAATGGCATCTACTTCTCATTTGGTATCAGTGGTCAAGAGAGCCACAAGAAATTCAAAACATACTTAGGTTTTCACAAGGAGCCACCGCATACACCTGACTTCTCTCCTAGGGAGGTTTTCTAATGTAAGAAACTAAATCAAATTTTTAGGCCAGAATATAGTTTTATGTCCATCAGCACAGCTGATGCCCATCTCAAAACATTCTCATGTTTTTAGTTTAAAAGAGAAGCTGATTGACATGAAAACCAAAGTACTCCAGGTGGCTGAGGTACAGAATAAAAGACAAGCACACACCTGTGCTGCCTGTCTGTAAAAGTCACTGTTAACGCTCTTTCTTTTTTTTTTTGCCCTATGCCTTAAATCACTTTTTTTTTTTTAAAATGAGTGGTTAAAGGGATTATCAGAGTGGTAAGATATGTCATTTTTAAAGTTCTGATGACTATACTTTTTCCTACTAAAGCCTTATGAATTTTATTAGAAAAAAAGATCTAAGAATTTTTTAAAAGGCACTATTTAAGGAATTCAGTCTCTAACACTGTACTACTCTAATCCACATAGTGTGACAGGGATGAATAATCTGACTCAGATGTCACAAAGACGGAAAGACATTTGCTAAACTTGACATAAAAGTGTGACACTGTCACTAACTCACGATACTATGTTTTGTTTGCTCTCACTGTACATGGGAATTTGTAGATTATCGCACTCATTTGCTGTCTCCACCTTATCCTTCCTGCTGATTGCTTCTGACAGTCTTCTGCTTGTAAGAATTTCCAGAAAAAAGGTGCCAAGAATGGGGATGAAAATGTAATTATTCTATTAATTAGGACCACTGGTTTAAAGCAACGATGTGGAAAATTTAAAAACATGATAAAAATGTACCTTTTAAGCGTACTCTGATCCCTGATGCTGTGTGTAAAAATGTGATTAAGGTTTATTTGCTGTAGTATCACTATCATGAGAATTAATGGCTGCGCACTATGCCCCACTATGACTATACAGATGCTCATCATATTAGATAACAGGGGTTGCTCCTGAATTTGAGTAAAATGATTTCCCAAAACTTCACCTTCAGAATTTCCATCAGTAATCTCCAGCAAGTACTTGAGTATTTCCGAACCACCATTGTCCTTTGGAGGATCTGGAAAGTAAGCAAATGCCTTATTAGTTATGAAAGGGCATCGATTTTTATCGGCAAATATCATTAGAACACAGAAAGTTACTTAACATAACTGCCTTAATTCTGGATTTAAGTAAAAGGTAAAATCATTACTGTATTATTCTTGGAAAACAAAAGAAACAAAAACATCAAGAAACCCAGAATGTGCTCAGATTATTCAAAGTTCTATAATCTAAGTGTTATTTAGTGAAACGAGCAAAATTCAAAATATGAATTGATTTTTCTAAGAGTTAAGTTAAAATAAATCTACTTTGAGAATTCTGAAGCCTGTTCTTCAATATTCAGTAACTTTTATATAAGGTGAAATATATATTTCTTTTATTATTATTTTATTCTGTAGTTCACTTAGGTTACCAGTGACCAGATTCTTTTGAGATGGAGAGGAAAGGAAAGAAAAGTGCAAAATTTACTGACAAGATAAATAAAACATCAGAATGTAATAATCTGTTCCATCATAGTTTGCCACTAAGCATACTGTATATCCCAAGTGAACCTGATATGCAGCCGAAGTTGTGGATCACTAAGAACGTGCACCAAAGAGGTGGTTTGAGGAACGGGTGTGGACTTTGGGTATTTACTCCACTGCTAACTCTGTGCCTGCAAGTTTTCTTTTCTGAGCAGAAAAATACCTTGCATTATAATTTTCCAAGACTATGCAGAATTTTACCTCTACTGTCAGTCTGCCACTTCTATATTGTGGATATAGATTTAGGAACTTTTCTTCCCTTCTTTCACTTGGTATTTGCATTAATGTATACACATTTCAGTAAGAAGATATTTAAAACAACAGTAATGAAGTTAAATATTATAGCATATAGCTAATCAAAGTAAACATTTAGTATTTATGGGATTTTCTAGGATTTTCTGAGAAAAAAGCTTTACAATCTGGCAAAAAGCACACCTAGATTTTTAGTTTCTCTTAATCATATCCATTTACCAAGGAAACAGATATCCTAATAATTCTGCCTCAAAATTATTAGGTAACTTGATACAGTTTTATGTCTTGATGGTTGATCCTCCAATAACAGTTTAAGAGTAATTTATTTTTTTAAACAAATATTTAAGTAATCACTACACCCGACCTGGGGCTCAAACTCATGACCCCAAGATCAAGAGACGTATGCTCTTCCCACTCAGCCAGTGGGAACAGCCCCAAAGGTTTAATATTTTAAGTTCCCTTTACATTACTTGGCTGCCAGGTAAAATCTTATTTTAAATTTCTCCTTTTATTTTTTGCCTTTCAGGTAGCTATTATGACACATTAGTGATAATTATATACATCGTAATAGTTTTACATATAATTGCAAATGTTTATCAACATTCTAATGACATTCTTTTGAGTTTTATTTATTTGAGAGAAAGGGAGAGTGGGCGCACAAGTGTACATGGGGGAGGGGGAGGGGAGGGGGAGAGAGAAACTCAAGTGGACTCCGCACTGAGCACAGGGCCCAATGCCGGGCTCAATCTCACGACCCTGAGATTACGACCTGAGCCGAAACCAAGAGTGGGAGGCTTGACCAACAACTGTGCTACCCAGGTGCCCCTCTAATGGCCTTCATTTCACTGAAATAATCGATGTTGCAGAGGTGAGCCACAATATCCTTCCACTCCATACCTCCCAAACACCACATAACTTCAATATGAAAAATTACTGAAGTTCAAGACTTCTGGTTACATACAAGCAACAACAAAAACTAAAGTTTTCCTAGTTCTTCTTAACTTGAACATTCTGTACGTCAAAATTTACTTATGATGACATACCTAAAGTCTGAAATTTATTTTCAGCATTAATTTTATAAATCAATTTTTTACCTTAAGTATCACTACCATTTGGTAAGGGCAAGCTACTGAAGAATGAATATATATTCAGAGATTACTCCATTCAAATCAGTAATATATTAAAAAGTATAGGAGGAAAAATACAGGAAAAATCATAAGTAAAATGCTCTTAAAATTGTCCATTTTACCAGTTGGTGGAATTCTCTGAATGTTTCTCATTCATATATTCCAAATCTGTAGAACTCCCACAAATAATACCTTTTATTTCTTATTTTGGTTTGTCACTCCTGAAGTTAATCAGTTTTTAAAAATCTGTCAAAAATAAGCAACAGCACCAGTAGCAAAACATACCCCATTTGACACTAAAGCCATGAGATGTAACTGGTCCTTTAATGAGGGGTCTTGTGGGAGGCCCAGGCCGGTCAGGGCTTGTCGTACACACCAGAACTTCACTTGGACAACTCTTCCCTTCCACATTAGAAGCAGTCAGCTATAATACAACCGAAAAAATATTAACATGCTTTAGATATCGGGTATTAAAGAAATGGGGACTTTTTAAAAAAAGATTTTATTTATTTGAGAGCGCATGCAAGAGAGAATGCACAGAGAGAGGGAGAGGGACAGCCGACTCCTGCTGAGCAGGGAGCCCAATGAGGGACTTGATCCCAGGACCCTGAGATCATGACCTGAGCCGAAGGCAGCCACTTAACCGACTGAGGCCCCCAGAAGCCTCGAAATAGGAACTTTTGAACATGATGAGATCAAGGCATCTGTAAACTCACACAGACAGACACACACATACATTTTCTCTCTCTGAATCTCAAACAACTGATTTACAAGCGTTTCCTTCATGAGGTACTTATTTTCCATGTAGTTAGCTATGAACAATTAAAAATAAAACAATATAGGTGGGTTTTAGTGAAAGACATTTTACCCTTTCAAGAAGGCATAAAACAAAACCAGTATGTTACCCCCTGGTTCTTACTGTTTTGCAGAAGGAAAATATGGGGAGGGGAAAACAGGTAAAAATACCCTTATTTATTTAAGAGGAGGGCAATGCCACCATGTGGAGAAATGCTAGCAGCATCCCTATGTCCTCAGAGCCGGCTCCAAACAACAAGCATTTGTGAAAAATCAGAAACTATCATTTTCCTCCAATAGTCACACACTTCACTTGATTATCTGACAGCTATTTACTGAATGACTACTAAGTGTCAAACACCATTTGTTCCCCAAATAAGAGAAGGAAGGGAAGACTCAGAAGACAAGCTTCTCTCTCCAAAACGGACACATCCTAGCAGAACGCACAGCGCTGTGCACAGATCAACAGCACTGCAGCAGAGAATGCCTCCCACCGCTTGGCTTTTTCTCTTAACAGCTGCAAAGCTCCGTTTTTCCTTACAGTGCAGAGTCCCATGGTGACATGAAGGGTGGTGAGTCATGACCAAAGCAATGCCTAAGTAGGGAGGGAGCGGGTAATGGAAGAGAAAAATAAAAACAGCTGAGGAAAAAAAACAGGCAGAAGAGCAAAGGCAGAGGGAGAGTGAAAGGGAAATCGAATTAGAAGGAGAAACATGGAAGGCCAAGGTGTGAAGTGTGGGGGAGAGACAGGTGCACGGAGCAGTCAGTTTGGGTGCTCCCGGCTGAGGGCTCCTGGCCACGCCGTAATGCGAGTTGTTCCAGCACAGGACAACAGTTTCCTCTCTCAAAACCGGGTTTTAAAATTAAAGTACGGTGTGCCTGTTAAGAAGTGTTACTTTAAAAATGTAAAGTGCGGTGAACCTTAAAAATCTTTTAACCTATGGAGTCCATTTGAAATGGTAAATGGGTAAAACATGAAATGGCTGCTTTTTTAAGCAGTTCAGGTACCGAAATGACTGACTCACCCTGAATTTATACTGTGTGCTTCTTTTGAGATTTTTCACAGTACAGGTTAAGTCCTCTCCAGTGTATTTTGGGTGGAAAAGGTTATCCTGCAAAGGCAAAGTCAGAAAGAAACATCAGCACCATAAAATCTGGGCATTATTAAATACCTTTGTGTTTAGGATTTTTCTATTGCCTCTCTCTATCACCACCAGTGGCCAGAGGTCTGGCAGGGATGGCAAAAAAGAGTATCAAGAGTCCACGGTGCTGTGGATAGTGCTCTAGCTCTAAGTAGTAATTTAACTTTATCTCATTGTAGTTTCTCCTGGGTCTGCTGAACTTTATTGTGAGGCTAATACTAATGTGAATGAGAACAATGCTCTCCCCTTGAGAGAATGCAAATCTGCTCTGGAACAGACACCACCATATGCTTTCCTCACAGAGCAAACTTCTCCTGGTGACTCAATAAGCATTTTAAACAAAGGATTACACCACCAAGTAGTGCTATGCGACAAAGCGGTATGTACTGTAAAAGAATGTATTTAACGTTTTTCTGAGAAAAGCCTCTTCTTTTGAGGTCTTCACTGTGTAGCTACAATGTGCTAGGTAATGAACTGTGGCTGAGGTTTCTGACCACACAGTGTCCTCTTCTGGCCAAAGAAGAAAGGACAGTCTGGATGGGAAAGGCATGATCGTCTAAGAGGATTAAGTATCCCCCTAAAAGCTGAACGTACAGAATTCATTCATTAGTATTCTCAATCACGCATCGCTCCATCCATCCATCCATCAATGATTACACCAGCACCTTCTAGGCCTCGGCCTTCCTTCCGCGTTCTATGGGCTCAGCATGGCCCAAGAACAGACAAAGCCTTGCCCACCAGAAACTTCCATGCCAGGTGCAGACGGTGATTAAAAAAATAAAACCTATATATAAATATGAAGCATGTCATGTGGTGTTAAGGGCAACGACAAAGAAAATCAAGCGGGGTGAAAGGACAGAGCAGTGGGTCTAGTGAGGTGTTCCTCTAGGGCTGTGCCGGTTAAATAAGGCAGCCATGTGGGGCTCTTTAAATTTAAACTAAATGCAATTAAATATTCAGTTCCTTGTGCCCACAGCCATATTTCAAGTGCTCAATCGTCACGTGTAACTTGGCGCTACCTTCACTGGCTAGCACAAACTACAGATCATTTCCATCATTGCAGAAAGTTCTATTGGATAGTGCTGTTTTACACGGTGGTCAGGGAAGGGCTCTCCACAAGTCATGTGTTGAGAAGGGACCTGACGGAATGGGGGAAATGAGTCAGAGATGAGTGGAAGGGACTTCGAGCTATTGGGCACAGAAACCGCAAAGGCCCTGAGGCCAGGGTATATGCCTGTGTGTTCTATGAGACTACAGAGGCAGAAACAAGGACATGAAAGAAAAATCCAATAGCACAGGACCTGGTAGGCATTGAAAGGGCTCCAGCTTTTATTCTGGAAGGGAGGAGAAGGCCCAGAGGTAGGAAGGGTTCTGAGCAGAGCACTGACATGATCTATTTTACTTAACAGATCACCTAGGCTTCCTGTGGAGAACAGACTATAGTTTAATAAGGGCGAAGGGAGGGAAAATACTTAATGAGACCACCGCAAAAATCCAGGGATGGGATAATGGTGACTTGGGAAAGGGTAGTAGCCTTAGCTTTTGAGAAATGGCCAGATTTCTGGTTAATTTTTGAAGATAGATTTAAAAGGATTTGCTGACTGATGGGGTCAAGGACAACTCCAGATTTTCTGGTTTCCCCAAACAGAAGGATAGGAATGCCACTTCCTGAGATGGGGGAAGACTGTGGGAAGGACAGCCAGTGGTGGTAGTGGTAGAAGTTAAGGACCTGGTTTTGAACTTAAGTAGCTAATGTAACTTATGGTATTCTGTCTGTTACGATGATACTGACTTATACAGAACATATGCAAGGGTATAAAATCTGCAGAGCTTACATTTTCATCCTCCTGGATTTCCAAAGTGTAGGTGACCACTTCCTCAGGTGAACAGCCTTCTGGTTTATTCCACTGCAACGTGACCCATGTGACCCCAGCTCGAACAAGTCTTGGTGCAGAGGGCATCTGAGGAATGTTTCCTAATGTGTAACATACCACCTCTTGGCTATAACCACTACAGAGAGATAAACCCAGTAAGACACACATTTAGGAACATGGGAGGAATCTTGGCATTTTAAAAGAGGAAGGCTAAGCCTACCTACTGCCCGACTTGCTCGGGTTGGAAGGTCTGGGGCATGACAGATTCGGCCAACAAAGGAAGACAAGCATTCTTTACGTGATATTCCCTACCCCAATTTTCCATTTGCCTGATTGCCTGCTTCAGGCTGCGACTAAGAAAGCACAGCACATTGCAGGACAACATAGTTAAGGATTTATTTCCCCCTGAAAGCACCCAGCAGAAAGCACAACACTGTGCAATGTCACTAAGCTATGACCCATGGCTACCAAGGAAACTTCAAATCAATGTGAGCACAAATAATCATCTGCTGACAAAATACACTGTTTTACAAATATATATGGTGCTATTTTTCAGAAGTTTGTGGGTGCTTCCAATTCACTGACAAACTCTTGAAGCCTTTATCATCATGACTTTTTCAACCGGCAGACTCGAAACGTGCACCGGCTATCACGGGTGGGGAGAGGGGGCTGTGAAACTTTGTGATGTTCTTGAGGCTGGAAAAAAGCTTGAGGACCAATGATGTGCTGAACCGTTAAGATTTTTCAATAAGCAGTGATGAAAGAGAAAGGATTTTTCCCTTAATCAAGAGTTACCCAGGAAGTACAACTGAGATATGGTCTTTTCAAAGCATCTTTAATCCCCGGACACCTGTTCTGGCCTTTCTTCTGCAGCTCAGAGGCAAGCGGCGGTACCCTGGCCAGCGTGGGTTTTCACCAATCCTGTGAGAGTCTGCCCAGGGCTTGACAACAATGCCCAGCCCAGCACTCCTTCCTCTCTACCAGGCAACCTCAAATATAACTGAAAAAGGCAACTGCATGAGTAGTGATGAAAGGAAAAGGCACATGTTCTGAGAAAAAAATAAAGCCTCAAAAGGGGTTTCCTTCAGAATCTGGGCTGCTACCTTCATCTGGGCTTCCAGAGACCCCTCGTGGGCCCTGCCTCACAGCTTGTGAGCCTGCACCGAGGCCGCCCAGCAGCACTCATCGCCTCGGGAGACACCTTCTACCCTCTGATTAGGATTCTCTCTGGGAAGATCTCAAATTGGTTCAGTGTGGAGCCAGGGGATGGATTCACGCCTTCCAGCCACCACATGAGGAAGACACAGAATCACCACGTGAGTATTTAACGGCAGGAGGGCCAAGGAATGTCATACCTGGTGCCGATGTCATTCCGAGCAGCCAGCCTGAATGTGTACCCCATCGCCGGACAAAGCTTTGTCAACTTGCAGTGCTTCTGACTCCCAAAGAAGCACTGTCTGAAACCACTGTTTCTTTTCCCCTAAAAAAGAACAGTGAACAATCACACAATTTTTTAAAAAATAAATTAGAAACTGAGGAAGGCATTTTAGATAATGGTTTCATTTCCTGGGTTTGGATGAATAGAACCAAGAGAAGGAAAGCTTCTAGGGGAGTGTTTGTTTGCACATGAAGCACTTGACAATGCAACGTCATCCTTAATATAAGGGCTCTGTGGGCACCTGGGTGGCTCAGTTGGTTAAGTGTTTGCCTTCGGCTCAGGTCATGATCCCGGGGTCCTGGGATCAAGCCCCGCGTCGGGCTCCCTGGTCAACAACGGGCAGTCTGCTTCTCCCTCTGCCCTCCTTCCAGTCACTCTCAATCTCTCTCTCAAATAAATAAAATCTTAAAAAAAGAAAAAAAATCTGTAACTGAGACAAGTCATGCATCGTGCTTGTGGTATTTCTAAAGCGGCTCTGGTAACAATAACAACAACAAAGTCCTCTCAGGTATAAGACAATGCACAATTTCTAAGATCTTCCTCACTTGGATTGGTCAAATTGCCCACTCTGACCAACCAAGATTAAGTCTGCAGCCTTATTTCAGGGATTGCCAGTTCTGGAAACACATAGTACTTGCCGAGCACCTGAGGATCAGTCTAACGAGTTTAGTATGCCACAGAAAGAAAGACCTCCCCACCAGTCTTCTCTCTCCTTCCCCACTTGGCCCCCCAGTCCCTGAACCATGTGCATTCCTGCAGTGGTGACCTACTTGTTCACTGATCCCTAAATACTGGTCACATGCCTTTGACTCACCTGGCCCATATCCGCTTCCCTCCTAACAGTGCCTCGGACAGTCAGGGAACTCAATCACTGCTTACAGAGTGGAATGTCCGATAAGCATGAGGAACCTTGGCTGAATTCACCTCTATGTATTATCACCTCTCTTTACGGTTCTTATCAGGCTGGAAATACATTTTTAATGCCTTTCTAGCCTTACATGATGCTTCAGATTCTTTGAAGTAAAAAGAAAACACTCTAGTAGGTTGTCTTAATAGACCCACGAGTAAGAAAAAAACTCACCTGCCCTGTGCCATGCTCAGGCATGGAATCCTCATATCAGTAGTATGGCAGAACAAATATTTCATGCCCACCATCCATGGTGTTTTACCGATGTTCACGCAAAGAAAACCACATGCTAACACTGAATGAATCTTAGTATTCTTATCAGACAGGTTGGGCCCAGGGCCTTCAGAAATATGTTTGAAGTTCTCAATTTATTTTATAAAGAAAGATGAAAGCACATTTTTCTCCTAAGCAAATTTAAGCATTTCCTTCCTTTAAGCAGGCCTCCAAAATGCTTACCACTAAAACACATTCCAGGTGAAGTTTAATTAAAAATAAAATAAACAGGGCGCCTGGGTGGCTCAGTCGGTTAAGCGACTGCCTTCGGCTCAGGTCATGATCCTGGAGTCCCGGGATCGAGTCCCGCATTGGGCTCCCTGCTCAGGGGGGAGTCTGCTTCTCCCTCTGACCCTCTTCCTTCTTGTGCTCTCTATCTCTCATTCTCTCTCTCTCAAATAAATAAAATCTTTAAAAAAAATAAATAAAACATACAACTAGCTTGAAGTCCCACTAGAGCGAACAGATTAAAAACAACCCTGGCACATTCATCCTGAGACTAAATCCCCGCCTTGCCCTCCCCTCCCCGAGCAAGGTGGTGCCCTTTCCAGGAAGGGAGTGGAAGTCCTATTAATCTTTAAGATTCAAAGTTCATATTATCAAGGTATCAAAGTATATTCGGATGCAAACAGCAAAGCATAACATTTTTCAGCTGCTCCTTGGGCAAAGTCACTGAGTGGCTGGCATATCATGCCCTTATGCTTACTTTAACCTTGAGTGTTAAGGTTGCTGCAGACGATTTATTCATCGAAAAACCGTTTATACATACATTTGCATAATTACATCCAGTGTCTGATTATACTCTATGCACGCCCTGGTATGTTTTGTATCCATTTCAAGCTGTAGTGTGATCTACCGTCTTTCCTCTTCTATTCCTGAGCTCAGAGTAAACAGTGCAAGAAAGGCACATCCTGCCGCCACGGAAGCCTCATCCCTTCCAAACCCGATGCTGGCTCCCCTTCAATGCCTCATTTTTCCTATTTCTTTGTTTGGTCTCCTTTGCCCATTTCTGGTGCTTAGAACTATAGCCAGTAAATAAAAGTCAGTCTGTTCCTTACTAGGTTGATTTGCTTTAATATGGTAAAAACCAGATTGTCTATGGCTGAAATGAGAAAAAAGAATGGGGAAGACCAATGAAGGGGCCTAGACTTTTCTTTTACAGGGGCCACAGCACGGGGACTTGCTGAAGAATTGGGGGAAGAGGCATTCTGTGACCTTCAAGACACTTTTCCTATGTTGCTAACATTTTTCCCCCCTCCTACACTTCAGTATCAGGAACAATTACTAAATAAACTCCAACTTGTTTACATAAAGCACACCAAATTTTCCATCTTGGAAAATCTGTACCTTCCAAAATGTACTACTCTGTGCATGGCCCTTAATAACATGCAGAAAGACCCAGAGTTGCTGGAACCTTAGAACCGAGTTTTAGAAGCAGTATCTGTGGAGTCTGAAGGGTAAGAATACACATAGTTCAGAGTGAAGGAAGTAAGGAAGTAAGGAAATATTCATGTATGACATGGAGCTTAATATAAAAGGGATACTTGGGAAGAAAAAAAAACACATGGATACTGACAAAAGTCCTTGCAGTGCAAAAGTGAACTATGGTGGGAGGTTAACAAAGGAAGACAGGGAACAGCATGGGGGATGGCGTCACCCTGGTCTTCTGGGACAGACTGTGCCAGGTGGTCGCAGAGCTCCGGGCTTGGGCTCTGGGGCAAGGGCATGTTCAAAGGTACAGCTGATGTGGAGAATTGGTCTGTACACCAAGGAGGAGGCCAGGTTGCAAACAGCACTTGCAAATAAGATATTAGCCGGTTCTTCTTGTTGACAGAAATGAGTAGGGTTAAAAAAAAAAAAAAAAAAAAAAAAGAGAATGCTTTAGAAGACTGAAGGATTCAGATGAACCAATGGGGGTGGTCATGGGAGTGCTTATCATTGTTTATCAGAAATTAAATATGCCTGAGCACTACTGTCAGTGAAGTTTTACAGATGGCAAATCATAACTTCCATATGTTATCGGTAGCATGGCTCCAAATGACTGAGAGATATGATCTCTGGCGGGTACCCCCTTCTAATAAAACCTAATCTAAAATATACAGGATTACTAAGATATACTAAGCTTTCCTTGGAAGCTTACTTTTTCATCATTTAAGGTCAGCCTTGTGCAAAGTTTCCTACTAAAACATGGTCCTAAGAGAAATAAGTATCTCTTGACGCTTTTTAGGTCTGCTGCCAATAATATATCCAAACACAGGCAGCAGGGACACCAGTGGCTCTGGTCTTGTCCTGGTCAGCGACTACTACGAGGCCACGTGTGGTGTGTCACACAGAGGAGAGTTAAGAGTAGGGCTCCAAAGACCGAGCTGTTGGCTGGTCTATGAGGGAAGGGCTGGCGCGTGGATGCCTAGAGGCGCCCGATTCTTTGTACCTGGGGAGATCAAGTACGCAGTGTGGGAGCAATTAGGATCAGAACCTCCCTAAGATGAGCAACGAAGTCCTGTTCCCCTGAGGAAGGAAAGAAAACTTCATCCCAATTAGACAAAGAGCAGAAAGGAGGCGTCAAGTCCACACCCTTTGTCATTCTGGAACAGATCTAGGCAGTGGGCTGCATTTGACACAAAGCGATCCAACCCCCAGCCGTGTTATGGCCAAACCTCCGACTGCCAGTGTCCACAAGCCAAAAGGGGCAGATTTTCAGGGCTCCCTGGCTGGTCTCCATTTCGGAATCCTGGGCATGCCCAAATGTTTGCTTCTACAGTACAACTGAGTTCAAGGACAAGATTAATCTTTACTAAATGTGAAGAAATCTTGGGAGTACAAACTCACTGTGTGCTGATTAACTTCAAGGCACTCAATTTTGCACGAGGTGCAGCATCACAAACGTGGGTTCCTTCCCTCTTCAACTGAGTGTTCCTCTTCTCACTCGACTCGATCCATAGGTCTTGTTAATCTATCATCATCCCAGATGCAGCCCCAGCCCGAGAGCACCAATTCAGCACCCATGGCCCTGAGACAAACAGAGCTGTTTTCTGGCCAGGGTGCAGGGTGCATGTCCCCCACTCCTGGTCGCCACTGCTCTCCAGGAAAGCCAGCGAAGTGGCGCATACGCACAGCCCATATCACATCAGCCCTGGCCCAGGCCCCCGCTGCTCAGTTTTGCCTCTACCTCCTCTTTATTACCATGAAACGGAAGCACATTGCATATTATCTACATTCTAGACCCCCGAGGCTGGGCTTCGTCTCCATACCCTCTGCAGGCCATGCCCTCTGCCTCCCTCCAGGTGAGCAAGCGCCTCTTTTCAGTTTAGATTCACATACCAAAGAGAGGTCCCATCTCTGGGGAGAGTCCCAGCCTTGTAACACTTAAAATCCTTCCAACACTCACTTTTTAGAAAGGTCACATGGTTGGTTACAAGTCCTAATAATAATCAGAGTGCAGATGTTCTTCTAGGTCCTACAGGGTTCCTGCTAACTTGTGAAGAATGTCAATACTCAGTGATCTCCACCGTTCTGCCGGACCGTGGAAGGGCAGGGACAAGAGAAGGAAACACAGGGGAGCAGGTAAAACGTGGACTCTGACGGGGCTCAAAAGCAGAGACTGACTCACCCTTGGAAAGGTTTTTCTCAAGATGTGTTAATAACCTCAGGGACAAAGATGTCCTCCCCCAACCACTGGGAGGCATGGGGGAAAGGAAATGCCTCATCAAACATTTCATTCTTTAAAATAAAATTTGGAGATAAATTACAAATGTAAAAGGCTTTCAATATTTTAAGGAACATAGTCTCTATTTTCCCATTTCATCTTCTGCCCTTTTACTATGTACTTAAATATTTTTCCATTTCTTTCTAACCCATAGTTCCAAAAAATTTTTAAATTTTATAGCTATTAAATCAAATTATAACATATTTCTTCACTATTTTCTCCCCACCCCCTGATTAAACATTTTGCTGACTGCCTGTGAGTTACCCAAGGGAACAGGACACATGATCCTGCTTTACAGGTATGACACCTGTGGCAGAAATACTGTTCATCTCCTGGGTTCTCTCTCCTTATCACTAAGGGAACAGACAGTGATCTCTTCCAACTGCTAACTGAGAAGAGCAGTGCTTGAGTGCCCCTAAGCCATACTCTGCTGGCTAGCAGAACTGTGCTGGGTGCAAGGATGAGTCCCACCCTACCTACCACTGCATCTCTGGGTGCACGTTGGTCTTCCTTCTCCCTCTTCCCAGAACACTTGGAAGAGAAGCAGGAGTATGAACAAGAGTTATATTAACTTTCAAAGTCCATGACCTTGTATGTAACAATCTTAGGGCATAGTACTAGAAATACTGTATGTGCGATACAAAGATAAAGGCAAAAAAGATTTTTAATGGCTTCTCATGACTAAGAAAGTCTACAGTCCTTCCCCTTGAATTGGGATGGGCTTGTGATGTGCTTGTAATGGACAGAATGGAGTGGAAATGAAGCTGTGTGACTTGCAAGGCTAGGTATGAAGAGATGATGAAGCTTCTGCCTTTTCCCCAGAACACTCACTGTCTCAATTCTGACTCTCCCAGGGCTGCCATGTTGTGAGGGAGCCCCAGATGAGGTTCTACCCAAGCCAGCAGTGACCGCTAGACTTGTGAGTGAAGACTCTGCCATAAGATTCCAGCCCCCAGCCAATGAACCTCCCTGCCCACCTGAAGCTCCAGAAATTGTGGAACACGTACAAGCCATTCTCCCAGTACCCTGGTCCAAATTCCCAACCGAGAATCCAAGAAAGTGACTGTTTTAAGCCATTAAGTGTTGAGGTAATCTATTATACAATATTACACTCATCTATTTTGATGTCCATATATGTTTAATAGTATGTTTTTCAGTAAACTTTCACAAATTCCTCTTGTGCTATAAATAGCTAGTAGGTAAGGGAGTGGAAGTAAGCCTTCTAGAACCCAAATGTGTAATGTCTGACAGAATAAAGGGTTCTATTTTCTACATGTACTTGGTACATGCCTTTTGTCCTCAAAGCCAACAAAGTAAGGTCTCTGAAGAGATTTTAAGAATTTTTGCAGAAGCTAAAAATGTAACCAGATTCCTACATGATAAAATCAACCAAAACTGTTCGGCAGGGCGGCGCAGTTACTTCATCCTACGGAGTTACATTTTAGACTGAAGTAAGATTTTTAGTAATACTATCCCCCAAACTGCAGAGAACTATGGGAAGATTTTTAAACACAGACACACAACAGTCTTCTGGGAATGGTTCTGGTATGACGTAACCTAAAGCCACCAGAGTGAGCAAATCAAATAACCTTGCAAAGGACCCTGCGCATGTACTCGGGTTCCTGCCTCTCTGTGCTGTTTACGAACACATAAAAGAATAAAGTTCCAGTGGAGAAATCAATTTTCAGGTGAGTCTGCTTATTTAAAAATGGCTATCTAGGTATATAAAAAGTATTTGATTCATTTCATAAAATGCAACTCATTTTTAAAGTTAAAAAAATGTTTTTTTTTAAAGATTTTATTTGAGAGAGAGAAAGAGAGGGGGGAAGAGGGAGAAGCAGGCTCCCCGCTGAGCAGGGAGCCCGATGCGGGGCTCAATCCCAGGACCCTGGGATCATGACCTGAGTCGAAGGCGGACGCTTAACGACTGAGCCACCCAGGCGCCCCAAGTTAAACACATGTTTAAAAGTAACTGTTCATTTGTAAAGCTATGTAACTAAAAGACTGAAAACGGAACTTCTTTTTCAAGTCCATTTTCCCTCTTTATTAACTTATGTGTCTTCATCAGTTTGTCCTCAGTTCTTGGGAAGATGAATCCTCTAAATGGGTTGGTTTCCTACTGAGGAACTTCACACATCCATGGCCGATTCTGTACATTAACTCACACATAATCCAATTATTTCAGGCTAAAGTATTTTTCCGCCAAGAGTAATTCTGTAGACTGTGGGGAATGTGGTTGCTTTGGCTAACATTTTCAATTAGCCTGGCACTAACCACCCTGGAAGCTGGTATGCCCAAGGCTGGCACTAAGAGATCAAGTTGGCTGATATTTTCAATTACCTTCTAATTAATAAATTGGAAATGATCCTTCCTGTTCCTCTTTACGACAGCCTAATTCCTGGCACAAGGAAATCAGAATGGCCACTGCAAGGGCGTTAGAATCTGTGGTGAGCCACCTCCCTCTGGTCACGAGAACCCTCCCTGATGTTTCCTCATCTATGGCCTCTTTCCATTGACCCCCTTCTCTTTCAGGGTCTTTCGCAGCTGCGCCCGCTCGCCTTCTGGAGCTGCTCTTACCACAGTTTGATAACTGCCTGCTAACTAAGTTATGTGAATTTGGTTATGGGTTGTCCTGTGCTCGTGGCCCAGCGGCTGCTGGCTCCAGACAGGGGCTGAGTGACTCTGGGCCAGGGCACCCTCTGCAACAGTAGAGTTTAACCTGTCAAAAATGGCAACGATAAATCAAGTAAAAAATAAAGTTGCACTCGCCAACTGAACTCCCGCCAGTCTTAAAGATTTAGTCTGCGAGTACGTCTATATTTAGAAGTTGTTCCAGCACTGGCCGACCCTAGGCAACATCAAAGATAAATGTTGGCTTGAGAAATAAAAGAGCATGTATGTGTTCCGCATAACCATGTATAAGAAGGGGTTCCTAACAAGGAGGTGGGGATGCTCCCCATCTGGGTAGATTCAAAGGCTCCTTGTGCCAAACCTCACTCTCACCTCAGGGATGACTCTTTCATTTGGAGCATTCTGGCACAGAGGAACTTTCAAAGGTAAGAAAAGGGGGTGGGATAGTTTGTGTTGCATGATACTAAATAAATACTGCATGCATTTTATCCTTTGGCACACTAGTTTTTTTTTCTATTAGTGGGAGAGGCTTAGCACGCCCTGAAACAGTCAAGGATACTCATTAGGTCCTTGGATTTAAAAACAAACCAACATAATGTTGGATATCATCTGATGTCCAGTGCTTTGATCTGACCAGACTGTTGAGACTGGCCCAGTGAAGGGAAAGGAAAGAAGCAAGGGGGTGATTGTAGAAGAGGCTGCCTGTAGGATTTACCATCACCCAAGGCATGGAAGACTCAGCCCATCCACGTAGCTGAGGCCCAAGGCAGTTGTCTTCCAGCTGGCATCCAACAAGCACAAAAAACATGAGTTGATAAATTAGGTGCCATGGACCAAGACAGGTATTTGTAATTTTGGAGCAGCCAGAAGTTGCCCACAAAGTCGGCTACCCAAACACATAATAACTCATCCTGCATACATGTGACAAATGACACAAAAGGTGTGTGTTGGAATGTCAACACACAGGGGTTCAGATGCCTGGGGCTGAGGTCCCTAAAAGACAGAGCTCCTTGAACTTAGCTCTCTGCCATTGGTACCGGAACCGCTCTGAGTTCTTATATCCCTCCTGGTCTACTTCCCTCCAACAGAAGCTGGAGTAGAGGAAGCTGGTCCCCTGGCTCTCTGACACCACCCCCGCACGTGGCAGTGGAGGTCTGGGATGTGGCAGAACGCGGCTACCCTGCCAGGTCACTGATTCGGCTCAAGACACTCAGGTGAAAGATGGTTTGTGACACACAGAGTGCCCAACGACCCTGGCACCCCACTCTCCCATCTCCATGAGGGTGTTCCCCAAGAATGACTCAAAGAGCATGTGGGCCTGGCAAGTGGCATCTTCATTTCAGTTGGGCACTGGAGATTGCTTGCGGAATGCTAACCCGCCTTCCCGGTTTTCTCGCTGGACCAACGCTATGCAATCTAAGGCTAAGGCAGCATGGCACCTTGGAGAAAGTGGTGGCCGCATCCTCAGGGAGCTCTCCTCATGCACTGTGGGAGACCCAGTAAGTCACTCTGCCTGCTGAAGCTCCAGTCTTTTCCATGAACGGTTGCTGTCCAACCAGAGAAGCCATGGGCAAATTCCCTTGCGCCAAGAAGCATTCCGAAAGATATTAACCATGCAACACCTAAGCTAAAAAGTAATCTGTTTCATAAACCAGTTACCAAGCACCTGCTCAGGGGCACTGAGCTAAGCTGGCTCCTCCTAAACTCGGTGTCTAAGAAGCGACAATCCACGGCCTGAGGTCAGCTCCACAGGGTTTCGGTAACAGGACTGTTGAGTATGCTCTGGCTTGCTCATGGGTCCCCAGGGGCTATATGGGCTCTACCTGAGACTGGCCTTTTCTGCTCTTTCTACTTCAAATTATACTTCCCTTGACTTCTGTGGCATTTATCTCATTCTTAGTTGCCTGTGTTTTACAGCTGTGTTGGCTCATTAGTCACCAGCACAGCCAGATGTGAAATTCCTATTTGGGAGAGCTGAGTCACATGTGAGAAAGATTCCTGGGAACTGTACTAGTCACATTCCCACAAAGCTATTTCTCTGGTTCTTTCATATGTTCCCTACATGTCACGTCCGGAAGCCAAGCTAATGGCAAATTAACATCTATACATAGCACGGACATCCGTGTTTGTTTAGTTCAAACTGGAGACGCTAGCCTTAGGGCTCCTCTGTCGAAGTCCCACAGAAGAATGTCATACAATCCTTCTGCTGGCTGACTTTTCCTACCCCAGACCCTGATATGTACATAGGTGACATGAAATACTTAGGACACGAAATCTGCTAGTCCCCAGGCTAACCCACTGAACCCCAACCCACCTGGGAGGTGACTGACACTGATTTGAGGTGGAAAAGCAGAGGCTCGGGGGCTAAGTTACTTGCTTGACTAGTTACAGACAAAGCAGAGACTATCAATCCAGGTCTCTTCAAGTGAGCACCATGTGACTGATACACATCATCAATATGAATCCGTGTCACACAATCCCGGCAAGACCATAGGAGACCTGCATTTGCTCTGAGGGACCCGCTTCGCCAGCACCGTTCAGACTTTGGAATGGAACGAATGAAAGCCTTATCTAAGAGTAAAACTCTCGACGAGTTTCCCATAAATACTGCCTTCACAGAACTTTTGTTTTCTAAAATGGAAAACAAAGTTCCTATTTGACTGTGAAGTTTGCTCTTTTACTTAACTTTCCCTCCCCCCAAAAAAGGCCAGATCACCATCCCTTAAAACAAGACTGGGCAGGCATGGAAGTGCAAGTCAATGCAAGGTTCCTAATTCTTTTTTGGAAGAGCCCCTCCCTACCCTAGAGATATCTGTGTCCTCAATCCTTCCCTCTTAGCTCCTTCTAGAGAAAACCTCCCACCCCTACTAGATACCTCAGTGTCATCAAGCTGATGAAGCAACAGGAGGAGCCAATATAGCTCAGGTTGGTTCCCAAGAAACCGACAGGGGCAGGTCAAAGATATTAGCTAAGGGGTGGCCCCTGAATGGTGTAGTGAGCTTTAAGCACTGGCTCCTCCTTCCTGAACCCCTACTTCCAAATCTCTCCATTGTGGGAAAGAACATCCACCTTGGGAAATCTAGCACCTAAGCCTTGTTTTGCTCTTAAAAAGTTAAGAAACTTTTCTCCCATTCATAATTCTGGATTAAACTAAGACAATTTACAAAAGAGTAAGTTTATTGTTGTTCCTTTAAAGTTAGAGCTAGGTATAATACTCAAAACTAGCAGGAGAAAGAAACCCTCATAAGGCTTTGGGCCTGCTTTCTGCCAGCCTGCAGAATGACTGTGACTTGGAAATTAAAATGCAAACACGGGGGTAAATGTGAGAGTAGGGACCACACTGTGATCAGAAAGGGGTTAAAACATAACAAGGGCTCATCAAGTAGTCCAGTAGAAAACTACCTTGAAAATGGTCTTCTGCCTGACGGGAAGCTCCTGGAGGCGAACACAGTGGCTGAAGACCCACAAAAATGCAAGGTCAACTCTCTCAGGTCCCATGGCTGAGAACACAAAACTCACCTCAGTCACCACAACACGGGGATGTGACCAGGCAAGTGCGCACCTTTCCACACTATGAGAACTGACCTGTTTCAGGGGAAGATCAAAACTGATGGCCACAGCTGAAAAGCCAGGGACACCTGTGTGTTCCATTTTTAGTGACTGATTACCATCTCCCCGTCAGAGTTACTTCCCACACTGACTTAAAACTTGAGGAACTGTCTAGTTACAACTATTAACAGAGAAAAGTAGGTAGCTATACCTCTTGCAGAACTATCAGTAATTTCCAAGTGAATTCTCTGGAACAATGATGCAACATGGATGACAATGAATTCTGGGGAGAGAATCAGCTTCCCTCTGAGTGGTAATAGGTTTCTGCTTTCTCTTCCCCATCAGGGCCACACCTGCCCTTAAGAGACGAGCAGCCGTTAGCCACTGATTAACTATTAGCTCTTCCCATGGTCAACCCCACACACCATTCCCAGTCCCTGCAGAAATAGAGGCCAGGTACTCACTGTCTCTATGCCGCTGCTCTTCCGTTAGTGAGGCCTTTCTCTAAGAAACATGACAACAGGACTTGATGCTCTTTCAAAATTTCCCATAGTTTTTATTGGAATGGTGATTAAAAACTGACCAAAAAAGTAAAGTATTCCGAGTACTCTAACCAGTGCTGTAATACTATAAAAAAAATATGAAAAGGACATCCAGACATGGATGGGGCCATCTCACTCCAAGCCGTGATTCTCAGACCAGTTGTCAGAGAGGAGACAGGGTGGAGTGCTACTCCTGAACACAACCTTCTTCAAGACTCGGAGTGGTGCCTGTCCCCCTCTCAGGTAGGAATCTGTTCCTCTGTGTACCCTACTGTCCTTCTGCCCTTCCAGCCGCCTGGGCAACAGAGAGGCTTAGGGGTGTATGGCTGGTCCGGACGGACATCCTGGGAGAGAAGAGCTCAGGCTCTGGAGAGGGTTCGGTGTGGAGAGGGGAGTGACTCTAGCAAAACACCCCCTCCCATTCTGCTGCCCCACCATACTCCACTAGGGCAGATTCTAGAAAGAGTCCCTGTTACCAGGTGTACCTGACTCCAGAGACTACCAGGAGAAGGTTTTGAAGGGATAGCCAGAGCCTCACATGCTCATATTTCCTGGAGGGCAGATGTTGTTCTTGGTGCCTTTGATTTTCTTCCTTCAGGAAGTCAAGGCTTGAGTAGCATGGGAATGTGGGATGCAAAAACCAAGCCAAGTGAGCTGCCTCAGGAGGACTACTGTCCCTAACCTAGCCCCAAATTTAGAAACACAAACTGTTAGGCTGTTCTGTTAGAAACTTTACTTCTGAAATAGGCAGGAATGAATTGGTTACTATTGCTTCTATTCTCACTGCCAGGAAACCCAAAGATACCATTTTTAAATCTTTTTTTAGAAGGACTGAAAAGGAGAGGCACAGTATCAAGCAAAGAAGCTACTGGATGGAAAAATTTGAGAAGCATGTGGTTCAGTTTGTTTTATTTATGTCTGTTTAAGAGTACAAGAGGATAGCATTACATTAGCTTCTTCAGCTCTCAGGGTAAGAACATTACCTTCCTTATGTCACAGATCCCTCCTAGGACCGTATATAGTGTTGAGGCATTGAGGGCATGCTCCACAAATGCTGAAATATTTAATAAATGCACAGGCCAAACACCAGTGAAAAGGATCCTAAAACATACTCTTATCACAAGGGACAATCCTAAATAAGGAGTTTGGAGAGAGCATCAGTGATGTAAATATACACGAGCTAATGGGTAAACTGAGGACTGGAGGGGTCAAGCTGCCCATGTAAAACCAGAAACAGAATCCACAGCTCCTAATCTTGGCGTTCTTTCAATTATACCAAGGGGGCTCATGGAACTTAAAAGGCCAGGGAGTGCTTCACAGAGTTTGGGGTCCAGAAGTTTTTCTACAAGGTGAATATTAAGCCACAGAATACAAAAGGATTCCTATGTTGGCAAAAGGCCTACAGTGGGTGAGAGTCCACTAACCTGGAGTCTTTGGTAAATCTCAATAGAGCCAGCGCCAGCAGGAATTAGAAGGTGGGAGAGAAAATGAAGACGGGGAAGGCTGAAGAATTAAGATGGGAGCAAGGAAAGGATGGAAAGAGAGCAAGCAGGGAAAAGGCAAGAGGAGGCCAAAAATAAACAATTTAACGTTGTGTGGTCACTAGGCTATAGTGGGTGCTAATGATTATAAATGGTCATTAGACAAAGCTTCTCCATTTCATTTGTGGCTGTAGCTTATTTCCTCCACGCATCCTGCCAGGGCACTTTCAATCCAAATTCAAAGGGAAGGAGGCCAACAACTCAGTCACCATTACCATTTCCTGTAGCACCTGGGTTCTCCTTGGAGGTTTCCCATTCAAATGCTCAACTTCTCTGACCCTACTTAACTTATGAGGCCATGGTCCAAAGCAGCAAAAAAACATAGGAGACACACATGCGTGGGCACGCACACACACATATACACACATGCACGCACACAGAGCCTGGAGGAGATCTGAAAGGAAAAATGCCTCCTCTTTAGTGGTAAACTCGATCTTGATATAAAACCTCAAGATAGGAGAAAAAACATCAGGCAGGTCAGTGCAACAAACCAACGCACACTTAACACTTTCCGTTAAACTCTCACTTGTCCTTTCAGAGGAAGAGGGGATGGTAAGATGTTGCCCTGTGCTCACAGGTCAGCCAGGTTCCTTTCCGGCCTTCCTGGACTGCCTATAAAAATCTCTTTCCACAAGGGCCGTAGGGGTGGTTTCACTTTCCACTCAAACCACCTTAAAATGAAACCCACCTCATCTGCAAAATATCCCGGGTCAAGTCTGAGATTTCACCAATCTGTACGTAGGAACTATTCACAAGGATCCCCGGGACAATAGATCGTTGTCTTGGGTAACTTGGAACTCCAGCTTTCAGATGCAACCCAGATGGGAAAACACACTAATGCAGAAAGCGATGAAGGGCCCCCTTTTTCACATCAAAATTTCATCGTGAGAGTTTCGTCCAATTTCATTTTACATTTGAAGAAAATATTTTTTCGACACTCAACAAGTCACTTTTTGCCTAAGCCTGAATTCTGAATCTTTAAAATCCCCCTAAATTTAAGTCACAAAGACTAGTTAAATTGCATTTCTCCCCCAATTCCACATTTCCTATTCTCGAAATCCTTTCTCTGTTTGCTCACCCACAGAAAGATAGAATAGAGCAAGGGTAAATGAGTGAACAGAATTAAAATCTACAGGAACAAAAAGTACAGTTCCTTTTTAGAAACGAAAGGCTTCTTTCTGCATCCAGTTATTTCCTGCCTGAGATTCTGTGGGTAGTGTTAGCAAGGCCAGAAATGCACAGGGTCACCATTCAGCACAGAGTGGGCTCGAGAATAAGGAGACTTCACCATGGATACCGTCTTAGGGCCTCTGAGGGTGACAGAAACAGCCAAAGGGGTGCCTGTTATAGGACGGTCTAGTCCACAGGGTGATCACACATGCCTTTGGGAGAGTGAGACCTCCAGGCACGGCTCCAACTTTCCCACAGAGAACGCTCAACAGGGCAATACCGAAGTATATCCATGGCGTCAAAAAGAAGAAACAAATTATGCTTCCCAAGCCACACTGTGGTTTACCTTATCAAAACCATCTATGCAGAATGGCCCTGAGCAGTCAAGATAACAAAGCAGTCGATCCTTAATACAAATTGATGGCTGGCTAGGCACTAGGGACTCCACAAGAGATAAGACCCTGCCTTTCGATTCTGTAGCATTTCTTGCAAATAAGCCAAGTAAATATATTTAATGCAATTTAATACAATTCATTACACTACTTTAGCCCGTCTCCCTCTTCCACAGTCAATACTATAGGTTTAAATTTTTCACTACTTACGTTCTTTTTTCCCATGTGTTTAGCACATCTTAAAAAAGAATAAAATGGTATTTGTTCAGCAATTTTATTTTTGAAATGGTGTTTTAGATGGATGGATATGAAAATATGCTTACCTCATCCCATTCTAAAAGGTAGTTGGTGATTTTTGAACCATTATCAATTGGTGCCTAAAAAAAAGAAAACCAGTAAAATGAGATTAGGGAAAGCAGTTCACAGACAAAACTTACGAGCCCTCCACTTGGTTCAAATACACTACCCACGCTAGCCCTGTGCTGTCCCCTCGGGCGGGTAACCCTGGTGGCTCCTGCGTTTCCCTGGGAAACATTATCACAAATGAATTTTAGTACAATTCAACTGTAGAGAAAGCCCCACTACTAATAAATCATACCCCACAAAGAGCCAAACCTGCTTTCTCCTTTTTACACCCACATGGTGCCCTACTTCCTCTGGGGATAAGACTTTCAAGAGGCACTTTAGGAACAGGGGGAGAAAAAAGGCGGCTGAGAAATGTAGATGCTGCTTGGAGTCCGGCGGTTAAATCTGACTCAGCCAGGTTCAGGGTTTAAGAGTATATGTTTTTTTATAACTTCCTCCACACAGCTTTTTTTTTTTCCTTTTTTTTTAAGTGCTTAAGATTAGAAAGCCTTCTGCGCCATTGAGATTTCCCTTTAAAAAAAAGAGAGAGAGAGAAAAAAAAAGGGAGATTCCCCTGGGAGATTACCAGGAGCAATTAGCTCTCTGCATGCTAGCAAAAAGAAGTCTCATCTTTTGCTTTCCTCTTAAAAGCAGGCGGAGATCTACTTCACTGAGAAAACGAGCACTGGGCAACGGGAAGGGGAGTGGAGAACTTTGGAGAAGAGTGCTTTGTGGGGTTAGCCCTGCTAGAACGGGGTGCTGCCGTGTGGTCTCTCACTGGAGGAGGGTAGTAAGATGGAGGGAGGGAGGGAGGAGGCAGCTCGAGGGAGGGCTAGACCAGGTCTCCCCACTGCACAAATGTGTCTGGGCCTGACCACCGCCCCCCACCTCCCCAGGAAGGAGCAGGAGTCCCACAAACCACTTTTCAGCCCCTAGCAAAAGGCAGCCGGGTCCCCAGAACTGCACCTAAAGCCCAGCTCGGCCGTTTGTCAAGTGTGGTCTTTTGTTAGTCACATGATATCATTGTTTAATTTCGTGTTCCGAGAATAAATGATGTGATAAGTAATTGGGAGAATATATATAAATCACCTATTCAACTACTGGGCAACTCAGGAAGCACTCGGGGAACAATAGCTGTTGTTTTATATTTGTGACTAACAAATCATCATCAAGGGCTCAGTAAATACTAGTTAAATTTATCAAGAAACTCTTCTCCCTCCTTTCACCGTCTGGGTCACATCACCCCTGAGTCTCAAACCCAGATTTCAGGGGAGTGCTCTATGTTCTACTGAACTGTAATTTCAGACTTTGTGGGCTCATTTTGGGAAACAGGGATATATATGAAGTTCTAAATAACGGACACAATCGAAGTTTTAGATGAGACTCCATTTCTAAGATAAAAACTATGTTTATGATGTTTATAAATTTCTCTAGAGAAACTGTTCTTTCAGTAGTTTCTTCTAGGATATCCTGCCCCACCACCGAGTTCTTAATTCCTTGAGCGTGGGCGCACTGATTTCGGTTTTTGTATTGCCCTATCTCCTGCTGCTGACTAACAAGAAGTGAGAAGATCTTGACTCTCTGTGTGTTTGTGGGTTCAAGGACAGGTGGGCAGTCAGAGCCCTGTGCCCCTGTCCTCGAGCCCCCAGCTGGTGCACTGTGATTAGGAAATCCGTTTTAAGGACATTTAATGAAAACTGAACAGAATCCTAAACTTTCAAGTTTGTACTTGACTTCATGGAATAAGAGTATGTTTCTGATTTATAGTTAAATAAAGGAAGAACGAAAATGTGAACTATTTGCCTCCTAATAAGTAACCTTTTTCTTGAAGACGCTGGTCTGCCTAAGACCTGGATTTCATCCAGGTTTTAAGCTGAGTATGTATCAGTGATTCCCAACTTTAGGTTTATAAGACCCCGGGGTCCCTCTGGTAATCTTAAGATTTCTTTTATTTTCCAAACAAAATGAATTTTAATTCTTTCCTTTAAAAAAGATAATGTTCATGTATGTACATGCGCAAATAGAGACCATATTTTAAAATGGATGTGTATCTCCAAGGACTTATGATGACCAGTTGGGTGTTACAACTCTGAAAAGGTAGGGAATCACTGACCTGGATTATCCCTGGAAGCCAGGAAGGAAAATAAAATAGTTCAGATTCTAAGCCAGTCTAAACTTTGCCTTTGCCAAGTAACACACGCCATGTTGGCCAGTGGCCATGAGAATGCAGCTGCCCACACGAGAAGGGTCTCCAGAAGCCCGGGCTTTATTGCTAACTACGGCTCTCAAAGGCCTTTATGGATGCCCTGCATAAATTCAACCTCCTGCACTGGGAACCAAAGGACAAAGTATGTCTTCACCAATATAAGATCTCCCTAGCCATCTTCCTTCTTTCACACATTAGCGTATTCCCCAAACACCATAACTCTTTATCTCTACCTCTAGAAATTTCACATCTTAAACTGCATTTAAAATATAAACACAGAGAAATAATGACTATAGAGATTGATAACAGAATCTGCTATCTTCTTGTGAACACACAACTGTGGCTAATAAGCTAATGAGACACCATAAAGACCTCTCTTTCACAAGAGTTACTTGTAGCCAGTAAATTATATTTTATGAAAACTACTATACAATTCAGACTTTAAAGAATAATGAGTAACCCTAACTGAATAAAGCCTAATCAGTAAAAGTTAGTTAAGTCTTAATGTAGTTAGAACGCTTAACATTCTAGGCAGTTTTAAATATTAAACATTTTAGAGTCACCACTGAAAGAAGCCAATGGAGCCGAAACCAACTTATCTCTAAACTTTTCTTCATGAAAACTTTCTACTAAAGTTTTCAGTTCAAACGTTTGTTGAAATGAACGAAACCATTAGAAAGTGATGCAATTCAGGTATCTTAAGTATTCATATCATGTATAACATATTGCTCATGAACCTAAAAGATTTATCCCTGCAGATCTTCTTTGTATTTCCACCTTCTACACTGCTTTGCCCAGTTTTTATAGACATAACAACTTTCAATATCATAATAATTTGTTTCACATAGTTACTATGTAGAAAATCAAACACCATCACCAGACGGGAGTAGTGCTGAATGAAAACGTTTCAAATGGCTCAAGGTCAGACTGTGCCCGACACTTTGCAGCTACCCACCTTCCACTGCAAGGTTAGCGAACTTTTGCTCCTGTGTGCCAGCTTCGGTGGGAAGGGACACTCAGGTGCACAGCTGTGGGTGGTGAAGCTAACGGGCTCGGAGCAGGATCCCTTTACGGAATTGTACATGGCATATACCCTGAAAGCAAACAAAGACAGTCAGTGGCGGTGGCCATCGCGGAAGACCAGGGTTTTTATTTCAGGTTTGCACCAGGGCTTTCCACAGAAGAACAGAATTTATGTAGTACATGCCATGACTCTTTCTCTTACCTACTGGTCTTGTCCTAACTATGGCCAGTATCTCCAGGAGATAATGACCCCAGCAGGGAATGGGCCTCAACTCCTCTCCTTCCACCAATGGTCAGAACCCTCTGCCCCAATTAAGACAAGCAGGGTCTACTGACTGGGAAACAATATGCCGAAGAAGAAAATATCCCTGGGGCGCCTGGGTGGCGCAGTCGGTTAAGTACCCGACTCCCAACTCCTGGTTTCGGCTCGGGTTGCAATCTCATGGGTCCTGAGATTGAGCGCAGAGTCTGCTTGAGTTTCTCTCTCCCTCTCCCTCTGCTCCTCCAGTCCTCCCCTACCCCCTCTTTTTCAAATAAATTAATAAGAAAGAAAGGGAAAGAGGGAAAGGGAGGGAGGGAAGGAGGAAGAGAAGGAAAGAGAGAAAGAGAGAAAGAGGAAGGAAGGAAGGGGAAGAAAGACAGAGAGAGAGAAAGAAGGAACGAACGAATACATCCTTATTCCCAAAATGGTCTTTAAATATACATTGTAAAATCATCAAGCCACTCTCCAGCTGACTTTGTGTGGAAGGAGGCTGAAAGTAGAGTTCAGGGTTGGCTGAAAAGAGACAAGAAGTAGCACTAAGAGCCTACAAACTGGAGAGAGAAGTACAAACAATGGGATCTTTAAACTATTTCGAACACTGCAGATATTTAAGTAGAAATATGGATGCTTCACACACAGAAACATGCTTGCTACTGCCAAGTGCATCTCTGACTCAACAAACATAATGTTCAGGTACAGTTTATCCATGTGAACATTTTACTTTTGCACCTGGCACCGAGATTAAAGCTGCGTACTCTACGCATTAAAATGCCTGGCTCAATGCTGAACATATGGGCACAATTTCTCCAGAGAAACTATGAGGAAAAAGCATACAACGTACTATTATAAAATTATACTTCTTTCAAATAGCATAAAATAGGGTTATGTTGATTTTTTACCACCTTCTTTCCTATTTTTCCTTAATATTGAGCATTAAAAAAAAATCCAACTTGAAAATCTACTCTTTTAAAAAGACAACAAAGAAACTTTTGCTGCCTAAAAGAGATGCAAAGATTAAGCTAATCAGAGTTGGTAAATAAATCAAGCCCTTAATTCTTGAGGTCCCATTAAAGATAGAAGAAAACTCAGAATCAAAAGGGGAAGTAAGCTTCCCAAATCTACACAGCTAGAAAGTTGCCTCAACTGAACACAGTCGTGGAAATCTAACCGCTAGACTCTACTGCCTACTGTCCTTACTCATCCCCAAATTAACGCTTCTCTGAACACCCACAATCTATCTCCCCTCACTCTACCCGATGAACATAAACAATGGCTAGAGATAACAACATTATGGAAAACAGGACCTAATTAGGTATGTGATTTGCAAGGTCCTTTCTCCTCAAGATCTAACACAAAGAATTTATGAAAGTCATGCATGTTAAAAGTACTAATGCCTAGTTCCATCTTAAAAGGTGAGACACATATTTACTGGATATTTGACCTGTTTGCCTTATGGGAGGACACCACGACATCTGATCCAAACAAAGGGTACTTATTAGGATCTCTTCACCCAACCTAATGAAAAGAAATGTCCCTTTTTGCATTCACTGTAAGTAGGAACATATTATAAAAGTGAATGGTAGATTTGGCAAGATCATTTCTATGTATCAGGACAGGCTCACTGGGAGTTAAGTTACTTAAAATGAATCACAGAACATTCCAGACATGGGCAGGGTTCCTGCCTAAATTTTAATAGACTGGTTGGATTCTACAGCTGGTGGCTCATGGGTTACATCTGGCCCAAGGGAGGAAAAAAAAAATAAAATCACAGCCACCTATGCATGAATGGAAGGACACAGGCAATGGTCGGTACAGAAAGAGATAAGCAGACATAACGCACTCCTAATGAAAGATAATGCCACTATCTATAAAACCTTTGCCAGAAAAACTAAACCTGTATTGGATTAAGCCTCTTTGCCACAAAACACAAAGAGAATATATTAAGCAAAACTACAGGGATGCAATCAGCCTAATTCATACTGCCAAAAATTCTACGGGATAAAAAAAAAAAATTATTCCAACAAATAAACTGCAAAGGGACAAAAAAGAAAGGGAGGGAAACCTACAGATGAAAAGAAATTTATGAGATACCAGCCGAAAGGAATATTCAGACCATGTCTGAATTTCAATTACAACAAACTGAAGAAACAAAGCCTTCATTTTTAGGACAGTTGAGGAAATGGAAACAGTCACTGAATTTTAAAGACATGAAGGAATTATCCTTTTTGCTTATTTTGGATGGGCATGTGATGATGGTAATGTGGTGCAGAGATGAAATATTATGATGTCTGGACTTCACAGCTGTGTGGGCAGGAGTAGTAGGTGGAGGCAGCAAGGAAATGAGAAGTTGGGCAATGGGTCTATGAAAATCCATGAGTTACTGTCTACTTCTGATTGTATCTGAAAATTTCTGAAATAAAAAATTAAAGATCAAGCCAACACTTAAAGTTCTGGAGATCTCTCATTTAGAAAAATGAACCTCTAGTTTCTCTCAAAACTTAGAAGTTCTACCAACACAGCTGCATCCTTGCATGGTAGTAACCAGATGGAGAGGTGGGGCAGGTGCTGTCCAGTTCAAGTCCCCACCACTTCCTGCTGTTTCCTCAACATGGAGATGGCTTCTCAGCTGCCTTGGACCCAGCTCTTGACCCACTTAGGTTCCTAGGAGGAATTTCACTTCACAGTCACTGGGCATGTGTTTACAAACTCAGACTCTATTCGGGTTGACTGCGTCCTGAATGTTCGCACAAAGTCAGCCTCCAAATCTACATGGCAAATAGAGCAGAGGAAAGGAAGCAGGGACAAGGGCCTACAAAGGGCTGGCTGACTGTGGTGAGTTATCTGCGGAGACCTGGACTCAGTCAAGTGCACTCTTGCTCTTTAATAAGATTCTGGGAGTCATAAAATCCACATTTATTGAGCTAGAGAGACAGGAGTGACTGAAGCTCCTGATAGCCAGGTTGGCAGGATGACTGCTGATGGGAGGAACAGAGGATCCTGACGACAGAATAAAAATTTGAGGCTGTTGAAGATGCACAGTTGTACAAGCCACAAGGAGTTATTTTTCTTGTCTTTCAAATCAAAGAATGTTATAGTTTAAATCAGGACTCAGTGCTTTGCACTTGTAAAAGTCTGTCCTCAAAGGAAATGAGATCCATTTTACATGGCAATGTAAACGTGCTGCATATAATATCTAAAAGCTGACATGATATCTAAGTATACCACGATTATATCCGTCAAAGTTGTTCAGTAAATAGATAGCAACTAACTGTTCCGTTTTTAGCAGGCACTTTTACAGAAAAGTCTCTGGAAATGACACTTTATTTTTAAGAACATTGTAATAATGTTTTTCATAGGATGGTGATGTGTTTCTCTAAGTATCATCATGTGAAAGGAGGATCAGTTTCTTGGGTTAAACAAATCAGCAAACAGTTCAGTTCCTTTTGCATTTATCCCAGCCAAGAAGAATACATTTTTCTAATGATATGATTAATCTTGTGTTGGGTTTTCACATTTGTTTCAGTTTAAATACTGACTAAATGCTCATGAAACAGGTGCTCCTAAAATTTCAGAAATTCGCCTCCAACTTCCTCCAGCACATCTGTGACATGGTAGGAGCCACGGTTTCTAGTCAATAACACCTATTTCATAATTCTGTACTGAGACGGTCAACCATATTTTTGGAAATATTTCATCATGTAATTTTTCTGAGAAATGTTATTACGTGATATCATTTCTGGACAATTTCTTTGCCAAACTGTTAATGCCAATGACTGGAAAACTGCTTCAAAGTTTGTCATGAAATTGCTACCCATTCCACCACTCAAATTCCTGATTATCCCATCGTTCTTGACTTCCACAATAAAACGGTTAGTTCAATGTCAGTATTAATTCTAAAACTACCAATTAGGAATATGGTATTTTTGTGTATAAATATCCATACAAATCAATGAATATGTTTATGTATATAAAGTTATATACTTACATTACAAGTATTATAAAATAGTTATTCATGTATGATGTATGTACTGGATTTTTCTCATTTCTCCCTCTTCAACATATAATCACACACACACGATCTTTCTGTCTCTGTCTTTCTCACACACACACATACAAATAAGATTCTGTATTGGTGGCTTTATACAATAAATAATACAATGCCCTATATGGAAGCACTGAATGTTAAATACACTTTGGTAATTACAAATTGATTTCTTTTAAACATTCAACCAACATTAAAATGCAAAAAGCAATTTGTGTTAGAACTTGGTAACAAATATAAAAGTGATGACTTTGGTAAGAATCTAACCCAAGACCCAACACCTAAATTTTTCAAATTAACATAATAGGAGTATTACTTTCCTCAATCACCAGGAAGAAAAAAAAGGCTGAATAGTTAGGTAAGAAATTAAACACAAAAAATCATAGCAAAAAATGAGTATGAAAAAAAAAATCTTTAAAACCTAATATGTCTCAATATACAATTTTTCATGTGGGATTTGGCCTAAATGGCATGGCAAGTGCCAATCTAAACAGCCATAGAGCCATGACCGGTAGCACTGTCTGGAGGAGTCCCGATCCCAGTGGGCTGATAGGGAGAGGTCACGAGCTATCCTGCCCAGGAAGTGAGCCTAGCTAAGCACCAGTCAACGACAGCACCCATGATCAAGAGACTGCTACTTTAAAAAAGTTTTTTTTTTTTTAAAGATTTTATTTATTTATTTGACAGAGAGAGACACAGCAAGAGAGGGAACACAAGCAGAGGGAGTAGGAGAGGGAGAAGCAGGCTTCCCCACGGAGCAGGGAGCCCCATGTGGGGCTTAATCCCAGGACTCTGGGACCATGACCGGAGCCGAAGGCAGACGCTTAACGACTGAGCCACCCAGCCCCACCCCCCCCCCCCCAAAAAAAGGTTTGTACATCTGATTGGTGAACTCAGGCAATACTCACTAACAGGAGGGAGAAAAAGAGTTGAAAATAGGAAAAAGCACGGAATGAAGATACAGAACGATCTGAATGAAGGGGATGGAATCAGAGTGGCAAAAATCGAAGGCAACAAGAAATATAAGAAAAGAAGCCCGAGACAGGACTTTAGTATATGACATGAAAAAGAAACCCTTCACTCTACTGAAGGTGGTACAGGGAGACTTCAGTAGGCCTTCATTGAAACGTGCAGTGTTAGGAACTGGAAGGAGAAGGTAGCCTGCTTGGAACTGCTGAAAGAACTCTCTCGTTTCCATCAGTGGCTCTACAGACTTGCACCAGGGTGACACTTTCTAATTGGTAACACACAAATAAATAAAAATGGCAATGAATGTAATTGCTTATTTTGCAGTCATCCAGTAATGGAATTCTTCTGCAGCTTCTATTATGGAAATTTAGTGAGAAAATTATTTCCATCCAGCCTTTTGAGGCATTAGAGGTGAGTGTTAAATTTAAAATTATATTTGAGGCTACTGTGTTTGATATGAGCTTACTTCCTGGAACTAAGACGTTGTGAATGTTAACTCAGCTACATCATAAAAAGAGATTTTGCTCCTCTTTTTTTTTCAGGTGCCAAGTATGACATATCTTTATCCCAATAAAATAGTAAGTGAGGGGTGCCTGGGTGGCTCAGTTGGTTAAGCGACTGCCTTCAGCTCAGGTCATGATCCTGGGGTCCCTGGATTGAGTCCTGCATCAGGCTCCCTGCTCAGCAAGGAGCCTGCTTCTCCCTCTAACCTTCCCCCCTCTCATGTACTCTCTCTCTCTTTCTCGCTCTCTCAAATAAATAAATAAATCTTTAAAAAAATAAAATAAAATAGTAAGTGATATGGTCAAAACATGCACAGGCTTTGAACCTGTGTCATGAAGTTTTTTATCATCAGAGCATGGAAACACCGCAACATCTTGGAAAAACAAAACAGAACAAACAGAAACAACATTTATACACTTTACAGATTTAGAATAGGTTTGCACATATACTTCATTTGTTCTCACACCATCTTCCTGAGGCTGGTATCCTTCTTATTCTCATTTTATAAATGAGAAAACAAGGCCATTTGAGTTTAAATGGCTTGCCTAAGCACACACCCTTACTAAGGGACTGGGCCATTAACCCCCAAGTCCAAGCTCTGTCCCCTACTGTCACGCTGCCTCACCAAAGCAATTCAAGACAGTGGAAGCTAAATCTAAGCAGGAGTTGCAAGCATTTCGATTCTTCTCTGGCTTGAAAAAGGAAAGACTGTATAAGGTGAGAGAGTGAATGATCTACAAGAACTGTGGACCAGGCAGGGAAAAAGGAAAATCTGGACTGTAGACAATTTTATTAGGAGAGAATTTTTTTTAACTACTAAGAGAGATTACGACCAAAAAGAGGAGAATTTTCTAACTCTCTGGCAAACAGAGAAAGAGACCACATAACGGTAGTGCCTTGGCTGGTGTGTAGTGTTGCACTGGTGTGATGGGGTCCCTGATGTGTCAGGGGAAAGTCTGAGTCCAAAGCCTCTAGAGAGTTAACTACCTCATGTTCCTATTCCTCTTGGGGCAGCCATTGATTATTCCTTTTATCTGCCTGGGAGTTCAAGACGCTTATAAGACATGGCAGTAAAAAGAACCAATGAGCCAATGTTGTCAGAATTTACCCTTTGTGAGATGAATTAAAAAGAAATGAAGGGAAACAACAGATTTGAATGGCAAACCAAGGGCAGACTCCTGAAGACATTTAAGTTTCTTTAAAAAGACATTGTTAGCTCATGAATGAGCAGGAAATTAATAAAGTAAACCTTTATAAAGCAATAACAATCAACTGTTAAAAGATGGAGAGAAAAGGAAATATATGTTAACAATGACTAACATGGAACATTTACATGGCTCCCTATATGGTGGTACATTTTCTGGTTCGTTGTTAAATCAACCATTTGAAAGGATAAAGTATTTCTATTATCATCTCAGTTTCACAAATTACACACATTTTTTTGTTTGTACAGACTGTGAAAAGTTCAATATGCTTGGGCTGAAGCTAACTGATTCAAAATCCAAATGTTTTGATTTAAACAGGAAGAGAGAGTTTTAACAGAGTTCTATGCAATACAACAACCAAGCAGATAAGCATGTTGAGACTGAATATAAAACACCCTGCTCTTTTATGTATGGCTTTAAATGTAGTTTTAAACACTTATGTGGCTAATAAGGTATTATAATCTGACGACATCCCTACTACCCTACCTTTGTTATAGAGAAAATTGTGGCCTTGATTCTATGTGATTAAGCATGGTTAAAATAGTCAATTCACAGCAGAATAAGACTAGAACTCAAGCTACCTCATAATTAATATATGTTCCTCCTATTAGGTTATGTTCCCTCCACTCCATTATGAAAGAACCTTGGAAAGTATAATAAAGAATGTGTGCTTGATGTTGCAACTGTATTACACACATGCATAAATGAAGAATGAAGACAGAATCCGCTGTTGTGTATTCTTTTAGATAAAATTACAATTTCTGGTCAGCTTATAAAATTAAATAAAATTTTAAGTTAAAATTTAAATTTAAAAAATGTTACGGATCACATTCAGAGACCTATTTGCAAATGGATATGTGAATGTATCTTAAAATGATTAGATGAGCTCTGTAAAAGTTTATGTAATACTCTCCTCTTCACAAATCTATGGCTGGCTGGGTTTCTTCCTAAGATTAGCTAGCTCTGCTTTTATAGTAGTCACAGCAGAGATTCCAGAAAAAAATCACAATAGCGATATCAGACTATGTATCAGATTATATGGATTCACTGTTTTGCCAAGTTGGGCTAATTCTTATCAAAGATAATTTGATATTTGCATTACTTGTCTCATTTCAAAACCTACTGTCTTTTAAGGCCCAAAGGTGTTCTTGCAACATTTGTGCTGAACATACAGTTTATATGTAAAGGGCTTTAACAAACAACTGATACACCAATGGCAAAATATTCATTTCTTTTACAGAAAGGAAATATTATATGTGAAACCATATAGTCAATAGATCTTTATAAAAGTTATTTTATTTTTTTTAAATATTTTATTTATTTGTCAGAGAGCAAGAGAGAGAGAGAGCAACAAGCAGAGGGAGAAGCAGGCTCCCCACTGAGCAGGGAGCCTGATGCAGGACTCGACCCCAGGACCATGACCTGAGCTGAAGGCAGACACTTAACTGACTGAGCCACCCAGACATCCCTATGAAAATTATTTTAAAAATCATTTAAAAAATTCAGTTCAGGGTATCATCTGTTTTTCTATGACCTTACTATTTTTCTATTACCTTACTGTGTACTCCCCAATCACTATGCTCTCAAGTGCACAGCACTGATGCATGGCCAATGAGCTAAGGTATTAACAACTTTTGGTTAGGCAAGTGCCCTTACCCAAAAACTTTTGAAAAGGAGCACATGATTTCTTTTGGCAATCTGAATTCTCCAACATAGGTCAGGTCTCAGATCCTAACTCACCTCACATGATAATCAGTCGCTGGTCTGAGATCTTTCAGGTTACATTCTAATTCTTCTCCACTGCAAAGAGAAATCATCTATTAGTCAATGATACCAGTTTCAACAGTTAAGACAGGTGTGGGATTTGGGTCTCATAGTCATGTAGGGCAATGATTTCAGAACTCTTGTGTCTGATTCTACCATAAACCAGAAATAAACTTGCCTATCTTGTACTATTACCCTCCTGGACTAGAAAAATTAAGATTCTTTTGAATGATGTCATCCTAGATCGGGAAAATGGCAAGATTTAGCTTACTAATGAAGTTTCAAAAGGTCTTGTCAGTTCTTCAAAGTAAATAAATAAAAACAAATAAGGAAATTAAATAGAGAGATAAATATAAGTGTAAAATAACTATACCAGCTGTCAACTGAAGGTAGCTCTCAGATTCACCTTGGCAGGAACCCCAAATGCTTCAACTTCTCAACTCTCTTGAAGAAATGTCAGTGTGCTTCCCTCACATATCCATACCAATAGCTCTCTGATATATACACATACAAATCAACACTCTCTTACATAAAACAAAACCACTTATATGATCTGAAGTTGCAAATGCAACTCAGCTTAATCATGAGGCAATGGCCAACATAAAATAAGGAATGTTCCATTAAAAGTTTTTAAAAGGTGAGGGGTGGGGGTTTGAGTGTATTCCTCAAAAAATGTCAGGGCCACAAAAAGACAAATACTGTGTTAGTGTTCCAAATTAAAGGTGAAAGACATATGTCCACGGACTGTAATACCTGACCCTGGACAGGATTCTGTCCTAGAGGGGGAGAAAAATGCTATAAGACAGTATTTAATGAACTGATAAACCTGGAATGTGGACAGTGACTAGATCAAAGTATCTTATCAATGTATATTCATGAAGTTGGTAACCGCACTGCGGCTATGTAAGAAAATATCCTTATTCCTGGGAAGTATACTGAAGTACTCAGCAGTAAAAGGCCATGCCATAGACAACTAATGGGAAAAAATACAGGTTGGGAGGAGAGAAAAATAAGAGAGAATAACTCCAATAGTAAACCAAAGAGGAGAAAAAGGTAACTAATAGGCGAAATCTGGGTCACTTCCTTGATTTCTTTATTTCTGCAATATTTTATAAATTGAAAATTATTTCAAATACTTTTTTAAAGTTGCAAACTGGAAGCCAGTGTCCACACGGTGCCTACAGTTCTCAAGTCTGACCTGCACTGTATCCTTAATGTGTCTTTGAATTTGCTGGATGAGTTTGACGTTAGGAAGGCTTATGTAACAATTCAGATTTCCAGTATTTCTTGGAAAAAAACAAACAAAAAATCCAAAGACATCGGCACCTCTACGCCTGCATTCCCCTATGGCAACAACCTATTTCAGGTGAGTGGCGGTTGCCGCTTTCAGAAGAAGACAGGAGTGCTCCTGTAACACCTCACCCCCGACCTTCCTCCTTTCTTCACTTCTGTCATCAGCCTAGCCCCTCTGGGCACGTGAGGTTAGCTTCTGCCACCAGCAGTCATCCTGCCCCGACGGACATTGTTTCTTGGAGCGGCTGGGGCAAACGGTGCTCTGTGTTTCTTTACCAATTTGGACTTCTCAAAATAGAACCAAATGGTTGGGAGCTGGAGTAAGGGGTTAGGATTTTATTCTAAGTACGGTGGGGAACCACCACAGTGGCCTCACCCAGGAGTGAGCCAGTGTGACCTGGTTTCTGTGGTGTGGGACAATCCCTTACCTTGTGGGCTAAACTTATTTAAGAAAGTCTTGGGCTGAAATGCTTTCAAGGAATCTTTACTACAGGCTAGAAAACACTGGAGGAGGGTAAGAAATAGAATGAAATGGAAGGAAACCATAATGTAGAATTTCAAAAAACCAGACTAGAAAGTGGTCTGGGTCTAAAAAGAGGTAATCAACCATGTAAGTGCATGACTGACGTATATAAAAACTCAAAGTCATGCTCACTTTTTACCCCGATAGGAGTTAATGGCATTTTTTCTTTAGTACTATACTGACAAGCTAACATAACCAAGTGATAGCTCATCAACACCAAATAGCTCTACAAAAGTCATTTCTGATTGGTAATTACTCTGAACAAAAATAACTCTTGCAATTATCACTAATTCTTAAAATGAACTATTTAAAGGAAAGTTTGCAAGGCCTCTAAATTTTTCCTGTTTCTGATTTTCCTTAATGACTCCAATTTCACTGTGCAGCAGCGGAGAAAACACATGGAGATACAGGCTACCTGTAAATTATCTTGTACTTTCCGTCCCGTCCTTTGTCAGATAAGGCGACCTCATAGCTGTAGGGGAAAGAAAGACCGCTGTGGGGTCCACATGAAAGTCCAACAGGGGGAGCCCAGGACAGCACAACCGCTCTTGCCTGAATATTAGAAACCTGAGAAAAAACAAACACAGACAAAATTATCCAAATCCATTTTTATATACACCAGACACTACATCTTGCAGTAACATTTTTGTGATGATGAGTAGTGGCCCAAGACGGGCTCGGGAGTTAATGTAAGGTACACAGTTTTAATTACGATGCAAAAACCATCTCTTGTACTCTCCTGTCCAGGTCCCGACGTCCACAATAGCTCCTGAAACACCTGTCCTTTAACGTAATTCACATTTGATCCTCCAGAAAGTAAAATCGTCAGCCTTGCGTGGGAATTTTTTTTTAAAGGTAAAAAGTTGAATGTGAGACTCTCATGACCTCAGTGATGGCCATCACATTACGTGGAAGGAGCCGTATCTGCAGGTACTTTCTGGTGGCCTCCCAGCCTTCAAAGCCATTACCTCTCAAACCAGGCTCCTTGAAGACCTCAGTTCCGAGGAGAACCCAGCGATGGGGGAGGGGGACCCAGGCCCAGGCTGAAATGGGTGCTGAGATGATGTTTCACCTCTTCTCAGCTCTGTTTTTTTTTTTTTCTTTTTTTTCTTTTTGGTGTAGCCTCTGTGTAAGGCTTCATTTGAACAGAGGACTCTGGCACCTTTGAACACCCCAACTTTCTTCCCTTACTTAGGACCACACTGACGCATGTTGCACTCCACCCACACGCCGTTCTCAGCAGGACGGGGTTCCAGCCACCTCCAGCTGTAAGCTGCTCAGTAAGAGACTCTGCCGTGGGCTTCCTGCCCTTCCATCCCAGGTGCTTGCTCTAACTGGTGCTTCCTGGGGCACCCCCGCCTTCCCAAATACACTATTTGCACTCCATCTTTGTTTTAGAGTCTTGTTTCTAGAGAAACCCAACCTCATGCATAGTCTAATTCTTTAAAATAAGTCAAAAGAACTTGATGTTCTAAGTTTCTAAAGGTTATTTTGCCACTCTCTGGATACTGGTCTGAATAAAATATTAAAATCAAGAGTTAATGTAGATGCTAAAGCTTCATGTTCATAAAGACTGGTGGTAGATTATTATTAGTTTGCAGATAGAGATATGTAAACTATTCAGTTTCCTTTTTTTCTTCCATTTTTGTCACTATCTGATCTATAGAGCATTAAAATTTAATACAAAATAATGTAAAAACATGAATAACATGGAATATGAGTACCGAATCTCCGTTTCCAGTCTGTCATTCATTCCATTTTTCGCAGAGATCCCTCCATATCATTTCTGCTTCGTATAGACATAGCCTCATGATGTTTTTAACCAATTCTTTAGTCAAACTCCTACTCATCATTCCCGACCCCAGCCGGGCCTCACTATCCCCAAGTAACCTTCCCTGAAAGGTAAGCGTGTCACCTATCATCATCCCTCTGTTCTACAGCAACTTGCTATTATCTTTACTATCGCAAATCATGTTTATGGCATTCGTCTCCCTTTCCCACCGGACTGTGGGACTCCCTAATGACAGGACCCAAGTCCTAGTCAACTGTGAGTAGTGGTGGCTTAGTAAATGTTTGTTGAATGAAAAACGAAAATCAAAGGGAGTAAGATAGTCTGAGTTTCTGATACAGGTGCCACAGTGGATGATAGACCAGCATTACACACCTCTTTAAAAAAATCTGAGATACTGTTACAGAGTCAAACTCCACCCTTGTTGCTATGGCTCCAGACTAGCATCTCCTCTTGCCCTATACCCCGCCTGCCCTATAACACGCCTTCAGGATACCATTCCCTCTCACACCCCTATAACTTAGCTTTTGACTTTGCTACTTTCTAATCTAGGACCTCTGCCTCAAAGAGCACCAACCTGGTGGAAAGAGAAGGATGCGTGAGAGACGATCTCCTTGCATATCTCCTAGATATTTTGCTATGAAGAGTTTCGTTTACATTAAAAAGAAGGCTGATTAGGTAGAAAATCATGCAGCCGAGGTGACAAATGGCTACTGGGCACAGTTCCAAGAACACAGTGTGGAGTAACACCAATTTGATGAACGGTGGTGTGAAATAACATCATGTTTCAAAACAGCTTGGCAAACACAAGCGCTTTAGATACTGAACAAGGATCCATAAACTCACATCCCTTTAAATTCTTTTTCATCAGCTATTAAGAATGTACACTTGGTTAAATTATTAACGGAATAGTGATGTACAGCACTTGAAGCATCGACTAACACAATGCTCCCCCTTCTCCAGATTCCCTGAGCAAGCCTGAAGACGGCAAAGGGTCCACTGAACGCAGATCTCTGTGATAGGCGCTCTTCCGATGAGCCAGGCTTTCGGAAGCGCACTCTGAGAATGCCCCATCACTTTCAGAGAACAGCAGCCGTGGCTTCTGGGAATTCTTTCCTAGAGCTAAGAGACATGCCACCTAGGTGACTAGAACTACTCTGGAAGCAGTGGAACATTCCCTGCTGTGCTTCTGCTCCCTCCTTGTCACAGACTCCAGGGCCTCTGGTCTCCTTTCTTTAAGCGCTGGAATCCTGAGAGAAAGAGTGCTCTGTCTCTGGCAGAACTTGGAACCCCCTTCCATTTCAAGGATGATGCCAGGAGATTCCCCGGTGCCTTTCAAGAGAACCTCACATAAAGGGGAATCCTCAGCACCAGATGCATCCTCCTAGTGTCCAGGGAGGTGATAACCCTAACGAGAGATCTGAGCTCTCGAACTCTGGCTGGTTCGGGCCTCCTTCAAGGCGAAAGCCTTCTCACACGAGCTTCACCTTCTAAGTGTCTCTCTCTCTCTCTGGGGGGAAGATTTCTCACTAGCAGGGACCACCAAACTAAACTGGGGCAGCTAATCTGACTATCACAAGGGTCGTCATGGCTGACATCCAAAAAAAGAAGTGTAGAAGCCATAAAACTGACTTCCTGATATTTAATTATTCTACCGCAAATTGAAGTCAATCTCCTTCATGATGATGATAAAAGTGGTGATTTCTAGTTACAGAATTAATGGACAAGACCCAAGGTGACACTTGCTTTGGCACCAGAGATGTAAAGGGTCTGTTGTGGAGGTTACCAGTGCAAGCCTGCATAGAAATTAAACTGCAAGCGTGCATAGAAATTAAACTGCTTTGAAGGATTTAGAAGGATTCATAAAACCACCATTTATTTCTAAATAATCACATACTGATTAGAAATCGTTGTTGTCTATGTGTTTATTAAATTCAGACTCCAACTCGAGGGCAGCTGCTAGGTAAAAGCATATATATGTGCATACACATTAGGAAGTAAGATGGCATGATCTGGTAGCTATTTGAGAATTAGTCTTTAGCTCTCTTTCTCTTTGTCCCCCACTTTCTCTCCTGTTCATTCAATATTTTAATACTTTTCTGTAAAATTTTACTATCTTAATGCTTAGATTATATCATATGCAAATGATACTCATTATCTGGATCAAAAATGCCATTTATTCTCATAAAGCTACTCAATTATTCCTCCCATGTAAAATATTTCTATGTTAAGTTAGTAGCTTCTAAATTTGGTCAGGACTTTGGAGTTAACTATGTGGGAGGCCTGCAGATCCAATTAGGGAGTACGTTAAGGAAATATTACCACAGAAATATTGGCTTCACTTCAAAAGTACCATCACGAAAAATAACAACACAATGGAAAATTTAAAAGGAAAAGGTCAGAGATCATTATTCAAAAAAAAAAAAGACACTCAAATCTAGATTTCACAATCCTCTGTTTCTATCATTCTGTAAGTACTAAGAACCTCAAATCTTTTCAGATATAGTGTTGTTTATTTTTTCAAGGAATGGCTTCTTGGAGGGACAGTTGTTTCTCTTAGGTCAGTTTACTCACTTCTGGAACTGACAAATCAATTGTTTCCACAAGCTAAACATTAGTGGACGGAAACAATGCAGCTTACATTTACTTGCACCCTGAAAATAAACAGCCCAGCAGGATGTGGGAGACAACATCTAGCACCACCATCAGAGCTGATTAAACCTTGCTGGGCTGGAGGTGGCACGTACTGATAGAGGTTTCTTCCTAAACTTAGAACAGCAGCAACCTTGTTTCTGTGACATAGCAGTGGCTAGGACTGCGCATCCCAAGGCACCTAATTCTTAGTCTCAGGACAAATTACCTTGTCAATTTATACTGTTTTTACTCAATGACTAAGTTATTTGGGTCTCTATAGTATCTAGGTTTCTGAAGAGCCAATGACTTGCTTAATTCAGGGGGCCCTAAGTCCTAGAAAGACGGCTGGAATCGACAAATCCTAAATATTGTTTCTACACCCAAAACAAATCATCTACAAAATCGCAAAGAGAAATATGTGCCTCTTACTGAGAGGGGTTATCCGACGTGGCTGAAGGAAAAAGCAAATTCACCAAGTGCCAACTGCATCTTGCCCTGGAAAGCAGCGGGCCACCCCCCTGCCACCGCATAGTGGGGCAGCGAGTTTCACTTTGGCATAATGACATGCTTTACGCTACTGACACACACTCCATCCCAAGTCCTCTACACACCGACGATAATTTACTTCTCAGAGAGCCCCGTGCGGTATTTATTCTCCGACCTTTCCAAGGTGAGGAAACCAAGGCTCAGGGAGCCTGTGTCACTTCCCCAAGATCACAGAGACAGTTAACGGCCCAGAGGGCCAGACTGCACAGCAGGGGCCCTTCCTTCCCGTGCTGCCGCCTTGCACTCCGGCGCCGGCTGTCCCCACACTCCACTGTGCAGGCCGAGCCGCACCTGATGCCGGCCGGCCTTCAGGCATTTGTCTCCCTTGCCAGAATCTAGCTGCAGCCACTGCAGTCGGCCCCACATTTATTCAGCAATTATTGGTTAAGGGTTCATGATGTGCCAGGGACAGTGCTAGTTACCAGAGGCACAAAGATAAATAAGACACAATCATGAATAGGAACTTCAGACAGAGACAGGGGAGGAGAGGCAGGGGGGGAGAGGAGGGGACAGAGGAAAAAAAAATGTGTAAAATGACTAACTGGGCTGGGAAGGGTGAGGTGGCAATCACCAGGCAGACAAGGTTTATGTGGGGACCAGGGGGGAAATAATGGCCCCCCAAATAGGTCCACATCCCAATCCCCAGAGCCTATGAATATTTTGCCCTGCTAGATAAAAGGGACTCTGCAGATGTGATTAACTTAAGGATCCTGTGAGACAGAGACTATCCTGGGTTATTTGGGAGGGCTCAGTGTAATAGCAAGGGTTCTTCTAAGTGATAGGAGGAAGCAGGAAAGTCAGAGAGGGAGATAGGAGGATGGAAGGGGCCACAAGCCGAGGGATGAAGGCAAACTCTAGAAGCAGCTGGAAAAGATAAGGAAACAGATTCACCCCAGAGCCTCCAGAAAAAAACGTAGCCCTGCCAACACCTTGACTTGAGCCTAATGAGACCCATTTTGGACTTTCTGACCACTCAGATGACAATCTTATCAATGTTACAGCTCATGCCATATCTGTTTACATATAAGCTGGTCTACTGATCTTGCTCTAAGAAGGATAAAGAGTTAAGTGCTTAATAAATGCTGAATCAAGGAAAGGACGAATGCGTTTAAATAGTGCTCTTATCTTGCTAGAGCCACATAATCCTAATAAACACAGACTGTCACTTCTGCAGTCAAGGAATGACTAGGAATAACTCAAGACAAACATGGTGTGTGTTCACAAGAGCAAGACTGGACGATGAAGTTTTGTGACTGGATCTGAGACAGCCAACTAGCCAGCTGCCCTGCCTTTGCACTCTGATCATGACTCCTGTCCTCCTCATGGAGTTTTCTTCATTCTGCTGTACCACAAATGTAAGCTTCTCCCACGATTTTGTCCCCCAAGCTTTTCTAACCTCTCTCCATGCTCTACCCCCACCCCACCCCCGCCCAGCCCCAAAGCTATCACCCACTCCTCTGCTTGAACCGTAACTCCATGCGATGTGATCTCCTGATTGAGGTCTCGTTCCCCCTTCTCTCCACAGCACTGACCTACCAGACACCCGCGACTGCCCACTGGGTTTACCTCTTTGGGTGCCCTGCTAGTGAAACAAACTCAGTATGTCTAAAAATTGCACCGAAGATATACAGAGGACACAGACACGAGCCCATTCTAGAGGAACTCACAGATTACCGGGACAGCCACAGCAACAAGTACCTGGCGTACAATGTATTACATACCTACACGCAGAGCACAGTGAGGCTGGGGGAGTAACAGTGGTTCTAAGTAATGTGGAGAATCCTACTTAATGGGCAGGGACAGCCATCCAGGGAGACTCTCAGAGGAAGCAACTCCTCAGTGGAGGCATCTAAGCCTGAGAGCCCAGCTATCTGTGCCACCAGACACCTGACACGTGGTAACACCTTACTGACATCTCTCCATGGCTCTAGTATCCAACCTCTCCTTGCCATGCCTGGAGCCGCCACCTGAATTCTGCCTCCTACAGCCTCTACCGACACTGCAGGAACAGATTCCTGACGCTTGCCTTCCTGGGCTCATCCTCCTCTCAAACCAGTGCACCTGTCAACTGTTTCATCAGCTTGAAAGTATAGCCCTCACTATGTAACTTCTCTGCTCAAAAACTCACAATGGCTACCTGCTCCTTACCAGAGTAAGGACAAATTCCACAACCCAACACCGATGGCCCACTGCTCTGCAAGTTCCCTACTGGCCCCGTCCTCCAACATTCCTCATGCTTTTAGGGTCAGTCAAACTCAACTGTGTACCCTGAGGCATGTGTGAACTCTTCTGTTAAAAAGCCTCAGTATCTGAAACACATGAAGGACCAAGGTTTCCCAGTTGGGCCAGAAAACATCCAAAGAACTTTGGCTCTCTCACCTCAGATGAAAGGCTGAGTCAACATTTTGAATTTTTCACTTGAATTTCAAAGCATTTGGCAAAATCAAACTTAAAACCTCACAATATCACCATTCCTACCAATTTTTCTTTTTGCCATTACACTCAATATTTTGGACTTACTTTTTCTCAGCTAATATTTGAATACCTTTTTGAAATTTACCTGGAAAAATACTTGGAATCACCGAGGTTTTCAAAAATTATTATTACTACATTTACACAGGCTAAAGGAAATCACCAAAAGAAAACTCTTCTGTGGACCTGTGGTGGGGAGGGTGTGAGGGGAAGGATATGTATCCTTAGAAGTAGGGAAGAATACCTAATTGCATTCAGAATATCTAAATAGAGAAGACATTTTGGTGGATTATGACTGAATAGAAAGACTGCTGTTCTATATTTTCATGCTCCATTAAAAACAACACTGTTTCATAGTTTATAAATAACCAGCAATAGGAAGGGGCCCTTTTGTTTACCTACTATGTGGTGAAAGAAAAGCACACTTGAAATGCTTAAGAATGTGTCACTTATGCTGAGAAATCCAGAAGACATACCTGTGGTTTCTCTATTCCTGAAAGAATGTCTTGCACCCTCTTTACTTCCAACTCATACTCTGCATGGAAAAAGAGAAAAAAAGAACGGTTAATACCAGTAGAAGGCAATGAGGTTGTCCAGTCCCTTCTCCAAGGCCTTTAACTAGAGCTACCATGAAGTTAGTTGCCTGTTACCATAAACTTTTGGTACCATGCATATGATAATGAAAAATCGGGAACGGGAATGATGCTGGGGTGGGGATTTCACTGTGGCTGTGCTAACTTGCCACTATACCGGTTTACATATTCACAGAGTTGATGAGATTAACACCGAGTTCCATCTAACAATGCAGCAGGCAACAGAAAATAAAAGGTCCTAAGAAGAAGGCAGGAGACTGGAGCAGCTAGAAGCTGAGAGCAACGAAGAGATGAGGTTGAAGAGACAGTGGCCAATTCATCTGGGGCTGTGAGTTCAGATTTTTTGTTCAATTTTTATTCTAAATTCAATGGGCAGCCCCTGAAGTGTTTATGTGGAGGGACTGACATGGTCTTTTTTTTTTTTTTTAAAGTCTAGAAAGAGCTGTTTGGCTTTGCACAAATAATGGACACACAGAAGATGGGAGGGAACGCAGAAAGATCAGTCAGTACATTGCTGTGCTGGTCTGGGTGGAGGACAGAGCTCGCCTGGGCTGGGGATGGTAGCGAAGACAGGGAGAACAGAACTGGTTTTAGAGGTATAGGTGTTGAAAGATTGGGTATGATAAGCAAGGGTGAAGGAATGAAAAGAATCAATGATACTTCCCAGTTTTTGGCTTGAACAACTGGATGGATGATGATATCTTTAAGTAAGATGGGGAAGTGGGGAGATTTTGCAGTGGGGCAAGAACTGTTTTAGAAATAAAAGGGGAAAAGTGCTTGAAGTAGAGAGGATGGGGAGGGAAGAATGTGTATTTAAAAAGATAAATAACAGACTTTAAACATAAGACTATGTTTTGTGGAGGAACCCCATGACTTTCACAACCTACTTGATGTAATCTAATTTTGAACTTACAGATTTAACTGTTAAACCTAGTTTATGAGATAAATGCTAGAGTTACATGATTGCCAAGCGTATGTCCTCACCCTCAAAGAGTTCAAGTCTAGTGGGGGAAAATGAAAGCAACAGGCAATTCCATGTGATAGGCTCTGGTATAGGTAACCCAAGAGAGAACATTCTAGAAGGCTACCCAGGAACCAACACCTTGCTGACCCTGTAGACAAGCAGGCATTTGGAGGTGACGAGGGAAGTGGAACTAGGGGGTGAGAGGTTAGGAGGTCCAGCTCTTCCCCCCGCTGGGCTGTTCATACTCATCACTCAGGTCTAATCTCAAAGTCACCTTTTCAAAGAATCCCACCTCAACCCTACCCCCTGCTCAACCTCCAGTCATTCTCATATCCTACTTATTTCCTTTCTATTGATTACCAAAATCTAAAAATCTTGTTTATGTGTTCCCTTGTCTATTACTTGTCTTTCCTGCTAAAATATACACTCCAGGAAGGCAGTGATGCTATAGACTCAAAATTTTCCGTAAAGAATCAGATAGCATTTTTGTTGTTTAATAAGTAAACCAAGCCTAAGTAAAGAATAATAAGACTTCAAGCTGGCACCACCTAAACTTTAAAAGGATCAGTTCATTTTTTCCTATTGCATTCTATTTAGTAGAACGTGTTTACCTCTACTTTGGTGAGAAAAAGAAATGGGCTGGTGGCAATACAGGTGTTTAAATTACAACTGAAAGCAACTCCACATTCAAAAGACCAAATGACAACCTCGTTTATAATCATGTATTCATGTTAAGATGTAGATAATAATTTATACCCATAAGTCAAACACGTACATACTACATACCCTCACACTTTCTGGAAGCTCCTACTAAGGAAACTATAAATAATGTGTATCTGAGAAGTTAACTGTCAGTAAAAAAAACAAAATAAAATAAAATAAGCACAGTTGCACTAAATGAACTGGTTCAGTTGTTAAAGACAAAACTTTCTGAATCTCTGGTTATTCTAGAGTTTGCTGGACCCTATGGTTTCAAACACTCACATAAATAGCTACATTCATACAACTAGCTGAAGGAGGTCACTGCTTCCTTCTGCCGGCACTGACACAGGACAAGAAGCCCGAAGCCAGACACTATCCTTGAGGTAATAAAGGTTTAGACTAGAATGGAGATAATCACCTATTCAACAAAGAAGAGGGGAAGAACTAAAGAGCTCGGCAAAAGAAGAATCCTCAGGACTACGTACCAGATATAGAGCATGAAAGAAACGAGTGAAAAGGCACACTTTGTCCCACAAAAATGGAAGGCCCCTCCCCCTTGCCAGCTTTCAAACCCAGATGACAGGAGAAATGGTCAGGCTTTTGACAGAAAAAGGAAAAATGGGAAAGGAGGTTGGATGGGGGGCGTTGGGGGGGGGGGATCTGTTTAAAACAGAAAAGAGTGGGTTTCAGGTAAGAGCCAGAAATACAAGTGAAAGGTCCTGACTGGGATAAAAACAACTTCCAAAGGGAGGTCCGGACTGTCCCAGTCTGTCTGCGATTATAGCGAGGGAAGCCGACACTTCCTGAGCACCCAGGTACGTGCTTGTCGAGGCACCATCCCCTGGCTCATTTCTACAACATCCTGTGCAAGATGGACCATCTCCACTCCACCTCATGGCAGTGGGCAGGGCCAAAGTCCATTTTGTGTGTCATGGTTTTCCCCTCGGGAGCTGAGCTCTACATGGGCAGGTGTCTTTGTCGACAAAGGAGGGAACAGAGGCCCAGCCAGCAGACACCATCTCCCCAGGGCCACAGACTAGTGGCCCAAAAGCAAGTAGAACCTTGACTGTGTGGCGACAAATGAGTAGGGCTCTGGGGGTCACGAGGGAGAGCACGTGGAGAGAGAAGAGCTGAGGGTGGTGGGTGTTTGCACTGGGTGCATGGAAGCAAGAAAGTGGCAGCAGGAAACCGCCCCCCCGCCCCCACCCCCAGGTCCTACCAGAGGGCCTAGGTTGTTGGGCTTGTTTCTTTCTTTTTTTCCCCCCATCTCCAAGAAAGCTGTCAAATAAATAGAGCAAAGGCCTTTGGATCTGGGGGAACGTATGTGAAAAAAGGAAGAAAAAGTAGGCCATGAATGGAGCCAAATAAACAAAGGATTCTGAGCCGATCAAAAATAAAAAGGGCAGGGTGAGGGGAGGAAAGGCGGTGACGGGGCAATCACTGGCCTATTGTATCAGGAGAAATGCAGTTTCAAAGCCAGACCGGATTCTTTCTTTCGTTCAAGAGTCTAAATGGTGAATACGGAAAAAGAAGAGAAAAATGCATTCACACCACAGTTACTGAACGCTTTTCCATTTGTGCTGCCCCAGACTAAGAGGAGAGAGTAAATAAATGCCAGGCATACAATGTGCACACACAAGAGTGAAAATAAAATCCGTTGAACTGAGCTAAAGTGACAGTTACTTACGGCATGTAAAATAAACTCTCGCATGAAAGCTAGCAGTCCGGTATGAAATGCCAGAATTCACAACTCCACCTAAGTAACTGAGTTCACTCCGACCCTGGCCTACCTCTCCCGAAGCAAGATTTAACTATGCCTCAGAGAAGTCTACGAATTACCACCCTTTCCATGAAACAGCTTCGGAGCTCAGCTATCCAGGATATTCCAGAGTTTGGATCAAGCTTTCGCTTGCTTGCCCTTTCTTTTCCTCTGTGGCTCTGTCTCTCCCTCTCTTATGCTCACGCACACACATGCCATCTCGTGAATAAGGACAAATAAACAGTTGCTAATGCTCTCACAAAAATTCATAAACAAAACCAGAAAGAACAGTTCTGGTGACCTGCCCTCAGGAAATCTTTTATATCAAGTTAAAAAGAAAACTAGGTCTCGTTTGTTTCTCTTTTTACCTCCTTAAAGAATCTGGTGTGTGACAACTGAACAGCAAGCAGATTGTCCTAGAAGAGCGGGGAGTTTAAAAAAAAAAAAAAAAAAAAAAAAAAGCCAGGTTCTGGCACAAGGTTGTAGGACGAGGTTCTTTTCATTATCAGGCCTGCCTTCTTCCCTCTGGTTTGCAGCAAGTCAACTAATCCAGAGGCAAATCTTAGAGGCCAACTTTGTATTTCTTTCTCCTCGAACTGAAGCTGCCCTGAACTAAGCCAACAGATTAAAATCATTTTCCACCTGCTTTTTGTTGCCACCATGGCTGACGTGGATGGACATGACAACCGACCTTTCACATCACTACCCTCTTAATATCTGAAAGCCTTTTCCTTGCAGTGAAGACTGCTGATCAGTAGAGGAGGATCACAGGGTACTCGCTGACAGTGCTCCAAACAGAGAATGGGCATTTTGTTTTGCAGATACAGACACCTCTGGGGACAGGTAATGTCTTAAAAAGGAGTGAAGTGGGAAGCCCCTGGTTTAAACATATCCCAATGAGCTGAGAACCACCCAATTTCAAAATGCCAAAAAAGGGGGAAGGGGGCTTCAGCTCAGTAACTTACATGTTTCTTCTCCCAAAAACAAATCTTCTCCCAAGAAAATAAAGCATTTTTTAGCAAAGGGAGAGTTAAAACAAAAATACACCAGCAAGCAAATACGTTTTTTTAAAAGAAAAAAAACAAAACAAACCAACAACAACAACCCACACACAGAGAGGGAGTATGTGTCATGTGAAATTTAAACTTTCCACAAATAATGGTTTTCGTGTTTGCTCCAAAAAGAACCGTAGGTTCAGACTGTTTGAATAACTGTAAGGCCTAAACTAATTAAAATATCCCCCTTTATAAACACAATTTACTTCTTTGGTTTGCTTCACATTTTTTCCATCTTAGAAAAGAAATAGAGCTAGACACTTAGCTGCTAGCTATAGAATGTATTTATGGTTGTAACAGCCCCTTCATTCCAATGGAATGACATCAGCATTATTTCTCAGTAAACCTTCTGTCTAGTTCTCATCCGCATGGCTCATTTACAGATATGCCCGGCATAACATAATATGCTTTCTCAGATCTGCCAAAGAGCTGACTTAGCTACTATCTTTAATACATTATATATAATAAACTAGGGGCATGGAAAATATGCAACTTTTGGTCATGCCCATTTTTGGGATAAGAGGCTTAAAACCACTAAATACTCAATATAAGAACTAAATGAATGGAAATAAATACTTTTGGATGAAAAAGAAAAATATGACTCAATAGTGAGGAAGAGTTAAATATGCAATCACTGCCTACCAATGCTAACGAGAATGAATGGGGATGGGGTAAGACGGTTTGGTTTAAGAATGCTCGCTGAATTGCTTTTCCAATAATAATAAAAAAAAAAATCTGCTATCCCTTATTTTTAAAATATTACCTATACGGAGAAAAAAGGAATAATAAATGCATACAAAAGAAGTATTAAATGCTTAAAGGACCTCCATTTAGTGATTATAATCTAGAGTTAATGGCGTTAAAATCAAATATTAAAAATGTACAAAATCACAAGGAATACATTTACATAATCTAGGGACAATGCAGTTAATCCCCAAGGACAAATATTCCAGAAATACCTTCAGGTATCAATCATCCTGATGCTTAAAAATGCAAAGATCTCTCTAGCCATTTAGCTGGTTAAGTGGTTACTCTATTGGAAATTCTGAAAGATAGCCAAGGGAATACCAGACTCGTAGCACTAAAGAGAAAGCAGCAGGCAGCGGAACCATATGTTGTGGGAAGTTGCCTTCCAGTCTAGGAAAATATTTTCAAGGGAAATTGGGCTCCCAACAGATTCTGGAGCCTTAAGAGAAAGAGCAGAGGAGAGATGAATTCCTTTTGCAGGTGGAGTGCCCCGCTGGACAGGAGGGATGGCCAGAGAATGTAAATGGGATGGCGGCGGGGGATGATTTCCTCTGAGCTTTTGTTGGTATTTCTGGAACTGAGGAGAAAGAACGATTTTCTTTCCTGGCCCAAGATTTGAGCAAAATCCTACTGGGAATATTCACATTAATCCCCTCATAGGCAAAAATGGGCCTCTTTGGACAAGAGTTATCTAACACTGTGAGTAGGAAGAGGGACAACCCAGAAGTGCTAGGTCTGGGACTTGAATGAAAAGAGAAAGCACCAGATACAATCCCTTCGTTGACTCCCAGGTCAACTCAAAGTTTCTCTCTCAACCACTTTCTTGGAATGCCAACTTAACTGGGTTGGTTCTAACTGAGATACCAGGAGATTCTATGTTCATTTCCGTCAAATTCCCAAAGAAAATTCTTGTTTACTTCACAAAAATCATATTTATACATGGAACTGGACAAACACAACTAGTATTTTTAAGAACATCACATTAAACAGGGATGAAAACCCCACAAAAATGGATCAAGTATCACACAGATACGCTTGCCTGGCAAACTTGACCTACATCAGTCCCTGTCCTTTCCCTCTCTCTGTGTGTTTGAGACATTTCACTGGCTAGCTGAGTCCTAACCTGTGCCAGATATAGCTCTTTTATTTTGGGGGAAGGCTCAACTCCATGATTATCCAACTAGAGCTGGTACCCTCCCTGGGTGTGTAACAGGAAGGCAATCGCTTAAACACAGGATAGAACAACTTACAAAGGTAATTAAAGTTTATACACTACTTTCTGCATTGGCATCTGTAAATGTTTCCATAAAATGTTTTTTCATTAAGACTTGGCATGTCAGATTGAAAACTTCTCAAGTGGCTTTATTCAAAACTTTTGCAAGACTGTGTCAACTGACAGAATCTAGAGAGAACAATTTTTTAACACATTAAATCTGAAAGAGAATTTTAGTATTTATACCACCTATATAGCAAGTTTTGAACACTTTTTACACCTACATTTTCTTAACTGATGTCCCACATGACTAACATACACATTTGGGGGTGAGGATGGATGTTCAGTCAACCCAGTGAAGCTCATCAGCTGACACGGGGATCAAATTCAGAGCTAACTTCGTGTGCTAGGCCTCCAAATAATTCCCCAGAGTTTTAGCATATGGAAAAGTCCTTACCACCTGTGGTACAACTGACCTCACCCAGGAAATCTGCAAAGGATATATGTATAGGTACATATTCAAATGCAAATTAGCCACCAGGCAGGTAATATCAATGAGTAAAAGAAGGTGGACATATTAGGCAAAAGGGAAGGGTAAAGACTGGAAAACTGAAAAAGCCCTCCCCCTATTTAACAGGGGGAGCGACTATGGCAATCAATTATTGACAGGCAGGATCACTGGTCTAAGGTTGACCGATATTGCCGTTTTTCCAGAGAACCTAGAAATGGGAAAATTTTCATGAAATTGCCTGATTTGTACAAATATACATTGTAAAACATTCTTAATCTATTGAAAAGTGAAGGAGTTAGTACTATGAACACCCATATGCCTTTCACTAGACTGATCAATTGCTAACATTTTGCTATACTTGCATGCTCACATTTTCTCTACACACACACACACACACACACACACACACACACACGCTGTTTTTGAGCACCACTTGAAAGTTGTTGATCTTATGACAAGATCTTAAGTTTACCCCAAAAGCTTCAGCATGTCTTTCCTAAGAACAAAGAACCTTCTCACACATGACCATGATAACATCACAACCAGATTTAACACTGACAGAATAGAATCTAATATACATCCCATATTCAGATTACCCCAATTGTTCCAATAATATCTTTAATGTTTTTCCCCCTAATCTAGGATCCAATCAAGGAACACATGTTGGATTCATCTGCCAGGTTTTGTTAGTCTCTAATCTAGAACAGAAGTCCCCTATATTTTTTTGTCTCCCTAAAGATATTTTTGAAGAGTCTAGAACAGTTTTCTCATAGCATGTAGCACTATCTGAACTGTGTGACTATTTCCTCATAATTAGATTCAAATTTAAAACTTTTGGCAAGAATTCTATATAGATGTACTTCCCATCCATTCAATGAGGAAGCAGACATTACCAGCTGGAACCTTTTGGTGACACTCTGCACTGTGATCGCCTGGTTACAGTGTTGTGTAACCTGTTTCTCCACAGTGAAAGCACATTCTCCTCCTTTCACCTGATGGTTAAACACTGATGATCTTTGCCAGAAGATTTTATTTTATCAATAGTTGCAAGATGGTGATACTCCTAATTCTATCATTCTTTCTGTGTTTATTAGTTCTTTCTTAAAGTATCTATGAATTCATGGATTCTTTTTATTAAAAAAAATTGTAATACTCCACTGCAATCCTTCTTTACAATGCTAAAATTGTACCAAATGTAGACAGTGGGAGGCCCTTCAAGCTGTTTTCTATGCCTCTTCGTCCACTTCCTTAAGACTCCTGTTTTGAACACCTGTTAAATATTTTGACTAAAGGTCACCTGGCCAATAGCACAAAAATGTGCAGACTGCTGGTGAGAGATTTCAGTAGCATAAAGTAGAATTTATCCAAATTATTCGGATTTGTGAAAAGCCACTATTAGCCAAGGATTTTCTTATTTAAAAGCAACTAGAAAGAAAAATAACATGTATATATTTCTGGTTTCTAAATCTTTTAGAAATTAAAGTTAAAACAAAGCAACCCAATAACCCAAGAGCCAGCCATCTTAAATGGCATTTTAAGACATAGCAAACTTGAAACAACCATCGAGTAAAAGAAGATATCAAAATGAAAATAATAAATTATCTCAAAACCAATGAAACTGGAACACAACAAATCAAATATTATGGGCTGCAGCAAAAGCAGTTATGAGAGGAAAGTTTATAGCAATAAACACATATGTTAGGAATAATATAATATATAAACAACTATTTATATATAATTACTTATATATAAATAATAAATATAAATAAACAACTTTCAACTCAAGAAACTAGAAAAAGAACAAACTAAACCCAAAGTTAGCAGAAAGAAGGAAATATTAAGGATCAGAGCAGAAATAAATGAAATAGAAATCAGAAAATAGAATCAACAGACCCAAGAGCTGGTTCTCCAAAAAAGATAAACAAATTGACAAACCTTCAGCTAGACTAAGAAAAAAAGAGAAGACTCAAAATTAGAAATGGAGGAGAGATTACAAATGATGCTACAGAAATACACAGAATCATAGGAGATTACTATGAACAATTACCAACCATTTACATAACTGAGAAGGAATAGATACATTTCTAGAAACATAAAACATACCAAGACTGAATCGGGAAGAAATAGAAAATCTGAACAGACCAGTCACAAGAGATTAAATCAGTAACCAAAAAACCCCCAATGCGGAAAACTCCAGCACCAGATGACTTCACTGGAGAATTCTACACAACATTTAGAGAAGAATTAATGCCAATCTTCCTCAAACTTTTCCAAGATACTGAAGAGGAGGGAACCCTTCCAAACTTACTCTATAAGGCCAGCATTACCTTAACACCAAAACCAGATAAAGGTACTACAGGAAAACTGCAGGCCAGTATCTCCAATAGAATACAGATGCAAAAATTCTCAACAAAATTTTAGCAGACCAAATTCAAGAACACATTAAAAGGATTATACACCCTGACCATGTGGGATTTATCACTGAGATTTAAGGATGGTTCAACATACACAAATCAATAAACACAATACATCATATCAATAAAATGAAAGATAAAAATTACACAATCATCTCAATAGCTGCAGAAAAAGCATTTGACAAAATACAATATCCTTTCATGACAAAAACCCTTAACAGATTGGGTATAGAAGGAACATACCTCAACCTAACAAAGGCCATGCATACATACATAACAACATACACAATGGAGACAAATTAAAAGTGTTTATTACTCAGCTCAGGAACAAAGCAAGGATGCCCACTCTCACCACTCCCATTCAATATAGTACTGGATGTCCAAACTAGAGCAACTAGGCAAGACAAAGAAATAAAAGGCATGCAAATTGAAATGGAAGAAGTAAAATTGTCATTATTTGCTGATGATATGATCCTACACACAGAAAATCCTGGACAATCAGTCAAAAACTATTAGAACTAATCAACAATTTCAGCAAAATGGCAGGATACAAAAATCAAAATACAGAAATAAATTGCATTTGTTTACACTAATAGGAAGCATCTGAAAAAGAAATAAAACATTCCAAACATAGGAGCATCAAAAACAAAATATTTAGGAATAAATCTGACCAAAGAAGTGAAAGATATGTACAATGCAAACTATAAAATTTTGCTGAAAGAAATCAAAGACACAAACAAAAGACATCCCATGTTTATGAATCAGAAGAATGGATATTGTTAAAATGGCCACACTCCCCAAAGCAATCTATAGATCAACATAATCCCAAAGGCATTCTTCACAGAAAGAGATGAAACAATCCTAAAATTTGTGTGGAACCACAAAAGATCCGAGTAGCTAAAACAATCCTGAGAAAAAAGAACAAAGCTGGAAGTATTACACTTCCAAATTTCAAACTATGCCACAAAGCCATAGTAATAAAAACAGAATGGTACTGTCATAAAAACAGATACCTTGGCCAGTGGAACAGATTAGAGAGCCCAGAATTAAGCTCTGGCATATATGGCCAACTATTATTTAACAAGGGAGAAAAGAATACCCAGTGGAGAAAGGGTAGTCTTTTCAACAAATGATGCTGGGAAAACTGGAGAAACACAAGCAGAACAATGAAATTGGACCCCTATCTCCCACCACTCAAAAATTAACTGAAAACAGGAGTAAATCTGGAAAGAAAGAAAAAAAAAAAAAGCAAGGAGAATCAGACCTATAAATACAGAGAACAAACTGATAGTTGCCAGAGGGGTGGGGGTTCGGGCAAAATGGGTGAGAGGCAGTGGGAAATACAGGCTTCCAGTTATGGAATAAGTCATGGGAATAAAAGGCACAGCACAAAGAACACTGAGTCAATGATATTCTAATAGTGATGTATAAGGACAGATAGTAGCTACACTTGTGGTGAACACAGCATATCTAAACTTGTCCAATCACTTATGTTGTACACCTGAAACTAATGTAACATTACATCAACTGTACTAAAAAAAAAAAAAAAAGGAATAAACAAACAATAGGTTATACAGCTTCTAACTGACTTCAGGTGCAGTGGATAGCATAATCGTCCCCAAAGATGTTTATGTGCTACTCCTTAGAGTGTGTGAATATGTTAGGTTACGTGGTAAAGAAGAATTAAGGTAGCAGAAGAAATTAAGGTTCCCAATGACCAGATCTTAAAATAGGGAGATTATCCTAGATTATCCTGATGGGCCCAATGTAATCACAAGGGTCTTTAAAAAACTATAAAATGACAAATTTATCTTGTTAAAAAAAAAAAACACCTCAAAATGGATTAAGGTCAAAACATAAGACATGATACCAAAAAACTATGAGAAGAAAACACAGGGAAACAGCTCACTGATACTGGTCTTGGAAATAATTTTGGGGGCATGACATCAAAAGCATAAACAACAAAAGAATAAAAATCAATAAATGGGACTACATCAAACTCAGAAGCTTTTGCAGACCAAAAGAAACAATTAACAAAATGAAAGACAACCTACGGAAGGAGAGAAATTTTTGCAAATGATATAACAAATAAGGGGTTAATATCCACAATATAAAAAGAACTTAGTCAACCCAGTAATAAAAATCCGATTAAAAAATAGGAAGAGCTACACAGACGTTTCTCCAATGAGGACATGAAAATGGCCAACAGACACATGAAAATATGCTCGGCATCACTATTCCTCAGGTAAATGAAAATCAAAACCACAATGAACTATTACCTCACACCTGTTAGAACAGCTATCTTCAAGAAGACAAAAGAAAACAGGTGCTGGCAACGATGTGGTGAAAAGGGAACCCTTATACATTGTTGATGGGAAAGTAAATTGAGCCAACTACCATGGAAAACAATATGGAGATTCCTCAGAAAGTTAAAAAGAGATCTACCATATGACCCAGCAATTCCACTTCTGGGTATATACCCAAAGGAAATGAAAAACAGGATTTTGAAGAAATATATGCACTCTCATGTTTACACAGCATTATTCACCAATAGCCAAGATATGAAAACAACCCAAATGTCCATCAACAGATGAACAGATAAAAAAGATGTGGTGTACATACTCAATGTAATATTATTCAGTCACGAGAAAGAAAGACGACATCCCATTTGCGACAACATGGATGAACTTTGAGCACATTATGCTGAGCGAGGGAAGTCAAAGACCAGTACTATGTATCACTTACGTAGACTCTAAGTTAAAACTGGAAAAAAATGGGAGTAAAACGGTGGTGCGAGGGGATTGGGGAAAGGGGGGAGTGGAAGGGGAAGAGAGGGGTTGAGGAGATAAAAGTAATGGTATTTAAGGGTACAAACTTACAACAAACAGTAAATAAGCCACAGCGATCTAATGCACAGTATAATGAATATAGACAATAATATGTACTATAATTAGGGGATAAATGTCACTACATTGGCAATTGTATTACAAAAGATAAATGTATCAAAGTCACACACTATACACCTTTAACACAATGTAACCACCAAATTCATATATGAAAAGACTTAATCCAGATTAAACATAAATCTTGTCAAGCCATTATCCAATTTAGCAGGTTATAAATTCCATGGAAAATGACTATATCGTCCCTGACCAAAATAAACCTAGGAAAGCAGAAACTAACACCCTACAGCGAACTTGAACTCTAGAAAGTCAAGTAATTCATGGTAAACTTTAAGTAGAAAAACACTGAACACATTTGGCTCTTCTTTGTACAATTTCTGCTCTCAATTTAATCTGGCTACGTTTCATTTCTTGTTCTTCCTAATCAACATTTCCCTTTATAAAACAGATAATCAAAAGAGACAGCACCATCTGCCCCAGTTCAGAGAAGAAAATGGACTGTATTCTAAACGCATGGCACTGAGGAATAAACTAAAATGGAAAGTTAGATTGGGCGGACAATGTCTACATGGAGGATGCTATCAGAGATTTTTCTCCGAGACTGCGACCACTCTTTGACGACCAGAAGCCCTCTACTCCGAAGGTTTTATGATTTTACTCTAAAACATCTAGGACAGAGCAGATCTCTCACAAATCCAGACTCAACATGAAAGAAGTTGTCTGTTGCTTTCGAGCCAACTCTACTCTATACCAAAATCACACGCACTGATCTTGCTGTCTCATTCTAAGTCATAAAATTAAATCATTTGGAACAGTTTCTGTACAAAATAAAGGACTCTTTTAAGCTACGCAGCTGGTGCCTCTGTTTTCAAATGGACCACCCTAGTTATTCAAAACAGGGCAGTCATAGGCCTTAATACACAGGCCTTTCACGTGTACATTAAAAATTCAGTCAAAAGGTCTGAGAACTGCAATATTACATTTATGTCCCAAACTAGCTCTACACATGGCACACCTTACCAGCCACACTTCAATGTCTACAGACGATAAATCGTGCTCAAAAGCCCTCCTAACAGCTAAGGTGTACAACCCCTGGATCACAGTGAGCTCATAGGTCTGAGGAAAACCCATCAGCAAAAGCAGCCATTTCATTTGGGTCATAGAGCAAACTAGACAAGAAGTAAAAATGCACAAGAAGAAAATATATAAAAGACAGCACAGAAGAAAAAAATAGAAGAGATGGGCAAAGCAGTGGGAGGGGGGGCACCAAAAAGGAATGAACGACAGAGATAAAGAGATCCACAATATGGTTCTCAGCAAATACATTAAACTGACAATTTCTCATCTAGGTAACTGATTTTAAAATAATTTCCTAGCGTGGCTCAGTGATTGAAGCGTCTGCCTTCGGCTCGGGTCATGATCCCAGGGTCCTGGGATCGAGCCCCACATCGCGCTCTCTGCTCAGCAGGAAGCCTGCTTCTCCCTCTCCCACTCGCCCTGCTTGTGTTCCCTCTTTCATTGTGTCTCTGTTAAATAAATAAATAAAATCTTAAATAATAATTTCCTACAGATTATAATCATAAGGTTTGTATTATAAAACACCAAAATATAAAAGGCTTTTAAGTTACTCACGGACGGAAGAAGATGCACACGAGTCTACCCCTCCCCTCCTGGTCTAGCTGACTCCCCTCCTCCCTCATGCCTCTGCTAAGAGATTGCTGCCTTTATCACCCACCTGCACTGGTGTTCTTTGTAGGATCTCCCCTAACATCCCTGTCTTCCTCTCCATAGTTAAGTTTATGTCCCACTGCATGTTCTTGTTCACAGTAAACCCCTTCTGCCTCTATAAAAATGGGAAGGGTGAGCTTCATGAGTACGGCAATCAGGTCTGGGCCATGTGTGATTGATTCTCCAGTGCCTAGCTCAGTGCCCAGCACAGCAACATTTACTGCACGTATGACTGAATACGGTCAGAGAAACACAAACTACAAATGCACATACTATGCTTTTAATCTGTGCTTACTCTTTTAAGCACCAGGACAGACATCATGATGGGGAGAGTTATAAGGGGAAGACACCTTGATAGTTCATGACGTTATACCCAATAACATTATTATGACCACACTGTGTCAAACACCTGTAGATAATCTGCACAGGAAACCGGTATGTACATACTAAATAAATTCGGTAAGAAACCTAAATTTGTTGTGGATTAGAAACATTTCCAAAACTAAAGCTAAATCTGCCTGACAAAAAACTCAGTAAAGTCACTAAGCTTGCCATGATGATAAAAATGCAACTTAGTACATTGCTAATCAAACAATGGAGAATTCTTGGATCTCACTCTGGACAGTATCCTGGAAAAAAATGGAGCATTTTACCTGCTACAGGTAGCTTTTTAATTTGTTATGTACTAATCTGACTGCAGAAAATTAAAATCAGAATGCACAACGTTTTTAGTGGCTAAAATGCTTTGGTTTTGTTTAGTCAAGTTAGTTGTTTTCCAGCTTTCGTGTGTATGTGTGTGTGCGCGCGCACGCACGCACAAATCCTGCATCTCGAAAGAACCATTTGAGATGACTCTATTATGCCTATTTAGCAATTAATTATTCAGCCAAAGAGGCAAGTTTGACCTGCAAAAGTATTTGCAAGTCTCCCTCTTTGCAATCTTAATACATGCTTCCAACTGCCCTGACTACCCTTTCTCCTTTTGGCCTTGGAGTATGTGACCATCTGGTTGCCTTTCTTCCCACAATTAGCAGTCCTCCGACTGCAATCCCAGTAAACGAAAAGCTCAGCAATTTCCATTAAGGGATCTCATTCTTTTTTTTTTTTTTTTAAAGATTTTATTTACTTATTTGACAGAGAGAGACACAGCGAGAGAGGGAACACAAGCAGTGGGAGTGGGAGAGGGAGAAGCAGGCTTCCCGCTGAGTAGGGAGCCTCATGTGGGGCTTGATCCCAGGACCCTGAGATACCATGACCTGAGCCTAAGGCAGAAGCTTAACGACTTAAGCCACCCAGGTGCCCCAAGGGATCTCATTCTTTGCACTGCTCTCAATCCCAGGCCCACAAAGTCCTTGGCTTCGCTGCAGGCTCAGTCTTTACCGGCTTACCACCTGTAGTAAGCCATCTAGCAATTAGATACTTGGAGTAAAATGGTGCCATTTGCTCAAATTTTAACTTACAAATGAGAGTCTATTTATCCTTAGGCAAAAAGTTTAGATCTCTTTGATGCTGTTGGCAATAAGCAATTCAACTCACTGAAACTTTCCCAATAAACTCCCAAACCTCTACAACTAAGAGTCAAACAAAAAGATGTCCCTAAGAGGTAAGAACCAGAATGGTGTGTGCACAAAAGTTCCATCTAATGCCTACCAAGGAAAAGACGTATCGTTTCATTTGCAAATTAACCATAAAGAATGAAAACACAAGTGAGTCTTAAATTTTAGGTTTTAAAAAAGGAAAGTATGCTATTTTTCTATCAATGTATCCATTAGAATAAAATTTTATTAAAATATTTTGAATTGCCAGAGCAATTCAAAGACTTATAAAGTGTAGTCTAAGAATATTCATTTATAATTAGATAGGCCTCTATACTGTATTGTTATCAGCCGAATTGTGTTCCTCCTCCAATTCATATATTGAAGTCCTAACCCCCAGGACCGCAGAAAGGGACTGTACTTGGAGACCGTGTCTTTGCAGGGGTAATTAAGTTAAAATAAGGTCACTGGGTGAGCCCAAACCCAGTATGACTAATGTCGTAACTTGTAAGCTGAAGACATTTGGACATAGGCACGTACAACAGGAAGATGATAATGAAGACAGAGACAGAAGATAGCCACCTACAAGTCAAGGAGAGAGATCTGGAAGAGATCCTTCCCTCACGGCCCTCAGAAAGAACCAACCCTGAAAACACTTTGATATTAAACATTTAGACTCTAGCACTGTGGGAAAATATCTGTTGGTTAAGCTGCCCAGTGTGTGGTGCTGTTATGGCAGCCCTAGGAATCTAACACATGACCATATATTCGCAAGCGTAATATTTGGTATTAGTACACCCATTTTCTACATATGGGCCCTGCAAACTAGAGATTTTAAGAATTTGGTGACGATCACCCAGGCAAATCAAAAAGAACTCTCAGTCTTCTGATTCTCAGGCTATTTTTTCTTGGAGAATCTCCAAAACCTCCTCTCATCCTGCCATCCACTACATCCAGGGGGATTAAGAGAAGGGAGGATGGGGAGAACAATTTTACTTATGAGAGATAAACACATCAGTTTGAAGGGATTGCTAGACTACTTGGTTCAGTACAAAATAATTACACTGAAAGTTAAAATGTGTTTATACTACGCTTCCATAAGAGGTCACATCCAATTACAGAAGGCCAATTTGGAAGTCCAGAAAGAAGCTACTGAAAATCATTTGTAAAGCCGATCCAAAAAAGGACCACTTCCTATGAAAATTCTACAGACTACTCCATGCCAATAATACATCAGTAACATAGTATTTTCCCTCTCCCCCCCACATATAGAAATGGATCGTTTAGGATGTTTTGAGGCTAGAACACTATTATGCAGTAATTACTTCCAGAACACACGTTACAACAGTTTTGCAGCTGACTGTGGCTTTAGACAAGAAGCACATACTGGTTCCAAAAGAAGACAGACTATGTTAGACCATAAACTACAGCTGTTTGCTGTGCAGGGCCACCTGAAATATCTGCGTGTTGTTTTCTTCCCAACCAGCTAGTACACAGTGTAGCCAGACTACTCAATTTATTTATGGCTCCAGCTGCTTTGCTCGATTTTCAGACACTCGGCATTAGCTCAAAAGGAGAGCCACCATTCTTAAGTCTTTCATCAGTAAGGCTAGAGAAGTGGCTCAACTGTAGAGTAGACATGAATTCTGTTCTTAGATGAAATAACAGCCATTAAAACATAGTATTAATGTCTTTGCACAGTAATAGCAGAATGGAGTTCCCAATCTGACCTTCTTAAAACCACTGAGCAAAAGTCTCACCAATACTTTCCTTTGTGAATGGTGAGGCCCAGGCCTGTGTTTCTGAGATTAACAGCTGCTCTGTTAGAAGGCCCTCATCATAAGCTGGCACAGATGGAGAGAGGACCTGGGAGGCTGGGGGGTGGGGGGTGGGGTGGGCGTGGCCTATGTTTAGGCTGCGGGGCAGTGGAAGGTGGCTGGCCTCAAGGACTCTTCTGACTGCATGGCAAAGGAATTTCTAACGGAATGGACACACAAGAAAGAGTCAAGGAAACGGATTCAGGAGTTTCTTTCAGCAGCAAATAGTTGAACTACTTAGTTGTAATTACTGAAATGTGAATTAGTCTTCATTGTAATGTAATTACACTGACCATGTTATTGTGAGCTAGTCTTCATTTCTACATTTTGAATGAAATGTAAGTCTTATTCTCTCCTCCTTAATCTACTGAGCTTCACATAAGTACATTATTAAATAGTGGTTACTACAATGCAATGTGCAATGGAGTTAGAAATTGCACGAACGAATCATGACTGACATCATCTAAGGGAGTGACCTATTAAGGCTCATCATCTACAATTAAGGTATCACATTTGACCAGGGTTCTATTCCAGTAGGATAAACTGAAATGAACTAGAGAAACACCAAATAGGTTTTGTGCAGATTTAGGTTTACTGCTACCTAAGATTGTGAAATTAGAAGCATTCCATCTGCTCACCAGCTGTGGTCCCTAATCCTCTTTAATAACTTCAGCTTGCACAACTCCATGAGAATCCGGGTGTCTTCCAAATTTTACTTTACATTAGTTGCCAGGATTGATTCTGAGACACCAGTCTCCAGTGAAAGCAGCATACAATTGATTTCTCTGGCAGATGTTAATTTTCAGAGGAGCGAAAGGAAGTTGGAAGAGAGATTAAGAATGGGAAGACAGAAATTAAGGAAGTTCCAAGATCATCACCTTGAGTTTTTAGGGTTCTGTGCTCTCCAGCAAAATCCAAAGGCTCAAATAAAGAATATTTGCCCGAAATGTGAAATTAAAAACTCCCTGAAACTTGTAAAAGGCAACATCTAAATAAAGGTCAAGTCCAGTTGGGTCTAAAATGAGGTTATGTCTTCTGCAGCAGTCAGTCCTTCACCCCACTGCAATCCATAACCTCTGCCTGTTGGTCACTGACCAGAGACAGGGTCAGGGTGCTGTAACTGTTCCCCACTGTCACAAAGCTCAGCCACTTTTTCCTTAAGGCACTAAAGGCAGTTTCTAGCTAGGCCCTCTAGAGGTGGTCACCATAGCTTAATGCAGGAATAGAAAAGGTGTTCTAACCAAACAAAATACCCAAATTTTATTAAAGTCACAAGCATGACTCATGGTACTATGTTTTATTACTTTTAAATGCCGAAATACCTTTCTATCCCCTATCCTCAGAGAGTTATTGCGGAGAGCAAGAGAAGGAAGGATTCTGACTCTGGGTCTTGGTGACAACATGGTTTTCAAGCAAACACAGGTTTATAATATCGCCTATAGGTTTAGTTCAGACTGCTAGAATCTTTTGAGAAAAAAGCTGGAATTAGAGGTCTCTGCTCAAGCCCAGTGGTGATGTGGACCTCAGTGACAATATCATAAGGGCCAGAATTTTCTTCTTCTACAGATGAGTTCTTCCAGGACAAGCTTATCTCCTAAGCTACATATCACAGAGGCTTTCTTTCCTAGAACACTATTACTAGGGTGGGGGTGGGTCTCTCTGAACCAAGATGGTAGAGTCTACCCTTGTTCCAAAATGTCAAGGTACTATCTGGTGGAGAATGTTTTCATACGTGGACAGATAATAATAATCTCAAAGTTAAATGTGCTGCTCTCTCGTTCTATTAACATCTAGAAGGTGATACATGCCCATTTTTATTTCTGGCACAGACCAGAAGTCCACTTAGGAACTCCCTCATCCAAGCATGATGAGCACGTGAGAAAGCTCTGGCTGGAAAAGCCAAGTGGGACCAAGTGGGCAAACAGTCCCTAACACGAGCACAGAGTGGTTAAAAAGTCAGGTTCCACAATGTTTCCCAATAGTCAGGAAAGAGGATTTTCATCTCATCTTTCACTAGAATGAGCACATTTAAAAACCTTCTGAGGGCCAAAAGTGCTAAGTAATACAAAAGTTGTAATACCATTTTTCTTTAAGATTCTTTAATAAAAGGGCTAAGAGAAACCGACTACTAAAAGCTGTTGTCTGAAAAACAACCCCAAACTATGGAAGGAGTCAACAGTTAAAAAGCAAAGGTTGAATCAGTTTCCATACAAAAACTCTGGTTTAACATTCCAAAATATATTTATTGCCATGCAGTCAGGAGTATCTGAGTGAGGTTTTAATTTCAACTCATGAATTACATGAAACTCAATGAAAATTGCATAAGGGAAAACACAAAGTCCAGATTCCACCTAAGGGTAACAGCTAATGATAGGAAGGATACTGGACTGCGAAAATGGACTCTGAACCCTCTAAAACAGGCTAATTCTTAGTAAACAAAAATGGGGGAGGTGGGTGCAGGGATGACAGTTTATTACATTTACTTAGCAGTAGGGAAAATATTAAGACTTCATTTATAGGAAGGGCCTTTATCTGTGGGGCTGAAAAAGGCTCAGCATAAAATTCTTACCTGGCAGGTGAGCTCCTCAAAAAAGTATCCAAGGCTACGTGCTATGCAAGTCTGGCATGCAAACATTCATAATAAACTATCTGGTAACTCCTTCCGACAGCAATAGAATTCTGTATTTTAACTCAAGCCTTATAAAATGAAAAATTTTAAATAAACAAATTGAGCAATTCCTATTACGCATAAAGGTTGCCTGGAAGTCCCTCTGAATGAGCTCTGCACTTGAACTTCTGAAAACTCCAATCCGTTTCTAATACATTCAAAGTGTGAACTCCAGGGCGGGGGTGGTGAATATAGGTAACATACATATTCAGGAACAAACACGATGAGCTCAGCTAGTGGTAGGTGCCAGGAGGGACATTTTTGAAGGGGTGATGTGATGGAGTAGTCCGAGAAGGCCTCGCTGACTCTGAAGCATTTGGGCTTCAGGAAGGATGAGGGAGAACGCCCCCCCAAAAGGAAAAAGAGAACTTCTGAGGCAGAGGGAACAGAAAGCGGAGGCTCTCGCATGTCAGAGAGACTGGAGAGGAACCCTGTGTGCCCCAAGCCCAGAGAGCTGGAAGGACCCAAGGTAGCAGCCAGCTGAGGCAGACTTCGGATATGCGGTACAAAGTCTGCACTTTATGTTCAATTCGAAAGGAAAACACGGAGGGTTTTAACAAGGTCTCCCCGGTTGCTGTGGGAGACTGAATTGTAAGGGAACGAAAGTTAAAGCAGAGAGACTAGCTCAGGAAATAAAAACTCTATGAAAAGTACACAAGCACGCACACAGATTTAAAAAGAAGCACTGTATATGGGAAGTCTCTGTACCTTCTTCTGAATTTTGCCATGAACCTAAAACTGCTCTAAAAAATAGTCTTTAAAAAATAGCAAGGACTACAGTAACACTGAAAATTTAGGACAAGGGTCACGTTTAATAAAGTATGTTTTAGATATTCAGAAACGTATTACTTGTCTCGTAATAATCAATGTGATTTTTTAGAATACGGTATTAATATCTTAAAAGAGTTGGTTGCAACTCAAGTGACAAAAAAATAGCATTCAACATCCCATAGAAAATTACGGGTTTGTAGCATACTTGCTCTACAATCAAAAGAATCCAGAACAGGAAGAAACGTGGATCACAATAAGCATGTTTCATTGTAGTCTGAATGCTATTGATCAGAGACATTGTAGTGTAGACGGTAACATCATTTTAGACAGCAAGTAATACCAAAAGAAATAAGTCATTCTCTACATTGAAGATTTCAACATATTTCCATGAATGTTGTGGCTCACAAAAAAAAGCCAAATTCTACTAAATGGAAAATGTATTTTGGTCTCCAGAGTTGTTCTCAAATAGTAAAACAACTTACCAGACATACTTAAATAGTTATTCCCAAAGTCCTTCATTTTTCTCATTTAAATTGGTTCCAAAAGGAACTGGCAGGGCAGAGTATATGCGGTAAGTGATTGATACTCTTATGGAAAAAACACGAAAGTAGCTAAAACTAAAGGCTCATGACTATGGGCAGAGTTAAATGGTTTAAATTGGACAGACTTCATGTTTTAAATTCATCAAAAGTAAGATTAGAGAAGCTATTCCAAGCAGGTAACATGATGTGATTCCTTCAGCTTCTTTTCCCCTTTCTGAATACCCTAAGAGTTAATTATACAACTAAACTAGCACATCTGCTAGAGCTTCAACCCTGCTACAAGCAAGACTGTGATCTACAGGACTGGTAGCTTAGCCTCAATTTCTCCATTCCCTATCTGCATACTGGCATGGCATCTGCACCTGTTATCTTCTGTCATTATCATCTTGGCTGAGACTGGATAATCCAGCTGAGTTCTCAATGTCTAGTCAAAACTTCATCCCCCCCACCCCCCGCTAGATTTTCTTTGTTCTTCATTTAACCAATCTGGGCTTTGTACCTCAACCTCATTATTCTCATTCACCTCTTGCTTTCGGACTCCTTGTAATGTTAATTCTATAATTACTGTCCAGGTAATTTTTGCAAACCTACAGCAGATACAGGGTTCTAATTTGCTCATCCAAACTGATCTGCTTTAGACTCCAGAGTTCTACAGTATATACTTAACTTTGATATGTATTTCCCATCATAGGAAAGAACCTTAACAGATTTAAAATAGGAAAAATAGGAAAGAACCTTAACGGATTTAAAAGGAAAAATAGGAAGAAAGAACCTTAACAGATTTAAAACACTATCTTGTATGAAGTTTAAAATCTTCTGTCTTTCCATTTCAGGCAAAACACCCACCAAAGTGTGAAAAAGGAAATCTTTAAGACTAAAGTTTTATTACATCAGGCAATAATCTAAAACAGCAAGACAGACAACAAGGATGCAGAATTATAACCCTTATGACAACTCGCACTCCATTTAACTCTTCTTCAGAATTAAGCCAATTACTAGACCTCATCTACATAACAGTCACCACGGAAAGGACACATGTAATCAATCTATATTATTAGCTATCCAGTCAATACCTAATAAGCACCGTGTGTATGGAATTTCTTTAGGAGAATTCTATAATGATCAATCATTATCATCACAGAATTATTAGATTCGTTAGGAATTATTTTAAAAGCTTTGTGACTCTTATGCTAGGTGAAAACTATCTTAGTTTCCTTTCTGGGGGGAAAAAAAAAAGTTCCAAATAGGTTTCTTTCACTTCTTGGGAAATGCCATTAACTATTCATCACTTAAAAGTAATTATACAGGGGCACCTGGGTGGCTCAGTTGGTTAAACGCCTGCCTTCGACTCAGGTCATGATCTCAGGGTCCTGGATTGGAGCCCTGCATTGGGCTCCCCACTCAACAGGGAGTCTGCTTCTCCTTCTCCCTCTGACCCTCCCCCACGTGTTCGTGCTCGCTTGCGCTCTCTCAATAAAATCTAAAAAAAAAAAAAAAGTAATTATATACATTCTGATATTTAACTTCCATTAAATACATCCTGAAAATACATATCCGCCATCTTACGTGTTTATAAGCATGCACATGCATGAGACAACTCACTTGTACTTTCAGAGTTAAAGTGAACAATTGTTACAGCATTCAACTTTGCGACTTGCCTTAACTAGCTTAACTTACTGTGCAGAGACTTCCCCAATGCAAACTACGACAGAGAGGAGGTAGCTCTGCTAAATGCTTCTTGGCCTATGTTACAAGAAACAGATACTCAGTGAGGCTAGTGGCCATTTATATTAACTGTTAAGTCACTGAAAAGCCTGTGGTGAGTGCTAAGACAGGTGAGGGACTACCTCCATCATACCTAAATAGTAAGCAGGCTTAAGGGGCTGGCTCTGGCCTGGTGATACTGAAAGTAGTCTGTGGTGAGGCTGAAAATAGCCCCCAAAGGATAGCCACATCGCAATCCCTGGAACCTGTGAATATTGCCTTTATGCGGCCAAATCTTTGGAGAGGTGATTAAGGATTCTGAGATGTGCCAATTACCCTGGATTACCTGAGTGGGCCTTCATTTAAATAATACGTATTCGTGTAAGGAGGCGGCAGGAGAAGATCTGACATATTGAGAGGGGAAGACAGTGTGAAGACAGAGCAGAGAGAGGTTAGAAGATGCTGCTCTTGAAGATGGTGGGAGTGGTGCAGCCACAAGCCAAGGCATCTGGCAGCCACCAGCTGGAAGAGCTGACAGATTCTTCCCTAGAGCCTTTGGAGGGAGCTCGACCTGCCACCACCTTGATTTCAGCTCAGTGACACCGATTTCAGATTTCTGACCTCCCAGATGGTCCTCTCTAGGTTCTCTCCAGAACTGGAAGAGATTAAGTTTTTGTTGTTTTAAACACTGACTGTATGGAAACTTGTTAGTCCCCAGGAAGCTAACACACAGCCTATCAGAGATATGCTCTGCTGTGCTAAGCTTCTTCACGGACAGTGGTTAATTCGATATGAAGAAAGAACAAAGCCAAATTAAATGAACTGAGTTCATCCTATGTGCCAGGACTGTGCTAGAGTTTAATCACAAACTTTTATTTTGAATCCATTCTCCTAATGATACAGAACTGGAATTTGCTGTTGAATTTTTAAGGTGTGACAACAGCCTGTCACCACACTGTTTTATCCCAAATCTAGCACAGGGATAAAAAAGATTGAAAATATTGATGTCTATCCCTGCTCAAATACAGTTTCTTTGTCACAGAAATTTATGCCTATCTTTCTCTTTTGATTTTTCATTTTTTCCATCTTGTGCATTAAAATGATTCCAAAATGCTGAGGGAACATCTGCTCACAACACTGTAACAAAAAGACAGACAAGATGCTTTCCAATGAGCCTGATGGCAGAATGTTCTTTTGGTAGCAGATACTATGTACAGTGCCCATAAATCTAGGCCTGAAAATATTCCCTGAAGACTTATGAAGTCGGATAAAACTGAAAAATTACACACAAGAGTTTCCACAAAACATTCACCTCTCCAATGCCTCAAAATTCCTCTTGGAAAAAAAAAAAAAGTAATTTTCCAGGAACAAAACCACCAACTAAATAACGTATAATTAACATAATCGTTACCTATGATATCACTTGTCTAGGGATGGTTTATTTTTCATTTTGGTGTCTCAGTCACCAGCATTAATCAATGGGACTCTAGCCACTGTTTTCAAGTAAACATCCTGGACACTGTAACCTTATTCCATCTTATGCCACGGTATCTTTCTAAAATCCATCAATATCCTGCCTTAAACAGGTAACTGATCCACTGATCCCCAAAAATATCACTTGTGGGGCACCTGGGTGACACAGTCAGTTAAGCCAGTTAAGCATCTGCCTTCAGCTCAGGTCATGATCAGGGGTCCTGGAATCGAGGCCTGGCATCAGGCTCCCTGCTCAGCGGGGGGTCTCCCCCCCCACCGGCTCCCTGCCCCTCCCCCCCCAACTTGTGTGTGCACATGCACTCTCCCTCTCTCTCAAATAAATAAATAAAATCTTTAAAAAATTATCACTTGTGATATGCTGACTCACAAAAACTAGCCTATTAATTGGGCAAATCATCTCCATTTCTCAGTGTTCATGGTTTTCTCTTCCTAAGCCTCTTACTCTTTCTTAACGTTGAAAGAGGGGGAAACAACGACACTGAAAGAGGCATAGCAATGGGTGAAAAAATAGAACAGAGATACACACTGTAGGATACTTATGGTTATCAATCATACCGGAGATCTGGAATATTGAGTTGAAGCATAAATTTTTTTTTAAATCATAAAATTTTTTTAAAAAGATTTTATTTATTTTTGCACGAGAGAGAGCACACGGCATGGGGGGAGCAGAGGGAGAAGCAGACTACCCACCAAGCAGGGGGCCCCATGCAGGGCTCGATCCCAGGACCCTGGGATCATGACCTGAGCTGAAGGTAGAGGCTTAACCGACTGAGCCACCCAGGGGCCCTAAATCATAAAATTTCTAATCAATTGTTTTTGACCCCCCAAAAGCCAGTTTCCTACGGACCTATTTATATTATGAATGAACCCTGAAGCTAAGTGTCAGGCTCTCCTCAAACACGCAACCTTTACTAGAGCTATGAACAGGAGCAATCTGGACACATCCCCCCTTTTATCCTCTCACCCAGGCTGGTTACTCACTGGGGACATTACTGAAGAACAACATGGACAAAAGGGGCAAGCAGGAAGGAAACGGGAACATAAGGGGACACAGATAATCAACCATGTGGATCACAATCCTGTAAAAGAAGGGCCATGAACTTAAACTAAAGGGCTATCTTTATCGTTTTCCTCAGATGAGCTCCATGAGCTTGAAACCTAGTCTTAAAATAAGCGCAAGTCTCGAACTTTTCTTCTTCAAAAGTGGGTGGAGAGCTATGGTAAAAATCAAGTACAAGAGACATTCTTCTACTTCCTTGAAAGCAAAACAAAATGAAAATACCCCAGCCATAAATGAACAAATGAATGAATAAAAAGTTCTGAATTTTAAAAGTATCAGTGATGATAAATATAGCAGGTCAAGGAAGGCAGTATCAGAGAAGGGGAAATAAATGAATTCACAGAGCTAAAAAAAAAAAATGCAAGGAATAAAGTATAAAGTAGGAGAAAAAGAGAAGAATGTGTGAGAATCCTAATTTCCGGGTATACAACATCCCACAGATTATCGAGTGCAGAAAACCAAAGTTCTGAAAGCTTATGTAGAGAGGCTAGTGTATAAAAGAGGACTGTGAGTATCTCGCATTCCAACAATGTATAGCAGGAACAAAGCAGGCTAACCAACTGGCCTTTGAATGGTTCAGAAGAAATGATGCAGCAAACAGGCTTATACACTGCAGACTCATGCAAATCAGCAGGAAAGCTTACTGATTCTACAATGCATGTCTCTTTACCACCTAAAATAGAACCTTCCTTTGTAAAACACTAATACTTAATAGAGACAGCTTTGCCCTCACACATTATCTTCTGGAGGCTGTTGAATCCACTAAATCCAGAGGAATCAACGTAGAGTAATACTTCATGGACGCGGAAACCTTCAAGGAAATGAAAACGTCGTTTCATGAAAACTGCAATCAAATTGGAGCCATCTTTTCATAAATGATACTGTGAAAAGTAAATAATATTAATGGTATCAGTGTATTTAAAAAAAAAACTTGATAGCTGAAGAGTTAAGGCACTAATAACCATTTTTGACTTAATTTGACATGATTTTTAGCCAGTTTTCAAGAGATGCTGATATCTTATGGAATTCCTTGGAGCAACATTCCACCAAAATATAAATCTTTGTGAAAGACTAAATATTTTTTTTAATGTGTTTGGCAAAATACTTAAATAGTTTTGAGGAACTCGGTGAACCAAAATACGGCAATTTCTCCATCCCTCTTGGTTTGAAGGATCTTCCTGTACCATAGAATCATTATGTGTCTTTTCAAATAACAGGGGAAAAGAGGTCAATGTAAGTTCACTGTGTGAAGTAAAACTAGCAGTAATAAATGCACTTGTGAAAATTAAAAAAAAAAAAACCAAAAAACAACTGTTGGTAGACCTAGCTCTTCCCTCTTACTTCCTCATGTTGTTTTCATGGGGTAATTCTAGTAAGTCTAGAAAGCAAAATTTGGTCATTTAATAGAAATGCCATCCATACTCTTTCTTAATATATCTAAAGGTAAGAAAGAGAGAACTTTATTCAGAAAAAAACACAACTGCATTTTACTGTAACAGGACCTGAAAGTAATCACACCATCTTCAGTGAAAGCTGGCTACTTTTAACAAAAGCACACTGACCCGAGGGTAAGGATAAACCCTTTCCTTGTTAGTTTTTAAGCTAAAACCAAAAAAGAGAACTCCAGTTTTTAAGCACATCAAAACTCTTAAAACATCACTTGAACTACGGGTCACTATTCAAAAACCTACTCCCTCAATATAATGTGCTGCTAACTCCTTTCAAACTTCTACACAAAAGACTGAATTTTTATTTTGCTTATCAGATCCAGGTACCCTGGCAGGAAATGCTCTAATCCAGCACAGGAGGAAGGCCCAAGTGTGAGGAAAGCCCAGATAGGAAAAGAGTTTTATTCACATGGAAATGTGTTCAAAGTGGACCGCCAATAGAAAGGCTCAAAGACCACAATGGAGCAAGGAGGTTCTCCCCTCTCCACCCTACTCCGCTGGAAAATGTTCACCCGGTGAAGAGAAATGGAAGGTGCAGAAATGGAATCATGAATCCCCTCTGATTTTCTGCGTCTCAAATGAATGTTATTGCACATTCCATCTAATCGTCCCTGTCTACTGTGTTTGCTCCTTTTATTCGCCTTGTTCTCCTACTTCTACAACTTCCTTTATTTCACTGCCTCACTCCCTGGAGGCCCTTCTCTTTCCTCTCTGCCTCCTGATTTTCCACAGTCTCCCTAAACCATCACAATTCCCTTTTGTGCCTGGAACAAATCATCCCCACCACTATTACCTGGTCTTTCCTGCCCTTTTCTGAGCAGAACACCTACATGGAATGCCCCATTCTTCTGATGCAGCTGGAAAGGAGTTAAGATCTTGGAGATGGGGGGGGGGGGGAGGAGTAGTTTTTTTGGAATGCAAATTCGGTGGGGAGGAGAGGAAATTTTATAATCAACTGCAGAGACATTTACAGTTTATTGTGTAAATCCTAAATCACAAGCACTAAGTTGGCATCACTATTGTTTCCCTTGGACCAGTCCTATTTCAGACTTGCGTTCTCCACTCATTTCTTTAAATAGGATTTCAAGGTCTTATTAAAGCACCCCAAGCTGGAAGAGGGTAATACAGTCTGAGACAATGTGGGGTGTTTGTGGTGTGTGGTGTGTCTGACAATGTAAACTGAACTAAAAGCCAAGGCTGGTCATGGCAGAAAAGATGACCTTTTCTGACGACAACTGTCACATTATAACGCACTGAGCCTACAAAACCCTGCCTCTTCATGTAGCAGTTATAGGGAGGGATCCCAGGGGACCATTCCATAGAAGGAGATCCAGTGACATGACCAATGCTGACATAACAGCTGGGAAGTTGCCCAAATTCCATCACAAATGGTGAGACTATTTCAATGGAGTACTAACAGAAATGGTTTCCGGCTCCACACCCCAGGTGGTGGCCAGCCTCCGTGAGGTTGTCCTCTGTTCCCCTACCCCACAACCATCTTTTCTATTCATATCTCTGTGCCTTCTGGAGGTAGCAATGGACACAATGTATGCCCACCAGGATATGAGCAACGGGAGGTGCAAGTGATGGTGGTACAACCTCTGAGGTGTAAGGAAAAATTGTGAAAGATTTCCTAGTTAGGTTTCCCAGTTAGCTTATCCACTTGGGTTAACTAACTGGCCTACAGCAAGCAGTCTCAGTGCTGGCAAAGGAAATACAGGCAGGCTGTTGTTTGCCCAAAGCATCGCCAGCCAGCCTGTTTCCCTCTTTGTCCCAACACCAGCCAAACAATCTAAAGCAGTCAGTCAGCTGAGCAGGTTCAGACAGGGAATCAAGCGGACCCGGCACGCTCTCCTCCTCAATCTCAGAAAGGAATCCCGCCCAGAGGAGGCAGAGGAAAGACAAGGAGAGGGCTGAATTTCATTCTGGCTCGGGATTCTTCAGGTTGTTTATGGGTAGCCATAGCGAAGAGAATTTTGGGGGGGCCTGGATGCTCCACAGAATCCTCTCGTATCTCAAGTCCTTACTCAGCACTGACACCGACTGCAGGATGCCTCGCCCGTCAGCACTCTGAGGGGCATGCTCCCAGGCTGCTGGGGTTCTGCTAACATGACCCACAGGAGGCAGTTCTCATAAGCAGAAACATGTCATGGTCTTTCTTCACCCATGCTCTGTAACATTCTTAAAGCACGTAGCGTCTGAAACTGTAATGGAGAGCTCACAACAGTCTCTGACTAAGTGCTATTAATTACCCCCATTTTATACACACATGAAGAAACGGAAGCTTTGAGAGATGAACTATCTGGCCCAAAGGCACACAGCTCTCTAGTGGCAGACTTGGGACAAAACCAAGAACTGCAGGGTCCCAGCTAGTAAGTCATTCTGCTTCTAAGTCAGGCACATGTGTGATGATGACCTCTGACCCAGGAAAATTCAGAATTCAACTTAGCTAAATGAGAGAATAGCATCTAAAATTTTCAATTCAATAAAATTGAAGGTTACATATGTACCAGAAACAAACCATGTCATCACTTATACCTGCTGTTTAAAAGGGTTCTTTGGAATGCTATGTATTTTACCAACACGGGTTCTGATGTCATCTAAGTGCCGCTAGGACCAGTTCCCAAGAAAGCAAAAAGGCAGAGAAAATAATATGGGTGCGCGCAGTTAATTACTACATATGGTAGAAACTAATCAAAATTCCGCCCTCAGTCTTCGGGTGAACATTCATTTCAAAAAGAAAACTCAAAGAATGCTTTCACATGTTATCTGTCTTTTTATATGTTAAGGGAAAAATGTGAAACTTCAAGTATGATTTCATGGGTTAGGATTCCTTCAACTGACATGACAAATATGTCTCATCCTGTCTGTCCTAAGAATCACATCGTTAACATCTTTAAAACATTCCAGACTGCAAGAACAATGCGAGCGGGGGGAAAGAAGAGGGGCAAAAGGCGGAGAGATAAGTGACGGGCCTTGATAAAGACACACCTACGCATGAGCAAGAACTTGGGCCACCCGAGTTTCCTCCTTGTGGAGCCACACGCAGGCCTCTGGAAGGGGGAAAAAAAATCAGCATACTGGACTCTTAACAGAAAAGAGAGTTATTCGTAGTTGGGTTTCTCCAGCTCAGGCCTTCAGAGGATGATGTCCAGGTCAGAAATCACATGTCAACAGACAGCACATTCCTTCTGAAAACAGCCTTCTATCCCCAGGCTTGTCTCCTTTGCCATCCCACGGGTAGGGAGCTGTTGCAGTAAGTCTGCTCAGATCTCCACCAGCATCACTCAGAGGCCTCCAAAACCCAAGAATGGATCTGGCAGCCCACCTCTGAAATGGAAAAGAGGGTGTTAATTGCCCAGTTTCCTGCTGGAAAGAATGTCTGTTGGCATTTTGAGCCAGGGGTCCACATATCGTCCTTTAAAAAACAAAAAAAAACAAAAAAAAAAATGAAGTTATTTGGCCTTGTTTGGACTATTTTCACTTTCAGACTGTACTTGGCAGAAAGATGGGTGAATTCCACTGACCTGAGCTCACTTTTAATTTTTTTCATGTTTTCTGGATATTTTTGCCATGCTTAGGATTCATCCACAGCTGCAGACAAGTGAAAACACACAGGATTTATCTGCAGCGACAGACTTGAGAGATGGCGCATTGATGGGAATCCATCTAGAAGCTGCACATTTTCAAGTGCAATGCGGAAAGTGCACGGTGCAGGAGCAAGGAGAAACCCCACAGCCCCGCCTCAACCAGACTCTCTTCCCAGACACCCTGTTCAAGCAAGCCTAGGAGGATATGTGCTCAGGAGATGGAAGAGCGTGCAAGTGAAAGAAGCCATAGGCCATTTGCAAAGTGTGCAAGCCCAGAAAAGCACCAGGGTTATCTCTTATAGGGAGACAAGACCAGAAGATTCCAGAAGAAAATCTGCCTTGACTACCAACATTCCAGACCTTATTAACATTCAGTTCCTCCTTCCAAACAAAGGGGACCACTGTCCCAGGCCCGGCCCAGGTGGATGCAGCCACCCCCTCCCGGAGCCCATGCCATCCAGCAAGAGGAGAAAACTACAAGGCCTCCCAAATGTTCACAATCTCAGGCCTCAAGAGGAAAACACCATCCCCGACTTACTACTGTAATTCTTATCTGCAAGAATGAATGAGCTTTTAAGCTAAGTTTGGGTAAACAGACATTGGAGTCAGATTCTGGTTCCTGAGCAGTGATAGCAAAATATAAAAGAGAAAAAAATGTCGGGGAGGACCAGCTGAGAAGGAATTAGAACACAAAAACGTGATAATAAGGGAAACTACTCAGGCCAGAAGGCAATTTGTGATCTCTGAAGGAGAAAAGCACAAGAATAACGCTTTTGTCACCAGCTTCCAATGTTACAATCAGAAATTATGACTCTATGCGGTGGAATTTCATCTAAAGTATAACTTAATCTTTGGATTGTCAACAATCCCAAAGGTCAAAGGTCAAATGCCAAAAGTATGCTGTATCCTCGTTTTCTTCTGTATTTGGAATTCTTACCATTTTGTCCCAATTCCTTCCCACATGGGACTGAAAGTTCTAGAGGCCTCCACATCAGCTACTACCTATATGTTAGTGACAGAATTGGAATTCTTCCATCAACACTGCATGCTTATCGTTATACCATATACTACAAAAGGAATATGCCTTAACTTAAATCCACTGTTTTAACTGCCTCCCAGGGTCCCTCTATTTTATTGTATTTTTTTCAATTTAAATTCAATTAATTAACATATAACGTATTAGTACTTTCAGAGATAGAGGTCAGTGATGCATCAATCTTATATAATACCCAGTGCTCATTACATCACATGCACTGGGTATTATATAAGATGTCCATTAAGAACTCAGTTAAAAATTGCTTGGACAGCAAAGGAAACAGTCAACAAAACCAAAAGACAACCGATAGAATGGGAGAAGATATTTGCAAATGACATATCAGATAAAGGGCTAGTATCCAAAATCTATAAAGAACTTATCAAACTCAACACCCAAAGAACAAATAATCCAATCAAGAAATGGGATCAGAAGACATGAACAGACACTTCTGCAAAGGAGACCTCCAAATGGCCAACAGATATATAAAAAAGTGCTCAACATCAGTTGGCAGCAGGGAAATCCAAATCAAAACCTTCAATGAGATACCACCTTACACCCATCAGAAAGGCTAAAATTAACAAGTCAGGAAACGACAGGCAACGATGTGGAGAAAGGGGAACCCTCCTACACTGTTGATGGGAATGCAAGCTGGTGCAGCCACTCCGGAAAACAGTATGGAGATTCCTCAAAAAGTTGAAAATAGAGCTACCCTACGACCCAGCAATTGCACTACTGGGTATTTACCCCAAAGATACAAATGTAGTGATCCGACGGGGCACATGCACCCCAATGTTTATAGCAGCAATGTCCACAACAGCCAAACTATGGAAAGAGCCAAGATGTCCATCAACAGATGAATGGATAAAGAAGATGTGGTGTATATATACAATGGAATATTATGCAGCCATCAAAAGGAATGAAATCTTGCCATTTGCAACAATGTGGATGGAACTAGAGGGTACTATGCTAAGTGAAATAAGTCATTCAGAGAAAGACAAGTATCGTATGATCTCACTGATACGAGGAATTTGAGAAACAAGACAGAGGATCATAGGGGAAGGGAAGGGAAAAATGAAACAAGATGAAACCAGAGAGGGAGACAAAACCATAAGACACTCTTAATCTCAGGAAACAAACTGAGGGTTGCTGGAGAGGAGGGCAGTGGGAGGGATGGGGTGGCTGGCTGATGGACATTGGGGAGGGTATGTGCTATGGTGAGCGCTGTGAATTGTGTAAGACTGATGAATCACAGACCTGTACCCCTGAAACAAATAATACATTCTATGTTAATTAAAGAAATCAAAAAAAAAAAATTGCTTGGCACTCAAAGGGCCAGAGGCTCTCAAGCATTACTTGCTTACCCCCCACCGGGAGAGCCTAGGAAAACACACATTGCTGGGCCCCACGCTCCACAGGCTGTTGTTTAGGGCTGGGGCAGATCATGAGCGTACATGAATCTCACAAGCCCCTACATAGTGGTGAAGCTGCGGGTCTCAGACCAAGGAGCCGGGGTCTAGATGAGGGCCTCACCTCTGGGAAAGTCTTGTGGATGCTATCAAGTACTTAGGTTCCCCGCTCCAACCATAGCAGTACCAATTTTATCTGATTTCAGAGAGAGAGAGAGAGAGAGAGAGAGAGAGAGAGAGAGAGAGAGAGTGTGTGTGTGTGTGTGTGTGTGTGTGTGTGTGTGTGTGTGTGTGTGCGTGCGCGCGCGCGCATGAACACTTATGATGGTGGTATGGGAAATAAGGATCTGTATTTAATTGGGATCTATACAAAAGTGTTTGAAAAAGGAGGACCTACTCATGGATAAGATTTTGAAAATCACTGACCCTAATTCACCTGTTCATCTTACTGAAGGAAAACTGAGCCTAGTGAAATGACTTGTGTATCACACAATCCAAAACATATACTACTGTATCTAACAATTCCACTCAAGTTTTAAAATGTACAAGTAATGAGTGAGAAAGACATCCTCACTGCTGGGATAAACCTGCAGATGAGGTAAAGGTCAGCAGGATCAACTGTACACACAACATACCTCTACACATAAAGTGGAGATTGTGAGTTAGCCTGTTTGACGTTCTCTCTCTCTCTCTCTCTCTCTCCCTGTCCCATTCCAGATACAGGCACAGACACACATACCCATAATTAAAGGGATTGCTTAGGTCTTTTTCCTATTATCAGACTGGATCCTCATCAAACTTGTTATTTTTCACTCTGGATTCACATAATCCTTTCCAAAACAGCACTAGTAGGTAACCCTTTTCTCCTTTCTGAGGATGTATGATAATGGAACTACAACTCAGATTGAAAATTGCGGGATTTCAGTTTCCAACCTGTAACTGCTGGGTAACTTCCTTAATGTCATATGCTTTGGTTCTTATTGAGGATAAAAGGGAAGGAATGAAACTTCCCTCTCACTCAGTGACACACACAAGTTCTTTAGTCTCCAAGATGAACTTTTAACTGGGTCTTGGCCACAGAACAGTCTCGAGACCCATCCATTGGGCAATATTCTGCAGATGAGAACAAATTTTTCCAGACCATATGATTCAGCAATTCCTCACTATGGAGTATTCATCCAAAGAAAACAAAAACACTAATTTGAAAAGATACATGCAGCTCTCTGTTCATTGCACCATTATTTATAGTAGCCATGATATGGAATCAACCCAAGTGTTCACTGACAGATGCACTGAAAATAAATGATGTGTACACACACACACACACACACACACACACACACACAGGAATATTACTCAGCCATAAAAAAGAAGGAAATCTTGCCATCTGCAACAACATGGATGTCCCTAGAGGGTACTATGCTAACTGAAATAAGTCAGACAGAGAAAGATAAATAAATACTGTATGATTTTACTTACATGTGGAATCTAAAAAACCCAAACAAATGAACAAATAAAACCAAACAGATACAGAGAAAAGCCTGGTGGTTGCCAGAGAGGAAGGGGATTAGCTGATGGGGGAAACAGGTGAAGGGGATCAAGAAGAACAGACCTCCAGTTACAGAACGAGTTAAGTCACAGGGAGGCAGTGTGCGGCACAGTGACTACAGTCAAGAATACTGTATTGCAAATCTTAAAGTTGCTAGGGAAGTGAATCTCAAAAGTTGTCATCAAAAGAAAAAATTTTTGGTCACTTTGTGTGGTGACAGACAGCGATGAAACTGAGTGTCGGGATCATTTAGCAAAGTATTCACATGTCCGGGAATGCAGGGTGTAGCTGTCAAAGTGTAAGGTGGTCTGAGCAGAAGGAAGACACTTCTGGCTTACAGGGCAGGAGCTGCAGGAGGAGGGCCGGAAGGAAGGAGGAGGGTCACTGCACAGGAGGGTAGAGAGATAAGGGTTTAGAGAAGGGGACGTCCTGGATGAAAGGTGATCCTAAGACGACAGGAGGGAGAGAGCAAAAATATTCAAGTAACAAGGGTAACCGTTACCCTGAGGCGTTAAGAAATGAACTAGGCTACTTTTAATATTTAATAAAGAGAATTAAAATACCTATTTTACAGATGATACAGAGATTCAGGGAATACTAAAAGCAAATAGCTAGCAAGTGACAAAGCCAGATCAATTCTAAGCCAAGTATGCCTTCTAACAAAGTCCCAACCATTCCATGCCTACAACACACCATTAACTCCAGGTAGTACAAAGAAACATGAAGCCGACATTCCTCTGAGGGTACCGCGGGACTCTGTCCTGCCTAAGCTGTTTTCCTGAAGGTGACAGTAAATGAAAGGAGGGGTTGGCTGCAGAGCAGTACCGTTAGGGGTACAGAATTATTCCTAGGAAGAGGAAACAGTGCAACAGCTACATAGGTTCAAATGGAAGACCTGTTCTAGAAAACAAATGAAGAACACAGGATTCATTCCACAAATATTTGCTGTGTACCTACTATATGCCAGAAATAGTTCTAGGAGGTAAAAATGGTGAATTAAAAGTTCCTGTCTCCTATTGGGCACAACTTAGTGAACCACACCTATTATTACCATCCTTAATTTTAGGATAGTAGTTCTGTATCTTGGCTGACATCATTCCCAGTGGAGGACTGATAAAACAAGCAAGCAAGCGTCCATCCATCCGTGAAGCCAGATCAGGTGAAGAGAGTCTCATTTAGTAGATCTGAAAATGAGGTTTAGGAATTTATTTTGGGTTTTTTGTTTCTGAATCCAGAATATTAGTTCATTTCATTTGACCTACTATATTTTATTCAATTCTATTCCTGTTTGTACACTGATTCATCTGCTTATTCTTTCATATTTTCTTATATGTTTAAACAATATCTGATTCACTTGGGGTTTTTTTCTTTTAAAATATTTACAACTGGAAGCTTGCACCTCCTAACACACCTATTTTGCCCATCCCCCTACTCACCTCCCCTCTGGCAACCACCAGTTGGTTCTCTGTATCTACTTTTTGTTTTTAGATTCCACATACAAGTTAAATCATATGGTATTTGTCTTTCTCTGTCTTATTTCACTCAGCATAACGCCCTCTCTAGGTCCATCCATGTTGTTGCAAGTGGCAAGCTCTCATTCCTTTTTATGGCTGAATAATATTCCATTTTATATACATATATCACTCTTCTCTATTTCTCTACCCACACGTCAATCAATGGATATGTGGGTTGCTTCCATATCTTGGCTAATGTAAATAATACTGCAATAAATATAGGGGTACATATCTTTTTGAATTAGTGTTTTTCTTTGGGTAAATAACCCATAGTGAAATCACTGGATCATATGGTCTACTTTTAATTTTTTGAGGAACCTCCATACTGTTTTCCACAGTGGCTGCACCCAGTTACGGTCCCACCCACAGTGCATGAGGGCTCCCTTTTCTCTACATGCTCACCTACACTTGTTATTTCTTGTCTTTTGATACTAGTCATTCTGACGGGTATGAGGTGACGTCTCATGGTTTTGATCTTTATTTCCCTGATGATTAGTAATGATGAGCATCTTTTCATGTGCCTGTATGTCTTCTTTGGAAAAATGTCCATTCAGGTCCTCTGCCCATGTTTTCATTGGATTGTTTTTTTTGGTGTTGAGTTGTAGAAGTTCTTTATATATTTTGGATATTAACCTTTATCGGATGTATCATTTGCAAATGTCTTCTCCTATTCAGTAAACTGCCTTTTCATTTTGTTCTGTTTGCAAAAGCTTTTTGTTTCTGTGTAGTCCCAATCGTTCATTTTTGTTTTTGTTTCTCCTGCCTGAGGAGACATACCCATAAATATGCTGCTAAGGCCCATGTCCAACAGATGATCGCCTATGTCTTCTTTTAAGAGTGTTATGATTTCGGGTCACACATTTAGGTTTTTAATCCATTTTGAGTTTATTTTCGTATAGGGTGTAAGAAAGTGGTCCAGCTTCATTCTTTTGCATGTAGCTATCCAGTTTGCCCAGCGCCATTTATAAAAAAGACTGTCTTTTCCTCATTGTATATTCTCGCCTTCTTTGTCATAGATTAATTGACCATATAACCACGGGTTTATTTCTGCACTATTCTGTTTTACTGATCTATGTATCTATTTTCCTGCCAGTACCAGACTGTTTTGATTGCTATAGCATTGTAGCGTATCTTGAAATCTGGGATGGTGATACATTCAGCTTTGTTGTTCTTTCTCAAGACTGCTCTGGCTATTCAAGGTCTTTTGTGGTTCCACACAAATGTTAGGATCATTTGTTCTAGTTTCTGTGAAAAATGTTATTGGTATTTTAATAGGGATTGCACTGAATCTGTAGATTGCTTTGGAGAGTATGGACATTTTTACAATATTAATTCTTCCAATCTATGAGCATGGAGTATCTTTCCATTTGTTTGTGTCCTCTTCAAATCCTTTCATCAATGTCTTAGTTTTCAGAATACAGGTCTTTTATCTCCTTGGAATGTGGTCATTTCAGATTGGCATGTTTCATTCAGTAACATGCACTTAAGGTGGTTTTATCTCTTTTTATACTTTAGCAGAATTTGAGTAATATTCCATTGTCTGCATAAAGCACAGTTTGTTTACTTACTAGAGAACATCTAGGCTGCTTCCAAGTTTTGGCAATTATGAATACTGCTGCTATAAACACTTGGGTGTAGGTTTTTGTCAGGACCTAAGTTTTTAATTCCTTTGGGAAAATGAATACTTAGTTTTAAAATCCAACATGTAAACCTCTCAGATCCTTACTGAAATGAGGCAGAAAACATAATACTCTGATTCTTTATTTCGTGGCTAAACCATGTGGAGAGTTGCACTTTGAGTGGTTTTGAGGAGGTAAATAATGCAATGAGAAAAGGAGCAATAGACCAAGTTCAGACTAAAGCTGAGATGAAATTTTTTCTAATTTTTCACTGCAAAACACACACTCCTGTAAGAGCATAATGAAAGTGATCTCACTGTTACTATCATCATCATCATGTTTTAACACAATAGCAAAGAGCTTAAGGTGCTCAAAACAATTATACTCTCATTCATTACATAAGAGGCCAAAATGTTTGTAAATATATAGATGTTAGCAAACATTTCAGTATCGATTTCAGTGCAAATCCATATCCTCTCTTACAGCTGTGAGTATATTAAAAAATAGAGCAGCTTATACATTTAGACATGATATAAAATAACTGCACAGATAAAGGTACTTATTTTTGCCATACTTAATCCATAATTACCTTAGTTTTATTAACTTTAACTCTGATTCATCTTATTTTCCTTCCTTTATCTCTTTGCCCCTTAGATCTTAATTCAAATTTATTCTGACTCTATTATATATATACCTATGTCATCTGTCTGAAATCTTTGTTGGTACAAGACAGGGCAAAAATTTTTAGAGAATGAATCAAATAATCAAGGTAGTTCAAACCTCATTAAGCTCTCTGAAGACTGCTACATTCCTTTTCTCTTTTTTTATAAACTAAAATTCTCCTTAGAAAAACTTATTTCTAATTTTTTGTGTGAATTCCCTCTCATGCCCATGGTTAAAAAGTCTAACATTGCTAGTAATCTAATTTTAAACTTAAAGAGTTTGTATTATCAGTTGACTAAAAATTACTTTATATGGCAAAAATAGCAGTATACCTAAAAAACTACTTAGGGGCGCCTGGGTGGCTCAGTCAGTTAAGCAGTTAAGCGTCTGCCTTCGGATCAGGTCACGATCTCAGGGTCCTGGGATTGGGCCCCGCATCGGGCTCCCTGCTCAGCGGGGAGTCTGCTTCTCCCTCTGCCCCTCCCCCTGCTCTTGTTCTCTCTCTCTCTCTCAAATAAATAAATAAAATCTTTTAAAAACTACTTAAAGGCCTCTTAAACTTTGGGTCTCTTCTATATACTTGTTTATGCTTTGTTTGATAAGAATAATGCATAACTGCGTAAAACCTGGAAAAATATAGAAAAGAATAAAGAACAAAATTAAAAGAATCTGTAACACATTTTACTCAGAGAAATTACTGGTCACTTTTTACTGCATCTTACTATTCCTCTTTTTAATGCTACAATTCACTCATAAATAAAACGGGGGGGAATGATGCCAATGGCTGGTTCTACCTCGGTTTCCTCAGCCCCAAAAAGAGTCCGGTCTTCCTGACACAATCAAACATAAACAACCTCCATCTCTGTCATTCACAAACACATTCTCTCACACACACACACAGGCCCTGTTCCTATCCGGATGAGGTCTGATAAAATGGAGTATATTTAACGAGTGCTATAATCACTTCTTATCCTTTCTTTTCTAGTCACTCATGTCTTTATAATATATTTATATTTGTAAACTCACCTAGCTTTTCAAAATGTTACCTTATTCTGCTTCAGTTAAGTCAGACTTCTCTATACGTCTATATCAAAAGCCTGTTTTTAACTCCCGTGGCATCAAAATAGGTGGTTTCTAAATCTCGGCTAAAAGCTTGATTTAAAGCACATATAACATTCTTCCCCCAAATTAACCAATCTATAGCCATAAGACTCATCTAACAAAAAAAACACATGCCCTTTGGAGCTGATGTTTCATGTGCGGTGACCTTATTTCTTCTGTCTCATTCTTAGGCAACGAATACTTTATTCAGAATGCAAAGGTGGCATTAAGCAAGAACTGATACCTAAAACTAAGCAGAAATATATTCCTATTCCACAATGATAAATTTCACTACAGAACCAAGTAATTACATCTGGTTTCCTGAGGTATAATTATTTTCAGAGTTAAACAAGCCCTATACTTCTTAGAAAGACTGTTTTACTTCGGATCTCCTCCCTGCCTGTCTATTTGGAGTGAAACAACAGGAAGTGGGCTAATGTGAAAACCCGCTGGGATACTTGTTACCGAGCTTATGTAAAGCGTCACATGGCACTTGTGACCCAAAGATATTTCTGCCATAAACTATTAATCAAAAAGAGGATACGATATTCTGCTCTTACTCAGAAAATGATCAGAGGGTCTAACCAGTCATTCCTAGTAGAAAGACCAATTGCCATGAAATAACACTGTTATGTACAAGACGTTTCCTTTAGGATGTCCGGCTCCATGGCTCACTCGTTTTGGCAACCACCTCTGCACATTACCTTGCAAATCTGAATCATTCGACTTCGGACTGCTCCTTGCTCGCCGCTCTGTTTTCTTACTCCCTGGCCCGCCCCCGCCGCCTCCTCCACTGCCTCCACCTCCTCCAGCACTGTGGCCCTTCCCGTAGCCGTTGTACACGGGTGTGCAGTTGCTTTTGTAGATAGAAGATGGGGGACTGTTGAGGCGGTTCTGGCGGTCAATCTGGCGGTCTTTCAGTTTTTTGTGTGGAGGCTTGCTGTACTGGTCTTCCCGGGTAATGTAGCTTGACATTCCATAGAGTGGTATGATTTCTGAAATGGAGGATTATGACAAATGCAAGCTCAGTCTACATTTTTTTTGTTTTGTTTTGTTTTGTTTTAGATTTTATTTACTTGAGAGAGTGTGAGCACAAGCAGGGGCGAGTGGCAGGCAGAGGCTTCCTGAGGAGCAGGAAGCCCGACGCAGGACTCGATCCCAGGACCCTGAGATCATGACCTGAGCCGAAGGCAGATGCGATGCTTAACTGACTGAGCCACCCAGGCGACCCCTACTATGTAGATTTTTAAGTGGCTCAAAAAAAAAAAAAAGGGAGCCTACAAAACAATTTCAGATCTTAGGGGAAAACATTTTAAATTAAAAATGTTAACTCAATTCAAAATTCTATTTAGGCAGTAATAAAAATGAAATATATAAACACAGATTGGGTCCTTAAATGTTTATAAGAAGAAAGGGCCCCACATACATAGAGTGACCAACGAAATTAGCATTCCAAACTGAATACTTCTGAGAGTGAAAAGGTAGCATTCCTAATCATGTCTCTGGAGAAGAGACCTAAACCAGGACTGTTTTAAGCATACCAGGAACATACAGTCACCCTATATCACATAACTGACATTTCAACTGATCAACGGTAAAGCTCCACTTTTCTTTTCTTTCTGTTCACATAGCTTAGGGAAGATCTTTAAAAAGCGTATCTTCACAAGGTAACCAAATTGCACTAAAGAATGTGAAAACACAAATGCAATCAGATTCAAAGAGGCTATGCCCAGGGCGCCTGGGTGGCTCAGTTGGTTAAGCGTCAGACTCTTGATTTCCGCTCAAGTCATGATCTCAGGGTCGTGAGATCAAGCCCCACATCAGGCTCCCCACTCAGCAGGGAGTCTGCTTGAGATTCTTCCCCTCTGCCCCTTCCCCCACTCATGCTCCCTCTCTCTCTCCTTCTAAGAGCCTATGCCCAATGAAATCATATCGAAATATACAAAAGGGATAGTAAATGTTTTAAATATCACAATGTGTTACACTTGAGATTTAAGATATTCACCATGGACACTAACATAATAATCTTTTAAAACATGTTGAAACTTTACTCCTCTGGTGTGGGAAATTAAATGTTTGTTTTTAGATATGTACATTGAGAAGTAAAGTAAGGGAATATAGAAAGGGCTTTTTATCTATAAAGCAAAAGGATTTTGTTTTTTGCTTTAATTTTGAAATCAATGAGGCACTTTCATTTGTACATTATTGTGCCGTGTTATTGTAATGAAATTAAACCAAAATACCCTATGAAATGAAGACACTGTTTTTTAATTCTAATGACCATTTAAATCATACTGCTGTCTAAAATTTCAGAGGACATCATTTACGAAACGGTAACTATGTGGCATTCTACTAACACACTGCTGACATAAGGCAAGTCACACACTCTTCATCAAGCAATTAGACAGTGACGAAGGCTTTTTGGTCATTAAGCTCAGACCAAATCAGAAAACTCTTGACAATACTCAAATATTTAATGTACATCGTGTCAAAGCACTGAATACTTTCTTAAAAATGACAGTTAATTATTTTTTTCAGATTTTATCCAAATGTTTTCATGGCATCTCCTCACTACGTTTTAAGGTGTTAGTCACTAGGCAGGAAGATTATATTAATACAAAGTTATTGATGCCATCATTCTCCATAACCCGCTTTTTGAATTTTATATTAAATTTCTTTCTAACTACTTAAGAAACAAAAAACCAAAACAACAAAATCAAATTCTATCCCTAAGTTGGAATAGGATATTCCACTTAAAATAACCATCTCAAATTTTTCTTCTGTCAAGAAAACAATTACAATGTGAGATAAACATACAGGGAAAAAATATATATATACACATACATAACTGAAAAGAGAAAGTGATAAGTTGCTATGGTGTAGCAGCAATTCTCGTATTTGAACCAATATAAAAAATGTCTGAAGTGATAAAAATGCTTCAATTCATAGAAGAAAATCACTTTGCAAAGCCTTAGATGTCTTAGACGTTAAAGTCTGACTTTTTACCTTCACTTATCTGGTTTGTTAGTATCCATTTTGATATAAAAAGGCTTTTGACTAAACCAATACCAAACCCAAAACTAGAAAGACACAATGTCTGGGACTCTTTCATGTCAAGGTGAGTATTTGGCTAACCACCGGTGAAACTCGTTAAAGTAAAAACAGGCTTCAGGAGGACCATATCGAGGGGATTCTGAGTTCTACCAAGATTGCAGCACAGAGCATCTGAGAAACTGAAGGATTACTGAGACCTAAGAGTCTTCTATCACTGGAAATTGGGCACAGAACACTTAAATTTTCCTTCTACTGCTAGACCATACGGTTGCCTAGGCAACAATGTGTCACAGTTCCACCTCAGGCCACTATCACATAAAAATATGTGAATGGGACACAGGAACACATGATACATCACTTATTTCTTACTACAGTAAGAAGTGGCTATCTCACTCCCTTCTCTTTGTGCGCTGGGTGGAACAGGTGGCAGAATCTTGGAAAACTCACAAAGGAATCTTTGCAAGACACGCTTTGAGAAAAAGGAAGCTAGGAATTTCTCTTGAGCTTTTTACAGCAGGTGGATCCCCTTCTACCAGGCTCATTATAGGAGAAACAAAGGGCTCTCTGGTTCTCCTAAGCTACTTCCGAGTTGTAACCAGTTTCCACAGCTCCCAATGCCAGCAATACTTCACTCACCTTGCTCGCCGTATATTGTAGGGGGAATATGGTGCTGAGGAAAAAACTGAGGCGGCATATCTCCAGGTCCAGTAACAGGTGGGTAGTAAGCCGTGTGTGAGTTATGAATAAAATGGGGGTGGTGAGTCAGGTAGGGGGGTAGGTGGTGGGTTGGAGACATGGCTGAGGGGTAGCTTGGGGGGTAACACTCAGGAGACTGGGGTGTGACCACCACCCGGCGGACTCCAGTATTGTCTTCAATCACCTAAAGGAAACAGCAGAAAGAAAGAGTGTCGTATGTATTATCAAGAAACATCCTGTGAACATATATAGTATTTAATTATTCCCTTAATTTTCTCTCGTCCTGGAAAAAAAAAATTAGTGCATGTTGAATTCTGGTTCTCTAATTCTACCAGTTTTTAAATGAGTTTTAGAAATAATAATGTTTAACAATTAAAATTTATGAAAATAAACTTTTCATCAACCATTTGATTCTGATTACACTAAACTTTTTGGAGAGACCAACAGCTTGATAATAAATCTCGTTTGTCTCAAAATTTTCCAAGAAGACTTGGAAGAAGACTTCTGAAGACTTCATCCAAGGCAAGTGGATTTAATGTGTGATTCAGTTGATTTGAGGAATGATAATAACTAATGGTTCAGTGGTTTTCCAGAAAGAAGAGATTTCTGAGTAACATAAACGTGCTTCACAGGGCAGAGCTTTCCAGATCGGCCTGATGGCTTTCGACCCATTCCTGCTTTAGCATGACTGTTGCGTTAATACAAGGACTTTAGGAAACAAAAGCACATTAACTTCAGAGGCCAGAGGCGTACCAAATGTTCATTAAGTCTGGGACTAAGGATGCAGACGAAATGAGGGGATTCCAACCAATAAAAAACTCAATACCCAATCAAGATGGACCCCTTTGCTCCCAAGACGTCCTGGCGATGTAATGGGTGTTATGAAGGGAGACACTAGGATGGGGGACCTGCTATGGGCAGAGGGAGCCCATCAACACTCTATCCACACCCCCAAGAAAGGTAGCTAAGGAAGTACAGTAACAAGTTTACTGCCTCTCTGGCCAATTCCATGCAACCTGCTCTCAAAACAAAGGCTTTTGTTTGAGATGCAAGATAAGAAATAATACAACAGATACCATAATCAAGAGGGAAAGCTGAGGCGTGCAGAGAACAAGAGCAGGGAAAGGCAGAAGAGGCCGATGGGTCAGGGCCTAAGAGTAAACCCAGACGCCAAACAGACCATCTGGCTCAATGAAGTATTTAAGACAATCAGGCACACACTGGTAGGAAGCTTGCTTAAAAAAAATTTTTAAAAGCACCACCACCACCAAAAAACACTGAAAATTAAGCTTGTATATTGAAATGGATTTCTCATTACACCTCAGGAGGCTGATTATGGGCCAAAATAAAATGACTTAATCATGTCTAAAACATTCTAATAAAAAAATTATAATAAGCTTTGTTTTTTTAAAATACCGTTTGATACAAAATGTCAAGTGTATCACTGTTAGTCTATACGTGAGTGTACAAGATAGGTCTCATTTGAATTAATAGCCATTCATCTTTATGTTAAGAAAACAAAAATTGTTATGTTTATTAATGAACCAATTAACATAATAGTTTCAGAATTAACCACTATGTTAACAGTTCATTAAGAAAACAATACTAACTCCTTAAAATGAAGATTCTGAGTCATACTCCCTACAAAAGCTCAAGATGTGGCTTTTTATGCATTCTTTAATAAATGTAATCTCTTCTGGGTTTTGGCAAGCTAATCACATTAACGTCCTTTATGAAGGCACAGCTGTCAATTGAAGGCAGATGTGAAATGATGCCTAAACTATGACGTCGGAAATTCTAATGCATGTGCTAGCATCTTCTATATCATCTAAAATGCAGAGTGAGAAAAGGACATTTGGTAGCACACTTCGTACAATTTTTGTATCCATACAGATTTTTCTTACTATCTGATAAAAACATGCATTATTCTATAGTGTCTTCTCTCTCCCCCACTCTGCCATTGGCTAGTTAGAAAAAAGTAAGGTATGTTCCAGATGTTCTTCTTTCACGGAACCTTCGATTCAATCCTGTGCTAGACACTGGAAGGTCCACGGAAGCAAAGGCTTTTGTTTTCTTGAAACTTGCAATCTTCATTATTATAAAACTTCCAGTGGTCAACCAGCCACACAGACCCAGCCAATGCAGTAAAACAAGAACAGGACCCTCACTAAATATGAAGAACTCTGGGCTTATAAACAGGAGAAGTTATAGCGAGAAGAAATTACTTTCATTTCATCGTAATTTCTGACTTGTTAAAACAACAAAGCACTTAAAAAACGAGGTGAACAAAAAACACTAACAAAGATAAGAATTCTACTAGGGAAAAAAAACACAAAAATATAGGAGATACACAACTAATATATTAGCTTTTTACCATTATATTTTGTAAGAGTATTGCCACTAATTTGAAAAATTAATAAATCTGATGTATGAATTACCCTTTACAAAAAAACAGGTTTCCGGTCAGAAAACCAAGTAGCTCTTTGACACCACAAATTACCTACATATATGAAAATTGTTTGACAGCCCCATTTTTAATTATCTTAAATTATTCCGTGGTATTTGTGTAAGACATCTATTTACATGTACATGAGTAATGGGACCCTTTCAGAAAACTACTGCCTTACCAGTCAAGGCCTACCTCACCATCAAAAATATTTTAAGAAATGAAATATTAGCTTTTTCGCAACGGGTTTGCCGCCAGAACACAGGTGTCGTGAAAACCACCGCTCAACCTAAACCAAAATGGGAGAGGAAAAGACTCACATCAACATCGTCGTCATCGGACACGTAGATTCGGGCAAGTCTACCACTACTGGTCATCTGATCTACAAATGTGGTGGGACGACAACAGAACTATCGAAAAATTTGAGAAGGAGGCTGCTGAGATGGGAAAGGGCTCCTTCAAGTATGCCTGGGTCTTGGATAAACTGAAAGCTGAACGTGAATGTGGTATCACCATTGATATCTCCCTGTGGAAATTCGAGACCGGCAAGTATTACGTGACCATCATTGATGCCCCAGGACACAGAGACTTTATCAAAAACATGATTACAGGCACATCTCAGGCTGACTGTGCTGTCCTGATTGTTGCTGCTGGTGTTGGGTGAATTTGAAGCTGGTATCTCCAAGAATGGGCAGACCCATGAGCATGCCCTTCTGGCTTACACACTGGGTAGAAAACCACTAATTGTTGGTGTTAACAAGATGGATTCCACTGAGCCACCCTACAGCCAGAAGAGATACGAGGAAATCGTTAAGGAAGTCAGCACCTACATTAAGAAAATCGGCTACAACCCTGACACAGTAGCATTTGTGCCAATTTCTGGTTGGAACGGTGACAACATGCTGGAGCCAAGTGCTAACATGCCGTGGTTCAAGGGATGGAAAGTCACCCGTAAAGATGGGAATGCCAGTGGAACCACACTGCTTGAAGCTCTGGATCGCATCCTGCCACCAACTCGTCCAACTGACAAGCCCTTGCGTCTGCCTCTCCAGGACGTCTACAAAATTGGTGGTATTGGTACTGTCCCTGTGGGCCGAGTCGAGACTGGTGTTCTCAAACCTGGGATGGTTTAAGCAAAGGTGGTCACCTTTGCTCCAGTCAATGTTACAACTGAAGTAAAGTCTGTTGAAATGCACCATGAAGCTTTGAGTGAGGCTCTTCCTGGGGACAATGTGGGCTTCAATGTCAAAAACGTATCTGTCAAAGATGTTCGTCGTGGCAATGTGGCTGGTGACAGCAAAACTGACCCACCAATGGAAGCAGCTGGCTTCACGGCTCAGGTGATTATCCTGAACCATCCAGGCCAAATCAGTGCTGGATATGCACCTGTGCTGGATTGTCACACGGCTCACATTGCTTGCAAGTTTGCTGGGCTGAAGGAGAAAATAGATCGTCGATCTGGAAAAAAGCTGGAAGATGGTCCCAAGTTCTTGAAATCTGGTGATGCTGCCATTGTTGATATGGTTCCTGGCAAGCCTATGTGTGTTGAGAGCTTCTCTGACTCTCCTCCTCTGGGCCGTTTTGCTGTTCGTGACATGAGACAGACGGTTGCTGTGGGTGTCATCAAAGCAGTGGACAAGACGGCAGCTGGAGCTGGCAAGGTCACCGAGTCTGCCCAGGAAGCTCAGAAGGCTAAATGAATAGTATCCCCAATACCTGCCACCCCAGTCTTCATCAGTGGTGGAAGAACGGTGGAAGAACTGTTTGTGTCAATTGGCCATTTAAGTTTAATAGTAAAAGACTGGTTAATGATAACAATGCATCGTAAAACCTTCAGAAGGAAAGGAGAATGTTTTGTGGACCATGTTTTTTTTGTGTGTGTGTGTGGCAGTTTTAAGTTATTAGTTTTTAAAATCAGTACTTTTTAATGGAAACAACTTGACCAAAAATCTATCACAGAATTTTGAGACCCATTAAAACAAAAGTTTAATGAGAAAAAAAAAGAAAAAAAGAAATGAAATATTAATTCTGAAATAATCAGAAACAAAAATAAAAAAATATGCTATTGCGTTCATTGTTCTTCCGTAACACAAACTGCAATACAGTTATCAAATGCAGTTTCGATCTACGTCTAAGGAAATTATGCCTATGTTCCCCCAAAGAATAAGAAGTCCAAGGAACAATAAAAATGCACAAACTAATAAGTAACACAGGAAATCATGGTAATAGGACTCTCTGTTTAAAAATTTGGTTCACAGGGGTGCCTGGGGGTAAGTCAGTTAAGCATCTGCCTTGGCTCAGGTCAAGATCTCAGGGTCCTGGGATGGAGCCCCATGTCGGGCTCTCTACTCATCAGGGAGTCTGCTTCTCCCTCTCCCTCCACCCTCCCTGCCCCCTTGCTCATGTGCTCTCTCTCTCTCTCTCAAATAAATAAAATCTTAAAATAAAAAAGGTTCACAAAGAAATATTACTAGAGAAGAATTCAGACATTTGAAAGAGTTCAGGTCCAAAAATCCTGAGGCAATAAAATGTGCCTTCACAAGTGACCACTGAGATTCGTCTGCTTTTGGGATGAATAAAATTGTGACGACGTCCAGAGGCAGACAAATCACCTGCATTCAATTCAACAATTATTTCCTAACACATACTATGAACTAAGCACTGGATATTCAAAAGTGAGAAAAAAAATAGGTAGGATTCATCTAATGTTCTTATTCATCTAAGAATAATATAATGAGAAACATCAAACTAACTTCCGGTAAGTGCTCTTCAAAAATCAGAACATAGTATTGTTTTTTCAAAAATCACAACTATTCTTCATCTAGATTTTCTTTCTAGCTCTGTGACTCTACAGTCACTCACATATCTTTTCCAGAGAAGCACAGACCCTTGGAAAAGATCACTGTACTAGTTTCTCAGACAGTCACCCATTATGGGCTGAATTGTGTGCACCCCCCCACCTCCCCCCCTTCACCAATTCATATATTGAAGTCCTAACTCCCCAGTAGCTCAGCATGTGACTATTCGGAGACAGGGACTTTAAAGAGGTAACTAAGGTAAAATGAGGTTCTGTGGCTGGGCCCTAATCCAATATGACTGATTGCTTAAGAGGAGCAAATTAGGACAGACACGCAGAGGGAAGACCATGTGAGAACGCCAAGGGAAGAGGGAAGATGGCCACCTACCAGCCAAGGAGGGAAGCCTTAGAAGAAACCAAATTTGTAGCCTCCAGAATTGTGAGGAAATAATTTCTGTTGTTTAAGCCATCCAGTCTCGGATGTTACAGTAGCCCTAGCAAATTAACACCCCACCTATCAGAGCCTGATGGCAAACATGAGCTGGCTTGATTTTTGACCACGTCATTTATTCTGCTCAATAAACATTCACTGAGAAACTTCTACGTGCCTAGTATTCTTGCTAATCGGTGGTCTAGACACAAGGATGAGAGGCTGGAAAACAAGGTGTTCACAACAGGGAGAATCTCTGTCCTACTTGCACACATCACCTGGGGGCAGGAACGAGAGGGCGTGGTCAGGGACACAGCACCGGGAGAGAGAAGAGAATCGCACAGCCAGCCCCTGTGTCTGCCAGCTGCTGGACCTGGGGTATTCCCCCTACCTTCCGTAATGCCTACGCAGTTGGATGGTAGCATCCCTGTTGCACATGAAGAAACCGAGGCATGGCATGAGTAAAATGTACAACTAGTTCAGCTGCAGAACCCGATTCGCATTCTGGTCTGTACTCCAAAGTGTTCATTATGCGGAGAATTACACAGAAGTTAGGAATGCTGAGAAATAAATACGTAAATAATGAACCACAGGAAACAGAATAGGTGGGTTATCAAGAGATGTGAAAGGATTCATGACAAACCAGTATTTACTGACTACTTGCTGCTCCGCTTCAATACCATCTGAAATAAGGCAACACACGTTAAGGTCCTAGAACAGTAATGGATATGTGAAAGAAAAATCTTACCTAGCCATTACTACTATTTAGATTAACACCTCATTAAATCCTCGCAACAATCCTGTGAGGTATATCGTTATGCCCATTTTAGAGATTAAGAGGAATGAAGCTCAGGAATGTTCCGTGAACTGGCCCAAGGTCAGAGAGCAATGAGAGGGAACAATTTTGAGTCCCAAGAACTAAAACAGATCTCTTAATAACACTTATATTTTGAGTGTCCTTTCTCGTAGCTAACAGAGAAGGAAGGTAGTTCCCCTTACTGAAATAAAACGCTCCACAGGAAATCTGAGAGTGAGAGAGAGAAGACTGAGAATCTCCAGCAGACTCCCTGCTGAGCTCGGAGTCTGACACGAGGCTCTATCTCACGACCCTGAGATCATGACCGGAGCCATCGGGGGCACCCCTCCATTGGAAATTTTAATTAACTCCTCAGTTCCTACAACTCTCTCCCTTCTACTTCTGGGTTGCAAGTGACAACAATCAAAAGAGGAGCTTAAATGGTAGGTAACAAAAGAGAAATTTTTAAAAGGCTGTTCCAGATGGCCAAGGATGATCCAGGAAGCGGGCAGAGCAGAATGTGCATGGACACACATGAACCCACACGCATTCAGGCAGCGTGTGAGGCCGGGCGGCCAGCTTGCTGCAGTGGCAAGAACACTCACTGGGCTGCCTGCACACGGGAAACTGGGACCAAATAAGTCTGTGAAAATCAGGCTCCAGCTCAGTTCCTAACTGCTGCCAACATACTTGAAATGGGCTCCCAGGCCATTCCAGGAAGGGAAGAAGTCTCCACTAAAACTAAGCATGCAAGCAGTGAACAAGGCCAGGCAATACAAAACACTTGCGTGGACAGAGGAATGAGCAGGCCAACAGTCCAGGCTTCTCCCAGCCAGACTGGTGCCCCCTGCCCCCCCCACCCCCAGCACCTCCGTGCTGTAGCAGAGGTTACAGATCTCTCTTGCACCCACTCCAAGTCCCCCAAGGGAACCTGGACACACAGGAGGATTTTGATAAATGCTGGCCAAGTGAACAAATAAATGGAAGAGCAAGAGGGAGGGAAGAAGGGAGGAGGGAAGGAAGGAAGGGTTTCTCTGCTTAGATTTGATGTCCACCAAGACTTATTTACAAATTCATTATCAAATATTCTCCCTTAATTCAGGTAAGTACATCCTATTCTAAAATTTCACTTAATCAAAACCCAGACTTGTCATTCCTGACCCTCTTATTTTACATTAAATGTGATTTTACCAAAAGAAAGACACGGAAAAATATACATTTCCAATGCAAGTTCTACTTCAATCCCAAATGCGGCTGAGGAATTTTATTCCTTATCACCCAGGAGTACAAATGCATTAGCTCCCACATTTCCTTCTTGCACTAACTCTTCACTCTGCATTTTCTAATAGAGTGAACAGCATAAAAGAGTAAAAGCAAGTCTGTTCTTCACGGAAGGCAGAGATTTGAAACCTGAAGACCACCCTTCCCCCAGCCTGTCCCCTTCTTGGTATCCTGGAGGAAACTCCCACAACCATCCCCCAAGTCCACTGGAAGAAAGTGAAAAGTGGCAGAAAGGAATATTCAAAGAGCAACCCAAGAGTTATAGGAGCAAGCAGTCATTCTATTTTATAGCTGAAGTTAAGTTACTGGACTTAGAAATGGTGGCAGAATTGAATGTATTTCCCAAACCTCTTGACTTACTTCTTCCTGTCTTTACAAATGTAATGATTACAGCTGTGGTTGGAAACATCAAACACTACTTCTCATTTTCACTACTCTTCCTATCCGTAATGGCTAACACTGATGAAATATTATTTGCTCTTTCCAACGTTCCATCATCATTAATGTTTTAGACAGTAAACCTTCCAGGTTGAGGACCAACTACTTTTGCCACTCAGCATGGCTAGTTTTGTAGCCAAAAGGAAAAATAAATCATTGGTGATGTTTCTGGGTTGCTTCTAAAAACCCTTTCAATGATAGCATAAGATCATTCTGCAGAGTAGCTACAGATTGATAATAAATACCCTCCCCTGAATCAAGAAACAAAAGTTCCAATTACTTTTCTCAGCTTTTGGCAATGGTTAAATAAACCACCCATTTCATTTGCTTTATCAATAACTTGTATCAATAACTAAACCTAGAGTTTTAAGTGATAAGGTGATACATGAACAAACAAAAATTCCCCAAACATTCGTACCTACACACTCCTTACATCTGGAAACCTTAAGTTTTCCACTGGTGCTTAATTCTTAACCCACATGCCAGCCCCAGGCAATGGCTATGTACAGACTAAGCAGAAAATGGCTGGATCCAGATACAAATCTGAGGTTGCTGGCAGCGGGGGGGGGGGGGGGGGTCACAATTACTTTTTTACGTTTATTTTTTTAATTTTTTAAGGATCTTTAAATTTTAATTCAATTAATTAACATATAATGTATTATTAGTTTCAGAGGTAGTGTTCAGTGATTAAATCAGTCTTATATAATATCCAGGGCTCATGACATCATGTGCCTTCCTTAATGCCCCTCCCCCAGTTATGCCATTCCCCCACCTCCCTCCCCCTTCCAGCAATTCTCAGTTTGTTTCCTATGATTAAGGGTCTCTTATGGTTTGTCTCCCTCTCTGATTTCGTCTTGTTTTATTTTTCCCTCTCTGGGGATCATAGTTATGTGGCATTTGTCTTCAGTGCTTCTGGGCATGACTCTGACACACAGGCTTGCTCCAGAGACAATGACCAGTATAAGGAGATAAGGAGATAACCTCATAAACAGTAATCGCTCCTCTGTTGGCCTCATATATGCCAACGCTTTTATACACACAGAAATAAGCCAAGCTACTCACACTTACGTAACTCTTGAACCTGGAAAAAACACAACGAAGCCACATATAAATAAAATCAACATTTAGTGCTTTACTAAACACACCTAGCTCTTTCTGGGTAACTACGTAGTGATTTTTAACTAAAACCGCTGAGAGCTAGAGAGGAGGATGGAAACAGGTACATCGTCTGTAGTATCCCTTTAACCCATCAACTTTGGTAAAGCATATAAGTGTTATAGTTGAGGGGACACTGGCAGTTATCTAAGACCTTCCAAATTAAACAGGATGCCCAGCAAGGTTTGAGAAACAGCTTAGGAACTGAAGAACCAAGGATGGGTCCTCAGCTGGCTCCAGCCCTATCTTACCAGGCTCAGCTGCCACAACCTGAGAATCCCACAGGGAGACAGAGGTCCCTGCTTGGAAAGAGCTAAGCGTCTCAAGACACTGCTGACAGCCAAGAGGACTCCTCCAAGCAGAAATACAGCACTGGGCACTGATGCTGAAGGCAAAATGGCAAATGGATTAATTTGGTATAACAATGAAGGTGACAGTAACAAGCCCTGTGATTTGCATATCATTTTAATAGCTTATAAAGTGTTTGGCACAGAACTTGCATAATATTCAGCAAACCTCTAACGTCTAACATAGGCAATGTCATAGTCCTCGATTCAAGGTGAAGTACTTTTAGGAGCAATTAAGTAATCTAACCTAAGGCCAGCGAAGTGCTTGTCAAGATTCATACCCAAGTACTCTGGAAATGCTGTGCCTTTTCTATCATATTTTATTGTACATCACCAACCTAAATACTAAAAAGGACCACATTTGAAGATCAAAAACCAAATCTAATCCTCCCCAATGTGCACATAAGCACACTGGACAAGTGAGAACAGTTATATCCACAGAGTTTCAATCAGTAACATGGACCAAATGAGTATTTCATACTAAATGGAAACGCTATCTTATGGAACAGATATTTGTCAGAAGACAAAGTAAGTAGAGGTCTGAAGGTGTAATCTGTGACAAACTGAGCTGCCTTTAATATATTAATAAAGATATCACTGCAGGAGTCTGCAGGTGGGTAGTGTTTGTTAGCTCAGGCAATCTCCGTGGATCTATGCGCAACAGAGAGCCAACCACATCTCTTCACTCTAGTGTCTCAGACACACTCATGCCCATGGAAACATAGACAGATTATTCTAGATTGTATCTATGAATTTTATGTATTACATTTACAAATGCCTCACCAGTCTGCCAATGGGCTCCATGGCACAAGGATTAAGAATCCGTGCTGACGATACTCAGATCCTATTTATCACAGAGCAAAATAACTGTATTACCATGTAAGTCCAAATTCACAAACCAGATGGATTTCAAAGAGTGTGCAGGAATGTAAAATCCACCTAACCTTGGTAAAGTTTTGTACCCAACAAGTTGAGCAAAGGTATTTTTCCAAGAAAAGCTGTTATATATGACACATGTGGGTTACTAATTTAGAAAAACAAATTGTTCAATAAAGTTAAATACAGTATTACGTGTATAATTTAATACTTATTGATTCAGAAGTCATTTCTACATGTGACACTGTCTCAACATTATTTTTTTAAAGATTTATTTATTTATTTGAGAGAGAGAAGTGGGGAAGGGCAAGGGGAGAGAAAATCTTAAGCAGACTCCACGCTGAGTGCAGAGTCTGACACAGGGCTTGATCCCACGACCCTGAGATCATGAACTGAGCTAAAATCAAGAGTCAGGCACTTAACTGACTGAGCCACCCAGGCACCCCTGTCGCAGTATTATTTTTGTGAAAATCAACTATCGTTTTCCTATTGAAATAAAAGATAGCATTCTAGTCAAAAGAATGCTAAACACTAAGTACCACACTGTTTTGGTATTGCTTATGGAAACTTATATTCTCACTTGGTCTCCTTTTTAAGGAACAAGATGAACAGTAGAGGTGAAATCACCTAATTGAGATCAGAAAAGAACCTCAGAGATCCTCAAACGTTTTTCTTTCCCTTCCTTCCCCTACAAGATGAAAATGACATAGCCAGCCAGCCAAATTTCAGTAAATGCCTGGTATGTGCTGGGCACCTTTCAAGGAACTGGAGATCCAGTGATGCACAGGACACAAAGGATCCCTGGACTTGTGAAACTTACATGCTAAAGGGAAGGAGACCCACAATTATCAAGTAAACAAACAAGTGGAACACCCAAATAAATAATTTAAAAATATCCCTAATATGTAAGTGATGAATCACTAAATTCTACTCCTGAAACCAATATTACACTACATGTTAACTAACTAGAATTTATATAAACATTTGAAAAGACAATTCCTAAAATCACACAAGGAGTTGGACACAATGTTTCCTCCTGTTAATCCTGTGTTCTATTATGCCACAATGTCAGGGTCTGAGACAGGAAAGAAATCCAAGAGAAAAGGCTCAGAAGAAACTCACACAATGCTTTGAGGGAAGGAACGTCCCTGGTACATTTCTTTAATTCAGAATTGCCAACCCTGTCTGTAACTCATTCCTCAGGCAAAATAAGCCATAAAATGAAAAAGAAAGTTGCTGTGAATCTGTTGATAATGGAATTAAAACAGAATGTACATATAAGTCCTCTGCTCTTTTCCACAGAAGCCCCCAACCGCCATGCACATACTCTGTCCATTGTGGAAATTTTCCTAACTTCCCATAGAAAAATCTATTCTTCCAAAGGACTTAAAGTCTTGAAAGAGATTCCAATTCTCTTATTAGTGGCTACCAAATGGGTCTGATTTTCAGACTGTCAGGGCTCAGGGCAATTCCCTATGCTGCTTTCTGCTCATCATTTTCACAGTATTGAAGGTGGAACCCTGGTTTAATCCCTGGTTATAATTATTGAAGGGAAGCGGTTGGGGCTAATATTTATAGCTCTCAGCTGGCCTGGCTGAGCAAAATGGGGAAAAGCATTCCATGGTTTCCACCTAACAGACTCCATGATTTCTTCACAGGGGCTCTGATTTCTGGCCAACTCTTGAAACAATCCCCACCGGAGAATGACCAACCAAAATTTAAATGCATTTTTCAACACATTTCTTGCCTCTCCCTGGTCAAGGGAAATGAAATATATACAATTTCAACAGGTACCGACCCACTAACGAATCCCCAAAACAATGAAATGAAGTAAAGTGTGTACTTGTGCTATAACAACAAAAACACTTACTTTGACTATATGAAGTGTTGAAGTTACATCAGTTAACCTGAAAAAAGAGTGTTTTCCCAAATGACAGAACATTAACTTGGATGTTTCACTTTTTCTTTTCATATGCTTAAATCTTTTGGTCTACATAACGTCTTCCCGTAACAGTTGAAAAATATTTCATAAATTTACTATGGAAGCATGGAAAATTAAACTCAAGGCATCTGCTTAAGAAATTTTTACACAGAAATTATTCATAAAGTTAATGATGAGGTTAAAAACACTGAGGAACACCATGGCCAGTATACAGTGAAAGGAAAAATTTGCTTCATACTGTGCAATCTCAGTATGTATTTTTAGGAAGGCAAAGTCTGCCAAAGTTTCATTGAAATTGTTCTAGCAGTCCTCAAAATAATATCTACCACTTCCTGAATGCCCACTGTGGACTACATACCTCACATAACATTTTTTCTTAATCCTTACCTCTACCGTATCACGTAGGCATTCGTATATGTGCCAAAAATAATTTGTCAAAGTTACACGGAAAGTAGCCATGGTGAGATTTGGTGGAATTTGAAGGCAGGCCTCTTCAAGTAATATCCATATTCTTCTAGGCTATAGTACTCGCCCTTACCCCAGAGTTTCAACCCTAATCACATTCACAATTGTTTTTCCCGAATGGCAATAATGCCGATGAGAGTTACAGGACTAAATGCTCTCTTATCTAAGTCTACTTTCTTATAGTTGGAAAAAAAAAAAAAAAAAACTTAGCCTCTACTTTCTCTTAAGTTGAAAAAGTCAGGTTACTTTTTCCTCAGACCTCTCTCAGCCTCTCATCAAAAAGTAAAGCACAAAATACACACACACCGTTAACACATAAAAACCTACAATATCAGAGACTACAGAGTTGAAATGACAAGACTCCATGGCTCTCCTGTCCTATCCCAAATCCACACTATCTTTAGGTTCATGAGTTCAGTCCTCCTCAACATACCCCCCTCCTAAAACACACACACACACACACACACACACACACACACACACACACACACACACACCCACACCAAAAAAAAACCAGATTGTGCAGAGCAGAGCTGTCTTTAACGCTAGATGTTTATCTTTCTATAAGATGATCTGTTCATTACTGACGTTTTATTTGATCAATCTGATCAACTTATCTTTAAAGCACTTTCAGCTACTAAATTATGTCATGAATGCTATAATCAAGAATTTCTCCATTGACTCAGATTAGAGTTACTAATATAACATCTTGAATCATTCACCCGCCTCCCTCTTCAGCTTTCTTCCAATCACGGACCATCTTGTATCTGAGCGGCTGGTATTTTAGCACTGGAAATGCACAAGCAGGCACAATCCACACTGCACTGGCAGAAGGTAATGTAACATAAAGCAAATATATACATCAAGGCAGGCTCCGATGCGGACTCCGAAATCACACCACGGCAGGAAACAGGCCATGAACTCAGAAATGCCTAGGTTGCAGTCCTGCTTCTACTCGGGACCTCAGCTTCCTCACATGTAAAGTTAGAGAAGTAAAGCGAGCATTTAGCACAGTGCACACCATACACAGTAGTTACTACCACCATCACCAGCCTCACCACCACAGGCTGGCCCATAATAAAGAATTAGGACCATCTTCCCCTCTCCCTCTCTTTTATAAAAGCTTTATGGAGATATTAATTTACATACCATAAAATCTATCTTTTAAAAGTATTTCATTCAGTGGTTTCTGGTATATTCACAGAATTGAATGAGCAGCACCACTGTTTTAATTTCCAGAACAGTTTCATCACCCCCAAGGAAGTACCATACCCATTAGCAGTCACTCCCTAATACTCACTCCCCCAGCCCTGGCAACAACTAATCTATTTTCAGTGTCTGTGGATTTGCCCCTGTCTGACATTATAAATAAATGGGATGATACTGTGTCTGGCCTCCTTCACTTTGCATAGTATTTTCCAGGTTCATCCACATTTGAGCATTAATCAGTACTTCCTTCTTATGGCTGAATAATATTCCACTGTATGCATATATCACATCATGTTTATTCATTCATAAGGCCGATGGACATTCAGGTTGTTTCCATTTGGGGGCTATTATGAATAATCCCGTTATGAACACCTCAGAGTTTTTGTGCTTTAATGTATGTTTTCCTTCCTCCTGACTATAGGCCTAGGAGTGGAATAGCTAAGTCATGTGGTAACTCTGTTAAACTATTTAGGCAAGTGCTTTGTTTTCCAAAGCAGCTGTACCATTTTATATCACCACATGCAGTATATAACAGTTCCAATTTTTCCACATCCTTGCCAACACTTGTTATTATCGATTTTTTTAACTACAGCCATCCTAGCATGTGTTAAGTGTATTTCATTGTGGTTTTGATTTGCATTTTCCTGATGGTTAACAATGTTCAGCATCTTTTCATGTGCTAATTGGCAATCTATACATCTTCTTTGTACAAATGTCTATTCTGATCCTTTGCCCGTTCTTAAAATGGGTTGTCTTTCTATTCTTGAGTTTTAAGATTTCTTTATATATTCTAGATACTAGTCCCTTCTGAAATGTATGACCTGCATATATTTTCTCCCATTCTTTCAATTCCCTTTTCACTTTGTTGATGGTGTCAAAAAGTTTTGATTGAAGCACTTAAAATTTTAATTTGGATGACATTAAATTTACCTATTTTTTTTCTTTTGCTGCTCATGCCTTTAGTGTCACATCTAAGAATCAACTGCCTAGTCCAAGGTTATGAAATTTTATTTCTAGTTATATAGTTTTAGCTCTTACCCTATGTCTATACCCCATTTTGAGTTAATTTTTGTATACTGGTATGGAGTAGAGGTCCAACTTCATTTCTTCTGCATTTGTATATCCTGTTGTCCTGCACCATTTGCTGAAGAGACTAATTCTTTCCTCTTCTGCACTGTCTTGGCATTCCTCTCTCTTAAATCCACATTCAGAGAATTTCACTCTTATTAGATACACATCCCTCTGATATTACTACTTTTCCAGCTGTCAGGTATTTTGTTCTCCACTTGAACCTCCAAATCTTCGAAGCAAATCTATGCTATATTCACTTTATTTCAGCTTGGCCCGTCGCTTACATTTAAAAACATTTATCAAGTACCTACTATTATGCACCAGGGAGTATTCTAGATTCTCAGATATAATACCAACGAGGCACTAAGAGTTCTTGAGGATGGTTATAGAATTGTATTGTACCTCATGCTGGAGATGGAGACAAAGCACCAAAGATGCTGAAAAAAACAGAACCACCATTTCTGTGTTGGAGGTTCCTGAAAGGGTCACACTGAGGAGGGCCATCTGAATGAGAAGAATGCACGGTTAGACAAAGAGGAGCTCTAGGGTATTCCAAGAAGAGGGAAATAATGGGCACAAAAAGTACGTAGTTGAGAGAAGCCCAGATATATCCAAGGGACAGAAGCTTCAGGTGGTAACAATGTAGGCCAACAGGAAAAGGTGACCCTCGAAAAGAGAGCAAAGTTAACTATTAAAAATCCATCCACCACACTAGAGAACTTGAACTCTGCTTCGATGCAATGTACACCCAACTCTAGATCTGAACGAGGGAGTCACATGTATTTGAGGGAAAGAACTGTGGGGACACAATGCAGAATTGATATGCACAGGGACAGACTAGCGTTGGGCACTTCTCAAATACATCCAGCTGGGAGGAGAATTTGTGTGTGTGTGTGACTCTTCCCACAACTACATGACAAAATGTACTTTGCTTCTTAGATCTCTTGGTGACAACAGGTCTCCTAAGACATTCTGCACTTGGTTCTACCCTCCTCGTTTCTTTGAAGGATACATGCCATGAGCTTTAAAAAGATGTTGTACAAGCATTCTACCAGTTTCTCAATTTTCTTCCATATTAATAATCCGTTTTACTCAGACATTTCACTGTCGGATATCATTAAAGAGAATAGTGCTACCACTGAAGGTCATTTAACTCTGGGCCCATCCTCCGATTCAGAAGCCCATCTAAATGAAGTTGAATTCATGCCTTCCAGATGGCTTTTTTTCTCTTTTCTCCACTCAGAATCCAAATTATTCCAATTCTACTCTTCTTCCAATATCCTCTAGTATTTTCTGCCACAATTCTCAGTTGAGAAAGTACTTCACTATGTTTCCATCATCGGTTTTACAAAAGTGAGTTTACAGCTCTGCTATTAATCCTCCTACTTGGATTTTCTATAGAAGTTTTTATAGAATCAGAAATATACCCCAGTATAAGCTTCTCTATTTTTCCTAGGACTCCCAAGAAATATTTTGCAATTAGTGCAATCCCAGCACCACCGCCAGCAAGAAAAAGCCCACTGCAGCTTCTCTTCACTGGAATGTCCCAACCTTCTAACTGCTATTCCTTAAATGGGCCATTAGTATAAAAGGAGGTGCTATTTCTGCTATCACAATTGTGAGAACTGTACTCGGTTCAATGGAATGAAACACTTCCTCAAAATAAATGAGCAGGAGACATAATGGAATTCTACATTTCTTGTTTTTTTCTGTTAATTGACTGGTGACGTGAACATAATCCATCATCACGTGTCCTGGCTGGAAGGGCCTGCTCTGCACCCTTTCTCCTCCCAGTGATTCTTATTTACAAAGACTTGTGTAAAACAAGTCGTTTATTTGCAACACTGGGGAAACTGGCCAACATTTTGACTACTCAAAAAAAAAAAAAAAAAAAAAGTCAAATTGGCTCACGTAAAAGTAGGGATGGAAAAAATGAAATTATAGTGGCTGCACTATGGCTCAGACAGTGAAGAAATGGCTAAGTTCTAACATCACAGGAGGATAAATCTTTGATTCCTGCCTGCACTTTAGCAATTTTCCTATGCAGCTGCCAATTTTTTTTCACCCTAGCAAAATCATTAAAAACTGAAAATTATAGATTTTTAAACCACTTCAAAAGCAGACAGAGGGACGGAGAAATAATAGAAAGGAAAAAACTCCAGAAGGATAATCCAAAAAATGTTAATGCAATGATTATCTTCTGTGGGTAGTAAAACTATAAATATTTTTTTCTCTATTCTGTCTTTTCTGATTTTTTTCTAAGGAGTATAGAATGCTCTTATAATCACAACAAAAGAACAAAATGGGCAGAGAGGAAAAAAAAAATAGCCAATTAGGCACTTGGAAAGGAAGCTGTCCAGGGAGAGGGGCAGGGAGTGCTCATCCTGCACTGGGCACAGGACAAAATGAAAGTAACATACAGACATCCACATTCCAGGCACCCTGAACACAGTAAACCTTGTCTAGTTTATCGTTTAACACTTTTTTTTAATCCTTCCAGTGTACCTCTGAAATTGCTTTTACTTTTTTAATTGCTACTGCTGTTTTCTTAAGAAAAAAGTCAAATTTCAGAGAAATTTAAGTACAAATAGCCAAGTTCTCACAACATACTCAGCAATTCACCAAGCCCAGGTGCAGCCACAATACAGAGAAATGGGACTCCGATAATAAAGGGCCATCCCTATTTGCTTTAACAATGTCTCCTTTGGTATTTTTACCAGTTAAGTCTACAAATTCTTTTTTTTTCCCAGCAAACTGTGGTACAGATGGAAGGAAATCTCTACGGCACAACCAAGTGTGAACACACCTTGGCTGAAGGCTGCCTGATAGCGCTCCTGTGCTTCTCTCCCTCTGGCTCTCTGGCAAGTCAAGAGTCAAGACTTGGGAAGGACCATGTGGCGCTACCAAAATGATGACAACACTCACATTACCCTAACTCAATTAATCTTGGAATAAATTTTTGAAGCCTCAGCATATATTCTCTTGGAACAACAACAGTGCCCATAGTGAGTGGAAAAACCCGCCCAGTGGTTTACCTGTGAGATATAACCTGGAGGCACATGGATGGGAGGAATGGAGCCATTGGGTGACATCATGGGAACTTCAGCAGGTCCTATGAGAGACAAGAGTAAGATATTAACCGTTGAAGACATACACATTATTCAAAATAATTATTGGCATTTTTAAAATTAATCTATTGTCAAAAATGAAGAGAATTACTTTGACTATTTTCTCTTCAATTAATTGGTACATCATGCCTAAGAGTTGAAATCATGGATGAAAAAGAATTCTCCAGCTGTATAAGTCAAGGGTAAAAAAAAAAAACCAAAACAAACAAAAAAACAAAACTATGAGCATCTTTATAAATATTTAATGATTCCCAAAGCCTCAAGTTCCATAAACCAAGGCTGCTTGGTTAAGAGTCATCTAACAAAGTAGGGCAAAATGGTTGGGTTTTTTTTTTTTTTTTTGCCTTTAAAAGAATGTATTATTGGGGCGCCTGGGTGGCTCAGTCGGTTAAGCGGCTGCCTTCGGCTCAGGTCATGATCCTGGGGTCCTGGGATCAAGCCCCGCGTCAGGCTCCCTGCTCAGCAGAGAGCCTGCTTCTCCCTCTCTGCCTGCCTCTCTGCTTACTTGTGCTCTCTATCTGTCAAATAAAATAAAATCTTTAAAAAAAAAAAAGAATGTATTATTAATAAATGATTAAACAAATAAATGTTTAAATATGTCCATCTCCTCTGGTTTAAAAAGCTCCTATACACTGGGTTTATAATTTTCATTTTCACGTCAATTATCATTCTTGATAAGTTACTATAACATACCAATTATTTCAAACAGAAGAAACCTTTAAAATATTCCAAATGAATTTGGTATGCGTCTCAGGTTATAAGGCAGGGGGAAAAATAGATCGTAATTTTCAAACTAGGCATAATTAGGAAGACTCATGTCAAATTTACCTGGATTATTTCAAAGTAAAGCATTCAATTAACAAGGTGTTAGTTTCAAAATATTAAATTCAATAAATGTTAATCACATGTCTACAGCAAGGAATAGCAAGGCAACACTCAGTTACCTAAGACATAGTTTGAGTTAATATTTAATTACAAAGAAACGATCATCATAACATTAAAATCAGCTTCTAACACCCTTCCAATGATCCTATGATTAAATGGTTTCCCTAGAAGTGCAAGCAGCTCACAGTCACTGGGTTTCAGTTTGGTACCTGGCTCCCCTAGTTAGCAACCCACTGCCCCAACGTCAATCCAAAGCTGTGTTTCTAGTTTGGGATGCGACTTCCTGGCTCCAAGTGCCCTGTGTTGTTTGTTTGCTTTCTCCTAATGTGTGTTGTGCTGCCGGCAATTAAAATTGTTCAGCTGTAACAAAAACCAAGAAAAACACAACACTTTCCTTGGCAAAAGAAGACAGATCCCTCCACCCAGTGCCGTATTTACATTGTCAGCATAAGGCACCTTTCACCTCAGGATACAATTCAGTGTTCTAATACTTTGCAGGAGAGGACCAGTGTGGGGTATAGAGGACTATCAGCAGGTCTTTAAGTATAGGGGGAAAAAAACAGGGTCAGGGCAGAAAAGATGCTAATATTCCTGTAAAACTCCCTATGATCAGAGTTCACTCCAACTCCATGGACAGTATACCAAGACAGCTAAACCATCTGATAAGTTCTAACACATACAAAACCACAGCAGTCGCTCACAGGCTCACACACCCAGTAATCAATTAAAGCAGAAGACGACAACAGCATGAGAGGGGGTAACTGTACGACCCCATTCCATTTTGAAGTAGGATTTAAACTGATACCTCCACCACCCACTGAAGGCACTTTCCAAATCATCTTCCAAATCCATCCTTCTCGTCAGCTTCAGCATTTTGGCTGTAGCCATCAAGACATTAGGTATTTACTAAATATTTTTACTCGATTTGACCCACCTACCAAAAAAAAAAAAAAAAAAAAAAAAAAAAAATCACAGGCAAGTATATCAGCCCTAGCCTGAGCACTATCTGTGAAACCCGAGGGTCAATGCACTCGGCTCTATAAGCAGGCGTCAAAACCATGGCCTCTGCCTGGGTTTCAGTCCCCAGCTCACTATTCATGCTGGTTGTGTGACTTTAGACCATTCAGTTAAGACTTTCTGAGCCTCAGTTCCCAACAGGCGCACATGAGAATAACAATTCTTACCTCACCAAATAGGGTTTAAGATTAAGTTCAATAATACACGCAAAGGTGCTTTAGAGCATTGCACAGCACAATAATCACTCATCAAAATGTTAATGATCTTTGTGATTCTTTCTTTCTTTTTTTATTTTTTTATTTTATTTTTTTTAAAGATTTTATTTATTTATTTGACAGAGAGAGACACAGCGAGAGAGGGAACACAAGCAGGGGGAGAGGGAGAGGGAGAAGCAGGCTCCCCGCCGAGCAGGGACCCCGATGCGGGGCTCGATCCCAGGACCCTGGGATCATGACCTGAGCCGAAGGCAGACGCTTAACGACTGAGCCACCCAGGCGCCCCTCTTTGTGATTCTTTCTCATTTTACTCATAACTTTTTGCTTTTTCTTGTTTGTTACAATTACATGGAGTACAATTTTTTTAAATAGTTCATGTTCCTGTAACCCATAAAATCAACACATATATACTTTGGACAATATTGACCTAAGAGGCAAACCTTGCTCATGGGATAAACGCAGGACAGACTGTGAACAGAAATGCTACCATCTCCATAAAGTATTGCTTTTTAATCACCGAAATATATACCAAACAAACAGTCTCTTAACCCCAGGCATGACCCCTAAAACTGTTAAAGTCATTTGTATAAAATGCTTTAAAGCATGTAGGACAAGTAACTGATTTACAGCCAGAAAATGTTTTCTTCCTGGCCTTGATTTCAAATGTAGCCAAATGACTTTAACATGCTTGTTCCCCCTTCCTCTTGTCACTGTCATCAAACCCTTTCAAAGGGAGTTGTGAAATATATAGTGATGTGAACATCACAACTGTGAACAGCTTAGTTTCGGGAACCCTACGTTCCTCGAAACCCTAAGGTCCTCTCCCTTCTGAAATAAACCACTGCACCCACAGGCACTTAGGAGTGCAAAAGCTAGCAAAATGAAATCCATTCACAATAGTGCTATGAGAAGTTACCCTTTTTCTAAATACTTCCCAATCAGTGAGTTTACTGCCTCTGCTCAACTGTTGTTTGTGTTTGAGAAGCTCCTGATCTTATTACAACCCTTCCCTAGTTAAAACAAACTTCTCTTCCTAAACTTCAAGGGTACTAGGTTTCTTTTGATTTTTTAATCGATACCCTTTAATCAACACACAAGACTTACATGATAAGCCTCTTAGAATATGGTGAAAATGCTCTCTTCGTGTTCAAACTAACACTGGATATATGAGGCAGGGAGGCCACATTATTTTCTCAAACAAGCCAACCTCCTCTTTGACTTTACTGGGAAATCATTGAACTATTAAACTTTGCGGTGGGGGGGGGGGGGGGGGGGGGGAGGGAACACCTTTAAACCTGACGTATTTGGAACCTCCTTTAATTAAACGCTCGTGTTACATATAGGTAGGTCTACAGAGATATATGTATACATAGATTAAATAATTTGAAAACAAAAGTAAATAAACATATACTTCCAAACTATAGTCAGATTTCTTTTTTGAGAAAGTAAGAAGCAAGCTCAGCTAGAGACCACATGAACTCTTCCATAGACAGATGAAAAATGTCACATGCATGATTTTTAGAACGGAAGTAAAATGTTTGCTAAGAGCCCAGTAACTCCATGAAAAAAAGGCCTTGAGAAATTTCATCTATTTCAGGTTTTAGCCTATGACTTCAAATGTCAAGAATTCCTTTTTTTTTTTTTTTTTTGCTGAACAAGATGTGAGACACAAACAAGAACTATGACTGTTTACAGTCATTAAAAAATTTAACTGCAGGGCGCCTGGGTGGCTCAGATGGTTAAGCGTCTGCCTTCAGCTCGGGTCATGATCCCAGGGTTCTGGGATCGAGTCCCGCATCGGGCTCCCTGCTCAGTGGGGAGCCTGCTTCTCCCTCTGCTTCTCTCTCTCTCTCTCTCTCTCTCTCTCTCTCTCTGCCTCTCATGAAAAAATAAATAAAATCTTTAAAAAAAAATTTAACTGCAATATACAAGTACATGGTCTAACATCTTAAAAGTCCACTAGCATTTGTTAATGAATTGATTTTTCATTTGCTTATAGCAAAACTTGAACAAGAAAGGTTGGAGAGCAGTTTAGTCAATCAACAGTAATTCCTGCAAAGATGCTAGGACTTTACTCCCACATCAAAGAGACTGAGGAAAGCCCAGTAGCGTTGTATTTTTAGGACCACACGTGTCCATGGAGAGCTTCCGAGCCCCTGCCAGGGCTGTGAGTGAGGACATTCTGCTTCACTCTGTGCTTCCTCTTGCTACCAGTGACCCCCAGACCTCACACACATAGATAATCCATGCTCTGATACTAAACTCAGAATATTCACCTATTCTGGGGGCAAGGTTAACTGGATTGACTTGAGGTGAGTGTACAAAAGAGGGTCAGAAATCTGAAAGTGGTGGAAAATTGGAATATAGGGTATAAACTACCATTTAAACTAGCTTTAGAAAAAGACCGGCTATAAATAATTACACCACAATTTTAGACAATTTTAAATGGTATTTTTAAAGCTGAGTATTCACCAATAGGTAAATAAGTAGTGAATAAATGGAATGTATTAGTACATTTGTCTACAAACGGGTACTTATGTGTCCAAATGGCTATTTGCACAACAAAAGCCTTTGTAGCAATGGATCACATTCTTATCTTGATACTTAAATATTATCTTATTCAAAAGAGATGTAAAGGGGCTCAGATAACAACACTGCAAGATAAAAGAAACTGAGAAAAATAAAGGCAAAATAATGATGTGACAAAAATCCAATAAACCCTGTAAAAAGTGACCATTGTGTTTTTCTAAACAGCCAAAAGAGACATTCTTGCTGGCACTAGTAGTCCTAAGCATTAAGTCCATAGCTAGCAGGTAAGCAGATAATTAAGAGTGAAAGTAATTATCAGAACAAATGGTCTAAATAAAAGTGCACTTGTGCTGTTTGCCATGGATCTAAGACTGAATATGAAATGTGAGGTTTTCTGATCAATCTGGTGAATAACTAATAATGAATCTCCAATTATTTATAGTGACTCAAGACATGTAGATGAGCTAAGAGACTGTGTAGGCACTTTGGGAAACTCTGACATTCTTAATTTTTTTTAAATTATTCAACACTGACTCATCTCACAGAGAGCTAAAAAGAATACAAAGAAATAAAGCAGGTCCTTAAAACACAGGTCCTGACCTCAAAGAAACTTAACATCTAGTGCAATGGTTCTTAAATTTTACTATATACCAGAATCACCAGGAGGGTTTCTTAAAATCTGGACTGCTAAATTCTACTTCCCACAGTTTCAGAATCAGAAAGTCCGGGGGAGGTCCCAACTATTAGCATTTCTGGCAAGTTTTCAGGTGATATACTTGCTGCTGTCCAAAGGGCCACACACTTCGATAACCTCTGACTTGGGGGGTTATAAGACGATAAGCATCCATCACTAACATCATATTCAATGGGTAAAGAAATCTTTCCCCCTAACATCAGGAACAAGACAAGAATGCTCACTTTCACCACCAATCTTTAACGGAACAACTGGCGGGGGGATGGGGGGTGCGGTAGGGGCGGTAGGTGGCGGGGGCAGAGGAGGCATCCAAATTGTAAAGGAAGAAGTAAAACTATATCTACTCACAGATGACATAATCCTATATGTGGAAAATCCTACAGATTCCATTAAAAAAATTACTAGAGCTAATAAATGAATTCAGTAAATTTTCAGGGTACAACAGCAACACGAGTCAATAGAGTTTTTATATACCAGCAATGAACAATCTGAAAAGGAAATTTAAAAAGACCAATTCCATTTACTACAGCATCCACAAGAATACCTAGAAATAAATTTAACCAAGGGGTGGGTGTGTGAAAAACTTACACACTTAAACTACATTACTGAAATAAATTAAAGACCTAAATAAATGGAACTACAGAACACCTAAATAAAGACATGGGATAAAGACTGAATACTGTTAGGGTGGCAATACTACTCATAGTGACCAACAGAGGCAATGTAATCTTCATCAAAATCCCACTGGTCTTTTTGGCAGAGATGGAAAAGTTGATACTCAAAGTTATATAGAATTGTCAAATGCCCCAAACAGACAAAAAGAATGAAGTTGGGCCTCTACCTGACATCACATACAAAAATTAACTGAAAATGGTTCAGAGACCGGAAGACCTAAAACCATCAAACTCTTAGAAGGAAACAGGGTACATTTCATGATACTGAATTTGATAACGGATTCTGAGATAATATCAAAAGTACAAGCAAAAAAGAAAAAGAAAGAAACCTGGAATTCATCAAAATTAAAAAACCTTTTGTGTAGACGATATTCTTTAGAAAATGAACACACAAACTACAGAATGAGGAAAAGTATTTACAAAATCATGTATCTGAAAAGAGACCTGTATCCCAAATACATAAAGAATTCTTACAACACAACAAAAAAACCCAAACAACCCAATTTAAAAATTGGCAAAAGGCTTGAACAGACATTTCACCGAAGAAGATGTACAGTCAACAAGCATGACGTGTTGAACGTCATTAGTCATTATGGAAACACGTATCAAAACCACAGTGAGATGCCACTTCACACCCACTCCTATGGCTATTCTCAGAAAAATGGAAAATAAGTGTAGGGTAGGATGTGGAGGAATTAGAACTCTTATACATTGCAGGTAAGAATGTTAAATGGAACAGCCCCTGTGGAAAGCAGTTTGGTGCTTCCTCAAAAAGTTAAACATCAAATTACCATACAGCCCATCAATACAACTCCTAGGTATATAACTAGAAGAATCAAAAACAGGGACTGAAATACATAAACACACATGTTCACAGCAGCACAACTGACAATAACCAAAAGACGGAAACAGCCAAAAGTTCAAGGACGAATGGATAAATAAAATATGATCTAATGCAATGAAATATTACTCAGCCATAAAAAGAAATCAAGTAGTGATACATGCTATGTGGATGAACCTTGAAAACATTGTTAAGTAAAAGCCAGACACAAAAGATCACATATTGAATGATTCCATTTATATGAAATATCCAGAATAAAAAAATCAACAGAGAGAGAACTCAGATTTGTGGTTTCCAAGGGCTGAGGGGTGGGAAGAATCTGGAGAGAAACTGGTTACAGGGTGCAGGGTTTCCTTTTGGGATGATGAAAATGCTTAAGAATAGAAGTAGTGATTGCACAACACTGTGAATTTACTAAATGCCAATGAATTAAAATAGTTAATTTGATGTTATGTGCATTTCACTTCATTTTTTTTTTAAGATGAGCATATTACCAAAAAATGCAGGGGCGCCTGGGTGGCTCAGTTGGTTAAGAGTCTGCCTTCGGCTCAGGTCATGATCCTGGGATCCTGGAGTCCTGGAATCCAGTCCCTGGGCCAGGACTCCTTGCTCAGCAGGAGTCTGCTTCTCCCTCTGCCCCTCCCTCTGGCCCTCCCCCTGCTCATGGCCCTCCCTCCCTCTCTCTCTCACTCTCTCAAAGAAATAAATAAAATCTTAAAAAAATGTAAGGAAAACTGGAGTTACTAATAAACTACCAAAAAGCAATGGAGTATAAATCTCCTAGAGCACATCTTCATTCCTTATACATTTGTATTTGGGAGGATGCGATTTCGAGATGCTGTGCTCTGCAAAGACCAGAAGATACATTCTCTATCCTCAAAGGACTGACAGTCTAATTACAGGGATACAGACATATAAACAAATAAACACAAGGAGGCATTTCAGGCACTGTCTAAATTTAGCAAAATTTTAAAAGACTGTCATCCCATGGACACTTGAGTAATTACAGAAATGAGAGTTTATAAGGCCCTTTGGATTCAGTAGAGTAGTTTAGTTGTTTCCAATTTTACTTTCCTTCAGGAGTAAAATTTGTTGATTCCCGAAAATGTTGCTGCGAAGTCATTTTCCCTCAAGGTGTAATTTTCATACAGAAGCCAGGTAGAGAGGGCACATTTCTGTGGCTCAGATAAGCTGGTCTCTCTTGACCTGTAACTACTCCTTCCCGAAGGCATCCCGAAGGCATCCTGCCAGAGAGGAAATAAACTGGGAAGAGCAGAATCTGAGCACTGCAAAGAACAAAAGCTGGGAAGCTAAGGAGGCCTGGGATTGAATGAACCTCACCACTTTCTAGCACGACCTTGGGCAAGTTTCTTAAAATCTCCCTCATTAGCACTTTTATGACCTAAAAAAAAAAAAAAAAAGGGATGACCAGGGGCTATTTTCAAGAGTTGTTCTGAGGACTGTAAGATGTAATGTATATAAAAATACCTAGCAGAGTGCCTGGTCAAATAATGGTACCTAAAGAACATTAACATTATGCCACTAGAAGAATTGTATGAACAAAATACTGTATGAACAAAAAGATTAATAATGTGCAATCATTTACCACAGAGACAAAAGAAGAATTCCAGTCTCTCAAGTGAGCAAGTTAACTGTTTTGTTCTTGACATTTTTTCTTCTAAAAACATGTTCCCATCTTGTAGCTTGGAAACAGTATCCTCCATTTAAAAATGTAATGCATTCAAGATATACTATTTATGATTAAAAAAAATAAGAACCAAATCTGAAAAGGGAAGGAAGGATGCTTTCTGGTTATCTACTTCCCCACCCTAATCCTCACTCTCTTTTTCCCAAATTACCTGTTATCTTTCCCTAATTTCTAGGAAACCTTAGAAAGTTTGGTGTGCCTAACTTTCAAATGTCCTGAGACAGTTCTAAATCAAAGGATCAGCTCTTGTTTTCTGAAAGTCGATCCTGTACAGGTCTCTGACATTGGCTTTATCACAATTTCTAGTCTGGCTCAGCCATTGTCCTTAAAAGTAGCAAGTGACCATAACAACAAATTGCCTACTGACTAAACATTCCTGCTGAAATCTGCTTGAAGTCAAACACTATACCAAGAACCAAAACTGACTTACTGATAGAATTCATAAATAATGGGTCCACCACCTCTTACCCATTTCAACACATAAGGAGGTGCCATGTTAGTTATCAAGTCTGTTCTGCCCACCTGAAATGCCAGTCTTTCCTTTCCAAATATTTCTCTTGGGACTTGCCTTGCTACTTAGCTGTTCTAAGGGCATCAGGAATTGGGAGACAAGGGTTTAATTCTCACATGAGACTAAACTTCCTGAATCCCAATTTACTTCAATTTCAATAAAATTGAGCTATCTACCCAATCTACCTTATCAACTTCTTTTAAGGCCTAAATGCTAACAAAATCCATATAATTACTATGTGATCAGAGTGCTCCACTTATACTAGTTAATATTTTATTGAATTCAATTCAATAATTGAATTCTTATCCTTATCATACGAGATGCTATAAGGAATTAAAAGCCACAGAGAGGATTTTACAACAGCTATGTTAGCAATAAACTACTATATATAAATAAGCAGCAATTGCTTTAGTAGAGGCCAAGAGCTCTAGAGCTGGACAATAAAAATTATCCATGGGGTAGGCAAGGGAAGCATACTGAAAACTCTTCAGTGATGGGCAATGAAGAGGGAAGTAAGTTGGTGAATCCATTCACACCCGGCATGATGATCTGACAGCCTTAGAAAGAACTTGATTTAAATTCAGGGCTTCAGAAATACAAACTAAGACTGTCAAAGATAGCAGATACTACAAGAGGCCAGGAATACAGCCCTCAACTCCTGATTTTAGAACTCTTGACTGCTGCTTTGTTCAGTTCAACAAACCTTTGCTGAACCCAATCTCGTTGCCAGACCCTGTGCAGGATGCCAAGGACACAATGACATTGAAGAGAACGAGCATTTCTGTTCTTAATTACGGAGAGAATGGCATGCAGCATGAGTAATGCACAGGTGCACCGAAGTTCGTGGGGGAGGGGAAAACCCAGCTTTGTGTCCTGCTTTTGGCCCGAGGCTTCTGTGACAGACACTGTGTATCTCAGCATGGAGTCAGGCATAGAGCCCAGACATCTCAAGCAGCAGGACTATTTGGTGAAACTGTAGTCTAGCAATACAAATGATTAAAGAATTAGGTAGAAGGCCCATGAGGAATAGTTCAAGAAGTTGCTCTTTGGAAACAAAACAAAACAAAAAACAAACAGTGGGCTCACACTGATGCCAAGCAGGACCTCCCAAGGTCTTGGGGCCCAGCTTTCAAGTTTACCTTTATTGCCTTACCCAAATTCAGAATCTAATTTACCAGTCTGCAAATGAAACCTATTCACTCTCACCCTGTTAGTTAAACTATCTAAATGAATACTAACATTCGGTCTGTCTTTGATTTTTAATGTCAGGTTTTAATGGCAGATAATCCATGGATTTGCTTATTTATACTTAAACCAGAACCTTATAAACTTCAAAGCTCTCAGGAAGGATACAAATACAACTCAACACCAAGAAAGGGCTTCTGATACTTTTTCTTACAAGTCTCTTCAAATATTAGCAGCAAAGTTAAAATAAAGGGATGAAAAAGGGCATTGAGCACTTTCTTTCAAAACCTTCTTCCCCGGGATATTTCCTATTACGCCCACCATTGCCCACACAGAGTAAAGAGGACCATTTCACCCAACAGCAGGTATTCCGGCTAATAACACACTCTAGAGGGAGTTACCAGGAACACGGGAGTCGAAAGAGCTGAGCCTAATTCCAGGGGAGCCCCTCAGATGGTCTTGTTGAGGGTAACAATTTTCTAGAGCAGAGTATTTTACATTTCCTTCTAGGTCCTAAAAGAAAACACAAACTGCTGTTTTTAAAGCATTAAAGTCTGTTAATTTTGTAGGGGAAAGAATCAGAAAGATTGTTCATTAAAAGCTGATAGCTAGGGATGCCTGGGTGGCTCAGTCGTTAAGTGTCTGCCTTCAGCTCAGGTCATGATCCCAGGGTCCTGGGAGCGAGCCCCGCATCGGGCTCCCTGCTCGGCGGGAAGCCTGCTTCTCCCTCTCCCACTCCCCCTGCTTGTGTGCCCTCTCTTGCTGTGTCTCCCTCCCTGTCAAATAAATAAACAAAATCTTAAAAAAAAGCTGATAGCTAGAAGACCAGCAGGAATGGGGCAGGACATAGTCACTGTGCCCTGAGTATTTTTTTAAAGGGGTTGCCTTTCTTCTCTCGCCAGCTTTCTCTGCTGACGGGTTGTAAAGGGGAAGAGGGATGAGTAAAAGGATGTCCACTCTTCCTCCCCAGACCCCCACTCCCAGCCCATCTGGCTGGCCACAGGCCCTCTCGTCCCAGGAGAGAGAAAGAAGAGGGAGCAGAATGCAGGCCAACAAACAGTTATTTGCATAACAACCTTGGGAAGAACTGAGGGGGCAAATGTGCACTCTATTCTATCTGAGCTCAGCTTCACAATTCTAAGGTCATGTTCTAGAGGGGCAAAGTTTGCAAACAGTACCGAAATTATTAACCAGACAATATGTGATTGCATTCCTTGTGGCTGTCTGACATCGTTCACCTTACAAAGGAAAGAACATTACAAACATCACCCACCTGAAAGCTGAATTACAGATAACAACGATGTACAGCTCTTTACCAACATATCATTACTCGATATATTGAGGGGAATGCAATTATCCATTGCTCTAATGAGGTTTACAAAACAAATTAAAGAGGATCCCTTTTAACTACTCTCCAGGTTGGCTCCTCAGCTGCCCCCTGCAAGAGTGCTTGCCATAAAGGAAAGCCTCTGACAACATTCCAAAGGCACTGTATTGACAACATCCCACCACGGTTTACTAGCTTGGTTCTTTGAACTCATGCACCTCAAATCTCAAGGCAAGAGAGGAATGTCTGAGATCCACCGAATAGAACTACCTTTTTTTTTTTTAAAGCACAGGTTATTATGGAAACGGGAAAAAAGGGAACTTCCTGTTTCATAAGACACCAATGACAGTTTACCCACCCACCTGATGCCATTTTCTCTCCAATCTAGGAGGCCACTCACTCAGTCACTCACAACCACCCAATGTCCGATTGGAAAAGGTCCCTCGAAACCAAGACCGGCAATCTTCTGAAATTAACTTAATTTTACAAAAGTGTTTTGATTGCTAATAAAAATTCTCTAAATGGTCCAGTGGCTGGGACCTAATAATGGGTTTTGAAATGACGAGTTCAATTTATAGTTCTAGTCTCTGCCTTACCTAAACCACATAGAAAAAGCCAGGAAAGTAAATCAGAGTTCCTATAGACCAGCCATGTTTACACAGCCTGGTGCTTTTACTCTTTTTGTTGGTATGGGAAAAACAAAGGGCAGGCTGAGGGCTGACAGTAAACAGCCACCACAAATAGGTTAGACTCTCTCATTTGAAGTCTGATCAAAGGCCCTCAGTAAACACCTCCGAGTAACTGTGGGAAGGCTGGATCACCCTGCCAGCTATTTTCTCAGCGATAAAAATGTGCTGACATAGTTATTGTTTGAGGGGCAGCAGCCTGCTTTATGGCATAAATACTTTCTAGTCCTGGCACACTGGTTCCACAGAAACACTTTTACTGAACAGACTACAATTTCACTCTTAAATATCAACCCTCCCTTCACTAAGGGGACCTGAGACCAATGAAGATAAAGGGTCTAGGCTTAGGGAAGAGGTTATCAGGAAGGTCTCCTCGCTGATTCACTGCCGTTTTTTTTCTAACCTGAAAAAGCAGCAGGCTTCTCAAAGAGAATGGATATATTGTGTTTTATTTTATTTAAATTTTACTTTTTAAAAAAATATTTACTTATTTATTTTAGAGAGGGGGCGGGGAGGGAGAGACAGAATCTCAAGCAGACCCATGCAAGGCTCGATCTCATGACCCTGAGATCATGACCTGAGCCAAAATCAAGACATTTAACTGACTGAGCCACCCAGGTGCCCCTGAGAATGGATATATTTTAAAGTTATGTCATCCAGGCAACAGCCAGCTCTCAGTTTGCTAATCAGGAATGGCCAAGACTATGCCTACACCGTATTAGGATAGGTAAAAGAAAGGGAGAAGGCAAAATTATCAACATGTTCAATAAAACAAAATACAAAAATACATCCAAATGGGAATCTCACATATAGTACGATCAGTGGTTAAGCAAGAACATAACCACAAACAAATATGCATGATATACCAAACACAAGCAACTCAAATTCCTTCAAGGTAAAATGTCAGGACTGTACCCCTCCCCTTGCAGGCACTCCTACTCAGATTGAACTGTGAGCATGAATTTTTGTCTTTTTCTCCATCACTGCCTTTGAGAAACCATTGTTTGGTGACTTCTCTTCCCCCTGATTTCACCTATAAAATAATCCCCATATGTATATATATACACACATGTCCTGGGGTTCAACAAGACACACCTTTAGCCTCATACTTATTATACTTATTTAGCCTCATACTCATACATTCACTTTTAGATGATGAAAACAATGTCAAAATATCTGATTAAAAATTTCCTGGCCACAGATAGGAGATCAGGTCTGTTGGGCAATGTGTGGCTGTGGCTAGAACAAAGTGAAGAGCAGATAATGAGATAATGGGAAGGGTTTGGGGTAGAAAGTTAACCCTCTCTTTGAAAAGAGGGGAGGCTCTAGACAGATAACCTAACATGGAAGAAGGGGTAGGGGGAAGCAGGAAGAGAAAATAATCTTGTGGACTTGCGGGGGCTGGTGGGTGGGGCGGGGAGGCCATGGCCACAAACCAGGCAGAAAACCACACTCAGAAAATATATGGCCCCAATTAATCTCAAGTGCATTGTTTTCCAATTCAATGTGACACATTAAAAGATCTCTGGTGACAGCACATTCATGATATTCAAAATGGCAACATAAAAAGAGCATCACTGGAGGCTGGTCCCTGGTTCATTTCAGCTTCTGAATGGTATTTTTTAAAGTTCTCCTCAGCATGTCCCCCATCCCCAAACCAAGTAGTGTTCAGTGGAGATATGGGTTCCAATCTGAAGGGCCTTGGGCAAGTCACTTAACTATCTATGTTAACTGCCGTAAAAGAAAAGGAACCTAACAAATTCTATGCTTTCTTGAAAAGTAATATGCTGCATGGCATTGTTGTCACTTCTGTCTACGCTTGCCGACTCTAGAAAACAGCCATTAGTTGACAATCCCTAAAATCCTTCTAGCTGTGAACCTCAAATGTTAGTTACATTAGAATCCCTGAGACTTTTGGAAATGTAGATTTCCAGGCCCCTTTTTCCTCAGGCTAGCCACCTCTCCTTTCCTCTCCACCTCCCACCAACCACACACTCCACTGATTTTGATATAGGTGCTCCATGGACCAGTCAGAGGAATAATGACCTAAAAAGAACACCATAAAAATAAATAAATAAAAGGAAGAAAAAAAGTCAAGCATATTCAAGATCCATGAGCATATCTCATCTACACTTACTTTAAAAGCAAAATTAGCTGGGTCTTAATTTCAACATAATGTTTAAAAGTGAAGAGGGAAAATAAGGCAGCAGAGTTCTATAAATTTTATCCATTGATGGGTATTTAACTGAATATCTTTCAACTAACAAAGAGGACTATAATTTGGCGAAAACTAGTCCTCCTGTTTTAATCACAATAAAGCAACTATCAGTATACTTAAAGGAAACAACAAAATGACCACAGGTTTTTATATAATACAGAATAATAAGCAGTATGAAGAAGCAGTCTATGTAATCATTGCGTTCATTTACATGATTACTGGCCACCAGTGATAGTTTACCATGAAACTCTACGCACCCAAGAATAGGTAAACAGAGCAGATAGGTAAAATCTTTATAAATGTTTTTAGTTGACAGCCAAAATCACAGAAATCAGAATTCTCCTGGGGGTGGGAAGAATCTTTTTTTTTTTTTATTTTTAAAGATTTTATTTATTTATTTGAGAGAGAGAGAATGAGAGAGAGAGAGCACATCAGAGGGGATAGGGTCAGAGGGAGAAGTAGACTCCCCGCCGAGCAGGGAGCCCGATGCGGGACTCGATCCCAGGACTCCAGGATCATGACCTGAGCCGAAGGCAGTCGCTTAACCAACTGAGCCACCCAGGCGCCCGGGGGTGGGAAGAATCTTAAAGGTTATCCAGTCCAGTTCCTCATCTAAGACTTGAACTGCTAAACAAACTCTCTAGCAAGTGACCAGAATACTTCAAGTAATGTAGAGTTCACTTCCTCAAAATGCAGCAAATTCCACTTTTTAGTAATCTTAATTGATAAATGGTTTTCCCTTTGTTAAAAAGAAAACCACAGGCCCAAAATGGCATCACTTAGGTTAAGGCCCCAAATCGGTAAACCAAGACTTAATACCTAAACTAACTGCAGTTTCAACCCCTCAGGAATGTAACCTTTAACCAGTCAGTCAGGAATTTTCTGGTCGGCACCAATAAGGTAATCTGTCACATGGGCCCTCTTTATCCCCCAAAGGAAAATGATGTAATCCACCTCCTAAAAACCCTTTTGTCCCCAAATGAAGGTGACCTCACCTGAAATAATCCCTTTTTTCTGTTTATGACTCCCTTGTCTTGGCTTTAAAAACCTTTCCCTTTCTGTAGCCCTTTGGAGCTCCCCTCTACTTGCTAGAGGTGATGCTGCTTATTTCATTAATCAATTAATAAAGCCAATTAAATCTTTAAAATGTACTTGGTTGAATTTGTTATTTTTAATAACCTTTTAACAAGCAGAAATCTGAATTCTGTTCCTAAGAGACAAACAGACTACACGTAACCTTGTTTCCCACAGAACAATCCTTCAGATACTTGGGAGAGTTAGATCTCATCAGGCCTCCTCTTCTACAGACAAATCCACTTGGGTTTTCTTTCTATGAAATGGCTTCCAACTGCATTCCCATGGGTCACTCTAACAATCTACCTTTCTATGGTCCTTTTTAAAATTAGGTTCTAAAAACACTGGTCTACCACTCCGTAAGTACAAGGTGTGGATTAGCAACCACTGCATGCTGTTGGTGGTTATGCTCTTGTTTAAACCACTGATTGTCCTGTATGTGAGATTCCCATTTGTATGTATTTCTGTTTGTTTGTACTGAAAATGTTGATAATTGTGCCTCCTCCCTTTCTTTTACCTATCCTAATATGGTGTATGCAGAGTCTTGGCCATTCCTGATTAGCAAACTGAGGGCTGGCAGTTGTCCGGATGGGGTAACTTTAAAATAACATATAAAATAAATATATTCATTCTCTTGAGAAGCCTGCTTTTTCAGCTTAGGAGAAAACGGCAGTGAATCAGCGAGGAGACCTTTTGGGTAACCTATTCATAACTTGGGTGTTCATAAAGCAAATCTTTTCATTTCTTGCACATGGCTAGAAAGTTTTTTAAAAGTTACCACAAAAAATGTAGAATCCTAAGAAATAATGAATAGAATAGCTTATAATGTAGCAAGGAGGTCTGTAAATACCTTCCTAGTTAACTTTCACAAATTTTTTTGAAAGTGCCAATATAATTCATGAAATATGGACTTATAGCAACTCACAAAACTCTTTAAACTGATGAGGTACACAGAGAGATTACCCATTCAAAAAATAAAATAAAATTCATTTGTTTATTAGCAGTCCAAGGTCTAGAATCCCTACTGTGACCCAAAAGAATAAGAAGAGGGGAAAAAAATGATGCATCTTTTCATGTGTAATACAGGGCCATTTTTTTTTATAAACATATCATTAGAAGATGTGGTATATATACACAGTGGAATATTATAGCCATCAAAAAATGAAATCTTGCTATTTGCAATGATGTGGATGGAACTAGAGGGTATTATGCTAAGTGAAATAAGTCAATCAGAGAAAGTATCATATGAACTTCACTGATACAAGGAATTTGAGAAACAAGACAGAGGGTCATAGGGGAAGGGAGGGAAAAATGAAACAAGACAAAACCAGAGAGGGAGACAAACCATAAGAGACTCTTAATCTCAGGAAACAAACTGAGGGCTGCTGGAGTGGTGGGGGGTGGGAGGGATGGGGTGGCTGTGTGATGGACACTGGGGAGGGTATGTGCTATGGTGAGTGCTGTGAATTGTGTAAGACTGATGAATCACAGACCTGTACCCCGAAACAAATAATACATTATATGTTAATTAAAAAATATATATATCATATTATTTTACCAAATCTGGGATACCATTGGTAAGATGCAAAAAGATTGTGTGTGTTACTAAAAAAGACAAAACCACTGCCTAAACGGCATTCAATTGACATTCAATTAATTGTAAGATGATTGCCAATTTAAAAGATGTTAAAATGAGAGAAGTGTGCTTTTTAAAATTAATGAATATGGTATACGGTTTGAGAATAAACTGAAAGAAATCAGCAAGTTATAAACCTAACCTGGAGAGCTATCCAATGGTCCAATGACGCCCAGTGGGCATGTAAGAGCTTTGTGGACACAATCACAAAATTTGGTTATGAACGATCCAACACGGATCTATGCAGCTTGAAGTCTGATGTCTCAGAAATCACCAAAATTCATTTCCTGCACAAAACTTTCAAAATGCAATGATATGAAAGCTCATCTAAGTAAATACACCTGACCCCTTTTCTCCTTTTAACTTCAAATTAGGATCTATTATACTTCAGTTGAACTCAGTGTTCCTACAACCAACTCGTTCATTTTACTTTAAATACCAAGCAATTTTTAGATTAATTTTTTAAATATCCAAAATTTACAAAAAGATGGGTCAGTATCCCCTTGAAGAGACTGGCAGTCTTACTACCCACTAAATCTAAAATTGAAGATAATTTCCAAGAAGCCACTAATCTAGTGTCCTCATATTCTGAACACATACAACCACTAGTTCAGAAGTCTCAACACCACTGGTTTAGCAAAGGAAAAAAATTTACTTTAAAAAAAAGTTTGGTGTCTCTGGACAGATGGAGTGTAAACAGTCCTGGGAAAGTTGCGTCATCCCGTGAACTCTACATCTGATTTGCATTAAAATACCATGTCTTAAATACACATGTGTTTTCAAAAACTTAAGTCTCAACATAACGAAAAATATTGCTTTATCCCACGTTTTAAAGAGTTCTACATCCCCCTTAGTCTCATTAATTCTTGGAATGTAATAACCAATAAACAATACTCTGCTAAAAAAAAAAAAAAAAATTTCTCCATTTCTTCCTACCTACCCCTGGCCCTGTCCCCCAATCTATAACCCCTGGAAGAGGGCTGTAAAGGGAGGAGCTTAAGATAAATACATGTATTGGGGCGCCTGGGTGGCTCAGTTAGTTGAGCATCTGACTCTTGGTTTCAGCTAGGGTCTTGGTCTCTGGGTCCTGGAATCTCGTCCTGATTAGGCCTCCACGCGCTCGCTCTCTCATAAAGAATTTTTCTTAAAAAGATACATGTATTATTACTCATGTTTTGAAAAAGCCATTTCCGACAGTGGACAGTAAGTATGATTGCTGTAACCACATGGTAAATTAACGTATGAACTACCATTGTTCTCGGGTGATTGGGAGAAATGCCAGATCCCTTCAATTTGAGCTTTATCATACCCTCCTGTTTTTCTTGCTCCCAGGTGCTCCTATCTAAATATTCTTATGTCAGCCAAATGAAAGGAAATTAAAGTTCAGATTTTACCTGGCAATGTGCGGTCCTAACCTGGACTTTACAGAACGAGAATTACCAGGAAATTAAAAAACAAATCTTCTCTCTAAAGTCTTTGGAAAAAGAATCACTGTTAATGCCAACATTTTATTTAGTTATCTTTTACTCTCCTAATTTGACTAAATTCACTACTCACAAGATAATTCAAGACATCTGGGGAGTCTGGCCTATCAAAATTTACTAAACAGAAACGTAACAGTCTGAAGCATATGCACACAAAAGCAAAAGGTGGTCACATCTGATCCACAGGTTGCTTCGGTAGCTCTTCCCCCAGTTCTTTCTTTCTATTGTTTATTTGATATTCATGGTTCATTTGCTCTCGATGATTTGGAAGCAAGTGCTGATAATGCTATCAATTACTTCTACTTTTGAGTGCATAGAAATCAGGCAAAACTAACACCAAACAAGTTTTCTGATTTCTCCAGGTTTTCACATAAATTAACATCTTAGCTGTATTTCATAGACAATTCCTAAACCAAACAGAGAAGACTCCTGTAAAGTCCTGGCTAGCAACTGTGGGAATATTAAGGTAGTGATCACAAATGTGATCAGAAAGCTGAGCTGGGAATTCTCTGGGTGTGATGTCAAAGCTCCACAAAAACAGGCTCAAAACAGGTAAAACAGACCCACGACATGTAAAATTTACAAAACTAACAAAGGCCAAGATGGCCAAAACAAAGATTCCTATAAATAATGAGGCAGAAAGCCAAGCTATACTTTTCTGTCACAATTTCTTTCTCAAAACAGAGGACTCATGAACAAACTTCAGTTTGAGAGCAAACCCAGTACTAAAAATTCTGAAGAAGTTTCATGTACTCAACACATTTGCAAAACTTTTTATATCAGCTACAGGGCTTACAACTACATAGAACATCACAATATGTATGATCTATTTTTATTTTTTATAACTGGTTTTGTGGAACACAGTCTCTAGGACATACTTCTAAACAAACTTACTTTTTGATGGGCTCCTAGAAATAAGTTAACAGCCATGCCTTATGTTATTCATGCAAAACTATTGTGACTCCTATTTAGGAGTCGGAAGACTTCCTCTTTACTTGGTGCAACATCCCAGATGACCGGTAACTACTAAAATAGCATTAATGAACTGCAATAAATACAACAACTATAAAAATCATCTTAAACTAGTCAATTTCAGTCAGCCCTAAAGTCCCCTGAGCAAAACTAATTATGCTGCCAATAGTCACATTACCTTACAGTAGTGAAAGTCTAAAAACATTGCTTCTGGGGCGCCTGGGTGACTCGGTCATTAAGCGTCTGCCTTCAGCTCAGATCGAGCCCCGCGTCGGGCTCCCTGTTCAGCGGGAAGCCTGCTTCTCCCTCTCCCACTCCCCCTGCTTGTGTTCCCTCTCTCGCTGTCTCTCTCTGTGTGTCAAATAAATAAATAAAATCTTTAAAAAAGAAAAAAATAAAAATAAAAAGGTTGCTTCCAAGCCTTATACTCCTTATGACTCTCTCTCAACACATCATAAATATATAGTTGAATAATTTATATATCTGCTTTTCATTTTTTATACACAGTATGCACGTGTACATAAATATCCTGCTTTTATACTAAGATACCTCATAATGATTCATTGGTTTTAAGTTTAAAATCATGATGCCAATTAAGCACTGAACAAAATGTATTATTACCCAGCCCTATCTATTGGCACCAATATCAATTTTAAATAATAACTACTAAAGAATAAGTTAAATATGGAACATCTCTCTATGATAAAAACAGATACAGGACATGGGCAAATTCCTTTGCCTACACAATACATTTTTGTCTCTGAAGTGATCTCAGCTTCCTAGTACTTGCTTTCTGAGCAACTTTAAACACTTATCCAAAACCATACTGTAAGCAAAGGTAAACTGAAAACTCTGCAAGGAGAATGCAGGTGTTTTTTTTAAACCTACAGTGTTTTATTTGTTCCAGCTGTACAGTATAGTGATTCCACAATTCCACACATCACCCAGTGCTCATCAGGACAAGTACACTCCTTAATCCCCATCACCTATAACCCAAGCCCCACCCACCCCATCCTCTCTGGTAACCATCAGTTTATTCTCTATAATAGTTATAAAGAATCTGTTTCTTGATTTGTCTCTTTTCTCCCCTTTGCTCATTTGTTTCTTAAATTCCACACATGAGCGAGACCATGTAATATTTGTCTTTCTCTGACTGACTTCTTTCGCTTAGCATTATACCCTCTAGCTTCATCCATGTTGTTGCCAATGGCAGGATTTCATTCTTTTTGATGGCTGAGTAATGGACACGGGCTGCTTCCAGAGAATGCAGGCTTCGTTACTGGCCGCCCAGAGTAAAGTGGTTATGGCATAGATACTGGAGCCGTACATACTCCTGTAGATTTCATTCCAAGCTCCACCAGTTATCCGTGTGCCATCCTAGGCAGATGGCTAAAGCCCTCTCTGTACCTCGCTTCCTCACCTCTACCACGAAGAAAGCAATGGTACCAATCTCTCAAGACCATGGGAAGAAGGGAGTTAGACATAAAGGGCTTAGAAGAAGGCCTGGCATGTGCCAAGCTCACCAGGTGGGTAAGCTGAGACCATTACCATTATACCACAGCCACGGCTGCCGTGTCCTCTCCTACCCCGACTGTCCCTATGACTATTCCTGTTATAGTCCAGTTTTCACCGGTAAAGTTAAGAACTCAGACTTTTCTATGGGTACACGTAGTTGTGAATAAAAATATCCAGACAACAAAAATGATCAATACCTGGGCTTAGGATGGGGGCGGTGATTCTGATCTTAAGCTTTTTATCAGGTTAAGCCAAAAAAAAAAAAAAAATCACTTACTCCAGTGGGCAAATCAGTGGTGACTTCTCATTGCCTGAGGGAAAGCAATAGTTTATTGGTGCATGGGAATCTTCCTTCCCCTTCATAAAAGCATCTGTCCTTCCAGTCAACTACAAACACCCTCTGCATTTCCCCCACAAGGACAAGCCAAGTTTACCCAGCGGTTTCACAGGTTCTTCATATTAAGTCAGGCCCAAACGGACGTGTCCTGTCCATGCCACGTGCTCACTTTGTCGCACTGCTTGTCAACACAGTTGGTTCTCAACCACCCCCCGCGATCAAGGTCTCTACATCTTGAAACAAACAACGGGGTGATTGCAAGGAATGCCTAACCCTGTCCCTCTGAGTGCTGTCCTCAAATCACACAGCTAATACTTGACCCTGTCAGAAAGTAGACTTTAGGATAGAAAATGACTGAAGTGACTAAAATGACAACAACAACGTTTTATTTGCACCCTTGAATACAGAAGAAGCTTGGAACTCTAAAATTAAAAGAGAGTTTACAAAGTAATGAAAACTTCTTTATACCAATTAAGTTTCTAAAGAAATTATTCGGGTGGAATAAAACTCTTTTACCCATTCAGTAACAGATTATGAATGCATTACATGCTTTGGGACGTGTACGTAGGTAAAAGTGAAGAGAAATGAATCATGGGTTAGAAACGCAGTACTGAGAGTTTTCTTTTGCTCAGGAGAAATCAGGAATATTCTCACAATCCTTTCTATTTGCCAAGGCAGCCTGGTTTATTTACGAAATCTTGGCCACAAGTGGCCAGAATAAAGGCATTTCAATGGGGCTGTCTTTTACTTTCTTCCTTATTCTCTACCCCTTTCTCATTCATTCTCCTTAAGAAGCGTCTCTGGTGCATGCTTGGTTTCTAAAGGTCTGATGAGACTATGGATGCTACAGTGAATGCTGAAGTCTGAAAGAAATATTTCTCTCTCCCTCTCTTTGAGTCAGAAAATTCTGAACACAAGAGGATCCATTCAAGGCATGATGGAGTGCCTCACAGAGGCAGCAATATGTTCACGGTTGGCAAACAGAGATCTGTTTGGACAGTGAGCACAGCCATCCACTCAGCAAACATCAGCTTTCCTATTAGTTCACAGCAGAAAGAACCAGACGCTGGCGGCCCTTCTTTCAGACTCCAACACCACTTTGGGACAAGCCTTCTAAACAAAATGCCTTTGTCCAACAGTCACAATTCAGTGGGTCCCAACGGCTTTCCTAGAAGCTATGTCGGACTATTCACAATTGCATTCAGGCCCAAAAATCATTTGTAAAGGTCTGGAGGAGAAAAGTAATGGGAAATACCCCAATTCCCATTTACAATAATAGACAAGAAATGACTGAACGGCTTTACACCAACCGGCAAGAACAGCAGCAGGAAGGGTATAAAGTGTATGATGAACCTAACAGGCTGCCTCTGGTGCTTTGGGGAATATGGATGCTGTTGCCACTGAAATCTGGAAGAACACCAAGGATGACCGTTCAAGGGGAAGTCAGAGGGAAGATGGAGTAAATGATGTAGGTGAATGTGACATCCCCTTCCCATAAGGTTTCAAAATAATAAGCTTATGCAGTTTAAGAACTGTCAGTTCTGAAAGACACCATAACTCATTAAGACGTCCAGTTCCACCCAAACTTTCACCAAATCCTGCCTGAGTAAAAGAAAACCCTAAAGGCAGAAGACAAACTCATGGCCTATCTTGCTTTCTCCCACTTTGGGCATGAACTTGCTGTATGATTTTACTTATTCCTACATACCTGGCAAGAGAAATCTTCCAGAGTTGTCACTTTGCTTAGTATAAATAGGAAATCAGATGAAAATAGGAGTATGATACAATGTCCCAGAGGAAGGTCAGAAGGAGAGGGGGCAGTGTCCCCCAGGATGTTATACTGCGCATAGCTCATAACCTATTCTTATTACTAAGTATTCATTTGTACCTGACTTCCCCATCGACATCACTTCTAAATATGTCAAAAATGAAGGGTAAATCTCAGAATCCAGAAAATTCTCCATGTTTCTAAGAATAAACACTTTTCCTTAGGAAAACTACTGTCAGCCTATGGCTTGTTTTTTTGTACAGTCTAGGAGCTAAAAATGATTTTTAAAAAAAGTTTTTGAAGGTTGTAAAAGAATTAAAGAGGAATATGCATCACAGACCATACATCTCCAAGATATTCACTATCTTGCCCTCTCTAGAAAGTTTGCCAGTCCTGTAGTAAATCATTAAAAAGCCTCAAAGAGTAACTCCAGATTCTATGTAAGCCAAATCATGGATGTGATGCCCACTTATGAATATGCTTTCAAATAATCTCTCCCATGACAGAGCTGAGGACAGAAGTGCCCCCACCAGGATTCTACTCATTCAACAACAGAGGGTTGGTAAGACAATCCTAAGACTTCATAATAAGACAACTCTTTATCCTTTGGAAATGTACCCAATAAATCATGCAAGTTGGGAGAATTCCTAACTTACAAAATTAGGAATAATAACCACTTGCCCTTATAAGAGGGTGTCAGTTGAATCAAGTGAGTCAAAGGATATGAAACAAAGTACCTAACAGAGGGTGGGAAAGATCTTTCTATCACATGGGGCTCTCCGGTCTTCTTGTAGAATATGCCAAAGGAAATACTGAACAAATAAAAGAAAAAGTCAGAAGGCTTTCCAAAACTTTGTTTCCTACGTGCACAAATACAACCTCAGATAGCTAGATTTTTTCAGTGAATAAAGGAAAGAGGTTTTTTACAAAGGGAATGCTTAGAGAGGCTAAATGTCTAGCCTACAAGCTGAAGAGTCATTAAAGAGAGGGAGGAATTAAAAGATAATTAGAAATTCTAGATGCTGTTAACTTCAAGTTCCTACCTCAATCAAGATGGCCGACTTAACTTTGGGAATCCAGCAACTGTGATTTGCCAGCTCAATTACAGTCCAAGTTGCCTTTTAAGGAGGGCTAAGATCAAGCCTCAAAATTTTTGTACACCCAAGGGCTTATGTACACACACACACACACACACACACACACACACACACACACATTATTACATTAGTTTAAGTACAACTTGGATCCAAGTTATTGCATCATGCAAAAACTCATGAAGTAGGGCTGCCAGATAAAAGACACAGTCAGGACACACTAAGTTTGAATTTCAGATACAAAATAATTTTTCATGTAAACATGTTCCAATGAACCAGTATATGGTTCATATACTAAAAATTATTTGTATATATGAAGTTCAACTTTAACTGGGTATCCTGTATTTTTATTTGCTAAATCTGGCAACTGTCCATAAAGACGTGAAGGGAAACCCGGTATCTGTTACACAGCAGCCCTTTGGTTAATCATCTATAGGCTGGAAGGTGAAAAACAGGTAAGGATGACTTGGACTCTCAGTATGTCAGCAAAGTGTGCAAAGAATGCTACAGAAAAGTAAAGACACAGCAGGAGATTCCCGGTGCCTTACTAAGACAGCCACAGGGAAATAAAACACCCATGACTGGGAAAACCTCAAGAGGGACAGATTTACCTTACAGTGCTGCTACGAGTTCTCATGAGGTCACCCTCACAAGACAAAGAGTGGCAGAAGAGCACTGCTAGGGAGCCTGCTAAAAGGCCCACCCTTGCCCCCGCCCCCCAACACGATGCCCACATCCCTCATGTGTCCAAGTAGTAGTGTTAAAGTATTTTTTGAAGGGAGAAAGAAAAAGAGGAGAAACCCCATAGACACTAAAAGGTCTGGAAAGCAGCCAGAATCTGGGTGGAAAAACTCCACCCTGCACTTTCCCTGCTGGGCCTATGGCTTTTCTTGAGAGGGGCACTGGGCCAGAACCCAGCCCCTACGCGAGGTGTCCAATGGAAGCGTGAAAAGAACTTCATCAAAGGAGCCCTTACAGAGGCTAGCTGGAATAGGGAGCTCCGAAAACACGGCTGGCCCAAACATCCACACAGGGATAAGATCATAAGCATGAAAATTCTGAAGCATTGTTCAAATAAATCCACTAAGAAGCTGGTTTTAGCTAACAAGGGCTGTTCAAACTCTAATTTTGTGCCCACACAGGCATATGGAAGTAATTACGCCAACAGCAATGGACACAAAGATAGCTTTTTTATTAAAAATTAAGTAAAAGCAAAGGTACTTAGGTACACTCTTGAAAAAAATCGGCACTGCTTCAAATACTCCTCTCTCCTCTCCCCAAACTACAAAATCATTTTTACCCAGTTTTAGGTTGAGTTTTAGGTTTCAAACTAAGCCAATAAACTGAGGGCACGTACGCCACCGCATTCATGCGTTTAAGCTCCACTCAAATGACAAACAACAATTACTAGTACAATAGTGTGGTCAATAATAATGTTGTCAAAAATAAAATATTCCTAATCGTTACCACTCCTTCACTTGGCAGGTGTAAAACATGAAAATAGCTCTTGACTTAATTCTTCTCTTCTTCTTCCCTATCCCCAAGGCAGGCATCCCAGGGTCAGGGGGTCAGCCTGGCATGGGGAATGACAGCTGGAGTGGGATGAAGAGGATGTCCAGGGATGGGGGCAACCCAGATGGAGTGTGCACATAAAAGGGTGGCCTAGCACGGGAATCTGGAGACCAGGGGGGAGAAAACACCAAGCATGATGGCAACTGGCTCTGGTGTCAGAGCCTGAGTAGGGTGAGGAGGAAGTCTGGCGTGTGGTATCAGGGCCCAAGGGGTGTGGCAGGGGAAGCATTAGGAGGCTGATTACATATGCAGGAAGCCAGATTTGTCACAGTCATAGAAGACTGTCATACGAACATAGTAAGGAAAATTAAAATGAACCCTTGGTTTTGGATTAGAACTGCATCTATCAGTGCAAACACAGATTTCCATGTATATATTATAGTGAGATGTGAAAATAAATATAAAATGTGTGTGTAGGTCTGTGTTTTTATGTACATTTATATCGATGTGACTGCGTAAGTCTATATGTATATACAAATATTCTCCAGTTCTGTCCACTGACAGTCTTGGAGAGGTACAACCCCGACAGTAAAAGACACACATACTACCCAGATCTTGGCTTCTAAATACCATTTTCTACTAAAAGAAACCAGGATTTCCTAGGAAAATGTTTAATTCAGGACTATGGCAGGAAATTTTCAAATAAGCCTGGAAGATCTTTTTGCATCAGAAAGGAAGTATTCAAAGAATGATGGGGACAAGTTAAAAGGACAAGGAAGATGGCTGGAAGAGATTTTATTTGTGCATCAAAATGAGAAATGTTACTAATGGATTATAACCCACTGAATTAAACTAAAAGCATGAGTCCATACAATTCTTAATCTCAGGGTCGTGAGTTCAAGCCCCACCTTGGGCATGGAGCCTACTTTTTAAAAACTAAGTAAGTAAACCAAAACCATGAGTCCATACTAGAATGAATAAATGAGTAAACAGACATTTTGACACTGACTTATTTACATCCCTACAAAATACTTATTACAAGTGGAAAATGAGAAAATCTATTAATAGAGAAGACTGGCAGATACCACCACCTTCATCAACTGATCAAAATGATCACCATCAGTAGTGGGACAAATCAAAATCTTAACCACCTGATAGGAGACAATGAGAACATAACATCACTTCTGTGATGTTCCTGCTAAAGATGGATAACTTGAATCCAAGATATATCAACCAGCCAAATAGAAGGACATTCTACAAAATAACTGGCCAAAAGTATGAAGTTCACAGAATTCAAAGAAAGACTGTGTAACTGTCCCAGTCCCAAAGAGATTAAACAGATACACCAACTAAAAGCTACACACGATTCTGAGCTGAATCCTTCAGTTTTCTGTACTATTCAATTCCCCCCACTACCCGCAAAAATATTTGGTCTTAGCCAACAAGTACTACAAGGTATTCTGTCCCCAACAATTCTATTAATTGTGAGATTGTTTCATAAATTTTAAAGAATTGTTTTTTAAAAAGAGGAAAGTGACAGCTTAAAGCATATATTTAACCCAAACTTGTTAAAAGAATGTCCACTTACTGCCCCTTGAGAGCACCTGCTGCTCTCTTAGGGAAAAGAGAAGAGGGAGATGCTCTCATTTGTATGGCCCATTCTGACTTCATCAGACCTTGAGGCTGGCCTTAACCCTAGATCCCCTTCTTCTATTCAGAATGGAACCGTTCACTACGCACTCCCAGAGTTCAGATCACAGAGTTAGGCATTACCGGAGACATCAACTAAATCGCACCTGTACCCCTCCATTTTACAGCTGAGCAAACTGAGGCCCCAGAGAGACCACGAGTCAGGGCAACACCGAACTCAAGGAAAAAGGACAAATGGAAAGCAACTACAAAAAGTAAAACATCAAATAAACACTTTAAAATGTGAAAGCTCTTCTCAGCAATTAAAAGCTACCTTAACTCTTTCAGATCTGAAGGAACAACTCACAGCCCCCTAAAAATGTCCTCTGTAACCATAATTAACATTGTACATTTATGAAGGCTCCTAATACATGCCACAAATCATGCTAAGCATTTCACATAATCTCATTTAATCCTCACAACCTTCTGAGGCAGACATTTATCATCCCTCTTTTACCGTGGAGGAAATTAAGGATTAGGGTCACTATGTAACTCATTTCAGAAAATCCGAGGCAGAAGACCCAAAACTGAACCCTGACAGGTGACGTCCAAAGCCTGGGCTCCTAACTACTTGCGACCAGTCCTGGGTGCCTGACCCGCCGCATGACTGCACCGCCACTACCCCGAGGAGGCTGGTGTCAAAAGGAGCTCCTTCGGCATCCTCCAGCTGGACAATGGCGCAGATCATGGGCTCTCAGAACTTGACCTGCTAAAAACAAGCTCAGTAAAAATGTGGGAATGAGAAGAAAATAATATGGAGGAAACTACAGCTACCCACCCAGACGATGAACAGCCTATGGATGGCACAGCTTCTCTGATCCTCCCACACGTGACCGTGTGGTGTGGAGCCTGAAGAAGCTGCAGTGATGACAAACTTATCACGGAGCAAAACCAGCAAAACCTGCAAAAGCCGGGTCCCTGCCCTGAATAGAATCCTTCACCTAATAACAGGTCTTGGCACATTAAAAAAAAAAAAAAAAGGCTACATAGTGTAGCATTTGTTTTCTTATAAACTCATTTCATAGCAAAATAATGTCCCACTTTTTTTTTTTCTCACAGTCTCAATTCAAACACTCATCCATACATTGTAAAGGCACTGCCAAGAGTCACTCCAAGAAAACAAAAACGGAATGCACAGTTAAGGAGGAAGAGAAATGCGAACCATTCAATACACAAATAAGAGGAGCTTTGTACCTTGGGTCACAACTTTTTAAATAATAGAGGTCGTGATTTAATTTTAAATAACTTGGACTTTTTTCTACGTCAACTTTTACAAACCCAGGTTTGATTCCCTTCCTGGTGAAAAATTTAGTTATAACCTGGGAAACAAATTCTGTGCAGGTCCTTCGTAGCTCCGATTATCGGCCTCCCAGCAGTGCTAAGGAGGCCCCAAGAAGCCATTGCTTCGCCAAGGCAACCTGATAACATAACAGGTTCCTTAGCAACATGGTAGTCACAGTAACCATTCACCATGGTATTAGAATTAGGTTACCCACCAGGGTAGAGGCCAAAGGAATAATTTAAGCTCATTAAATCTATAGGCCTAAGGTAACAAGAAAAACACCATTTTTTTAAAATGCCACTTGTGATTCACCTATGAAATGAAGCTCTTATGTGAGTTTTCAGTGCCAGATTGGATGAGGAGATATTTAGAAACATAATTCCCAATTGTAAAAAATCCGTAACGTTTTTAATACTTTTTTTTTTTTTTTAAGAAATGTGGAGCTAGGGTATGTGATATCTATGTTACAATTAGATTCTTTTCAATAGAGTCTTTTCACCAACAGTGAAAACTTAACAGTACAATGTATAATTGAGAAGATGATTTTATAGAAGCAGAAAGTTATAATTCGAACACAGAAAAAAACAAAACTTTGGAGTGTATATGAAAATATTCTTAAATTCCATTAGCAAACAAACAATAAAAAAACACAGTGATTTCCAATTCATTAAAAACATCCATGAAACAAGAGTGATAATTTGCTTTTAAAGTCAAATACTTATATAACCATTTGTTCACATATTACAGAAGGTTAATAAACGTTCTATAGATAGAAAGAAATTCAGAATTCATATAAATACCACTTTCCAAAATCTACAGCAGACATTGTTTGTGTCTGGAAAATATACACTTAACACTGCAATCAAGCGTGACATGAGCTATTCAATTTTCTAGTACTTGCAACCCCAGTCATTTCCATTGTACCTAAGATCATTTAATTCATAAAAACAGAATGTTTTTCATGAATGCTAAGCTTTCATGTTAGGAGCTTTTTGGTCTCACCCCACCCACTGAAAGAATATTCTGCAAGATATATAAGCCTGATTATCAAATGTGACTGTTATCTTTACTAGTGACATACAATCTCACTCATAATTGTATAGTATAGATCCTGTTCTGTTTTATTTCACATGGCAGGACAATCTGAGGCAAGAATCATGCATTTCCATTTTTACAGCTCTCCAAATTGTCTACTGGAGTACCTGGCCAACAGCAGGAGCTCCCTAAGGGCTGCTGCTTGGACAAATCGTTGAATCAGGACTACTCCACAACAGTGTAACTCTTAATACAATCGTATACATTTTGCTTGTTCACCCATAATTAAGGTATTCTTTTCGCCACCCGCCTTTCAGCGTGGGCATGTCAGTTATTATAAAGATGATGCAATTTTTGAAAAGCTTGATCTGATCTTCCTTTTGTGGCACAACCTTGAGTTATTGTAGTTTCCTCACCAGGACTCATTTCTAGGCATCAAAAACATCTTCCCTTCCAAGAGAGCGTCCCAGCATGAGAACGAAGACAGACACCAGGCCAAGCAAACCTAGACAAAATCCAGGCATCCCAAATCCTAGACAAAAGTCCAGCAGAGGTGGTGAATGGCAGAGATGTCCACCCAGCCAGCAACCAAGATGCTACGGAACATGAGCAGGGAACACCACCAAGCCCAAGATTACAAGTCAATAATTAGGAACCCCCAGCCAAATAAGAAGCCATTCAAAATAACCACTCTACTAAAAGCAAGAGTAATATGACCCATACTCTGCATCTGAAGAAGTATTCTCCAGGAGCTTTTAATATATGAGACTAACAACCCAAATATCATGAAAAAAACATGATAGTACAACTAAGAAAGGAGGTCAGGGGAAAAGGCCAGAGAGAAGACAGACTGTGGCCTGGGATTTAACCCTGGGACACAGCAGGACAGGTGCGGGTGCGAGTCAAGACAGAAATGAGGAATGAACAGACCATCACAAGTGTATACTTAAGACATTCACTATTTTGCAAATAAACTGCATTCTTCTGGATACTGAAACTCTAGAGAATGAATTCTTTCAAATAATTATCTGAGTTTTGAAGACACTGCTGTTTCTAGCCTGAAATAAGTTGCATTTGACACGTCCAACCTTGATGGATACTCATTTACATCTCCAGAGCTCTGCAGTTACCTTGCTACCATAGTAAGTACACTGGGGGCTACCGGCTCTTCACAGGGGAAATACCAAAAGAAGGATGAAGTCAGAAATCGTAATGACCTATAACTGGAGACAGTAACAGTCAAAATAAAACAGGAGAAGATAGTTACAGAATTAATCCTTCCTGAATAAATGCATGTGAGCATAACCAATAACAGAAAGGCAAATTACTGAACTAATACTAGTACTTATAAAACGATCTTCTGCGAATTTGATTAGCAGGAGTTGGTTTTCCACAGCCTGATCACAAACCCTATCTCCATCCTCCCACGTAAGCTTAAAATTGAGTTTTCTATCCTATGAAGCCAAGAATCAGATTGTTATGTTAGGAGAAACAGTCTGGGAACATATATGTCATATGTACCACCTCGGACCCCAACCCGAGACCACAGCAGACCTCATCAAACATTGCGTCTTTCCCACTGAGCCCAGAGGCTGTTTCTGGATCCTGCAGTCAGCAGGATCAACCACAATCAATTAGTCAAGAGTTGGAAGGAAAGTGGAAACCTCATTTTCCTTGCTGCAAAATAGACAATACTTTAAAGTTAGAATTTGAAACCTCGATCCACCACTTAAGTAGTCTGTTTAAGCTCCGAGAAACTCAGGCCTTCTGACCTCTAGAATGGGGCTGATGGTGAGGACAGCGATGACCATCTCAATTCTCGTAGCATTAACAGTGACGGTTGGGATTAAAATTTGTCTGGCACAAAGCAAATGTTTACTATATGTTAAATTCCTCTAAGACACTCCCACTGCCCCCAAAATATACCACTGTGTTGAGACTGACAGTAGCACATACACCAAATACTGATACAAGAGTAAGCAAGTCTGTAAGTTTAATAGTGAGGACGACAACTAACTTAAAAACAGTTAACTACACACACACACACACAGGAGAAAACTCAGTGAGATGAGACCGAAAGCACTCAGTCTCCAGTCATCATCAGCTGTGTGCTGTGTCATCTTAGGCAAACAGCATAGCTTCTCTGAGCCTCAGTCCCTTCACCTGGAAAATAAAGAGGGTTGTTATGTTCCATGGTCTCATTTACTTCTAACACTATATGGTCGTGTAAGTGAAATGAGATTATAAAGATAATTTCAGGTTCAATGCTTTATCATTAAATGAGACACAATGGTTATCCAACCACAGTCAAATTTTTGAGTATTTAATCTTCCACCTCCCCGCACCCAGATGTTACACTGTATAAACTTACCCATTATGATTTAGTTTAACTTATCTATTTATACCTATGACTATTTACAGTGATGAAATTTATGAGTTGACTACAGAAAGAAAGGAATTTTATAACAAATGCTGTGTATGACAGATGCTGCGATCAGATTCCCACCTTACTGTTTCGAAGGACATTAAAGGCCTTTCCACCTCATCCTCTGACAACTCCCATAGTTTGTGGGCCACAGCCTTTGCTGAGGTTACATTTGAGGCTGTATAATTTTAAAACCCCGTGACAGGACACCTCACCACATGAATTTCAAGGTGTTTCTGAATTGCCACCATTTCCATAGCGTCATGCTCACTGCCCTTCATTCTGTTCACCCCAGTCCTGTTCGCTTGGGGCCACACACCTTCTACAGCGCCTTAATAAAGGATCAGACGCTCAGAGTAGGCTGGACTCACAAGAGAGAAACAAGGCTCCAGCAGAACAGAGACATGTTGGAGTAGCAGAGCCGAAGTCCTGTTGCCTGGGCTGACATTCCAATTCCCTTTCTTGCCAGCTCTGTGCATTTGGTCAAGGTGCCTAACTTTACTGAGCTTCAGTTTCCCCATCTGTGCAACAGGAATAAACATAGTATACTGTCAAGACACGCTGCGCAACTAGTAAACATCAGCTGCTAAATATCCGACAATAATAAAGGATCACAATTCAGTCAGTTCCCTGGTATCTCCCCATTCCAAACAATATAAGAAACTTGACAGAATGATGTGATTTTAAAGGAAGCAAACAGCCAAATTTATTCTAAACACTGGTTTTCTCGGACTATAACTAATTATTAGATTTAAGAAGGCACTGCTTTCATACTCCAAAAATGGAAGACTACCTCCATTGCCATGGTGAGCACCTGTTGAGGTGGGAGCCCCTTGTCATACAAAAGTTAAAATAGAAAGCGGTGGATTCTCAATGAAGGGTGTTGCAGAGGAGACACCAGCAGAAAGCTAGAGGGGGATAAGATGCCCTCTAACAAACCTGCCCTAAGCGAAAATTTGTTTTTATGACATCCAGAAAAATAAAAGTGTATAGATGACAATATTTTAATTGAACTTTTTTTTAAACAAATTTCCCCCTCTAAAATGGCACCATGGTAGAAAGCAAACTATATCTTACAAATAAGTGAGTATTACAGATTGTGACTATCCCATTATTATGACTGAAGTTTACAAAGTTTAGGCAAATTCACTGTTCTTTGAAAGCAAATATTAATGCTAATATGGGGCACCTGGGTGGCTTAGTTGATTGTCTGTCTGCCTTCAACTCAGGTCATGATCCCAGGGTCCTGGGATCAAGTCTTAAATCAGGCTCCCTGCTCAGCGGAGAGTCTGCTGCTCTCTCCCCCTCTGCCCCTGCCCCCCCCCCCACTCATGTGTGAACGCTCGTGCAAAAAATCATTCCAGGCTCAGTCAGTTAAGCTTATGCCTTCAGCTCAGGTCATGATCTCTGGGTCCTGGGATGGAGCCCTGCATGGGGCTCTCTGCTCAGCAGGGAGTCTGCTTGTCCCTCTGTCCTTCCCCAACTCGTGTTCTCTCTCTTTCTCTCTCAAATAAATAAAATCTTTAAAAACAAAAACAAAATTACTCCTCCAACATGTACCGCGTGCCCAAGTGGCAGGTAATCCCTCTTGAGTGACACGGAGGTGAACAAGACCACCAACATCGCTACTCACACGAAGCTCACCTTTTTGGCTGGGCGGGTGAGAGTGCTCAATCAGTCAGTAACTAATAAAGTTACTCTGTTACACATTACTACTACGCAATAAATAAGCAGAGGTCAAGTAATGTTTTCACCTAAGACAACGGCATTCATTTTTCAAAACAAATAGGATTTTTTATAATAGGATTTTAAGAAGCAGTTTTATCTACTTATTTATTTTTAAAGATTTTATTTGTTTGACAAAGAGACAGAGTGAGAGAGGGAACACAAGCAGGGGGAGTGGGAGAGGAAGAAGCAGGCTCTCCGCTGAGCAGGGAGCCCGACGTGGGGCTCGATCCCAGGACCCCCATGAACTGAGCCGAAGGCAGACGCTTAAGGACTGAGCCACCCAGGTGCCCCAAGAAGCAGTTTTAGAAGGAGCATTCCTTCTAAAAGCATTCTAAAATTAAAATGTTTGGAAATTCCTTTCCAAACATTCAAAAGGGAGGACATTTTACAAACACTTTTGGACAGACAAACATACACATGGCTGACCACCTCAACTACGATATGGGGACGTCAACCCAGCATTTCTGCTTTTTGCCATATACTGCTGATACATCTGGAGAAGCAAGGGCACAGGGCATGCGTCTGCAAGGCGAACCACTGTGCAATAACCCAGAAGAACTCATTTAGAAAAACCAGGAAGTATATCACCACCTTAAGCAATAACGGAGACAAGATTTTACAATAGCTTCCTACCTCCAACTGCTAAATAAAAGTAAGTTAAAAATAAAAAATAAGTTAAATCATGTTGTCAATGACAACTCTGGCTTTGAAACTCAAGTCAGCCAAATTATGGGCCATGTTACCCTCTGTGGTTGTTGATGATGACACGGAAAAGCCACAGGGAGGTGCTTGTATGAATATGTATTGGTAACGCAGCTCACAAAAAGCATGAGAGAGAACAGGGCAAGGGAGAGAACGCTGAGACAAAAATCTTCAACCTCAGCCTCTCCTGGCCACCGCATCTGTGAAAGACAAAAAAAAGACAGGGGAGATGCTATTCTCTCCTTCCATCTACTTCACTTTCTCATGCTGGTAGAGGATTTGTAAAGTGGGAATAAAAATAGCATAGTACCAAGCCACGAGAAACCAGAAACTAGGGGAAATGGCATGTGCACTTTCCCCCTCGGTCAAGTTTACACAGCTTGTCAGGCCTTTCCAGGACTGTGGAGGTCGTCAATGAGTCTGGGGGTTGTCTTTGGGGGTGAGGGGGAACACCCATAAATGTGCTCCTACCTATAAATCTTTAAATTCTTAACTGAATAAAGCAAGCGTTTCAGATGCTTTTCGAAGGACTTCGCCACAATGTTCAAATCCCAAATTTGGAGTTTTATGCTTTAGGTTTTTAATTTTTTTACAAAATATTGCCATGGAGGTGAGAAGAACATATGCAATCCCAAATTTTATTTAGACATCAAAAAGAAACAGATGACACTTTATGAACTCAATTATTTACTTTTTCCAGTTTCCATAAATTAAAAAAACTGTGGCAGGTGGAACATCACGGAAAAAGTACCACTGCTGGAGGAGGGCAGTGAGGCAAGTAATTCTAAGAACACTTATTTCATGGAAATTCTTGAAGCTCCCCAACTTTTGAAAGCCCTACGTCAGCTCTCACAGCTCTCTTCCTCTTCCAGCCTCAACATCTACCATTCAGTTCTTGTCAATTATAGTTACTCTCCTTTTTGTTGCCTGGTCTTCCTTAGTCTCTGAGTAAAATAGAAGGTATGGTCTCCAAAAGCAGGGATGGCTTGCAAGAGCTAGCAATTCAGTAAGAATTCAACATACACTTATTAAATTTTTTAGAGAGAAGCAATGAAGGCACAAAAATCTACATTAAATTACTGCAGTATAATTACTTCCTTGTAATTAAAAAACAGTGACTATATTAGACAAATTATTTGTCTTTGTAAGGAACTAAATTACCAATACAAAGTTCACAGAATCCTCTGGGCTGGTTTGTGGCAACAGTAGCTAAATTTTCCTGTAACTATGATAAACATATTCTAGATAAAGTGATACAAGGTAACATGATGTACTGTAAATAGAAAGGAATTAAGTTTTTTTCCTGAGTTTTTAAAATAAAACATTTCCTTTCAGATCACTGCAAAAGAACGAACTCCATCTTTTAAACACCTGAAAATAAGATAGATACGTTCTGTAAAAGACCTGAGTATCTCCAACTTTCCCAAAATGAAGAATGTGAGTAATGAAAACAGAAATGTTCTGATTTAGCACAGATAAGTTTTCAGAGGTGAGGCCTTACACGGGATTGGGGGTCTTCTGTGTCTGTCTGGATTGCTGGTCTATGAATTTCCAGGCTATCAGGCCAATCAATGGGTATGGTGAGAGGAAGAAAAAGGGCCAGAAAGAGGCCAGGACATTTTTTTTTTTTTTTTTTAAGTCTCCCTAGTGGAAAGAAATGGGAAATCCTTTCTCTGATCTTTTATAAATGAAAAGGTTATGTGTCATGTGAAAGAGGCTAGGAAATTGACAGAACCTACTAGACAAGAACCAAACCAAGTAGATGAGGGAGCTGAAATGGTCTTCTGTGACAGATCCATGTTCATGACAAAAGTCACTGATAAAAGCCCACAACTTCAAAATGGCAAATAGTAATGGCCTTTGTCTACCATCCCGGGGTGGGGGTGGGGGGATATATAGCTAGTATTTCACTGATTGGACACCAATTTCCAGAATGGTCACAACATGCATTTTTTTTTTAAGATTCTATTTATTCATTTGACAGAGAGAGAGAGACAGCAAGAGAGGTAACACAAGCACGGGGGAGTGGGAGAGGGAGAAGCAGGCCCCCCGCCCACAACATGCTTCTTAATATTTGAATTTTTTTTTTTTTTTTTTTTTTTACTTCTGAATCTTAAAAACTTCATTTGTGCAACAGGTGGTTGACAGTGCTCGTGAAGTGATCCAACCAAAAGGCTGCACATCCTGGGCCACCTGACTACCTGTGGCAATTTTGGCAGAAAGTACTGTGAAGAATCTGAGGCGGGTGAGTCCAATTTCCACCATGGTAAAGGGTCTCTATGGAATAAAAGAGGACGTCTTCCTTGGTGTTCCCTGCATGGTGGGACAGAGTGGAATCTCAGATGTTGCGGTGGGGACGGGACGGACTCCTGAGGGGGAGGCCCGTCTGAAGAGCACAGAAACACCCAGAGCGATCTGAACAGAGCCGCAGTTCCGAAGCTTCTAACGTCGCGCCCCTTCGCTGTCTAGGCTATGGCAGGACTCTGGTTGGAGGTTGTGCATATTGTCCCTTTTATCCGATCAGTGACTCAAGAAGTAATGAAAAGGGCCTAGGAAAAACACTGATTGCCTAATGTTACAAACAGGAATGATTCGCAAAACCGTGCAGCTATATCCCGACGCTGGGTGGTCTCTACCTTGCGTCGACCTAAACTAACTCATGTCAAACAGCTCCACCGCACCTTGGAGCACCCCTACACCAAGGCTCTAGATGCCCCAGTTGCTCTTCAAACCAGATGTGTGTTCACTGTATGTTTACAGAACTTCCATTTCCCTCACCCAACATAGCTAGTCCAACGTTTTTCTCCAATCACATCCTGGGATCCGAGGTATCAATCCAATATTGCCGGTATTGTGCATAACTGCTCTAAAGGATATTATTTTGTGTACCTTCTGCATCAGAATAGTGTACATTGCCATACAACGTAAAACGAAAAATCTGCATATGAACCATGCAATCAACTATCCAGTGTCATACCAACTAAAACAAACACTGAATAGTGGGGGGAACAATCGTATGTGAGAATTATCAAAAGGGCTAACAGAGAAGATCTGTTAACACTTCCTAGTGAAATAATTTCAAAACAGTATTTCCTAAAGAAAAGGAAAACCCCAGAAGAAAATTTCTCAAAACTAGTTATCTGAAAGACTAGTATTGCAGCTTGGGAATAACTGGATTGTTGGTGCTCCCAGCCCCTAAACCTTCGGCTCCTTCCCATTTACTGGCTGGCTGATCACACCGCCCTGGAAGGTATACAAACAATTAGCCTTTCCAGTTTGCAGGCTGACAAGCCAATCTGCCAGTAAAATCACCATTTCATTTAAGATTTGAAACTTTACTGATTCTGAATTTTTTTTAAGGCTTGAATTTTTTTTTCTTGCTTTTGTTCATACCGTTCTAGGATGTTAAACAGAACCAATGACTAGAAAAGTTCTCTCTTAGTTTCATAAGTTTTGCCAGAAAGCATACCCCCATCCTCCCTCTTATCCAATGATATTTTCTTCATAGCCATTACCACCTCTGGTAATGGTATATGTTTATTCATTTCATTCTTTATTGTCTGTATTGCCTGTTCCACTTGCTGTGGTCTTCTCAACACAGACACCCATGATTGGCAATGGTCAGAGCTCATTAGTAGGAGCCGAATAAAAGAACAGTTGCAAGAGGCAGCAGAAATTTCAAGTCAAGGCTTTGAGGTCAAAGAGATCTAAGTTCAAATTTCCACTCCATCTCCTAATAGTAATTCGATGAATTACTTATATTTTCTATATTTCTATGTCTTCATTTGTATTTTAAATAATAGCACTTATCTCAAAGTAATCATGGGCATCAGAAGCAGGTTACACATCTAGCCACAGACCTAGGACACACTAGAATGAATAGAAGTCAGCTAGTAATATTAATGCAAATCACTATGCCAAAATGGGGGTGTGGGGGATGGGGAGAGAGCCATACAAGAAATCCTTAGTCCCAACATAACTGGTTGAAATACTGAAAAGTTACCAGACTTATCAGATGACTGGACTTCTGACCTTACATCTCTACAGTGGAAGGGAGGCTGAGTGAGGAAGGAAGAAAATGCATCTCTCTTACAGTTTAATAATCTTATAATGCACTTGAATTTATTAATACTGAAAGGGTTATCTTAGTCAAGAACTACAATAGACCAGATACATAAAGTGCTAAGACTAGCAAAGCTCGGATAAGTGGAAATATGAAATGCAACTGAAAACTGAAAGACACGTAATGTCATCCAAAGACAAAGTTTTCTAAAAAGTAAACAGGCAGTAAGATGGATAAAACCGCCTAACTATATTTCCAGCTCCCCTTGCTTGTGTTCCCTCTCTCGCTGTATCTCTGTCAAATAACTAACTAAAATCTTTAAAAAAAAAAAAAGTGGATTTAAATGACACACACTCTGACAAAGCTTTAAGAACCATACTGCACCTATAATTAAGTAAAGCAACTCACTTTAATGACACAGCGAAAGAGACAACTCAGTCTTCCAAATATGTTGTAAAGTAGAGGGGCAATTCTAGGTTTTAGTACATGGCAATTACAAACCTCTGGAAGTGAAATTGTGAGCAAAAGGGCAATTTTTATCTCCTACTAAATCGGACATTACAAATGTAAATTTTGGATAAAAAATTGTGTTTTTAAATAATCAAACTTAAAAGCTATCAGAGAGAAATTCTGACTCACTAATCAGCAAGTCTCACTTCTTAAAAAGCACAAAGAAGTATAAGGATGACCTGAATCTGTCCACACAAATTCCAAAGAGCAACCGCCCAGGGGCTTCTTATTTTTTATATTTAGAACCTTCATGTCACAGAAAGTGAAAGCAATCTAGAATACTCATCTTTTAGCTTGCTGTATCTTGCTTTGACTTGCCAAATAGACAACACAATCAGCTTTCTGTAATTTCTCTGCCACTAGTGTGGCAAAAGGGTGGGGTTTCAGAGCAGAAAACTTTCTTTAACATTCTGAGTTCCTTTTTAACCCTTTCTTAAACTAATAAAATACTTCAACTCTAGTTCCCATTCTCACACCTAAAGTCCATTACATCCTGGCACCAAATTAAACAAATTCTGTAAGAACATTTAAAATTTATTCCAAATATCACCATGTTTTTACTTGCACTGGCATTAAAAAAAAAAAACAGAGATGACATCTTAAGGGAGAGAAACTTCCTCAAGATCCCATGCTGGCATTCCCTGCTGAGGGGGCCCTTGCATTTCACTGCAGCTGAAGAGTATTGCTGATCATGTCAAATGTAAATCACACCCTGACCAGTCATCTCGCAAATACCTTTTGCAAAAGTGTGACCTGAAACTGCCACCAAGCTCTGCCTGGGCTGACACTCTGGACAGGGCATGGGTCACAACCTGGAAGGTGCTGATCACTGGTTCCCCACAAGAGGAAAAGCCCAGCGAGTTGTGACGTCCACTTGGAGCCTGGCACACCACATCCGCCGTGCCATCCAGACCTCAGGCCAGGCGGCTCTGACTCAACCTTCGGACCCTGCCCTCTAGCTGCTGGTGTGAGGAGACCACGGTCGGTCAGTCACCAGCCTGACTCACACTTCTTCCTGACTCTATCCATCCTGTGACCGAATCGGCCTCCTGAATTGTTCTCTCTGCAAGACCCAGCCTTCGCCTGCTGCCTCCGCATCCGGATGGTACGGGATTTCTCGCCATCTACCTTGCTGATTCTGGTGGGTCAAAGGAAGTCGCTGCCCCAAGGGCAAAACCACCCCCATGCTGAGGTCACTGCTGCTGAGACGGGAACACACGCTTCAAACTACTCCGGTGTGGAAGCTCAAGACCCTCTGAAACTCAACAGGCTATTGTGCATCACTGTCCGGCCAGAGTAAGGAAAACACAATCAGGCACACCCTTAATTTGTTAAGGAGTCTGGGAAAACACTCTGAGGCTATCCAAGGACGTCCACTCGGTGGGTGAGCAGCGGTCTGTTCCCCCTGGAAGGCCCCGATCTCTTGCTCTCTCAGCTGCAGGAGGGAGGCAGGTCTTTAAAGAAGACATACCAACACTACTTCACCAACCACGGAGAGTACATTCTAAAAGCGTTTTTTTTTTTTAAGCCTCGAATGAATGTATCTGCTAGGAATGCCTGTCTCATTTCAAATCTTATTTTCAGTGTATCCTGGTAGTGCTCCAAAATCAATTAGAGATTTATTAAGGAAATCAGCTTCTGTCAAGTCAGAGAGGAAAGGCCACCTCTACACACAGTGGCTTCCCTTGGTACTTTCTTCCCCGGACCTAAACCACAGCCTCCAAATGGTATCAGGTTTTCCTGCTTCTGGGGAGACTGAACAGGATCTAGAAGATAACCTCCCGACTCTAAGATACTATGAATCTATTAACTAGTACCAGTTTTGTAACTGGTTCCAGAAATCCAGGCATATTTGATCATCACCCTATAGATCCCCATTTGTACAGGCCTCTTCTCTCCCAAAGCTGTTGCTTGCTCTCCCTGTACACCCATTTCTCTCAGTGGTACAACCATATTCCCAGACCCAGCTAGAAACCTGCTTTGACCTCTCCCTCTTCACATGCCATCCGTTGCTGAGATCTGCACAGTGTGTACAGTAAGCACGCACAGTCCAGTCCGTATGCCGTACAGCAAGCGTGTGCGCGGTAAGCACGCAAGCATTTGTTATGTGAATGAATAAACCAGATGATTACAAGTTACTCTCTGAAGTTTTACTTACACACACACACAGCTGCTTTCAGGGAACCATGGGTTATATCTGAAGACCACAGCACATACTGAAATGTGAATCATGTAGGCTCTCCAGGTATAGTGAGCCCAAAGATCACTTTGGAGGCCTGTTAAAATACAGACTGCAGACAGCCGTACCTCCAGAGATGCATCCTCAATTGGGATGCGAGGGGTCTAGGAACCTGCATTTTTACCAAACCCCCAGGAGACCCACCATCCACATCTGAGAAACACTGTCGAGTTGGGTGGACAGCAGAAACCCAAAGGGAGCCAAGGGACGACGCTGCCTGCCCGCACCCACTTCTATGTGCTTCAGAAGACAACACCCTTATTTTGCCTGGGGACCCACTAAGTCCAAGGAACCAGTGCCATCAAAACAAGCCCCATGTGAAGTGAGGAAGAAGACAAGAAATGTTTCCGTAAGTCGCTAGGTCAGAACGGGGCCAGTCAGGGTCACCAAAAAACTGGTTGATGACTATGGAATGTAAAACCCAAAAGAGGTCATTCAGTCATCCCCCTCATCAGACAGATGAGGAGAGTAAGGCCCAGGAGATAGAATTACCTCTCTAAACCCTTATGTTCGGGGACTATATGTATGTTGCCAACAGGGAGGGTATGGCACAAAGCCCAGGTAATCCCACTTCATACCCTCTCCCCTACTGATGTGAAATGAGTGTTTTATTTTAATACAGATGTTGTAATTACCTCAATGTAAATTCTGACCTTACACCCTACATTTACTTGATCACAACTGTATTTTTATGAGACTCCATGGTCCATTGGTCCCCAGAGAACATCAAAATATCAAGTAAACCTTTTCAAAAACTGTACATTCCAAAAACCAACTTTCTGATCAAACACTAATATTTATGTATTCATATTTACATCGCAAGACAGAAAGATGAAAATCACAAACGCTTACCCACTGGCCTTGTGAGGGAGCCAAACTTAACAGGCAGTGTGGAAGGAAAGGACCCGGGGGCTTCGCAGAATGTGACACAGGCTTTTTACCCACAAACAACTGCAGACTTCTTCCAATTTTCGTTATCTGAAGACTTCTATTATAATTTGCATTTTTATCGCTTTTACCACAACTCTGTACAGATATCTTTGGTTCTAAGACATATTAAAATGACAAGAATGTGGGATTGCAGGGATATCCCAGCTCGCTGAGTTGGGGTGACCTTGACCCCCTGCAAAACTTGAGCTCCTTAACTCTTACCAGTCTGCGTCTTACCATCTGCCAAGGAAAAGCATTAGAGGAGTGTTGATTTAAAAAGCCTCATAAAAAGTTCACAGTTTTAAGTAAAGCTTGTGATCTTCTCTTCCCACCTGCTTTAAAAAGTCAGCATGTGAGCTTTTGGGTGATGAGGCAGCCAGCTTCTTATCAATGTTTCCTAGGCCTCAAATTCACCCATCAGTATATCATGCCTAATGGGTTTGCCAGGATTTTAGCTCGTCTGGCTTCCATGGGCCAGCATTCTGGCCATACTAGCCTACGGTTGCAGTGATGCATTAGCCTCTGCCTGCCTCCCACCACCCCGCCCCATCCCCCCAGGCTGGGACCATCCTCAATTGGCAATCTAGAACAGACAGAGGCTGAGAGCCTGCACTTCAGACTCTGATCAGATTCAAGTTCAGCTCCTTCATGAGTAGTGGTGTGGTCCTAGGCAAGTTACCTAGCCTTTCTGACCCTCAGCTTATCCCTGTGCAAAACACAGTGGTTATAAAAATCAGACCTTCTTGGGGCTAAATTATATCATATAAGTAAATTACGTAGAGCACATAATAACAGGCTTTCAAGAGGAAGGTCTTTCACACCGATTACCAAAACAGAAGAGATGTCTGAGACCCCCTTCATGAACTAACACTATGGTCAGCTCTGAGCTATATTCGCACACCCCTGCTACCCAACAGCAAAATTTCATAACCGGCGACCTCAAATTACAAAAGGCTGTTAACTTCTAGTCTAAGTAGCTCTGGTGTAAAGTGCAGAAGGAATGCCCAAGGAGTGTGTTAAAAATGCAGATTCTCAGATCCCTGTCCTCAGAGAATCTGATTCAGTAGACTCGGGATTACGCCCAGGAACCTAAATATTTAACAGGCACTATAGGTCATTCTGAAAAGTAACATCAGCCACACTTTAATAAATACTGAACTAGTTTCAGATAAACTCATGATTCCTCTAGCACTTTCCAACTATAAAGCACTCTCACATGATCTCACTTGACCATCATCATCCTGGACAGGAATTCTAAAGGGATGCACCAAAATCATCTCTAATCCCGGGACCGTCCCTCATCCTCCCCATGAAATCTGTAGTTACAGCAGGAACTAAGTCTTCTACTTCAATTTAGAAATGATTTTTATTTGGCTCATATTTAAAGGTGACAAAAACATCTCATTAATACAAACAATGAGTTGAGATATTCCATGGAAGGTTAAGCCTCTTAAAGCATCAAACTTTAAATAGAAATCTCACTGAAAACTACCATGCTCCCAGAATCCTTGTATCCACTTGTAGGTTTTCTGTCCTGTTATTACTTACCTGTCTCTTACAGCTCCCCTTCCTTAAAAGTGGCTGATTTTCATCTCGCTTGGTCTGAGAAAGCAAAAGCCTCAGTGGGACCACAGATAAACCAAACGCCACTAGGCGCCGGTGAGGGAATGAAGGGCTCTTCTAGGAATCCGATGTACACTGCTTTAGTGTTGATTTATCCCAAATCTGATCGGCTAATCAAAGGGCTTTTGAACCAATTATCCGGCTTGGGATTGGTTTGGGAATGGAGCACAAGATTGTGTTCCTTTAACCGATATTTCAGCTAAGTAGGGCCTGAATATCTATATTAAGTGCTCACACGATGGGAGAAAATTTATATTCTCCGTAGGCATTTAAAATACAAAAATGGGTTCATAAAAATTATCTAGATAAAACTATTTGGCACAGGAGTTTTCGTTCCCATCCCCTCAGTGTGGACAAGTAATATTAGGGCAGAATTTTTTTACATCTCTACTAACTCCAGCCTCCTCCCCAGGAGAAACAATGTTCTCCTGGGACAGCTCTAACACCTCATCTACACTCCAGTTTCTCACCTATTATGGTAATCAAGTGTTTATGTATTGATTGGCTTTATGGTTTTCTGTGTAGACTCATCTCTCAGATTTATTTAAATAAACCTCTTTAAAGAAAGAATATAGGTCAAATTCATTTTATATCTTCCACAGTATTCAAAATATAAAAAGAACTCAATAAATTAGGTATTTGCTAAATGAAGAATCACCCGAGGCTGTTCCTACTGTTGTAGCTGCAACTCCGTCCCAAAGTTGGACTCTCCTCAGATAAACATACTCTAAATGGCCCCTTTCTAATTATTTGCCTTTCGGCAATGGGACGGAGAAATGTCCAAGTTGAGAAAATGAAGGGTGAAAAGACTATTTAAGCATTTAGCTATAATACCTCCTCCACAGGACTGTAAAATTCTGACGAAACCATTTAAAAGAACAGCTCAGAAATGTTTTAGGGACAATACTTTCTCTACTCAGTCTCCCCTCCTTTACTCCACAAAGGCCCACAGATGACAGGAGGAGAAACAAGGGGTGGCAGACATCATCTTCTGGACTTTTTCCCTGACAATAACTAGCTTCTCTGTCATGAACCTGAGATAACCGAGCCACAAAAGCGGCATGAGACACGAGCCTTGGACTGTCAGGTAAATACAGGGACAGCAGGGAAAGCAAAGCAGCAGGGGCCTGAGAAGGAAACAAAAATGAAAATGAGAAGAGCAGCTGGGAACCCGTCTGAGAAAGCATGGTGAGAGAGGAAATTAGACCAGGGGACCGGATGGACAACAAATGGGCGGGGGGGGGGGGGGAGTTCCCGTAGAGGAAAGGTCTCCAAAGTCCATAGAGAATCAGCAATTTGGCCAAAGCATGTATGAATAATTGGGAATTAACTGTATACGCAAAAGACTTCACCTCATTTACCACAGCAGTTAGATAAACACCATACTAAATCCAGTAAGATGCTGTTGGGCCACAGCCTAACCGGGACCATTTGTTCTCGCTCTCCTCCACTACTGTATAGAAATTTCACCATGTCTTTGCAGTCACCCTCTGATTAGGTATGAGGCTTCTGTTTGTTTGTTTTGAAGAGGCTGGTTCGACTTCTCAAGACTCAAGTCTGAATAGGACTACATTAAGCCAGATGCTCTTTCGAAAAATCTTCCGAATCCACCCATTCAAAACATTAACATAAAAATAATCAGAGACCAGCTGTTGCAATTAACAAATTGTTTATATTTTCCCTTCCATTGGCTTAAAAGTACCAGAAGGAATTTTAGTCAAGATGAGAGTGCCATTCACCTTCGGGAGTTTTCATACAGGATTTTCAGGCTAAAAATACTAGTCCGTCTATCAGACTTCGTAGCGTGTAAATAGGCTTCAATTCACAAGACTAAACTAAATGAGGGTCTCAACCTGCAGTAGAAAACAAAGCAGGCCAAAACTGACCTATTTCTGGAATAAGTTTCAGTATTTGGAAACTTCTGGTCTCTCAGAATTTTCCCACTAGAACACAAGTGTAGTCTTCCCCAAATATGTTCAAATGCTTTTGGTCATAACGAGTTGAATGATGAATCCACCCTTTGGTCGGGGAAAAGGGGCCGAGAGGTGTGAAAGCGGCAGGGCCTTCAGAGCCCTCCCCAAGAGCCTCCGGATTCCCCGACCGAGGAGGTGGCCGCAGAGCACAGAAACAGTACCCCAAAGGGCATCTGTTACTGCATGCATGAATGGATTCTCAGTTTGCGGACGGACTCAGAGTTTTCCCTGTAAATAACACATTGCTGAGCCAGCCTGTATCAACACTGAATGAATTGCACTGGCAGCTCCTCTGGACCCCATCTCGGTGCTCCTGCCACAGCCTCGGCCTCTCTCCTAGGCCAGCTTGAGGCTGCGAGCATCTGCAGCATGACTCACGCAGTGGCTCCAAAATTACACATCGAGGCTTCTCCTACAGACAGTGGGTTCACAGAAGCCATCGGAATTGTTGTTGACCTCTTGTATCTGAGTGGAGAAATTCCCACTAAGGTGTGTGGTAACCCTGTGGGCTTGATTTGAAAATAGTGATGGTCAAGTTCGGGACCCTTGGGATAAAAAGAAAGTGATACAAACCTTGGGGCAGCCACCAGGGAGATGTTCAAAGAAAGGAACAGATAACCTTTACAACAGGCAGAAAAGGGAATTCTCCAAACTCCCTTATCATTTACCCCTGAGCAAAAGACTCATAACATTCCTCCTTCATTTTACTGTATTCCAGTTTCCTTTTCTCTAACAATGCAAAGGAGAAAGAAAAATTCCCTTAAGAGACTCCTCAGGAAAAGTTAATAATTGAAAAGTTTTCTATAAAGGACTTCACCGGGATTTTCTCACAACAAACTAAAGAATCATTTCAATGCCCACATTCTATGGGTGAGAGGCATTAAGATAGAAGATTAGTTACAGCTATAGGAAAACTGACGTCACTGAGACTAGAATTAAACCCTTAGCAATCCACTCCTGGGCTTGCCTTTCATCTTTCATTGAAGAATTTGAGAAAATGAAAGAACGTAAGAGAAATAGGCTCCTTATATTCAAATCGTGATTGTTTTTAAAACCATGACTTCATAGAACTGGAAAACAGAAGACCTGGGCTGATATAAATGCATACAAAAATAGGTACTGAAACAACAAACCAGTTTGTCTAAACCTGTATTTGCACTAAGCTATTTGACATGCAAGGTTTCAAAGAATCTGGGAATTCCCCAGGCGAGTTTTTGGAAATGTATTTTTTCTGTGTTCCCATAGAGAGATCCCGCTTCAATACCAATTCTACTTCGTTTCTTCCCCTGGACCAGTCAGGAAATGCTCCCTTCCTCCAGGAAGGTATTGTTTTGGAACATAAGAGGAGGAGGAGATGGAGGGATCTTGAGGGATCTTTGAATTTTCCCTCAGATTTGCGAATTCAGACATCCCTTAGTCACAGAAAAATCCAGAAATGGAGACCTAAGAACTCAAGATATTCCTACTTCTTTCTAATCTGAAATATTCCTTACGTGGTCACTTTTTTTATTTTTTTTTTAAGATTTTATTTGTGAGAGAGAGAATGATAGACAAGAGAGCATGAGAGAGAGGAGGGTCAGAGGGAGAAGCAGACTCCCTGCTGAGCAGGGAGCCCGATGTGGGGCTCGATCCCGGGAGTCCAGGATCATGACCTGAGCCGAAGGCAGTCGCTTAACCAACTGAGCCACCCAGGCGCCCGGTCACTTTTTTTTTTAAATCCAGAAATTGCAATGTTGGTAGTTTTTGATCATGGGTTTCAATACACTCAAACAAAGCACAGAAATTCCCACAGGCATCAAAAAGAAAATGTCCATTTCCAGAGATGCCTTAGAAAACATGTATCATACTGTAGATCCCTTAAACTATCATCTACCTACTGACAGCACTAAAAACTGCTAAATGACTTAGACCAGGGGGTGTTCGAATCCTGATAGTAGAGCATAGTTTTGCAGACACACAATGTTTTCCTTTTGTAAGAGGCAAAGTAGGAGGAATGGAATGACTGCCCAGGCAGCAATGGCTCTCCTTAAAATAATAAACCTTCAAATGTTTCTAGTCAACCACAACATACCTATTTTGCTACAAACATATCTACTTTCACCCCATGCCTACCTCTCAAATGCTGGCTTCCATTTATATCCCCAAACAATGGTGCTAAAATACAGGGCAGACACGGGGTAAAACCCCTGCACACATCTGGTGTTTATAGGGGAAAGCCCTACTTTTGGATTTTTTATTTCAAAGTACTTTCATTACTAATGTATACAGCTGTTTTCTGTTGGCTAATAATCACAACTGCAACACACATGCACACTGGTTCCGGGCAGAGCTGTGCCAAGCTGTCTGTGCTCAGCTGTAAAGAGCTGGAATTCCGAGTGTCAGGGGAGATGCCCTTGTACCTTCCTCCCAACGCCCCCCCCACACACACCCCACCCCCTGAACAAGGGGGGGAGAAAAAAAGTTAATACAGCTGTTTTCCTCTCAGGAACGCCCAAAGAATGCAATTCCTCCCTCCAAGCCTCCCCCAAGCCCATCTCCACCAGTACTATGTTCCCTGTTCCTACTAATATATGGAGAGAGGTTTAAAAAGATATCCCATTCTTTAATAAAAAGAATGGAGGGGAAAAAATGCTGGGCATCCAAGTTTCCAGTAGTAATACGTGCCACATCTACAGCAAGGAAAACACAGAAACCAAGCAGAATTTTCTAAGTAAGAGTGTGTGTGCTACATCATACTCACAGAAAATGGCAGTTAATTTCAAAGAAGATGAATGAATGTGTGCTTTGGAACCATGTGTTTTTAAAGTATATTTTAAGCCTGTCTTCAGAGAATCCTATGTAATGTTTATGTACTCGTCTGGTGTGTCACTTTGTTTTCTAAATAAAGGAGCAACTTCATTTTGAAATAATGGACATAGGAGTTTCAGCTTTGCTTTTCCGCAGCCTTCCCCGCTCAGCTCGGCTTACCACCTTTGTAGAGCCACAGAGACCCAGCACAGAAGGCCTTTGTGTATAGGTCTCAGCCACAGATCTTCATACAGCCACTGGCAAAGGCCTCCAAGGAGTCCCTTTCTTTCCCAACTAAACACAAAGGTTTTATCTTTCAGTCAACAGGGAAGGCTTTTAACATTAGAGCAATACTAAGGGGCTGATGCCAGACAAATGGCTCAACGATTTGCATAATGAAATACTGTTGTCTTGATTTGAGCTCAAAACTAGCTAGTAAAGAGAGAAGAGAGAGAGAGAGAGGTCAATAGTGGGAAGAGCAGGTTTCAATACCTGAAAGCTGCATTTACAAAATGTGTTTCATTTCTGCTACACATTTCTGCTGGTTTATCTAGGGAGTGTGGAGACCACACCAAGGGAGAGGAACACAAACTATACATGGCCCTGTTTCCACAGGACATTCCCAACCACCTCCACGCACTTGGCTCCTGGAGTAGGAGGGGAACCAGTCATTGTATATCCTTCCTTCCTCTCTCTCTCCATCAGCTCTGGGCGGCACCATGGATGGAGACTGGGGGCAACTCCAGGAAGGAAAGAAATGAATCATAACCTTGCTCACCTCCCCCACCCCAACCATTACCACAGCAAAGGTCAAGTTCTGGTGTCGGCCCTGACTCACCAAAGGCCCCTCTTCTATGTGGCATGAGTGACCTCGATTAAGGCGGGGGGGGGGGGGGGGGAATGGGTGACAAGAAATAAAGGATTTATCCACAATTCTGAATATTCTCCACCCAACTGAAGAATCTACAGGATTAGGAAGTAACTGTCCCCTCTAGTCCCACATTTCTATTTTTAATAAGAGTCATTAGGGGGGTAAGAAGAGTGGAACTTGGCTAATATTTTGAAACATATCAATTAAATAACAAAGATAATGAGATTCAAACAAACAAAAAAACAAAAACCAAACCCCTTAGATTTGAATGTTAAAGATCCTACTTGAAGGAAGGTAAAGGGCAAAGCTCACCAGGAAGCGGTCTGTGTGGAACAGCAGGAGGAGCCAGACGCAGCCTGACCACAGGGGCTTTACTCACGTGCTCAAGTCGGAGTGGCTTCTAGGTTCCTTCAGTTTTCAGGAATCCCATTTTAAGTCTAATTAAGCAATGAATTTCCTTCTTTGTGGTAAGCATGAAATGTGAGATACTACGTGAGAATTTTCACAAAGTGCTATTTAAATGGGCACAGTAGCAGTGAGCTTTCAGAACAGGGAACACGGTAACTCATCCAACAGAAGTGAATGGACCAGAGCCACCTCTCTGGCGCACGCGCTGCTTTCATCACTCAGTGTCACATGGCACGCTTCCTAATGTGAGCACGTTAAACTCAGCCCGCTCTTTTCAAAAAGTGGGTATCATGAAGTCAGTTCCTGTAGGTTCTTCTGGCTGCACGGCCCTATCCATGACATGGTGCTTAATTATCTGATACTGGCTAAGTAGCCAGGAAATACATGACTCATCTTACTGCTCCTCAATGTTGTTTTCCAACAAAGTCCCCTAATCTCTGCAGTAAACAAAACAGTCCTGCTTAAAAAAACATCCCTTTAGGAAGCATTATTTTAATATTTAGCAACTACTCTGTGAGCACACACAAGCACCAGGTCCCACCTGCCACCCGCCCCCCACCCCTCGCCCATTCCCAAATGCACCACCTGGCTTCATTCTACCAGCGGGCCTCAGGCTCAGTAATGTGCATTCAGCAGAAGGCTGCATGACATTCCAGAGCCCTGCTCAGGAAACCCCTCCAGTCACTCCTCTAAAGGGCTGTTGTGCACCTCTGGCGGCATCACGGGGGCTTTCAGCGTTCTACAAGCGTTCAAGGCACCTTTGGAACAGGAAGGACTATGGGTGCCGAGATGGGCTTGCCAGTGAACAACCTCAAACATCAATGATGCATTCTGGGAAGTCACTCAAGAAAATATGACTGTGTGGCATAAGAAAAACGTTGACATTGAGGCAGAAGCAGGGTGGGGGGGGGGGTGGGAGGACCTTGAGCAATCTAGCTTAGTCGTTTGACAGTGAGGCCCATATACATGTATCTACAAATGGGCCTAAATTATGAAATGCTAAATTATTAGTTATACACCACCAACACCAAGTAATTAAAAATGAGTAAAGGTACCAAATTGTGCCTCAAAAGCAAGCTTGACTCCCGGGGCTCTAAAAGTTTATGAAATTGGGGCACCTCGGTGGCTCAGTTGGTTGAACATCCAACTCTTTGATTTCGGCTGAGGTCATGATCTCATGGGTTGTGAGACTGAGCCCTGTGTTGGGCTCCACGCTCAGTGGGGAGTCTGCTTGAAGATTCTCTCCCTCTGACCCTCCTTCTGCTTGCTCTCTCTCATAAATAAATCTTTAAAAAAACATCCTGGGTGCCTGAGTGGCTCAGTCGTTAAGCGTCTGCCTTCAGCTCAGGTCATGATCCCAGGGTCCTGGGATTGAGTCCCATGTCAGGCTCCCTGCTTGGCGGGAAGCCTGCTTCTTCCCCTCCCACTCTCCCTGCTTGTGTTCCTGTTCTCGCTATCTTGCTCTGTCAAATAAATAAATAAAATCTTAAAAAAAAAACACACACACACACAAAAAATCCTACTCATTTAAAAAAAATAAAGTTGATGAAAATATTCTAGATCTGTATATGTAACATTTATGCACAAAAAACTAAATAACTGATAAATGGTTTTAAGCTATGAATGAGATAGTAGGTAATTACTGTTTCACAAAGCTGTATCTTTTTCAAAGAAAATTTTCTAAAAATAACCTTTAATGCCAATGAAGAAATCAGTACAGTTTTACCATACCCATGTGTCTGAGTTGGTTCTGCGTTGGCTTCTGTGCTAAGGTGTGCCTGTGCCTAAGCTCTCTTTCTCACTGTTGTCCCCTTATCTCCTGTTTCTTTCCCTCACTGTGACTAAATATTATCAAAAGAACAAACAAATAACACAAAAGATGACAGTATCAATCTCCTTCTTGTTTCTAGGCATCCCACGGAGTGTGTGATTGTAAATATTTAATAACAAATGGCTCTCCAGGGAAAAAAGGGGGAGGTATGTCCTGGATTGTAGTGTTAGCCAATTTCCTCCGTATAAATAGTCCCACCATGACCAATATCAACCCACCCACATGACACCACTGAACATGGACTCGAAAACACAAGTACAGCAACACACTGCTATCCAGCATTTCCGCCACCTAGATACAACCGACCTAAAAAACCTCGAGAGCATAGATCATATCAACATGGAGTAAAATAACCAGGAAGTGAGAAGTTCTAAGTAATAATTATCTTTGTTATTAAGTATAATTTAAAATGTACGTTTGTATAGTTTAATGTTTAATGATGGGGATGTTTAACAACTGGCTCACGATCTCTCTGAGAACTTCACAACCAGCTCTTGTGAGAGGACGGTACAAGCCATCTGCGGCACTCCAGGGACGTGGTCTGCTCAGTCCCATTGCATCGACCTGGGCAGAGGTGCAGTGGAATGGTAGGGAAAGAGCAACAACTTCCCTGGCTCCCACAACTTCAAAACAGCAGGAATCAAAGAGGAGAAGAAAAGAAGGGCTACTCTGGCAGAAAACCATGCCAGGATATGGCAATATGTGTTGTAATGGCCAATATCAGTTATTTTCTAGTTATTTTCACTGACCATAACAACGTGAAACTATAACTTGAAAAATGAGGGTAAATAGTGCATTACATAAGATGTATCCGTGAACACACCACAAGCGGCCAACATACACAGTCATGAGCATGTGCTCTATGGGATAAAGACCTATGCCACAGGATGAAAACAGGTGCTAGGTCAAAATCCTGTCCATGTTGGGAAATACAGGATAAGCATGCCACTGGAATATGACTACTTTTTTCAGAAAGGTGTAACTCAAACCGGCCTCTCAGAAAACTTAAAAGAACTACAGTGAAAAGAGGAATATGCTGTAAAATGGAAGAAAACTACATGCAATCTCAGTTGCTTCCACTAATTAATTGTGTGGTCTCAGGCAAGAGTAAAACCAATCAGTATTTACCCACCATGCACCAGACACTATACTACAAAATGAGCAAACAGTGGTGAACAAGACAGACCCAACTGCAGTCTTCAAGGAGTGTATATTCTAGAGTACACACAGCCTAACATTTGAGAGCCTTGGTTTACTGATCTATAAAATGGGCTGATCACTATACCAACCCTGCAGAGCTAGTAGAATAACTAAATGAGATAATGCAAATGGCACAAAGGGTACTCTTCTCCTTTCTGTCATTATCTAAATGTGCTACTTCTGTAGAAAGAAAAATGACACCAACATTTTCAAACTTTTTTATTATCTTCTCTGGGAAAGAGCTAAAGAGGTACAGAGATGAAGAGACCTCCAAAATTCTAAACCATTTGAGTGGGTATATAAAGAAATGACTGTTGTGACCTCCAAGAGTTCTTACAGATTTTGATTCTATTTTTTTAAGATTTTATTTATTTATTTGAGAGAGAGAGAGCGCACACAAGGGAGGAGGGGCAGAGGAAAAAGCAGACTCCCCACTGAGCAGGGAGCCCAATGTGGGACTCGATCCCGGGACTCTAGGATCATAACCTGAGCCGAAGGCAGTTGCTTAACCAACTGAGACACCCAGGCGCCCGCAGATTTTGATTCTTTCGCCCTTACCTTGGACATTCGTAATTATTCCTCCTTTTTTTTTTTTAAGATTTATTTATTTGAGAGAGAGTGAGCACGGGAGGGAGGGGTAGAGGAAGAGGGAGAGAGACTCTCAAGCCAACTCTACACTGAGTGCAGAGCCAGAAACGGGGCTTGATCTCACAACCATGAGATTATGACCTGAGCCAAAATCAAGAGCTGGATGCTAACCAATTGTGCCACCCTGGCGCCCTGTGGTCATAATAATTCTTAAAAGAAATGAACATAGGAGAGCTATGGATCTAGATTCTAGAATGTGTAGACAAGCAGATCATGACGAGAGCACATGCATGCAAGTGAATTATTTCTGACAATACTCATAAAAACCATTTCAATGGGGAGAGATCCAACAACTCAACGTACCCTACATGCTCTCAAACAATCAAAGAAGGGCTAATAACCATTCACTCACTCACTCACTCATTCATTCACTCCATGAAGTCATTCAGTAAAAATTTAGAGGGCATACTCTGAGGCTCTAGAAATATAGCAGTCATCAAAATAGTCATCAATACATACCGGAAAAAGCCAAAGATTCACAAGCTTAGCTGTAAGATTCCAATCCTCCTAATTCAGAATGAAATAGGTAGCTTTAATATGCTGACTTTTTCCCCCAAAGTCAACACAGACACACACTCTGATCTAGATTAATTAATCTAGGATATAAAATCTGAAACTTCAGAGATGCTTCTCTGAAATGTACATATTTTAGTCCTTGGATTCCATACAATTTAATCTCTTTCAACTTCAACAGTCTGCAATGTGCCTAGCATACGCTGCCCCTGGCAAGATGTAATATAGTTTACATAAATTATTTGTTGAAATGAACTAAATATAATTTCCTGAAGTGTCAATACATCTACTAATATAAATCAGAGCATTTTAAGCCCTTTATGTATCAAATAACACTAAGACATCAGCAGACACCCATAGTCTCAAACTTCCACAGTACTCAGTCGTTCACTTGGGAAACAAAAATACCCTCCAAACAATAAAAGCTAGGATTTTTTTTTTTTTAAAGATTTTTATTTATTTGACAGAGGGAGACACAGCAAGGGGAAGGAACACAAGCAGGGGGAGTGCAAGAGGGAGAAGTAGGCTTCCTGCAGAGTGGGGAGCCCAATGCAGGGCTAGATCCCAGGACCCTGGGATCATGACCTGAGCCGAAGGCAGACGCTTAACAACTGAGCCACCCAGGCTCCCCAAAAGCAAGCACTTCTCAAAAGAACAGAACGAACCAATCTGTCCTGACAACCAAGTTATTTTCTAGTACAAATAGATGTATGTTGGAATATTCCTGCATTTCTTGAACTAGTGTGATTCACAAAGATTACAGCAAAATTCAAGTCTGTGAACACCCAAGTCATATAAGTAAACAATTCCTGGCAGTTTTTCTTTTCTTTTCTTTTTTTTTTTTTGGTACCTACCAACGCCATCTGTAAATGTTGTTCTGTAACATGTACATTTTTATGAGACAATTTATAAAATAGGATTTTACTTGTAGAGAATAGAATAAAAATTTATGACTTTAGAACTGAAATTTAGTGTACTGAAAAACAAAGACTAATTCTGCTCTTTATGGTACAGTACGAATTTCAATCTAGAGTAAGTCTATAAAATATATTGCAATTGTATACATAGGGAAACAAATTAATTTGGTCAAAAACATATTTAATTATAAAAACATAAAATGTAAAGTGATTCAACAGTCCTATTTAGATTTCCAATATCAATGAGAGAAACTGCTTGAGACTGTCCCTTCTGCCCCACATAATTCACTTCTGGGTAAGCTTTTCTTATAGTAGTAAGAGTGCAATATTCCTGACTATCTTGAAAAATACTTAATACTCAAGAGTAAGGTATGTAAATAATTTATGCTACTAACTGAAAACCATAATAAAATACTTGATGTGATGGGACAGAAAATATTTTCCCCCAAATAACAACCTTATATTCACCTATATACATCTATATTCCAAGAACTGAAAGTAATGGCAGTAATTCCTTATTTTTTTCTCTCTTAAAGCTCTATGCCAATCCCCCCCAACAAGATGATGCTCACCTGTAGCTATTTTAAGTTGAAAACACACACACAAAACAGCAAAACCCCCAAGTAGAGTGTAATGAAATTTTCCTCTTCTGTTAAGTCACATTCGTAATCCCTTTTTTCTTAATTTCGTACAAAAAAATCCCACTTTCAAGATGAACCATGAGAGACGATGGACTCTGAAAAACAAACTGAGGTTTCCAGAGGGGAGGGGGATGGGAGGATGGGTTAGCCTGGTGATGGGTATTAAAGAGGGCACGTTCTGCGTGGAGCACTGGGTGTTATGCACAAACAATGAATCATGGACCACTACATCAAAAACTAATAATGTAATGTATGGTGATTAACGTAACAATAAAAAATTTAAAAATTCCACTTTCAGCCCATTTCCACACATTTGAAGCGATAGTCTTTTTCTCATTAAATACAGCAAGATTAGCTTTTAGGTTACTGTTATCAGATTATCAGTTTTCCCCTTTAAAAATAGTAACTTCCTCCTCTGACACCAAATAATAACCGAAAAGATCAAAATGCCACATCTTTCAGTACTTCCTTGCACATATACACAAATACATGCACACACACTGACACGTATCACACACACAAAGTATTACTTCCTAATATTTAGAATCTTTTAAACTTGATGTTGTGAATCCCTCTGAAGTGTAAGTTCTCAATTCACGATAAAAAATGACAATTTATATAAAGTGGGCTTAGGAGGCCCTGGGTGGCTTAGTAGGTTAAGCATCAGATGCTTGACTTCAGCTCAGGTCATGATCTCAGGGTTGCGGAGCCTGCTTGGGATTCTCTCTCTCTCCCCCTCTGCCTCTCCCCCAACCAAAAAACATTAAAAAACTTAAAAAAAAAATAAAGTGGGCTTAGAATAAATACTGGCAAACTACACTTACTGCTTGTAGTTGCAAGTTAGGTAAAAGATATCAAGCAATTGATAAACAATTCCATACATTTTTAACTTTATTACACAAATTACTTACATGGCAAGAGAAAAATCATTGGACCAAAAAAGAAATCTGATGGTGTTCATCTAAGTGATCTAGTTTTAAGTTATAACATATATGAGGAAAACACCCTCAGAATGATTTTTCAATAGCAGAGATAAATTTTCATGTAACTCAATGCTGACTTCCCTTCAAATAAAAATATAACTGCATATGTATAATTGGCAAAATTTTAAAAGTAGTAAGACACTTAGAGATGTGCCAATTAAAACCATGATGAGATACCATTACACAACTACTTACTAGACTGGCAAAATGTATATATATATGTTTGTTTGCTTGCTTATTTTTAAAAAAAGTTAACTCTATGCCCAATGTGGAGCTTGAACTCACGACCCTGAGATCAAGAGTTGCACACTCCACTGACTGAGCCAGCCAGGTGCCCCTGGCAAAATGTTTAAAGCCTTAAGTTATTAAAGGTTGGTAAAGCCGGGGGAGAAAGCACTGCAGCATTTTGGGGAAAGTTTGCCATTATTTAGTAAAGGTCTAATTCCATTCCATGGTAAATATTCTGGAGAAACTCCTATAGACCTGGAGACACAAACGGTAATGTTTGTAACTTCACTGTTCCTACTATCCAAAAACCAAGAACAACCCAATGTTCATCAAAAGAGGAACATAGAAATAAGAAACTCAAACCCTATATGATAACCAAAGCATGAAGGAAGACCTACACATTATCTATGAAGCTCATAAACTAATATTTAGCAAAAGAAGTCAGGAAGAATGCATATAGTATGGTTTCATTTATGTAAAGATTAAAAACAAGGAAATTAAACTACATTTCTGTGTGTGTGTGTGTGTGTGTGTGTACACACACACGCATGCATAGGTGTCTAGGAGAGCTTATGTGCATACAGTTAAGCTACAAAGAAAAACAAGAAATGTGATTATCCCCAAAGGTAAGTGATGGGGGGGGGGAGGGGGCAGGGGGGAACAGATTTGATAAGGAAGGGCACAGAGGAGATTTATTTGTTAGTTATCGATTATTCATGTTTACAGTATTTATATACTTTCTCAGTCATCTTCCTTATTTACTGTTACCTAGAACTGTAGATTTCTATTTTATGATCTAGGTGGGTTATACGGGTATTTCTAACACGCATTTCATGTATATACTTTACATATGTTTTTTACACATATTTTATATATTTTTTATAAGTCCTCATGTATGTCTGATAGCTCAAGATTACATCAAAAAGATCAGATTTGAGCTTCTAAAAAAAAGAATTACTTTTTGTGGTACCACTGTGGTTTTGCCGACGCTCTCATTTGGGGTCAAGGTCAGAAATAAGGAAGCATGCTGGTTCTGGCGCAGAGCTTCCCTACAGCTCAAAGCTGAACCACAGGTAAACCACATTCTACTTCCTTTAGTCTGTAAATACCCAGCCCCCTAAAGGACCAAATGCTAACAATGCAAAGGGAAAAAAGTGTAAAATAGCACTAAAGAAAAAAAAAACCCCTAGAGCCACAAGTGCTGGCGATAACGTGGAAAAGCTGGGAAAGCTCCTACTGCCAGTGAGAATGGAAGCTGCTGCAGCCGCCCTGGGAAAGGGTCTGGCAGTTCTTCAAATGTTAAATACTGAGTTTCCATACCACCCAGCTAATCCCACCCCTAGGTATATACTTAAGAGAATAAAAATACCCACACAAAAACTCATACACAGATGCTCCTAGGGCCATTATTGATAATAGTGACAAAGTGGAAACAACTAAATGTCCATCCGTTGATGGATGGATGAGTAAAATATAGTATACCTACAGAGTGGAATATTAATCTGGCAATTTAAAAATAAAATGGAAGTACTGATACATGCTGCAAAATAGATGGACCTTAAAAACTGTACTAAGTGAAAAAAAGCCAATTGCAAAAGACCACATACAATATGATTCCATTAATACGAAATGTCCAGAATAAGCAACTCTCTAGAGATAGAAAGTAGATTCATAGTTGCCCAGGGCTGGGGATATGGGGAAATTGGAGGTGACTGCTAATGGGTAGGGGGCTTTTTGCAAGTGATGAAAATGTTCCAAAATTCACTGCGGCGATAGTTACACAACGGTGAATAGTTACACAACGGTGAATAGACTGAACGACTGAATTGTGCACTGAAAGAGGCAAACTGTAAGGTATGTGAATTATACCTCAATAAAACTGTTATTAAGAAATGCATTACAGGTGATCCCTGCCGTAAATAACACAACAGTCCTTAGAGGTTGTCAGGCTTTGGTAAACACATGCACGTGTCAAATGAACTTCTATATTCTCCCCAAGTCTGGAGAAATCTGGCTGGTCATAAACCTAAATGCTGCACAAAATGGCTTTGTTTCCAATTCTTGGTATGGTAAGCAATAGGTTTTGATTTTATCCATCAGAGGTTGGGAAAGAATCCACGACAGCCTGCAGAACGTGCTAAGTCTTATATGCACGCAAAGCAGTTTCTTCCATAAGCGACCCATCACCTCTTTTCTGAAGTGATTTTCCAGGACTCTCCACAAGAGGAAAATCTGAAACTCAACTAAATTCGTTAACCAGAAGGATTCCTTGTGCTTTCTTGACTTCATATGTAGAGTTTTGTTTTTTTTTTCCAAACCACACTGGAAAATAACAGGATTGGAAAAGCGATCAGTTAGTTCACATTCCACCACACCAATATCCAACAGCCTGCCCGAACACAGCCGTGAACGTAAAACCATTCCAATGTTGTGTCGTGCTATTCCTAATGGAAGTTCTATCTAACAGTTACAAATGAACACAGCTGAAAAAGTATCAAAATACAGTACCAAGAATCATCATTGATAGAAACAAGAATGAGATTTTTGAGAACTTCCTAAAACTAAAAGTCACAGTCACTCCTGGGCCTCCTCTTTGGTGGCCTTATTTTCTGGACATCCCCCTTTTCCACCTCTTTCAATTTATTTTCTCTCAACATTTAATATGCATAACTGTAGGCTGCCCACAATCGTCTCAATAGTAAGTTGGGGTGAAACAACAAAATCCAAAGGTGAAAAATAGGGATTCCTTCCATTGTTCTGCATTTATAATAGTTATAGCCAATATAAATGTTCTTACTCCACTATTAGATCCTGCCTCCTGAGCTCATCAAACTGACATTTCTGATTTAGGTTGGCCTTTTCATTTCTCTGTTCTGTGACAATCCTGAAAGGAGTGGACCAATACTATTTAGAAGGCAGTTTCAAGGTCTTTAACTTTTTAGTATTTCTTCCATAAAATTTAATATGACTTCTTAAAGTCGGGGTCTAAACCCTAGATGTTAACATAAACCAGAGCAAGGACCAGACTCAAGTTAGCAAGCTGGTGACCATAAAGAACAACAAAAAAGCAGAGAGAAGAACCTGAGGAAATGGGAAGTCGACACCTGCAGGACACAAGGGGCAGCCCCTCCCCAGCAGGTGGAAAGCCAAATCCACAACACGTATAGTCCAAGGAGCACAGCCAAACTTCCATCTAATTCCAGGCACAGGTCTACGAACAGAGGTTCCGCTCAGGGGGAAGGACAGGGGCTGAGTTTTGTGTGGTGTGTGAGTACTGTAGAGCAGGGGTGCCTATTTCTGCGCCTGGCTTCAGGACCACGTCAGAGGCAACAGAACAGCTTATGGTGAGGCAGAAGGCTGACACACTCCTCACAAGGCGGACCTCAGTCAAAGCTGCCACCTCCCCAACCCTTCCTCCACTCCCCCGCCAGAAACCCTGTTCACAAAAGAGCCCAGGGCAGGAGAAGACCCAGATCCGCAGACGGGACCCCAATGCGAATTTCATACACCCGCAACACAGATCCAAGAAGGCACCCACCTCCAGGCAAAAGCTGCCTTAGAAAGTTGTCCTCCCGGCCTGTGGCCCTCGGGTTTAGAGTCACAGAAAACTATTTCAAATCTCTAAATTCATGAGGCTGCAGCTCCTGAACCAGTTTCCACACTAGGTTCCCACATCAACGGTCAGCTTACAACTCAGGAGAGATGAGATGTCCCTGGGTTACAGCAGGGATGGGTGGGCTGCCCACGAATTTTAGTGAGTGTCAGGTAAAGCTAGTGTGAGCAATGGGTTACAAGAGACTAGACATACACACGCAGGCCACAGAACCAGCATCATATTCTTTTGTCTGTAGCACATCCTTGCAAGAAAATGTTTCCGCTGTGCCCAAGTGAGGGGCTTTCCTACCTAATGGCTGGTAAAGTGAATGTGTGAGTGTTCACAGTACACACCCATCTGCCCCGGACCAATGTGCTCTCTCCACACGGACAGGCTGTCTGCCCTGCATGAGGTACCAGCCCATTTACAGAAGGACCCCCGTTTCCTACCTGTAAAATGTGAAGGCAAAACTAATTGACCTCTACCTCCCCTCCAAGTCTGAAATGTTACAGTACCTGTGCTCTCAGAACATGAGGGAACACAGAGAAGGCTTAAGTGCAGGAGAGGTACCTTAAAATCACAGAGAGGGGATGAGCTCTTAAAATGGACTTGAACCTTAATTTGTTTTTTAACTTTCTACTCATGTCATTCCTTTTTTGATTATCAACAGCTGGTATTTCAAGTCAAACAGACCCAAAGATCTGGTCTTTATGGTCACCCAAGATTTAAAGTCGCTCGGGGACCTCAGTGACAGCTATACAGGAACTTCAGACCTACAAACCAATTATTATTTAACCTGTCTTCATGTTTTTGCACACTTCCTTTGTGGTTTTCCTGCTGATTTTCTAAGAGTAAGTCAGAGCTGAACCAAAACTCCTAAATGAAAACTCGTATGTACAAGTATTTGTTTAAGAGGAACTGACATGCCTCTTTTGGGTCCTTTACCCTAAATACCTAAATCATTTGTTAAAATCACTTTAAAATAAACATCATTTTTAAAAATATCAGGAGCCAATTTAATGCTTACAATACATAGCAGTAGTAATCAAGACGGTATGGTATTAAAGAAGAGATAGCTATACAGATCAATGGGACAGAAACAGAAGACCCAGAAATAGACATACATAAATACACAGAAATGATTTTTTAAAAAACATTTTATTTATTTATTTTGAGAGAGAGAGTGAGAGAAAGAGATAGCACAAGTCAGGGGGAGGGGCACAGGGAGAGGGAGAAGCAGACTCCCCGCTGAGCAGGGAGCCCAACACAGGGCTGGATCCCAGGACCCTGGAATCATGACCTGAGCGAAAGGCAGATGTTTAACCAACTGAGCCACCCAGGTGCCCCCACCCAAATGATTTTTAACAAAGGTGCAAAAGCAATGCAATGGAAAAAATCTTTTCACCAAATGGTGCTGGCATAATTGAACATTGATGGGGGAGGGGTAGTGATAAGACCAAATGCTGGCAAGGATAAGGAGAATCTGGGCCAATCATACACTGCCAGTAAATGTAATATGGTATAGCCACTTTGAAATGTTTGGAACTTTCTTATAAAACAAAATATGTAATTATAGTAGAACACAGCACTGTACATTCCAGAGAAATGAAAAGCATGTTCACACAAAAACCTGTACATCTATGTTCACAGCAGTTTTATTCATAACTGCCAAAAACTAAAACCAAATGTCCTGCCACAGGTGAACTATCAAACTGTGATTCATCCATACCATGGAATAACTACTCAACAATATAAAGGAACATCCACACACTGTGGACAGATCTCAAATGATGCTCAGAGAAAAAAAGGCCAATCTTAAACAAACAAACAAAAAAACTATATACTGTAAGATTCGATGTATAGGATATTCTTTACGTAAAAATATTAGGGAGATGGAAAACAGGTCAGAGGTGGTAAGAGAATAAGGGAGAAGCTATAATATAACACAAGGCAGCCTTTTTGTGAAAGAACATCCTGGATTGTGGTGAGAACTACACAAACCTACACACACGCGCGCGCAAGTCCATGTAAAGCTGGTAAAAATCTGAATAAAATCTGGTAAAATCTGAATAAAAAATACATGGAATCTACCTGCTTCCCCCCAACTTCCTTGAAATTTATAATTATTTCAAATTAAAAAAAAAAATTTTTTTAAATACCAGGAGTTTTAGAATCCTCTTGAGTTCAAACTCCAGGTCTGCTACTTACTACTGTGGATAAGTTATTTGGCCATTCTGAACTTTTGTTTCTTCATATTTTAAATAAGCTTAATAATATTAGCTGGGAGCCTAATGAGAATTAAAAAGGGGGGGAGAAGTATTTCATCTACAATGAGTGGGACCAGATGGCAAAATATTTTTCAAAAATGGTTCCATATACGGTACTGCTTATATGATTAAGTCACACAGTGTACCTACAACTTTTTACAATCCATTTGTAAATGTGACTTTCCTTATTTGTAAACAAAATTTGGTTTACACTTAAGAGCATTATGAGAGCAACAGCCATGCCACCACGTAGATTAGAATATTGAAGACAAACTTTCAATAGTCCATGAGCTGCTGAAATAAACCTCGAAAGGTTAAGCAAACATTCTACAAGGGAAAGCAATTTGACCTGGAATTTGATATGGTTCATTTCCACATGAAGATCAAACAGATTAATTAGCTGCTTTTTAACCAAATAAATTCCAGTTGCTTTGGAGAGTGAGCATGGAAATAAAATTCCAAAAATCAGCAACAGACACTTTTCCCTGCAGATCCTCCTTCCACAGCAAGGCTTTCCAGATGGAATCTGCAAACAATGCAAAGACCTGTTCCAGATCTGGGTGGGCAGTGTAAGGACATCCCTGTGACCGTCCCTTGCTGGCAGCCGCCCAGCCTCCCAGCAATGCTCCTGCACCCAACCCTGAACACTTCCTCTCGCCTTCCTCCAGCACTGGGATCAACTGCCACTTGGCAGCTACCACTCAGGCTGGGTGGCTAACGGTGGGGACAACAGCAACTCTCATCCAGACTTAGTCAAACTCTATTTGGGGAAGAGACGGAAAAAAATACAAGACACCAAACAACTGAAGGCCCAAGTTCTTCTTTGCAAAATAATTGCATTAGTTGATGCAATTGATGACAGCAAAACATATGAAATTAATAAAGCCTTTTTTTTTCAATAACGCAAAGAGACTTGCTAATGCGGCTTTGCAAAGACTCTGAAGTTTCATTTCAACAAAGAATGTCCTGAAAATTTGTAATGCACAAATTATCTCATTACCATCACACAAAAGAATGATCACTCCCACTGCCCTGGCTTCCTACTCACAGTTGTATTTGAAGAACAGATTTACCAAGAACATTTGGAAATAAGAGTCTCTGGTTCCCCCCCTCCCCCCACAGTATGAGCTGCGAGGGGAAAAAAAAAAAAAAGCATATAACTGCATATACAGCACCTCCCCCACTGAAACAGGGCTAACAGATAAAGCTGTCTCTCCCCACCGAGTCCCTCACAAAGTATAAGCCCAGGAGCCCTCTAACAACAGCAACAAAACACCATGAACCATTTGGGGTAACTTTCTAATTCCATCAATGTATGGCCTATGAAAAATAAGTCAAAGCCTCTTTAGAGGAAATCAGAGGACTTCCCTGAAAACGTAAGTACACCCATTACTATATAGTTAATAGAGTTATTATACATCCTCCCCCTGCCACGCTTATCCGGCCTGTTTTTCCTGAGAATTCATTTGCTATGGGAAGAAGGTTCTGTTTCCTGAGCTGAGGGTGGTAATTTGGGGAGCAACAGAAGAAAGGCTTACAGGGAGGAAGAAACGCTGGAAAATATGGCCAATGTAAAGGATTTCCAGAAGGTGCCATAAGTACAAGTGCATCTACAGCCGACACTGGAGCAGGAATGAGATCATATGCTAGACCTAAATCTGCCTCAGTTTTATTCCATAAGCGAGGGTAAACACCCCACCAAACAAATTCAAGTGAAGTATATTTATAAATGGTTCACCGGGAACTAAGGGTTACACCACAAGCCAAAGGCCACCCAGCGGCAATCCCGTAGGGATGCTACAATAAAGAAAAGCAGGTATCAATCAAACTGCTTGGCCATTTCCAGAGTCCTCAATGAGAGGAACTTGTAGGAGCTTAAAAGATCAAGAGAACTTTTTGAAAACTGAGAAAGTTTTCCCAATCTCTGCGGCAGATGGGCTCCACATTCTTCCTATCGCTTTGGCTGAGTATTTAAGGGTCATCTCTGACTTTCTCTTTGTAATTTTCCAATTTCCATAATTTAAACCATACTTAAAAAATTTAAACCACGCTCAAAAAGTGCTGATGGGTCTTCCTTTCATCTGCAGTCCCACTGCACCCCACATTCACCTCACACATAGAGGAACGACACCATCTGGGTCCGACTCCACAGTTTCTAGCTCTCTAGCCCACAAATGCATACCGTGCACTCTCGTGGCACAGCTTGTCCAAAAGCTGCACTGGAGGCAGGGAGGCCAGGAGAGGCTTTTACAATAGCTGCGGGATGATGAAGGCTCCAAAGCAGGAGACAGAGAACAGAACTTTTATTCTTAGACATCTTGGAAGTCTCTATAGCATTCCCTAACAAATCGGCTTGCCTAAAAGGCGAAGTTTTCTTATCTATAAAATGAGACGAGCAGATTAGCTCAATGGTTTTTCTTTTTTTTTCCCCCTAAGATTTATTTATTTGACAGAGAGAGAGAGAGGGACAGCAGGAACACAAGCAGGAGTGGAGAGGCATAAGCAGGCTCCCCCGAGGAGCAGGGAACCCGATGAAGGGCTCGATCCCAGGACCCTGGGATCATGCCTGAGCCGAAGGCAGACGCTTAACGCCTGAGCCACCCAGGCGCCCCAGCTCAATTGTTTTTCAGTGTAGGTATGTAAGCAGTACAAGGTGGTCAGGGGAGAAGTTTTAAGGGCAACTGCCAGAAGAAAGATGAGCCAGGTGTGCCCCGGGCCTCTCTGCCCCCAGCTCGCCCCACCTGCATCTGTTCCGGGGAGTGGAGTTCCATCTAAGACTAACTGAAGGATCGGGACGCCTGGGTGGCTCAGTTGGGTAAGCATCTGCCTTCGGCTCAGGTCATGATTCCAGGGTCCTGGGATCGAGCCCCGCGTTGGGCTCCATGCTCAGCGGGAAGCCCGCTTCTCCCTCTGCCTGCCGCTCCCCCTGCTTGTGTTCTCTGTCTTTGACAAATAATTAAAAAAAAAGACTAACAGAAGAAAAGGCTCTACAATAACTTTTAGAAATAGGGGAAGCCACTAAAGGTCTAGATCAAAACAGAAGTCCCATCTCAGTCTGAAATTCCGTGCTAAGTTGACTTTTTTTTGGCCCTCTTAGAAGGCAACAAGGAGCTGTCCTTGGACCTTTTTGGAGATGCAAACAAGCACCAGGCAGTGGATGAAACAGGCCGACACCGCACCACGGAGGTGAGCACTGCGAGGCAGGATCTGCTCCTCTCTGGTCTCTCACCGCCCTTTCCCCAGTGCCTACCGAGCTGAAAAGAGTGGTTTCCACCAAGACACAACCTACAGTTTTCCTTTGTTTTTCGGCAAGTCTGTCTGCAGGATATGACCGGGAGCCCATACTCCCCCAGCCTGTGTGAGAGCGAGGCCCATGCAGGCTGCAGGATGCAGCCCAGCCTGGCCCTCTGAAGCATCCCCTCAGATGTCTCCAGCACACTGGGTCTCACCCCAGAAGTTAACTCCTGCTGATAAGAAACCCTTCCTATGGCCAAACAAATCACCCCTCCTGTTTTTCTTCCTCCTCCTCCCTTCCTATAAAAGAGGTGTCTTTTAAGTCTATCTAGAAGGAAACCTGAACAGCTAGGCGCTTTCCCCTCTTAATTTGTTCCTTATCCCGCTGGTGATTCACGGCCTCGGCCGCTCCTTCCTCAGCACACTGAGGCGGCTCTGTTCTGCTCAGTTGTGGGAGGCCACGTCAGCAGGAAACGGCGCTGGCTGCCAGGTCACATTCAAGACTGTCTGGAGCAAGTCAGCGTGCAGCACCCGCAGGACAGAGGCAGCTCTCTGGTTTCTCCCAAGTGGAGGGAGCACTGAGCCTGAAAAAAAAAAGGCTGGCCTCCGAGGGCCACAGCAGCACAAGCTTAGGGGAAACTCCAAACACTACGGGTTGCTTGCCCCATTTCTAAATGTTCCCCAAATATTTCCAATTATAGTTATTGGTTTCCCTTCTCCCTCTTTTCTTAGAGGACTTACTGTACTGCCTCCAAATTCATATTTGGAAAAGGCTGACACAAGCCAAATCAAACTTCGTCGTGGCTTTCTGGCTCCTGAGTCCGACGGAGGAAATTCTGCATACCCAACCAATCTCAGCAGCCCCGACGTGCACTGCATCAGGACGGAAAACCTGACCTAACGGGCTAACGCACAAAGGGGTCCCTGGGGGTCTTTTTCCTTCTAAACACATACAGTAAAAACAGTAAACAAATAAGGTGTGCCAGATGTCATCGTGACAGCTCCCAGGAGAGATTTAGGACAACTAGCCCATGAATCGCCCTGCACAAAGAGACACGATGAACTAGGCGCTTCCCCGGGACGCCTGGGTGGCTCAGTCGTTAGGTGTCTGCCTTCAGCTCGGGTCATGATTCCAGGTCCTGGGATCGAGTCCCGCATCGGGCTCCCTGCTCGGTGGGAAGCCTGCTTCTCCCTCTCCCACTCCCACTGCTTGTGTTCCCTCTCTCGCTGTGTCTCTCTCTGTCAAATAAATAAATAAAATCTTTTAATAAAAAAAAAAAAGACGGTGCTTCCCCTTAGCCGAGGCTTTGCTCAGCAGACTTTGTTTTTTTTTTTTTTTTTTAAGATTTTATTTATTCATTTGAGACACAGAGATAGAGAGAGAGAGAGAGCATGAGCAGGGAGAGAGGCAGAGAGAGAAGCAGGCCCCCGCTGAGCCAGGAGCCCGACGTGGGGCTCGATCCCAGGACCCTGGGATCATGACCCGAGCCGAAGGCAGACGCTTAACCATCTGAGCCACCCAGGTGCCCCTCAGCAGACTTTGTCATCCACAAGGCAGATGGTCCTCCTTCTGACCTGCACCAGAAGGTCAATAGTAGCCTCACACTACGTCACAGTGCCTGTGTCATGAATTCACTGCATCTCATTCTGCAGGCATTTGATCATCTCACTTCATCACAAGAAGGATGCGTCCAGAACAGGATATTCTACGAGACCACATTCACATAACTTTTGTACAGGATATTGTTATGATTGTTCTGTTTTATTATCAGTTGTTGTTGTTAATCTCTTACTGCGCCCAATTTATAAATTCGACTTTATCATAGATATGCATGTATAGGAAAACACATAGTATGCGCAGGGTCTGGTACTATCTACCATTTCAGGCATCCACTGGGGATCTTGGAACGTAGCCCGTTGGACAAGGGGGTGGGGCACACTACTGTGTCATATTTTATGTAGCCAGTCCAGTAAGTTCCAAAAGCAATCCTGCTCACGTAAACCAAGAGGATTAAGGTTAATATGCTAAAACAGCAGGGCTCTTATGCACCCAGGATACCCAAAAGTTTCTTGATTTGCTGCAAATGAGAACAGGGATTCTGTAAAAAGAAGAAATGTGATTTTTTTTTTTCCAGAAACCTCCTAAGTTGGGGGCTTTCCTCTCCACTCTTGGAAGGTCTTCTTAAGTGGACAGCCCAAAAGTCAATCTTTCTTCTCAGAAACACCACGTGTGCTCAAGAAAATATCCTGTCCCATGGAGAGCAGTCATAGAGGAAAACAGGAGAGAAAGAAAGTGAAGACTGAGTAGTTCAGGACAAGGAGGAGGGCGGAGGAGGGTGTGCTCATGAGAGGAAGGGCACAGAATGGAGCACAGAGTGACACACATCCACACTGTGAAGACACAGCTAAGGCGGTCTGATTCCGTCAGTCCTGGAAGGCATGGAGCTACGCCGCAGAGAGAAGGTGTTAACTCCCCCAGGCACATGCATGCACATACAAACCCAAATGCAAAAGGGACGATGTAGCTACCAAGGGGAGTCCGTAGGAATAGAAGCACCAGGAACAAACCAGAAAAGGAGGAAAACCACACAGAGCCCGGGGACTCCATGTGGCTAAGGCACTCACTTTTCCATGAGGACCTAGAGACTAAAAGACCAAACATTAGAGGTACTTAGAGATTTAGTGATATAAAGAAGGTATTCTTTTCATCTTCAGCCATTCAGAAAATGAACACCCACAGCACATCTAATCGGGAGTGGTCCCTCAAACCTGGTCTTCAGACAGGAACTGAGGATCTGAAGCGGATCTCACCAGCACCTCCTTACGGGGGAGAAACAAAATATAAGATTCAGCTACCTAATTAATTGACTGAAAACCCAACAAGTATTCTAAGTTTAACTGGCTACCACAGGCTTTATATAACTCTAACATTTTCACAAAAGAAAAATACTCAATGCCCTGATAAACTACAATGAAGCTTTAAAAGCATCTCAAAAAGAAAAACTACCAAACCTCATATACTGCTTGTACACCTGGAATAAGTTTAAATTAGTTCTTATGCAAGGAAGGTATTTAGAGATAGATGGTCTAGGTCCAAAGGTAATATATTTCTTGGTTAACACTGTAGGCCGAAAAAATAAAATAACATAAAATAAAGGAAAAGGTGGGGAGAGCAGGGATAAGCCACAAGAACTAAATGTTTTCCATATAAATGTTAGAAGCACATGATAAGGTTGCTGAACTGGGTTATATTGTTTTTTTATAGGATGAACCACAGAGGAGCCCTGAAAACTGTAAAAAGAAACCCAAAGTGAAAATCTTGAGTTTTAGACAGAACACACACAAATGGTAACACTGGCAAATGAATACACACGTGTGTGTGTGTGTGTGTGTATGCATACATATATACACACTTAAAAAAAAAGGCCTTTTGGCAATGAGAGCTGCATTTGGTGAGAAGCTAAAACGAACAATGAGCATCACAAGATCAATAAGCTTATTATTTGTATATAAATCCTCCAGGACATATTTAGAAGGGATAATGTTTAAACAAATGAGTCCCATTTCTAAACTGAAAAGCAGACAGAACAGTAAGCTATTCCGATTTTTACATACACACAAGGATACATGAAATAATGATGCAAACACAGAATTAGGAAAAACCCATATCAATCTGGGATTTTTAAAGACCTAATTAAATCTGGAAGAGAAATTAAAAACTAAATTAGTGTTTTCATTTACTCCAAGTAACTTTTTCCCTCATTTTAACATCTCCTGAAATAGGAAAGCATTTTACATTAATGGCAAGTCATTATCTGAGGATGATGTCTTCTCTTTTGCAGAGATATGGAAAATAATGGCATATCTTAACATCAATGGCATTCTAGGTTCAATAATATGATAGCAAATAATCCTGTGAAACCAATGCAAGAAGACCAAGCATGTGTGCTGTTTTGTAGATGAGACACAAGCAGCAAGGTATAATTGGTATCCAGTTCATGGAGAAGAGGTAGGCACAACAGAGAAGCCAAGACACATATATGGACCCTTGAGCTGAGGCACTACACCTAGGATGAGAAAGCATCACTTTTTGTGCTTTTAGGAATTTTTCCATTCACAAATAATTTAATACCTTAAATAGTAGATGACAAAAATAAAATGCACCAAATGTTTTACTGAATGCGATGTAAACTAATGACACTTAGAACAACTCTATCTTTTAAAAATATACTGGGTACCAATTATACCTAAATCTCTGGAGGCAGGGACCCAAGCATCGCTTGTTTTAAATCCCAGGTGATTCAGCTGAACAGCCAGGGATGGACCACCAGTGGTATGAAGCATCCAGCATCCAGCAGGTGCACAAATACATTTTATTTTTTTTTAAGATTTTATTTATTTATTTGACAGAGAGAGAGTGCTGAGAGAGAGCCCTCATGAGCGCACAAGCAGGGGGAGCGGCAGGCAGAGAGAGGGGGAGAAGCAGGGGCTCTGCTGAGCAAGGAGCCTGACTCAGGACCCGATCCCCAGGCTCCTGGGATCATAACCTGAGCTGAAGGCAGACGCTTAACTGAGCCACCCCGGTGCCCCCACAAGTACATTTTAAAGTGTGGCATTACTGATTGAGAAACCAATTTAAAAATGATGCCAGGTACCACAACAGTAACAGAACTTTGCTGTTTTCTGGGTTTTGTTTTGTTTTTTTACCTTTTTCTTTTTTATTAATTGGGTACGCTGGATGTCTCTATAACTGTGTTCAGATGACTGTAGAACCTGAAAGCTTTTGCTGCTATTGATACATAACATACTGCTACTGGTCTTTTTATATAAATTAATACAGACATACATACACATACACACATATACCCATGTATAAAATTTGAATTTCTGGAAACTTTAGCTGTGCTGTCAACTTTAGGAAAAGTATCCCAATCATATAGTGTTGGGCTGGCATTGAACGAATTTAACAGCCATATTGGTCTAGAAATGTTAAACATAATTTTTTCCATTTGTACAGGGGTAACGCACTGTATTAAATACATAAAGTCTTACCTACATGGGTTTATTACAGAAACTAATATTCTCTAAATTTAAAAAAATGTGGCAATTATTAAAAAAAGAAAAAATTTATCCTGGGTAATTTTCTTTCCCCTTTTTTGTTCCTAGTCAAGATTAACTTACTGCTAATAAATTTTACGGAAATTCATATAGTACCCAAAGAGTCTCAAATGATAATCTGCCATCTCACTTGCAAATAGAAAATCCTAGATAATTAAGCTCTTGAAATCTGTCCACACTTGAACCTATTCAAGAAGAGCTTAGTCTTTTCATGAAAATTAGGCACATATAAATGGCAGAGAATTCTAGAGGAATTAAAGTGAGAGAGGAACAAGAAACTGAAAGTTAAGAACTTTAGAACAGGATCTGATCCAATCCTTATTCTCAGGAGAGGAAAGTGAGGCTCTGATCAATGGAACTAGACTGAATGAGAAGAGAGTTAAACTCGGATCAGGGGACTCTTGCTCTAATCAGAGCCACAAGGATTTGTCAGGTTTCTTCATTTAAAACGGAAGAGGAAAATTAACAATATAATCAGCTGATTTTTACTCTCGGAGTTCAAGTCCAGTGACCTTGGATGTGAACCTAAGTCAACAACAACAAAAAGCTACACAAAACAGAGGGTGTGCGGAAGGTGCAGAGTTAAGATTTATATCGACAAAGGGAAACAGGCTTGACATAAATTTAAAGAGGCCAGGTAAGCAAGGCTATTTCACTCTTCCTGTTGACCCATTCCCTGGGTCTCCTAAATACATTACCCAGTACCACTTTTCAGCACTCTGGCTCAAATTCGAAAGACTCTCATTTTCTCCAAAGTTGGTTCTGCGGTTAATTACTTGCCTTCTGACTACCCTGGGTAAAGCCAAGAAACAGGTAGAATGCACCTGTTGTTCTTGAATTCCATCTGAGATGGAGGCTGGCATTCTACTCACCTCTGAGGAATGTTAATTGCTGATACCAGCATGACAGGTGCAATGAGGAGCAGAAAAATGATCAATGAGTCCAAGTCACAGAACAAGAGACCATGAGAAAGCTCCCCGAGAGCTCTAACTTTCATTACTAATTATCGGTCTGGAATTCAATTTGACCCTTGAAACAGATTTTTTCAACAGGGCACAAAGTTCTAAGTTTCGACAATGGTGCCCTGTCCACAGGAGGAAAAAAAAAGAAACAACATGTATAATCCTGTTTTCCACGTTACTATGGAGTCATTCACTAACCCCAACGGCCTCCCATGGCTCGCTCCTCCTCTCTGCTGTAGGCACCGTTCCTCCATTCCAGATCCTTACTGGTGTGGAGTCCCATCCATTTTGAATTCTGAGTCACTTCCTTTTCCCCTAGTTTTATGCTCTAAAACCTTCCTGTTTCTTTAGAATACACATGCTGAAGCCAATTTCCGTATGGGTCTATCCAGTTTTTATCCTCCCCTTTTGGCTTTTTCTTTTACTATGACACAGCTAACTGGGGAAAGGAATGCACTTGCCGACTACCTGCATAAAGTGTGGTATTGTTTATCAGTTTGGAGTATTTTCCATATTTATTTAAGTTTCCTAACTCTGTGATGCCCAAATACACACAATGTTATTCATTAAGTTTTAAAATATTCCTAGGATATCTTTGCCAATCTTATTTATTCTCATTATGTGGGAACGGAAGCACAAAGAAAGAGGAATTCCTGGTAAAATGGCAATTGAGTTAGAAGATGTAGACTTGAAAGACTGTTTACAAACAAATCCTTTGAAAATAGAATCCCTGATTCAAATGTCAGTTTGTTAAAATTCTAGAAGAGGAAGGGGAAAAAAATTCAGACCAAGAAAAAATTCTATCTTTGAGCTAACGACTGAGGAATTTGAGCCAATTCTTTCTTATTTTTCTACATCCACAGGGACTTCTTTTCGCCTTTTGTCCAAATTGTGACCAGACCAAATCCCAAGAGTTCTCTCTTTTGTTTAAGGGTACTACTTCTGTAAATCCCATTTCCTTACAAGGGCCCCTCATCGCAACAATCTCCTCCTACTTCACTTCAGTTGTTCTCAAAGCCCAGTCCCAGAACCAAAACATCAGTATTGCCTGGGGAACTTCTTAGCAATGCAAATTATCAGCACACCCCCACCCCAAACCTGAATCAGAAATGGGGCGGGGGGAGACATGGGACACATACCAGCAATCTGTGTTTTAAGAAGCCTTCCATGCTGAAGTTATTGGTAATTATCAGCATCTGACACCTGATAAAATGCCCTGGACTCAGGTATGCTGTGGGGACCACCTGAGTCAAATGCCAAGACGTCTCCTGGGTACTTACCCCCTTTACAAGGTACTAGGCAAAATCTAGAATGAAGGAAACAAAGAGGGAAGCAACAGTGCCCGCCCAATTTCTTTCATAAAGTCAAGTAGAAAGAGGCTAAAAGCAGCTTCTGTGAACACCAAGTTGTAAGATGGTTATTTTCCATCTCACTCAATTCCAACCACCCTGCACAATCTTACCTGTTGTAATCAACTCTGGATTGTACTAGTTTACAACAGAATAGGTGAACAAATATTGTGTTTACATCTAAATAAAGGTAAAACAAATTTGTACTCTGCTGAGAGGAGTAAACTCAAATTTCTCTTTGATGACCCTTTTAAGGACTTGAAGAAGTTTATAACAAAAACTAAATAGCAATTTTAATTAATAAGTTCAATAAAGACAACCACCACATAAAGGTTCCTTAAAAAGTATATGAATGCAAGATAAAAGATCTTTAAGCACCTGGAAAAACTGCAAAACCTCCTAAAGAACACTAGCCTGAATGAAATGAACAGATGCAGGTATGCAGCAGGCGCAGTGTGATGTATTGGGAAAAGCAGGCCCTAAACGTTTAAGCTAGCCTGAGGATTCACTGAACCAGAGAGTCTCAATCTCCACTGCATATTAGAATCAACTGTGAAACGTTTCCAAACTACTAACGTCCCGGCCTTACCCTCCTACAATCTGACAATTTCCTAAAATTACCCTAGCGATCAGCTGCATATTTTTTTTTACAAGTTCCCCAGGTGATTTGATGTGCAAAACTTACAAAACACTATGTTAATACAACCACATTTAAAATTCCGAAATAATTAATAAAAATATTAATAAAATTCTGAGATGTCAGAGAGATACTTAAGCATATGATGCAGGAACTACGTCACTCAAAATGTGAATGCTTGACCCACAGAATAAAATCTCTCTTGATCATTTAGAATAAATTAAACAGGGGCGCCTGGGTGGCTCAGTTAGTTAAATGTCTGCATTCGGATCAGGTCATGATCTCGGGGTCCTGGGATGGAGCTGATGTCAGGCACCCTGTTCAGCGGGGAGTCTGCTTCTCCCTCTCCCTCGGCTCCCCACCCCCAAACAAACAAGTAATTTTTTTTAGAAAAAAGAATAAATTAACCAAATTAACTCAGATCTTGCTTTCTTATGGGATTAACATGCCATGCTTGGGCTACATTTTATTAACATTTTGTGATTATTTCATGCTTATACTCAAAGGCGATTTAAGTACAGGGGCGCCTGAGTGGCTCAGTCAGTTAAGCCTCCAACTCTTAGTTTCAGCTCAGGGTCATGAGATTGAGCCCTGTAGCAGGCCCGAAGCCGGACGTGGAGGCTGCTTAAGATTCTCTTTCTCCCTCTCCTGCTCATGCTCTCTCTCTCTCTAAAATAAATAAATGAATCTTAAAAAAAAAAATAGAAATTACAATTTGCTAATAACTGGAAGCTTTTTTAAATTAAGTAAAAATGTGGAAATTCCTATAGCCAGAAAGTTACCACAAAACTGGTGTTAATTCTGGCTCTATAATGCCACATAAAAAATGTCCAGGGGGCGGAGCAAGATGGCGGAGGAGTAGGAGTCCTGGGTTTTGTCTGCTCTCAGGAATTCAGCTCAATAGGGATCAAACCATTCTGAACACCTACGAACTCAACAGGAGACCGAAGAAGAGAGTAGCAACAACTCTCTGAACAGAGAAGCGACCACTTTCTAGAAGGCTGAGAAGAACTGCACTGGCATGGCTGTATTTAAGGAACTATACCTGAGGAACTTCATCCATACCTGGACCTGCTGTAGAGACCTCTGCACTGTGTTGCGAAAGGTGAATCAACTCCAAAGGAGAGGAAAAGTATTCAGAAGCACTGAGAACCATCTTCTGGGGGCTTATTTGCATTTCATGCTGCATGGACTACTGAAGTCTCAACAGATGTCCATCCCTTAATGAACCAGTATTCTTGGAGGCCATTAGGAAAGGGCTATATGCTTAACAGTAGGACCTGGAAAGGTGTAGAGAATAATCCTGTGATATCCCCAGAAGAAAAATGGACACATTTTTTTTTTTTGGAATCCTGCAGTGGCCCTTCAGAGACTTCCAGGAACTTTTCCTTCCAGATAGAATAGATCACTGATAAAACTTACTTCATATTGTGGTTATCCTTAAAATAAATCATTTATCTACAATACAAAAAAAAAAAAAAATGTCCATATAGGCGCCTGGGTGGCTCAGTTGGTTAGGCGACTGCCTTTGGCTCGGGTCATGATCCTGGAGTCCCGGGATCGAGTCCCGCATCAGGGGAGCCTGCTTCTCCCTCTGACCCTCCCCCCTCTCATGTGCTCTCTCTCTCTCATTCTCGCTCTCTCAAATAAATAAATCTTTAAAAAAAAAAGTGTCCATAAAGGTGTCACATTTAAAGTATGTGATGCTTCCATTTTAACTCAAGACACAGAAAAGACTCGAGGAGCTGAAAAAACTCCCCTTTTAACCAGCTGTCTTCACATCCTCAAAAAGTGTGCAAAATACCTCCCAAGTCACTGAAAACTGCCTCAGAGAGAGAAGCAATACCCAAGCTGACAAGCAGAAAAAAAGTATTTTTTTTTAAGTCTGCCCTTTTTTAATCCTTTTTTGTTCATCCCATTGCTTGTCCAATTAGGATGGAATACAAAATATTCGTATTAAAGGACAAAAATTTTTCTAAAAGACCAGATTCCACCTATCTTAGAGAAATGTACCATTCAGATAGTGCCCATCGCTCACTCCCTCTCTTCTGTACGTGTCCCTCTGGCCAGCGAATCATGACCACCTCCTAAGCACCTCTGCTTTCGGCTCCTACCTCTAGATGCCACCCTCTACAATGCCCTCACCCAGGCTCTCCTGGCCTCCTGCCTGCCCCTCACCGTCACCCATCTCACCACCTCCCTCACCCCCACTTCGGTCACACTGGGTGATAGAGAAAAACTACTCCACTTAATTCAGTAACCAGTCTCGTTTACAATTTAAAGTGTACTCTATCCATTCTGAATGGGTCTGACAGAGTCTGAGAGTTTACTACCACAGATAAATGAGATAATTTCTAAGTGCACAAAAACATTTATAAAACATTAATGAGTAATCTACATGAAAATATTTGCCAATAACACAAAAGATAAAGTTGGTCTTTTACTATTAAATAGCCTTAAAAATATTTTCCAAGATGTTCCCAGCCTACTCCTCACAAAAGGAAAAAAGTTATCAGAAGAATGAAGAGAATAATCATTCCCTCATGCTTTTTACTGGTAAGCGGACCTAACCCATATAATGGGCTTCTTCAGAATTACCGTGTGTTTTTAAAAAGCACTCTTACCTGCATTCATTATCCTAACTTGAAAAACTGAGAGTAAGTATAATTAAGTACAATAACAAACAAAAAGAAAAAAGAATCTCTGTGAAGTAACTCAGAATTTTTCCATCACTTTGGACATGAATTTTTAGCAGTTTATTAGTGACTTTCCTTTATTCCGGATGCCTAGTAGGTGCTGGGTAGGCACTGGGATACAAAGCTCAGATTTGCCCCCTACCTTTGAAGAAACTTACCCTCTAAAGAACCCTTTACAGTCTTCCTTAAAGACACTTCCAATATGATGCTTTCCATTTCAAGTTCTAAGAGTAAAAAATACAGAAAGAAGAAAGCAAGACCCCAAAGGCTACAAGCTATGAAATGTGGCAGACAAGTGAGGTAATGGGACACTGTTCACTCTTCTGAAATATCAGGCACGCAAAGATCTGCGATATTTAAGGAACTCCAAGCAGTGGTAACTTCAGAAATGACATTTTAACCATTGTTCAGCAAGTCTGAAAGGCGAAAGGGCACACAAGCTAAATTCCCATCGCCTCGTTTTTGAAGTGTGTTATTTTGAAGCATTACAACAAGAATGTGGAGACATCTAAAAGAAAATCCTAACCAATCCCACAAGTTCACTGAGGCTCTCCTGGAATGCTTTAAAAATGACAGGTAACAAAAATGAAGAGTCATTCAACGTCTGGCCATAATGGGGACTGGGCACCTAACGATGGCTCCTATTTACTGGAGTTTACAAGGACTCTGAAACTTCCTACACAATATGTCCTTTAATGCTCCGGGTAACACTTCAAGACCGATACTGTCATTCCAATTCTACAGATAAGAAAACAGAGGTGTGGAGAAGTAACTAATTTTGTGATATATAAGCAAAATGCAAGGAATTTCTAAACCAGGTAATCTCACTCCAAGACCCACCAAGATCTCACCCATATGCCTTACAGCCCTTCAGTCATGCCTAAGAGCAGGACACACTAAATGAAAATTAAAAGTTGTATGAAATTTGGATCCCCTGGCTGGCTCCGTGCTAGAGCATGTGACTCTTGATCTCAGGTTCGTGAGTTCAAGCCCCACACTGGGCATGGCACCTACTTAAAAAATAATTAAAAAAAAAAAAAAAAAAAGGTAGTGTGGAATTTAATCGAAATGTAAAAGGCAAGGCATACCCAGAGGAAGTGCTTTGTAGGCCTGTCTGAATATGGAGGCTCAGGCCTGCTGTGAGAGTTAACTACTTATGACCCCCAAAGGAAAGCAACAACTGAAACTTGAACTACAACAGAGCTTACTTTAAATACGTGGAACAGTAGGCCTGTGGTTTTATCCACCACCTGCATCTGAACAATATATGCATTCCCATAAACCTTCATCAGAAACATCTGATCTGTTGCCATCACCATCAACCCCATGAAAGCAAGCCTAGTATATCTAGGCAGTAAAATGGAGGCTAGACCTTCTTCCATTGATTTCCATGAGTAGGATAATCACATCACAGCCCACAATTTATCATGACATCTCCTTAGAACAAAAATAATCAGCAAAGCTGCGTCCATTACTAGATAATGGTGATGATGATGGCTCTTCCGATGGTCAGGTATTAGCATTATCCCCACCTTATGAGAGAAAACGGAAGCTAAGAGGTTAAGCATTAGCTAGCAAACAACCAGGGATCATACTACATAGCACTGACATTTAAAACATCATCTTTATTAACTTCTAACAAATCACATCACTAAAACTTTACTTGGAGACAAAGGCCAATGTCTGACGATGAATACTGGGTGAGGTTTTTTGTCTTAATTACATAACTGCAATAACAGCTATAAACCATCAAGATAACTGGCAAGGGCAGAATGAGAAGGCCAGACAGCAGCAGACACACTGGGTACCTCCCTTGACAGGGACGTTACAGCTCGTGGGAAGCAACATAGTTTGGCACTGATGGACCCCAGGCTCATGACATCACCCAATCCCAGCATGATGACAGCTCCAAGTACCATCACACACCTTCCTCCCCATCCCTTCCGGAAACGGCACTTTCTGCTCCAGGCCCATCAGTACTTACCAGCCCTCGTGGAGACCACGCTACGGGTCAACTTCTAGTTGCTCAGCAACAAGCTAGGGTCTGAAAGAGGCCTCTCCACCCATAGAATGCCTGCTTGCAACAAATGGCAGTACATGTCTATGTAGGACAGAAAAGCCAAATCATCACGTTCAAAATAAAGCTCTCAAACATTTCAGGGATCAGGAACCTCTCAAAATCGTCTTTTAATAAGAAAAAAATTTTTCCACTTATAAGGCATTCTACAAATACAGTCAAATAACAATGTAATGAAAGTTTGCAAAGATTCAGAAGAAGGTAAGGCACTCACATACAAACCACCCAAATATTTCTGATGAAAAACTTGTTTGCAGATGTAAGCCAAGGTAAGAGTTCTAATCAACCTTAGAAGACAGACTTCATTCGCCACAGGTCTTCTCCCTTGGTTTTAAGCCAGTAAAACGAGAATTTCTTATTTATATGCGGAGTCTGCTTTAAAGGAGTAGACCATATAGAAGCTTCGCTTGTGAAATTATAGTCTACGTCTGCTTATACCCTCGTTCTGACACCAATCACGTCATTTCTCCATTCACAAAGCAAGAGACCAGAGTTCCCTGGGACCTGTCATCAAATTCTTAGCACGAACGACAGACAGGTCAGTGTTTTAATGTGCCAAACAAGTCTAATAAATGCACTTAAAAGTACCAAATGAGGGAATTAAAAAAAAAAGGAACATTAAAGTCCCTGTGGCAGCCTGGGTGCTGAATCATACAAAGAGGGGAGGGGGTGGGAGACAAACGAGGAGATTCAGAAGTGTGGAACTGCTCTCAATGGTGTCATTCACAGAGCCCCTGAGCAGAGTGTGGTGTTCATCAACGATACAGTTCCCACACTCAGTGGGGCAGGAGGAGAATCTGACACAAGCTGAAGAAGGCTTGCGGAGAATAAGGAGAGGAGGGAAAAGTTCCACACTCTAATGGCAGCCAAGCTACGGCTGTGTTGGAGCAGGGGTCTCCTCAAGTCCCCTCCTACCACACATTCTGCTGTCATTTCCAGGTCTCAATCCACTCCGTACAAGTGAGCAGAGTAAACCACATCTGTAAAAGGTATCTATTGTGGGCAAAAAGCATCAGCAATTGCGTATCTTCAAATAGTATATTTGAACTTTTATTCTTTCTTAAAATAATGGTACTTCCCAAGCATTTTACTTTAATCTTTTTTCTTCTATCACCATGACATCCATCTATTTTCTTCAGGCTCACAGTTTGTATATAAGTCTCAAAACACGAATTAAAAAAAAGAAACCACACAAATAAAAAGTGCAGTTTTGGGGGCACCTGGGTGGCTCAGTCAGTTAAGCGTCTGCCTTCGGCTCAGGTCATGATCTCGGGGTCCTGGGATCGAGCCCCAGGTCGGGCTCCCTACTCAGCGGGGGGATCTGCTTCTTCCTCTCCCACGGCCCACCCCCCCCCCGGCCCCATCTCTAATAAATAAAATCTTTTTTTAAAAAAAAATTGCAGTTTTGGGGCACCTGAGTGGCTCAGATGGTTAAGCATCTGCCTTCGGCTCAGGTCATGATCCCAGGGTTCTGGGATCGAGCCCCACATCCGGCTCCCGGCTCAGCGGGGAGCCTGCTTCTCCCTCTCCCTCTGCTCATGCTCTCTATCTCTGTGTCTCGAATGAATAAATAAAATCTTTAAAAAAATTTTTTTAAAATAAAAATTGCAGTGCCCAGCCCCCAGCCCGCCGCCACCATGCTGTCCCGCCTGCTGAAGGAACACCAGGCCCAAGCAGAACGAACGCAAGGAGCTGCAGGAGAAGAGGAGGCGAGAGGCTATCGCTGCAGCGACCTGCCTGACAGAAGCTTTGGTGGATCACCTCAATGTGGGTGTGGCCCAGGCCTACATGAACCAGAGAAAGCTGGACCATGAAGTGAGGACCCTACAGGTCCAGGCTGCCCAGTTTGCCAAGCAAACAGGCCAGTGGATCGGGATGGTGGAGAACTTCAATCAGGCACTCAAGGAAATCGGGGATGTGGAGAACTGGGCTCGGAGCATCGAGCTGGACATGCACACCATTGCCACTGCACTGGAATATGTGTACAAAGGGCAGCTGCAGTCTGCCCCCTCCTAGCCCCTCTTCCCTTCCCTCTATGCCACCCCTCCTACCTCCCCCATGGGGGAAGCTGACAGGCCAAGAATAAAACACAAGCCTCCGTTAAAAAAAAAATAAAAATAAAAAATAAAAATTGCAGTTTTAATACTGCATTCTAAAGAATACTTTAGATTCTAAACATGTTTCTCTAAAGGAAACTGATTAGCTTCAATTATCCAATGTTTCGGAAATGTGAAAGTTCTTCTAGGAGACTTGAGAGACCATGAAAAAGTATTGAACTAAACATCTTCAAGCTCCGAGCACAATAATAAAATTTAAAAGAAAGATCATCACACCTGATGGGATGCCAGAGCCAGTCAAGGATCTAGTTAAGCAATTATTAAGAGGCTGCGGGGCCGGTGGGTAGGGTGAGGATACTGTGTCACAGCTGGGTTCACAGTCAAATTCAAGAGCCCAAGAAGGGTCCACACAGATAAGCAGACTGTTATACACAATGCCACCTCTACCTGCTCCTCCAGGAAAGCAGAGGTCGAAATGGAATGGAGTGGTCTAGGAGGGCTCCCAGAGGAGACAGACCTGGAGCCCTAAAGGAAGTGTGGTTATTTGTTTTGGCTGAAGAATTTTACAGGGAAGGGAGAAATGGCCCAGATAAAAAGATGGCATGTGTGGACAGGAAGGAAGGCTGCGTTGCCAGCACCTCAGCCCAGACAAGGATATGAAACATAATGGGACAGACCCGCAGCTGCCCTCTATTAATTCCTGAATTTAAGCAAAGGCAAGAATTCATATTGATTGCTAAGATTCCTTTTTCTCCCCCCCAAACAATTGGCTCTTTATACTTTCATCTGGCCTAGGAAAAGAAAAATCTTTTGTCTAGGATGCCATAGGTACAGTGCTGCCTCCAAGTGAGAATAAACTATGACCTTCTGTGGCCCCTTCAGGACCTATGATTCATGTTTCATGGAAAATATTAAGAAATATTCCATTAGAAATGAATTTGCTTTCACAGCATATTGTAGGTTTCCTGTGTTTTTCTTCCTTCATTATCACCAAGGACATTCTCATGAAAACAAAATCTTGTTTTTTTCCCCCTGGAGTAACCATATTCTTTATATTGACTTGCTCTGAATTTCCAAACTGCCTTTTCATGGCACCACAGTGAGCTTCTGCTGTCTAATGACGTCATAAACGTCCTATAGAGAACATGAGTAGGCTAACAAATTCGACTGCATGTAAAGACGGTTGACCTCAAATGGCGTAATTTCCAAAGTTTCCAGGAACACCCGGCAACCAGCTCAACTCCCTACCCCTAATCCCCCACCCCCACCCTTAGCAGCAATCCCTAACCTGCTGAAATAGCAGTGGTGAAATAGCCAAGTTATTAAACTGACAGTTTCAATCGTGGTATAAGCAATGGTTATGACTTCAAACTTTCCAGAAAGGCCACTTCCAACCACCACTCCTCCCACACCCCACACCCCAAAACCACCCCCTTCCCACCTGCTGGGTGGGGTTGAAAGAGCACAGCTAGAGCTTCATTCTCTTCACTTTAATCTCTAGTACAGTGCAAATGCTTCTTTCACAAATTCCCATTACAATATGATTCAATTTCAGATCTTTTCCTAATAGGCTTTTAAAAGGTAAGCAAGAAGACTGCCTCCCCCATTACCAGTCCTCTCCCACTGGACCCTTCATCGTACAGCAGCTGGAGCTGGAAGCCCCACCGAGAGGCTCAGCCCACCTGAACTCTGGGCCCTGTCCTAACTTGGGGCAGAAATAATTTAAGGAGGGGCGCCCGGGTGGCTCAGTCGTTAAGCGTCTGCCTTCAGCTCAGGTCATGATCCCAGGGTCCTGGGATCGAGCCCCGCATCGGGCTCCCTGCTCCGCGGGAAGCCTGCTTCTCCCTCTCCCACTCCCCCTGCTTGTGTGCCTTCTCTCGCTGTGTCTCTCTGTCAAATAAATAAAATCTTTAAAAAAAAAAAAAAAAAGAAAGAAAGAATTTAAGGAATTCTAAATCAGTACTCCTGTGTCACACTATCTGCTCTTAGTTCTGGTAACAGGACATCTGTCTTATCCCAAAGACCCAGTCTCTGCAAACCATCTCTACTTGATCTTGGCCATCTGAGTACTGGCCATCTGAGTACTCAGCTGGTATCCTGCCCAGAATCCTGTTATTCCAGGAATAGGAACCCACCTTGCTCTTGTCACATGCCCAACGAGAATGGAGTGCTAATACTGGAGTTCCCTGATGTATACACAGAGCAGGACCCATGAAGAGCTCATGCTCTCGAGTCAGAGAGACCAGGGATGAAAACCCAACTCTGCATCTTCTGTGTGAATTTAGGTGTGTAAATGAACCTCCATGGGCCTCAGCCTCATGTTTATCTCTAAGACCCATTAACTGAGAGAACACAAAGCACAGCATAAGAGCTAAATAGGTATTAGGGATGTCAATCACAGTGAAAGGATAATAACGTTACAATTTGTGTTGGAATTTACAAATATATTCCCTATTCCCACATTCTATGTTAATATGCTCTACCCACCTGGAGTGAAGCATTCACTAACTTACACTAGCACTCCAAAGAAGGCTTATATGGGGCGGGGTGGGGGGCGGTGCTCAGTGACTGCCTAGGATGCAATGGTGACAGTCAGAGGGTCTGGACTCCAGGTTCCTTCCAGCTCCTTCAGGTCATCCTGTCGCCGCCCCACGGGTTCTCAAGCCCTAGCAAACCAATTACCTCCCTGTTCTGGTCCCTTGCATCCTATCCTGTGTCATTTCAATTAATTGGGCCAGGTACCACCATGCCCCAAATGGAGATAACCATAGCATCTGGGTGTTCAAAAGAGAACAAAGGATAGGAAGGCTGGGGAAGCCAAAGATAAATGGCTCCACAATTCTGCTTTAGTCAAAGACATTTCTGAAATCACTGGAAGGGGTGTTAATGTCACTTATCTCAAAGTATCATCACGAATAAATACAAAGCTCCCACTGTGAACAGAGTGATATACTTGCAACATTCCCTGCAGAATACACCAGTTACTGACATGAACTGAAAAAAAAAAAAAAAAAAAAAAAAAGTGGGGAGAGGCTAACCTGATGAACACACACACACACACACACACGCACCCATGCACGCAGAACAATAAAAGCAGGTGGCATAAAAGAGTGTATTTCATATATGCAGATCTATTCAGCAACTTGCTTTTATGGATTCTATTACACACACTCGGTTGTAGAGGAACATAGTCTACCTGCCAATTAATTCATAGGGCTCCAATGTTACCATGATCAGAAGCTCAAATGCTTTCTTACTGAACTGAAAATACCAGGTTCATTCTATGTAGGTGAAATGACTTTTTATCTAATTTTTCTATAGCATGATTCTTTTTAAGAGTGGATTTTGAGGTTTTATTTGTTGAAAATATCCATTTATTATAGAACTACAAGTAGGTAGAAGATTCTATATCCCATACTATTTTAAAATAATTACTTCCTCTCTTCTTTTACCTGAAAGTTTCTTTGTATGATTCATCACCAAAGACCAGATTCAGTTTTTAAATGGCTTAGAACACCAAAGATCAATTTCAGGAACATAATGGTCAGAGAAATGCAATCAGTAAAAATCATTAATAAAACAGTTAAGTCATTTCAGATTATCTAACTGCAATTAAAATTCATTAGGCTTGAATCTTTCAAAATACACTCATTTCTCCAAAAGTAAAAGTTTTTTCCCTAGTTTTTGTACCTATAGGAACAAAATTAAGTAGCAAAACTACAAAGCAGCATGCTCTGCTATTAAAACAAAGCAGTAGAAAAATCACCTTTTTCCATGGAGCTCATTATGAGAAACTAAAACAAAAGGGCATTTCCCTTCATTTATGTATTGGCGAGCAAGTCCAAAAATTAAAACAGGCCTCTGATCAGTCTTAGCCAATCAATAACCTAGTATTGAACTCCATTACATTCCAATTTGCCATTTGCCCTATAATCCCAATCACTGCCAAAAAAACTACCACAAACAGTGCCCTCCAACACAGCAGTGTTTACAGGCTAACTACAGATCTGGACTGAGCTTCCTATGGTTCAGAGGGCCTAAGTCACTACTTTCCAAAGTGAACTAGAGAGAGGCGGCACTGGATTATACAACCAGGAAGTAACTGAAATGCCCTAGGAGCCATACTTAAAGATCTACACCCAAGGAACGTCACCTACCTGGAACTTACTTAGATGACAAGATTCAGGACTCTGAGCTGATGCCTTAATGGAATTAAGACATTTAGAGAACTTTCGAGAGAGGATTCTGCATATGGAGGGACATGACTTATTAGGGACAGAGGGTGGACCATCATGGGCAGTTTTCTAAGACGGCCTCCAGTGATTCCCACCTGCTCGTGTTCCCACACTGCGCAAATTCCCTTTCTTGAGTGGGCTGGACCTAGTATTGCCCCCTTGCCCTCTAGTTGCTCCTCTGATGAAACCAGCTGTCTCATGGAGAAGCCACTTAGCAAGGAACTGAGGGAAGCCTCCTGCCAATAGTACACAAAAACCTAAATCCCACCAACAACCCCTCAAGCAAGCCTGGAAACAGACTGACACTTAGACATGCCTCGCAAGGAGGGCAGCTCTAGCCCACACCTGGATTTGGGGATCTTGAGAGGCCCAGGGTCATGGGACACAGCTAAACTGTGCCTAAAATTCCTGATCCACAAACAACTGTGAGATAATACATGTTGTTGTTTTAAGTCCCTAAAGTTTGGAGTAATCTGTTAATCAGTAACAAATAGCAGATATTTGATATAGATTTTACCAAAAAAAACATCATCCGGTTAGCATCACAATATTTATTTGAAACTTTTGAAGTAATTTTAAAAAGTTCTTGTTCTCAATTGAAAATTTAAAGTCCTTCAAAATCTCAACATTTTCCAAATTCCATAATATATTAAAAGATAATGCAAGCAAGGCTTCCCAAGTTAAATTAACTCACTTAAAAGTCAACAGAATACTAGAGGTATTTAACTTTGTCCCTTTATTTATCACAGGCCTACATTAGCATCAAGACCCTATCTTATAGAAAGATTAAAAAGTCTTTAAAAATCCAAAATAAACTTTACTTCTGGAAAATACAGACACAAGGAAAAACTTTACTCTTCCTTCAAACAAGAAATAAAAGAGAAACTCCTTTGATTAGAAGGCTTACAAGAATTTCCTTACCTTGAATGCACTGAAGTGTTCCATCCTCTGCTCTTATTGTGAAAGTCTCACCTGGATTAACTTGAACAAGAATGACCTGCAAAATAACATATCAATTTCAACTTAATATCAAAGCATCTGGGGTTTCTCTTCAACAGTTTTATTACCTGAATTTATGTACTAGACAGGATGTATGTGGCACAGAATCCTGTATAAACACAACAGGATGAGTCTTAGACCTGGTTCAGCTTTGAGCAGGGTAAGTACATGCATTTGAATTTAGCTAAGTGAATTCTCCTGTGTTGGTTATGATGCTAAGTACTAAAAAGCTCAATTTTTTTTTTTTACTTTCACAACAATTCCTTTTTTTCTTACACTAACTTGGAAACAAGAAATCGAAAAGAAAGTAGACCAGAAATTCTGCTTATAAAGGAAAATGGCACACAGAAACGTGGCTCAGGGCAAACACTATGGAGCATACTTTTCCCAAGTGTCCATTACTGACTTGGGTCATATGATTCTACCGTGTAACAAAAGAAGGCAACTGATAAGAAAAATGTTTGGAAAATAAAGTATTTGTATAAGTTCTGGAAATAATAATAAACACTATAAAATAAATGAATAATATTGCAAATAGGCCTCAAACACTCAAATTTTAAAATCTATTCTCTAAACGTCAGTGAACATTAATATTTATTTATTTTAAAAATTTTATTTAACTAGGAGAGAGAGAGAGCACACGCAAGAGCACGCACCAAGTCGGGGAGGGGCAGAGGGAGAAACTCTTTAAGCAGACTCCCCGCTGATGCAAGGAACCCCACAGGGCGCTCAATCCCACCACCCATGAGATTATGACCCGAGCCGAAACCAAGAGTCGGACACTCAACCGACTGAGCCACCCAGGCACCCCTAATATTTAATATAAGTAGACAACTTCCAAGACTAGACCATGCACAGCAATGGCAAAGTATGTTCTTTTAAGAGCCTCAGTTTTAGATCTCATCTAGTTCCTGTAGGTAACAGAAAGAACATCACTAATTTATATCTAAATACAAATCAAAGGATGTAATCCAAGTTTAAAAACTGTAGTTAAGGGGCGCCTGGGTGGCTCATTCGTTAAGCATCTGCCTTCAGCTCAGGTCATGATCCCGGGGTCCTGGGATCGAGCCCCGAATCGGGCTCCCTGCTCGGCGGGAAGCCTGCTTCTCCCTCTCCCACTCCCTCTGCTTGTGTTCTCTCTCTCGCTGTCTCTCTCTCTGTCAAATAAATAAATAAAATCTTTAAAATAAATAAATAAATAAAAACTGTAGTTAAAAAAATCACCATGTGCAAGGTTAATACTATTAAAATATGACTGTACATTTCTGGAAACTGGAAGGATGTTGAGTGTCACATGCACCTTAGCATTTTTGGAGCAAACCTTGTCCCTCCCTGCATCGAAACCATCAAGCATAACGTTCCCTCTATCTGTAATGGTTTCCCTGTCCTTCTTCATCTCTGCCTGCCACCCACCTTACTCCTTCCCCAATGAGTGACTAATGCCTATGCATTCTTGTCAGCTTAAGAAGTGGCATCTGCTTCTCAGGACAGGTTGGGTCTTCCACTGTATGCTGTAACACAGGCACCTGCGCCCACACACCTACTTCTCCTTCCTAGACTTTACAACTCCAATTAGTTAAGCAATTACTCTAGGGTCTGTCTTTGCGTCTTTGAGATTGACTCTGTAAGGACAAGATCTGGCATAAGGTTAAGTGCTCAAAACTATACCCGGCCTAGAATAAGTGCTTAATAACTATTTCTACTAAATGAATGAAAGTCGTAAAACACAAGGAAAACCATTGCAAACAACAAAAAACATTGCAAACAAAAATTTTAACTTAGAAATTAAGCTTTCATAATATTCCATTTAAAAGGTCAACTTTTTTTTTAAAGTCAACTTTATTTACTGTATGTACTGTAATTTCTGTTCTGTAAAAATGTTTGAGATCAAAGCCGTTTCATTTTTAAAACCTAAACCTTTAATATCCATGTATTTTGCTTCTTCTACTAATTCACCACAGGAGACACTGCTGGGATATTAAAATTATTCAAATAAGGAAATGCATTAACTGGAGAAAACAAGATCATTCAGGAAAAAGCCGTCCAAGCTTCATCCCTGGTGCTTCTCATTATCTTGAATTATAACGGTGGTTTCAAGGCAATTTATTTTTCCTGTACAGTAACTGTGTCAATAATCTTTCAGTCTTAAGTATTCAAATTCTCACCAATGTAAACACACTGTGCCATTTTAAGAACTCAAAAGGAAATCCCTTCAGATCTCTACAGAGTGATTAAAACATTTCAATTGCTTTCTTGAAACTGAGCTTTTAAAGTCATTCCTAACATGAAAATAGTTTTAACTTTATTTTTACATAAACATAGAACATAACTACAATAAAAAAAAAAAACACTCCAATAAAGAAAATTATCCATGTCTTTTAAAAAGTCTTTAGACCAATTCCAACATTACTGTAATAGAGCAGAAATCATTTGCTTGTGTTGAAACCTGTGGGGATAAGACCTATAATATAGGCCTGGAGAATTAATTAGTTAGAAAAAAAAAAAATCAAAGGACATCAAGCCTATGCCCCAGATATTCTCTGACAATCCCAAATTCATGTACTCTCTCTCCTCCACCGCTCTCATAATTGTCACACAACGTGTCCTGAATGCAGGTCCTGAAAGTACAATTCACCAGTATTATGGAAAGTTCCAGGCAAGAAAAGGGATTTCTGAATTGGGGTACGCTCCAGATTCTGTCACATTACCTGCTCCTCACACTGCATGAAAAGTGTCTATAATGACTCCTTAACGGTCACAGACAGCAGGCCACAATTCCAAGCCTCCAAAAGCCATTTATGCCATCCCCCTCTCTGCTTACGGAGGCCAATTCCTGAACCCCACCCTGCTTCTTCAGTGGGGAAAGATGATAGGTAAAGAGCTTTTTAAGCATCCTACTAAAATACCTCTCTTCAAATGTTTCATTCCTGTAATTTTCCCTGCTGCTGGGTTGCTATGGCAACCAGATTATAATCCACCAAGTCACCTCAGAAACCAGGCAAATCTGCGTCCCAATATCAATTTTTCTTAGTACGAGCAGAAGTCATTATTTGAGCAACCCGTATTCATCTTGGCACCGAGTTATTTTAAAAGAAAGCATTTTACTATACAGAGGTCCACTGACCACCTTGCTGTTTTCACTGTCAATAAAGGAGAGATAACCAAGTTTTGGGACACACACCAGCCCAGTGATCTTGTCCCTGACAACAGACATGAATGAGAAGTCAGAAGCGTGCCTTGCATCACCCAGCCTCGAGGCGCATGAGTCACACCCTGGCAGGCTCCCTGGCGCTTAACCTTTCCTATCATAGAAGCCTGCCCCTCAGTCTCTCCCCCCTCTTCCTCCCTCCCTCCTTTCTCTCTCCAGCCACAAGGCAGACATAACTGTTACAAGTTCTCATAAATGCAGAACGTAAAACATCCTATCACTGTCCAAACCTCATCATTTTTTGGTCCACTCGCTAAGCATTTCCTGCTTTTCCAAAGTCAGCATTAAAACAATTCATGCTGCATTCTGTGCCTCGTCAGAGTAAGAAAGATTTTAACCACTGATAAAGATTCTTCTCCAGAGATGCTAAAATAGAACCGTGTTAATCAAATCATAAGAGCATACTTCAGGCTATGCTTGCTTCATCAGATCAGTTTCAAATCTGTTACGGCTAAAGGAACCAAGCAGCCCAAAATAACCAGAGGCAAGTTTGTCAAAAATTAATGAAAAATAAGTGACCATTCTTCCAAAATCTTAAACAATAAAACAAGAGGTAGAATTGATGTAATTAAGCAAAAGGCTAAAACAGCATCGTGAGAAAGCTTTGCCCAACGAGACTATTGAAACAGGTGTCAACAGATCTTACCTTAAAGGTATAAATCTAACTCGGTTTCATACCCAGTAGAGGAGGAAAAGGAAAGCTACTATTGCAATTTAAAATTGTGGGTGGCTGATTAACCAGATCAGTGGTATCTAAGACCATTCCTGGAGGCAAATTCCTAATTTACGCCTCAAAAAAAAAAAAAAAAAAATCCCCAGCCCCCTGACCAAACAGCCACTGCCACATATGTGCCCACCACTAAAGCTTCTGCTGGGAGAACAGTACTTACTGACTAAAGATGGAACATAACATTTGCAGTTTTCTTAAAAGTTAAATCCAATAGCCAGACACTCAAGATATAAACCATGCCAGGAGAGGGGACCCTGTTCCATTTGGGGAGCTTCTTCCACTTGCCACACTCGGTGAGGCTTGTCTTACTCTTAACTGTGTTATGTATAAATGAACACTTCTCACTTGCAGCCAGCATTTATGATTATCCAACAGATATCTTTAGGGGAAAAAAATGATATAACCTAAAAGTTGCTGAAGAGTTCCACATAAGGAAGGATTCTATCCAAGAATAGATAATAACTTTTAAGATTTTATTTATTTGAGAGCGAGAGAGTGACACTGGGGTAGGGGGAGGGGAACAGAGGGAGACAAAGAGGGAGAAGCAGGCTCCCCGCTGAGCAGGGAGCCTGACTGGGGGCTTAATCTCAGGACCCTGGGGATCATGACCTGAGCCGAAGGCAGATGCTTAACGACTGAGCCACCCAGGTGCCCCAAGAATATCTAATAACTTTAAAAAAGCGACTTCTGATTACATGAGAGGAATAATAGCACTTTTTTTCTGGAGACACACACACACACACACACACTCACTCACTCACTCACTCACTCACTCCAGATTCCCAAACTCCAGAGAAATCCTGGCAAGCTCCAGTCAGGCCCTTGAAGGCCCAAACCATCCATCAATACACACCTTTGAGACCCTGGTGCCTGGGCTAGAGACCGGAGCTGGTCTCCAGAAAACTGAAAAGTGGCATCATATGTTTTCTGAGTCCCCTCCCTTTGCTCCAAATCAGGAAAAGGGAGAAGATGAGCTGTATATAACCAATAATTATCTTTGTGGTAATAATATACACAAAGAAAATGTCCCAAGATTAAAATGTGGCAGGGAAAATAGAAAGGTACTAGAAGATGACGGGAAGTATTAATTGTCTCATCTGCTCACCTGTCCTACCTGAAGCCTGACTCCAAAGCTGGCAGGAAAAACACACACAAGACCAGGAAGCCTCTAGAAGTACTTACACATCGGGTCAAGGCACAGGGACACACATGGTATTGAAGCTGTTGCTCTCTTCAACACTGGTAGGACAAAATAGTCTTGTTTTGTTTCTTCCTGGGCTTTAGGACTTTTTCAGTTTATTTTTTTTCTCTTTTAAAGATTTTAACACCCAACGTGAGGCTCAAACTCACAACCCTGAGATCAAGAGTCGCACCCTCCACCAACTGAGCCAGCCAGGCCCCCCACAAGACCTGTTCAGTTTGAAGCAAGGAGCAAGAATACTCCAATGCTTCCAAAATTTTTAGTATTCTGATGTCTTCAGAGAATGGAAGGTTCAAAAGTTGTCGCCCTCAACAGACCAATACATCTCTCTTAAACTCAGAATGATGCAGGCTACTTTATCAACTCCTTTTAACAGCTTTTTTTCTACAATGATTATATACACAGCTATTATTAAATACCCCCATGGTCTGCCAGGTAGGTATTATTAACCAGATTATATAGATGGGGAACCGAGGCTTAAAGAGGGTAAGTGACTTGTCTGAAGTCACAAAACTACAAAATGACTGAGTGAGCACTGGAATCCAGCCCCATCTGACCAAAACGCAGGCTCTTTTCTTCTATTACACAGATTCCCCCCTCTGATAGGCATGGGCTTCACAAAGTCAATTCTTTATGAAGATAACTTTAATAAACAGCTATAAAGAGAGAACTCACTTCACTGGGTCAAGGGCATGTCTCCAAGACATGCTGTGAGGACAAGATCTGTTCTAGGAAATCCAAGCCCACTCCCTGAGCCAGAGTCCATAGCTCCCAATATGACAGTCGGGTAGTAAGGGAACCCTTAACTAACAACCAACAGTGGCTTTTATACCGAGCAATGTTTATTCTCATAAAGTCCTTGTCAAGTCCTTGAATTCCCCTCGAATCCTAAGACCACCAAGGAGCTAATCATGGACTGTCACAATCACTAGATGCCACTTTGCGTGGCCCAGGAGTAAGCACAAGAAAAATAAAACAGGACTTCTGGGACAATGGCATCTATAGAGTCTATGCTTCCCACAGTCACACATGATTAACAAAAAAGACAGGAATGGATTAAAAGGTAACCAAGGGAAGAGAAATCAGACAAGCCAAGGAGGCACTTTTATGCACTGAAATCACACCAGTGCCTGAAAATCTATACATTCTAAAGAGTTCAAAAAGCCCATTTCATGAAACAAGCGTCCTCAGAATTACTATGATATCTCTATTAATTCAGCAAATATCAATGACTGACCAGAATGGGTCAGGCATTCCTCTAGGCACTGGGAATAGAGCCTTAGATAATACAAAGTTCTGCCCACCTCAGGCTGACAAACAGAACTTAATACGGGATGAAGAAGCGTAGTGCAGGGGGTAGAGTTTAAACAAAAAGAAAACATTTATAGAGAGTGGTTAAGGGCTATAAAGAGAAAACAATGGCAGCTTGTAAGAAGTCATACATTTCTACTCTAATTGTATACTGCCTTGAATAAAGAGATTCTATTACAAAAAGAGCTGCTGTTTGCTAAGAATAAAAATATAGCCTTAAGTGGAAAAAATGCAAAATGTAATATAGATGGCCAAAACTAGGTTAAAAGCCTCTTTTAAGAGAGCCACAAATGCCAGAGTCTAAGGTTCCAACTACAGGACTTTCAAGATAAAAACCAAGAACATAAAAGACCAAAATTCTATGTAAGCTTAAGTATAGTTTTTCCCTGGCTAAAAGTAACAGCTACCAAATACCCTTGTGCATTTGAAGCACCGTGACGTTTACTTAAATAATTTTATTAAATACATTTTTCACACAGCTCTCAGTGCCAAAACTGTAACTCTTCTCCCTTTAGTTGAAAATTATGCTGAGAACAAAATTTGGTTCTTGTCAATACCACTTCAGGGTTAATCCTTGTCAAAAATGTCCATCAGGTGAGATACCACCCCCTTCTACCCCTCAATTCCATCAACGCACCCCATGTCCATAGGCTGGGCTCTGGCCACACTGATGGGGAATGAGCAGTTCAGGCTGCTTTTCACCTAGCCAGCCCTACCCTGAATGTACTTTTTGCACATTGAATCTAAAATGTCTCCTACCATTCAGATCCAGCTACCTCATGTCTAGTTTTGATTGGCTGAGAAAGAGTAACATGACCCACGTTGATGTGGTACTTCATGTCACGCACCTCTGGTAAGCTATGCATTGAACCTAAACAAACAACTCTACTACCAGACTCTCAAGGCCAGGTCAGTGAAGAAGCATTTAACTGCCTATATTCCCAATATCCTAGTATTTTTTAAACCTATTTCAATGCTGGCCATGTCATTCATTTAACACTGTTCTCCCTCAGACATAATCAAGAAATAATGTATCCATGAAGAATGTTCTCATGCTTATAACTGACAGGAAATCAGTTCCCACTATTTTGTCATTCAATATTGCACAGCTGACGTTCCTATATCACTATACTTTTTCAATTGTTGAAAATTAACACTCCTATTGCCTGATAGCTTATACCCACCAACATCAAATCAGAAGTGAATACAAATAGGTCATATGCTAGGGTTTGGGAAGGATTTTACAGAACAGTGAGGACTCCCCCCTGCCCACCACTATACAGTATATTTTCACTTATTCAGCCCTTGACTTTCCATGCATGAAATTTATTTAAATCAATGCCTAACGCAATTACTGAAGCCTTGACTGTTCAAAAACATTTGCTGAGTAGTTACTGTGTACCCAGCACTTTATAAAGCACTAGTGATATTAAGATGAGAAAGAGGACATCCTACTTATTTGTGGGTTGGTACAAGGGTAGAAAATACAATGAACTGTAATAAAATATGACTATTTGCTACTAAAAGCTACGGAAACTGAAGAAAGCGGTGAGAAATCAGGGAAAGTTACCATTGGGAATGACATTTACGGCAGGAGCAAGAGACTGCAAGCGGATAAGCCAAAGAACAATCGCATGAGTAAATGCACAGAGGCCTGGACTGTAGGATGAGTTTAGAATTCCTATGTGTGGCACCTGGGTGGCTCAGTCGGTTAAGCGTCTGCCTTCAGCTCAGGTCATGATCCCGGGGTCCTGGGATCGAATCCCACATCGGGCTCCCAGCTCAGCGGGGAGCCTGCTTCTCCCTCTCTCTCACCCCATCTCGTGCTCATGCGTGCTCTCTCTCACTCTCTCTCTCACACACACACAAAATAAATAAAAGCTTAAAAAAACAAAAAGAATCTGACCTGACCCTAATGGCATATGCCTGGTCCAGAGGGGCCAAGGTGAGACTGCGGAGCAGGGCCACCTAGGAAAAGCCTCTGTTGGCCCCACTTAGAAGTCTGGACTTTATCCTGTGAGTGGTAGTATTTCCCAGGGGAGAAAGCAACATTACTAGAGGACTCTGACAGCAGTGAGTAACTCAAACTGAGGTGGGAGACACTGGGCACACAGACAGCAGTAGAGAGGTTAATGAAAACTCCAGCTGTGACATAATTCAAAGATTATGCTGTTCAGAGTTTAAGTTTTTAAAAATGACAGTATGGTAAGCCAGGTCACAGGGTCTGCAGCAGACAAGCTCTGCCCAGCTCCTTACCAACACCGAAGGTTCTGAGATCCTGGAGGTGTGGTAATGTCTGTGGTTCCGCGAGCCAGAACTACGTCAAGTCACTCTAGTTGTGCCGCCTGTGATTCTGCCGCTTCCATTTCTACCCTGCTACCATCAAGAGGCCTCCAGAGTCTGCCCGTCTTGTGCCTCCTCCTCCTCCTGAACTTTTTCTGGCCTTTATTTCTTCTCTTTGGGTTCTTGGCCTTTACTCTAAAAAGCTAAGCCCAAGAGCCAACCTAGCATTCCGTTCCTTGTTTCCAGTCAACTCCCCAAGCGGTCACAGTGGATTAGGTTGCCCACCTCGCACGTTTTTGATCAGTTTGTGCACCACAAGCAAAGAAGGCCTAGTGGGACTGGTACGATATTTGGAGTCAAAGGAGAACCAGTACTCATTTGCAAGGGTACAAAGTTAATCATATCCCCAAACATCTACGTTCTGATTCTAAATAACTCCATTTCAAACTAGCGAATTCATTTTTTAAATCCTGAAGTTAAAGTTTGCCTTTTATTATACTGTACATACACAGAAAGGTTTGAAGAATAAGGACTCAGATTTTTAGACAAAACCATACCACCTACAATGCCATCTTTTTTTTTTTAAGATTTTTTTATTTATTCATTTGAGAGAGAGAGAATGAGAGATAGAGAGCACGAGAGGGAAGAGGGTCAGAGGGAGAAGCAGACTCCCCGCTGAGCAGGGAGCCCGATGTGGGACTCGATCCCGGGACTCCAGGATCATGACCTGGGCCGAAGGCAGTCGCCCAACCAACTGAGCCACCCAGGCGCCCTACAATGCCATCTTTAAATTTAAAAAAAAAAAAATCTTAAGCATTTTGAAGATTTTTAAAAAATGAATACTTAATAGCACATATTCCTTCTACATGTTTAAGTATCTTTTCCTGCCATGCTGTATGTTGAGATAAAATGAAATGAAGCTCAGGCCAGAGCTGTCTTCTAAATAACATGCGAGACTGTAAATATTGAGTAGTTAAGTCACTCTCTGCTAATCCTATTTTAATTTCAATTCATTTTTGACTTTTAGAGTTTAAAAAAAATCAACCAAGATAACCAAGCTGTACAGTGAGAAGAGCAAACAAGACAGGTGGCAGGTGAGTCTGGCTCTGCTCCACAGGGCACTTAACTTTCTCATCCCCATAGCTGCCCATCTAAAAAAAAAAAAAAAGTGGTAGTACCTCATATGTGCACTTAAGGAAAAGAGCAATCCTAATGCAGCCCTGGTACAAGGCCTTACACATAATACGTGCTCAATAAATATTAATTCTTTTTCTTCAAATTTCTACCAGTGACCAATCTCTAAGAAAAAAAATGGGGCCTCTAAAGACAGAGTATTAAAAAAAAAAAAGTAGTTGTTTTTACCAAATCTGTGTTTTATCTTCTCAAAACAACAACAACAAAACCACAAAGCCAATTCTCCCCTCTGATCAAATTTTCTGTTTGAGAAACATTATGGCTTTCCTTAAAGGTTCATCTCCCACCCCATTTGCATTCCAGTGTCTGTTCAGCTTCCGCGGATTCAGGCAACAATAGCGACTTTGGAATCCATTCACAGAAGTTCTGAAATCTAAGCCCTTTACATCTACACAAAATGGTCTGAATTACTTGGAAACACGTCTAATTAAGATTATCATGGGCGCCTGGGTGGCTCAGATGGTTAAGCGTCTGCCTTCAGCTCAGGTCATGATCCCAGGGTCCTGGGATCGAGTCCCGCATCGGGCTCCCTGCTCCTTGGGAGCCTGCTTCTCCCTCTGCTTCTCTCTCTCTCTCTCCTCCTCTGTCTCTCATGAATAAATAAACTAAAATCTTAAAAAAAAAAAAAATTATCATAATGAAAGTCAGCAATAAAACGTAATAAAGTAACACCACAATATGTGGAAATTTCCTACTAACTGCTCAGAACTCCAGAAGACCCTTTTCTGGCCCACAAGCTGCCTTCTCAAAGCACACAGGAAGAATTAAACTTGGCCAGATTTCTCTAAGGAGCATCAGACATTTGCCTTTTTAAACACTTAAGCAAGGAGCTTGAGAGGTTATCCACCATACATTCCAGGAAAACAGAATTATACAGCTGGATACTTAAGACCATTAAAAAGTTTAAAAGAAACTGTCCAGATTTGAGGTTTCAAGACAAACAGACTGAAAACACTCTTCAAAAAGGCAATGCTTTAAGATTTTCCTTTCTAGATCTTAGTACCAGAGCTTCGCAAGCAACTGCTGGAAAGCTCGCGCGCATTTGGACTCTCGGGTCTTGGAATGATGATATCCCTGGGTGCACACACATACCGATTTGTACAAATGAATGGATTACTCCAATTCTTCCCTCACTCTGCACCAAGTCCAAATTCAGGACTGACACACTAGTCTCTGCAGACAACGAAGGAAAAATGTGACAAAGATTTTCCGGCCAGCGCCGCCCCTCTCCTCACCCACCCTCAGCACACACAAGTACACAGAGGATTCTGTGCGCAGCTCTGATTCGGGGCCCGTTTATGCGCCATGACATCAGTGCGGGATAAGGAGCCAAGTTTAAACTCCATCTGGGACAAATAATGTCCAGGCACACTGTGACTTCTTTTGTTTATATACACTGACTAAGTATGTCTTGGTGGTAAATGAACTGACTCTTAAGATTTATTTCCCAAGGCCTCCACAACAATATTCTGCGCCCCTGAAGCAACTCCCGGCCTCCAGTTCTCTTTCCAAGGCTATGCGTAAGTGATTTTTAACAGAACACATGATTTTGAAACATGCAACTAACATCTTGAGGAGAGACAAAGTCCAAGCAGCCCTTCATCAATCTCAAACAAAGAAAACGAGGAACTGGCTAGTGAACGGGTGTGGTATCGTGGCTTATGGTACAAATACTGCAGGACACTTAATTCTGTATTCCCCCTCAGAACAAGCAGCAGCAGAGGTGAGAGATTTAAGAACCGCTCACATAGCCACGTGGCCATTTTCTTTTCTCTTTAAAGGACAAACTGAGGGTAGTTTTTTTCTTGTAATTTTGGCATTACTTAAGAGACAAATTATAAATTCAGGATGAAAAACAAGCTAATAGGTTCAAGTCTTACAATAAGTTTTTAGATTTCTTCAGACACAAAAACTGTGCCTCTGGGGTGATGTAATTTTTGAATGAAAATGAAAGGCGGGGTTTGGCAGGAAAAGAAGGCAGACCAAAAGGTCAACTCCTAGCTCCCCGGGTGAGGGGGCGGGGGCAAGGAACTCCTGCTCACCAGGTCTCCAACCAAAGCTGCTGACCCCAGAGGGAACCACTCCCCCGATGCTAATCTCAGGGAAAGAACTATTCCCCTAAGGAAAGAAAGGGAGGAGTTCCAGTGACCTGGGCCTCAGATGACTTCACTCCCAACTCCTCCTCCAAACTCAACCCATGCCTCCAGGCCTCAGACACCACCACCACCACCACCACCACCACCACCACCTGGTTGGCAATTTTCAGAAGCTCCAGATCCAGAATCACTGCCACCTTCCAGAGCTAATGTGAAGATCATAGAACAGGAAGAGTCTTCGCCATGAACTTTTATAATTTACCATCAGGCAAAACCCGGTCCCCAAATCCCCCAAATCTCTCCCGACTGTTTACATGAACGAGACAATGAGATATGCCCAACCCAAGCAACTCTACCCTTCCGGGAAGGGAGGTTCTAAATGGACTCAAATCCCAGTCCTGCAATTTGCAAGCTGGAAGTACTTAACCTTTCTTGCCTCCGGTTCTGTGTGTAAAAACGATCACAACCTTACGGGCTGTATGATTACTGGATGAAATGATGTATATAAGTGCTTAGCACCATTCCGAGCACATCGTAAGCCCTCAGTTATTAATGCACTCCCTCCACCACAGAGGGAACAAAGAAATCAAAATATCATATAAGAGCCATTCTTTCCAACAACTCAACTTACTGCCCACAAATAACCACTCAACTAAAAGTGGAGACGAAAAGCCCGCTGGTGATCAGCAAGCTTACAGAGTAACATTTAGGTCTGAGGTAAATGCCAAAAACTCAGACACTTAGAATTCTTTCAATGTCAAACATCTGACCTCTAATGAATCTTATACATTGTTAAGGCCCTGAAATCTCTGGAAGAGGCAACCTTACGGAATCTTCTATCCTTGGTGTTGTAACAGAAAATGAGCCACTGCCTCCTTCCCAAGAAACATCACACACCTGGTGTGGTGTCCATCTTCAAGTCTCCTTACGGGAGGCTCTTTACAGTTCCAAGGCCCCTTGAAGAAACATGATGTGCAGGGGCAGTCGATAAAAAAATGGGAAAACTCTTCAGTGCCTGACCCTGAGAAAACCACTTTAAAAACGAGAAAAATGGAAACTCTTGAGACCTAAACTCAATGTGAACAACCATCTATTAAAGGATAATGTCCTCCATCACCCAACTCTACCCTCCATGGAGACTCCCTGGGTCTTTAAGACAGGTACTATTCACAGACAAGGCATATATAAGCCTAAGGTCTGATTTCCCATCACAACCCCTAAAAGAAAAATATGGATGCCATTCCTTCATAATTCATATTATATTCGTGTTTTATATTGCTTTTATTTTTGGTCTAAAGTCTAAATGACTAAAGTCACCAAATAAATTATAAATAGACATTTTTTAAGGATGCTTTTTATATGGACTTTTGCAAGGTAATGAGAAGATGGGTCTCAAAGAGACCCATTCTGACAATATAAAACAAAAATTAAAATAGCGAAATCAGAAAAGACATACGAGCTGCACAACTCTGGCCAATTCAGCTACCAAACCACATCACTAACCGAAGCACACGCTTCAGTGTGTCAAGGTTTCTTTCTCCCATGAACTGGGACAATCCAATACAAAGACCAAAGAAACTTCTATCTGAAGTAGTAATACAGTGCTCACTTCAGCAGCACATATACTAAAAATTGAAGTAGTAATACGTTTCAGTCAGTGCTACATTTTTCTAACTACTTAGAAAACACAAGAACATTTTAACAACGCCTCTTAAAAATTGTCATGTAACATAACCAGGTAACAAGCACAAGTCCATTTCTCTCCAAATCTAAGGTTTGGCTCACATGATTTAATTTCCATTTCTTGAAAATAATAGGAATGGAACCCTGATAACAGCTTTACTGATTGTATTTCTAGACTACCTGCCCCCAAAGCTAGACCAGTCTGCTCTAGCTCCGTGCTGTCTCAGTTTAACAGCCCAGTTATTTGCAAAGCAGAAACCCTTAAGGAAGTAATTTCCTAAATGCAGGCTGTCCATTTTATCCAAATGCACACCTACTCAACTGCAAGGAGTAAGGAATGGGCAATAAAGAGTGGATCTAGGAGAGGCAGGGTCAAATTATTCTAATTAATGATCACGCTAAACACACCAGCTGCCCATAAAACACAGTCCCTCTCAGCAATGATCTGATCTGATGGTCTCCGATTAAGGAAAAAGGCCCAGGGCTGAGAAGCAACACCGATGTCGGAATGAACACTAAAGGGGCACGAGAATTCTGGTTTTTTCTGGAGGCCCACTACAGCTCAGCTTCAATTTATTCTAAAGGTAGAGCTGGCTGGAAAATTACTAAGAGGCACCTAGTTCTGGCTAATCCCAATTTAAACAGGGAAATAAATGTAGTCTGAAGAAACCCAGAATTATCTCCATACAATACTGTGTGGCTTCAGCAGCTGGCTCCTTGGCAGGCTGTTTATTTTTCGCACAGGTCTTTGGAACTTAAAGATTCATGTTACTAATTTTATGCCGCTTGCTCACTATTGTCTTGTTTGGAGTGTAACATATATCATTTCTATATGATCCTATTTTTTAAAATCAATCATTTGAACAAAGAAAAAAAGAGTGAGAGAAGTCGGCCAACATGAAAATGGTCATTCAAACATATGTCTTAACACATGTAGATGGAGAACTATCCCATCTTTTTTTCCTGTGTGTCTATGTATTATTTTTACTGCGCTATGAGACACAGCCATGGCTGTCACATCACATTTAACATGACAAATACACATTATCAAAAGAAAATAGACAGTAGAGGCTGGAAAGCCATCATATTTAATCTTATCCAAAGAGAAAGTTAATACAGAAGTGGTATTAAATGCCTCATCAAGGTAATACCAGGAAAAGTCTGCTTTTAAAAAATTCTATTTCAATAAGCATTTAAGGAAGTCTCAATTCTTGGAGACTCTAAAACAAGATTATAAACACAGATACTTGCATCTCTGCCCTTGGAATGCTGATAGCTTGCATCTGTGTTTAATGTCCCTAACTAGTCTGTAAACAGTAAAATCAAGGCACCTTCTTGTTCTTTCTGCAACCCCCCCCCCATGCTTTAGTTGAGTGCTCAGTGTGGCACTGACCGGGGGCTCAAATTCTGTTCACTGAAAAGCAAAGGCCAAAAAAAAAAAAAAAAAAAAAAAACCACCAATACGTGGGTCCTAACTTGGAAGACGTAAATTGAAACCCTCCCAGTAAGCCAGATGAACCTGAGCCCACACCAGTTCATTTCACAAGTCATGAGGGAAAAAACTAGGTGGCTTAAAATTAAAATCACTTCCTAAGTATGATACACAAACGAGCGTGCCTGAAAAATCAAACTTTTTTTTTTCCCCCAAACATTTTTTGCCCTGTTGGAAACACAAGACGCGTGAGCACAAAATGCAGGTTCAAAGGTAAAAATGGTAATTTCCAGGTTCCAACCCCGGGCAGCCATAGAAGGCAGGCAAGTGCAGAAACAGAGTGAAGGGGACAGAGTGAGCACTGAAGAGGACAGTCCCCAGCCGGGGCGGGCTGCTGCCTCTTTTTTGCCAACCCACTGCTGCCAAGTGGGAAGACCAGCAGTGTTATCAGATCTTCTGGGTTTCTCAGATAAACGGAAAGATCCAGAATTTTAGGTAAATCTTCCAATTTTTAAGGACTGGCACCTAATTATTTTAATAATGATATCAATTATAAAGCGGCAGGGAAGAGGAGAAGCCCTGTCTGACAAATGTAACAAATGGTCAGTTTTCGAGCCCCGGTTCAGATGAATTAAATTTGTTCATTCCATTCATCCTTCACCCATTCTGAATGAAGGACTGACCAGACGCTACCTCAGATGCCAGGCATCGTGTGAAAAACAGACACAGTCCCTGCTCTTGAGTTCACAGTGCAACCACACAGTCAAACGTTGCAGTAAGTTGAAAACAATCATGTTAAAACCACTGCAGAGTTTAAAATTGCCATTATTTTGCAGCGCAACTCTGCCACGCCAGTGTTTTTCCTTAATCCTCTCCTTTTTGAAGGCAGCTCAATTTCTACCATTTGAAGGATACGGACTACAGTTTGTCTCTTATTATTACTGCCTTTGGCTAATTAAATTCTGAAGTGTCTCTCAACCCAGACAGCTCAGAGCTGTCATAATTACATGTCATATGGTGTAATTATTGTGGGTGCGACATATAACAACACCCTCTGATAACATGGCATCAACATTTTCCTTTATGAGACAGAGATTATGCAGAGGCTATGACTTTTCAGAAGCCTTTGTAGTGAGTGGAATTGGCAGACCTAAGGCAGAGAGGATTGTAAAAATCAGACCACAGACCTGGATAAACTCACACCTTTTTATTTACAGTGAAAAGCGGGCCCTCAGAAGCAGGGGTGGCTGCCTGTGTTGCTGGAAAGTAGCTGGGGGGGGGGCCGGGGAGGGGGGGTGCTTGCTATGTCAGCATCGCTATGAGATCACTAATTCTGAGGGACAGACATCAAGGGGTGGACAGCCACACTGGATGCATCAGAGGACCAAAAAGTTTCACTAACAAGAACATGGACTAGCCAAAGTTCCAGAGAAGAGATGGTAGAACGTGCAGATACGGTTTGGGATACCACTAACATGAGCTCTCCATGGAATGTACCAGCCCTTCAGAGCAGTCTCACTACATGAGACAGAAACCGATGACATGATAGGCAAAGGGGAGTAATAGTCCTAGACTTCACTTTGAGCAAGCTGTCTGTGCAGGCTCAGCCTCCACACAGACACTTCTAGCCCTGTTTTCCTGCCTGCCTCGCCCACTCCCTGATCCACCCCTCCTCCATGCTCCCAGGGCACAGGCATCTTCTGCAATCCAAACACTTCTCCTGTGGCTCTACATATGTGTAAATACAGCCTTTTAATTTTGGTGAACCACGCTTTGCTCCCCCACTCGACTGCTCATTCCTTCAGGGCCAGAGCAGGGTCTAGTTCACCTTTGTGTTGCGAGCACCTACCTGCACCTGGTATAGTGTGAGCACAGGAGACATGTGACAGATACTTATTAAAATGGACAAATCGATTACTCAGTCCCTCCTTAAGTTCGGTCGTGAATCCTGCCCTCTCGCTCCTCCTTTCTATCCCAAATCTCGAAGAAAAGACTACGACGATATCCAGACACCCGAGGCCTTCGTAAGTGTGAGTGGTAGACAGAACGTGGACAGCAGTCTGTGGTGACCGTTGTCTTTCAACATTTGCACAAGCTGTACACTCCGCAGACATCTTGATGCTGAAGAGTCTGCCCAAAGACCAAGCTTCCCCATGCTGAGTTTCCCAAACCAACACTTGACCAAACTTAACTTTTTCCATTTTCAGCCCAAGCACCAGCCTCTAAATAGGACTCTGTCATAAAAGGAGCTGTTATATAGGGGCGCCTGGGTGGCTCAGTCAGTTAAGCGTCTGCCTTCGGCTCAGGTCATGATCCCAGGGTCCTGGGATCGAGCCCCACGTCAGGCTCCTGGCTCAGCGGGGAGCCTGCTTTCTCCCTCTCCTTCTGCCTCTCCCCCTGCTCATGCTCTCTATCTCTGTGTCTCAAATGAATAAATAAAATCTTTAAAGAAAAAAAAAAAGGAGCTGTTATATAATGTTGTTCAGCAATAAGAGCTACAGCCTCTACTTTTACTGTTCTCATTTGAATATCTTTCTTCCTCCTGAGCAAACTTCCCAAAAACGGTTTCTTCATTTGTCTACGCTATACTGATTGTAGACCGCTTCCTGGGTCTCCCTGACACGGTGGCTATCAGGATATTTAAAGAGGAAGCCTGCATGGTGAGAGGATTTGAACTCCTGAATGCAAGGAGGGAGCCATCAAGGAAAAGTTATTAAGAAGACATCAAGCAGAACAGAAAAGGTCACTGGAATTGGAGGAGAAGCACATTTGAGGTAAAAAGACATGCCGATGACGAGCACCATCTGAACATGGAAAGTTTTAGTATGTTTAATGTGCTGTCTGGAAATGTGTACTCAAAAGAATGCTCCAGGAAATCTCTGGCTGTGTACTCCGTCTAGGGGAAACAAAGGCTTTCGCAAAGAAGAAACAAAAGGAGGGAAGAAACTCACTCTTGATAAAATGACATGCTGCATGCTGATCAAAAGGCACAAAGTCAAGAGAACTGAGGACACGGATGAGGTACTTTAACCTTCTGTCTCTCAGGGCAAGCCTGTTCACATGTTATCCTGAGCCACTGGGAGAAACAAGTTTTCTGTTTACATTTAAGGAGATCTACTTCCTGAAGAAGAGGCAGTAAGAACACTCATTAGCAATTAATATCCTGCAAGCTTAAAAGGAAAAAAAAAAAGACGTTAAGAAATACAACAAACGAAACATTTGCTAGTTGCCCTTTAAGAACAGGACAATGAGGCATCTAAATCTATCCCCCACCCCCACTGACCCCCAATGAACATGTATATGAGAAGAGTCACCAACAATACAAGATATAAAGAGGCATATACCACCCTCCTGTAGGCTGTAAGTATCACATATTAAATTAGCAAATCAGTACTGTCTGTGTTAACACTTCTGTTCCTAACCTAATGGTTTCCTTATTTAAACACTGGTGACTGCCGTAATTCTTCTTCAGAGATTATTAAAATACCAAACCAATGGAGGAGGGCCTGGGTGGCTCAGTCGGTCAGTTAAGTGTCCGACTCGGGACTTCAGCTCGGGTCATGATCTTGGGGTTGTGGGATTGAGCCCTGCATCAGGCTCCCTGCTCATGAGGAGCCTGAGTTTCTCTCCCTCTGCCCACCCTGACTTGTGTGCGCTCACTCTCTCTCTCTCTCTCAAATAACTAATCTTTTAAAAAAATAAATAAAACACTAAACCAATAGAAAAAGCTGGAAATTGGGCTTATGCTTGCACTTTCATGCTTCAAACTAGCTGTTTTCTAAACCTCTAAAACCAAAGACAGTTAAATTTATATACCATAGGTTCTGAAAATGTAGGCATCAATATTCTGATTACTGATGGGCATTGCCGTAATTTATATAGCCATACACAAAAACTCAGGTTAGGAGACCTGACAAGAATAGTATGCTGTCAGGCATATTTAGGGAAACAAACTTTATTTAGCCAGGCTGATCTATTCAGAGGTAAAAGAAATTATAGTGAGAGGAACAGAGATACTTCATTTAGAAAACGATAGTTCAAAATAAAGCTATTCCATTTCACTCCTAGGTAGATATCCAAGAGAAATGAAAATATACATCCACACAAAAATTTGCACACAAATGTTCACAACCGCCTTATTCATAATAACCAAAGAGTGAAAAGGACCCAAATGTCCATCAACTGATGAATGAATCAACAATATGTAATATATCCATGTGATGGAGTAGCACTTGCCAGTGATGTACTGATACATGCCATTACATGGATAAACCTTGAAAACATTATGCTAGGTGAAAGAAGCCAGGCGCAAAAGACTGCATATTGCATGATTTCATTTATATGAAATGTCTGGAATGGGCCAATTACCTCCAGAGAGAAAAAGTAGATTAGTGGTTGCTGCGGAATACAGGGAAGGAAGGCCTGGGATGTGACTGCACCAGGGTTTCTTTTTATCATGATTAGAAGGTTCTAAAACTGTGGTCCTAGCTGCACAATTCCGTGAAAATAGCAAATTCCATTGTATACCTTAAATACTATCTCAATAAAGCAAAGCTGTTAAGCTGCTTCTGTCCACACTGTGTGTTAACTACTGTTCTTGTTCATTTAGTTGATAATGTATTTTTTAACATCTTCATTCATAATGAGGATGGCTTTTCCTTTTAAGTAAAGAATCATCCTTTTCCTGCTATCTCTATAAAATGACAAACCAACATTTCAACCTTAACATGACTCTGGATAATGAAAACTAACAGTGTCTCTTATTTAGAGAGCCAGAACAGAGCGGACTACCTTGGCAAGAACTTGTCCTAACTAAATCCAGAAGCCATCAGGACAAAACTCGGGAGGAGGCGGCCTGTGGCAACTGGGGAGCTTTCTCCTAACTGCGGTGGTTCTTTTGCATATACGGAAATGTTTAGAATGTCCTCCGCACAGGTGCAAAGTATTAAGAATGCTGTAAACACACACAAGGTGAGCATCACCATATACACTCCTAACACAAAGGTAGAGGCAGAGCCCCGTGGCCAGTGGCCAGCTCCTTATAACAGTATCATTTGAGGGGTGGCTCAAATGCTGCCCATCCCTCCCTTAAAATGTCAACCCCAAGGGTGTGCAGACAGTGTCCACCACATGGTGGTCAACCCTCTATCTCCAAAGTGGCTATGGTGGGCAGATGAAGCCTGGGCAGATGAAGCTGATTTTCTGCAAAAAGGCTAAAACGACAAAGAAGACTGTGCTAGGCTTGAATGTGTTGAGCCCAACTGCAGATCTAAGAGAATGTTGGCTACTAAGAGATGCAAGCAAGGGCAGCTACCTGGCTCAGTCAGTAGAGCACGCTACTCTTGATCTCGGGGTTGTAAGTTCGAGCCCCATGTAGGGTTTAGAGATTAGTTAAAAATAAGAAGAAAAAAAAATGCAAGCCTTTTGAATTGGGAGAAGATAGAAGAGAAAGGGCCAAGAGATCCAGTTCTAAGCTTTTTACTTTGTTATATTATGAAGACAATAAAATCTTGAGGTTATGCTCAGAAAAAATAATAGTAATAATAATAATAACCAGAAAACATTAGTAGAGATCATATTCTCTGGTGGGTCCTCTGTGTCCTGATCCTAACACAGATCTCCTGAGCATCACACCACACAGGCTCTTAAGAGCAAGCAGCAAATACCAACAGGTGTCTTAGGCAAGCACTCAAAACTCATGCAGTCCCAGACTTTTGGATCCTGACCTCTGGTCTTTGTTCTTTTTGTTGACCGCCTCCTTTCCTCACCCTCACTCTCTGGTACTTTTCCATTGTTTCTGGTTTTGCTTGCTCCTTGGGTCTCTTCACCTTGTGCCTTAACCCAGGTTCCACACACAGGCCCTGAGGATTCTACTATAGTTAACTAGGCCAAAACTAAATGTTACAGCCCAAAGGAAAGAGCAGAGGCTTGAGGAAATGAGGGAGACACGGATGGAGACTCTAGGGGCAGAAGAGGAAGACAAATGTCAGGCACAGAGGCTACTGCCTAGGCTGAGCCACAGTGACATAGAGGTAACCTCAAGGCATGATAAATCTTGGGTTGATCCTGCTAGGAGGGAGATTTCAAACACACTCCGCCCACATAACAAGTATACCCCATTAAGAGAAATTCAGGGTTACTGCCAATCAATAGCTGGGCCCACATAACCTATAAATATATTAATGTTGTTAACACAGTCATATCTGCTAATTAGAAAGATTAAAACATTTCCTTCCAATGATAATTTTAGAGTAAGTATAGCCCCAGTTTGAGAAAGCTTGATATTTGACAATGTATAAAACAAATGAATTAGCAGATTTTGCCATTCCTGGCTTTACAGATAAATAAAATACAAATAAAATAAAAATGTGATTTTATTAATCAAAATTATTAAGCAGCTTCTACTTAGAGCTGAGGTAGACATACAGAGCAGTGAAATGCCGCATGGCCTGAGGATGTCCACAGTCTTTTCAGGCTTTGGTCATTTCTAAGTGCAAAAAAGTTTATGTCTAAAGAGAGAATTTGAAAATTCTGTAACTAAGGACTTGGTGTGCTAGAGATCATAACAACAAAAGGGCGTTCTGTGCAAACTGAATTACAGCACTGAGGAAGAAATCATCAAAACACAAAAATGGTGCACAGTAACATGGACAGGTGGTCTCGGGTCTCCAAGTGCACACTGGAACAGGAATCAGGTGACTGGGCGGAGGCCCAAGATGCCTTCCAAGTTGAGTCACATTTGGATACCCTGGGTTTTTTTATCCTTTTAATCAGTGACAACGGAGACCAGACACTGCACCTTAAACAGTCCCTGGCACTTTGGAGATCTTCCCGTGAACATGATGAAGAGGGCAAGGGCTACACCCAGAGGGCTGACCAGATGTTACTCCAGGTGTTACAGGGCAACTCTGGGCAGGGCACTGACATGATGTGGGTGTTTTTCAAGATTTTACTTACGTATTTATTTGAGGGGAGAGAGAGAGAGAACGCTTGCACATGTGCAAGCAGGGGGAGGGGCAGAGGGAGAGGGAGAGAAAACCTCAAGCAGACTCCATGCTGAGCACAGAGCCTCACACGGGGCTCAATCGCATGACCTGAGCCGAAACCAAGAGTCAGACACTCAACTGACTGAGCCACCCAGGCACCTTTGATGTGGGTGTTTTCGGAAATTCTCTCAAACAACTGCTGTGTGGCAAATACTTTCTGCTGGGGCAAAAGTAAAAGCAGGCAGACCAATGAGAGGGACTGTCCTACCCTGGTGAGAGATGCTGGCTTGGAGTCCAGGGGTGGTAACGGAAATGAAGTAGACGTGGCAAATTACGGTTTCAGCACATTTCCCTGAGATGAAGCCAACAGGCCTTGCCGACAGGCTTGGGAGAGGAGGACTAGAAGGTGCAAGTGAAGATTCTGGGCCTGAAGAGCAATGGAGCAAAGGAAGCAGAGACTCTACTTAGAGAACATCTACTATAAGAGCAGAGACAGGAAGTGGTAACTACACAGGGATGTGGAGTCAAGGGAGAGGATCTTGTTTTGCTGGGTAGTTGTTTGTTTGTGGGTTTGAGGTAAAAGATACTACAGGATGTTTGGTGGAAATGATCCACCACAGAGAGAGAGAGAGAGAGAGATTAAAGAGACAGGAAGGGAGGTGCCCATATCAGTGGTGAGAAGGGATGAAATTCATTCAACCAATGAACGTTTACTAAACATCCATTAGATATTCCTTGTTCTTGAAAGGTTCACGGTCTAAAGCACAAGAAAGTAATATAAATAAATTAAGCAGCAAAGTAAGATCCAATAGAGGCAAAGTATGAATGGACTGTGATGGATAAAGGGTGTTCACATACTATGACAGATTGTGGGGAGGGAAAGCAAGCACATACGGACATCAAATAAATGGCTGATTAACGTATTTGAATTATTGATAGAGTTTGGGCAAATATTTTTCACGCAATTGTTCCCAATTCTACTTTTCATAAGACAAAGACTTTTACCTTTATGCTCCTAAAGAACCGCACAAAGACAAAAGGATATTTATTTAGTAGAAGACTGAGCAAACCCGGTGTTTGCAGTCAATGAAAATCTGTTATCAAAACAGCTCACCTAATAATTTTTTAAAGCTTCACTTACCATTTAAATTTCTTCCCAAGTGCTACGTGAATGAGTTCAGAAATATTTTTTCTATTTTTGTGATATTCAGTAATACTGACGGCGAAGTTTTACAGAGAATAAGTACCGTCACTTTCCAAGCAGCAGGCTCTCCGTTTGGAAGCCAGGGTGGGTTCTCGTGGACCTGTGCATCTCGCCGAGCTCAGTCACCCCCAGTGTGAGATCAAACCCTGACCCACCCTCTGAGTGTCCTGCTCTGGACAACCAGGCCAACTAGTCAAGCACAATACAGGACATGAATCAACAGACATTTTATTCCAAAGACTTGTACATATTTTCGAAATGATTCATTTAAAAATCAGACATTTTCCTGATGCTTCAGCAGTTAATACCAACTGAATGAGGCAAGATCTGCTGTTATCAGAAGCCAAAATCGGATATTTTTAAAAATCATATAGCAGTCCTACAGCACCAACACTTACCTCTAGGACTACGAATGTTCACAATCACAAATCTTTGAATCTCAAACTAGAACAATGACCGGGTGAATGGTTTCCACTTAAACAGTTTAACTTAAATGTCCCTCTTACCACACCAACCTGCTGAGCTGCATCCCCATTCACCAAGTGGGGCATCATGGCTACCTCTCCGTTCAGCAATGGCGGTAGTTCCAGAGGGATTTGGTCGGTCATCATCATTGTGACGTACATTCATGGAGAATTGCCCTCAACTGGCTTCCTGCAAAAGAACCACCATTTTTTAAAAAGGACCCAGGACCCCAAACAGTCACGAATAACAACATCAGCAATTTAAGTGCACCATCATGAAGTCAGCTGAAAAATCAAATTATTCTAATCCTACATTACTGTGCCAGACCCCAAGGAGGGGTAAAGCCGAAGCAAGGAAATGGCTTGAACTAGGAGACGACTGACTTGAGCCTCCAAGCAGCCGTGTAAACATAACCTCCCAGACCTAGACTTTGTCATTTAAATAAGTTTTTAAACATATGAATAATAGTAACTACCCTCCTCCAGGGATCTTTCTGGGGCTAAAACGAGACAGTACTGTAAGAAGGTCAAGTGTCAAACAAAAACTGGTGGTAGCATTATCTTTAATTACAGAAAATAAGGCCAAAAAGGATGACCTATAAAAACAGGTGTTCCCTTTCGTTGGGATCAAAATACTGTTCATAAGCAGTTAATCCAAGTAAGTTAACAGAGGTTATACCGAAATTGTTGCAATTTCTGGCCCTGCCACTAATTTGGTAATTAATCATGTTCTAATTATCTCTCTCTCATTTCCTTGAGTTGAATTTAACCTGCTGTGCATTTATGTCCTTATCACCGTGCAGATCTTGAACTTCCTGTCTCTCAGACAGAACCCATGGCACCTCGTGCACAGTAGGGCTGAAGGGCAGATCCTCTTGCTTCCACAGAATAAATGATTTTCATACAACTATTCAAGACAGCACAAAGCCCACTGTCATTCCAAAATGGTACTTGCTACCAAAAACAAGCTTTCCAATTCAACAGTGGGAAAGTAACAACAAATTCCTATTTAAAATTATAACTTGTTCTTTAAGAAGCATTTACATATCCTTCACTTATGCCAAAAAATGTATGGCACATAAAGTTTAATATCATGGGCAAAGATGACAAAACAAACACACATTTTCAATCCATTCAGAAACAGACAGACATATACATTTATCGCTCATAATTACATCCCCCCAAATATCAAATCCAGGATATCTGATCCAAACCCCAATTGGGAATCCCAATATCCAACATCCCAATACCCAAATCAGGCAAAACAGTGGGATAAATCCTTTAATGGTCTCAAATTTGTCTCAGGTGTGACAGAAATAAAATATTTTTCTCATTCTTAACCCCCTCCATTCTGAACATTAAATATATTTCCCTCTCCCACAAGCCCACCCAAAAGAAACTCCTTCCCTGGAAGTATCAAATGATGCATAAAAGACACCCAAGAGACTGTAAGCTTTTTTTATTTTAAAAAGGTAAAATTTCACACTGTTCATTATAACCCCATTTGGAGAAACTAATTATTTTAAGCACCAAACAACGAAGTCTTGTCCCAACTAGGGAAGCACATTCTATAATAACAGGTCTTATAATTCAGTGTTAATAGTACCATCATGCTGTTTTATGAGGCAATTACTCGGTTCCTAAGCAAATAAAAGTACAAAACCCAAAGCCCAACAGTTTATCGTGATGAAGGAAACAGATTTTTGCACAGTAAAATTAAGATAATTCCATTGACACTATCATGACATCACTGTTTGATTGAGTAGGTCAAATGAGGGAGAACCGATGTCCATTTCAATTTTATTTCTAATATACTTCATCTTCCTAATGCATGAGGAAAAGGACAGCTACTCTCCCCAGACTGCTGATATTACACAGGCTTGTTTTTAAGTGGAATGTTTTATTTCATGTTTCTTCCAAATTGCAGGCTGGATAAACAGGGCAGTAATTTACATCAGGGGTCTGAGTATAAAGCCTCTGGGGTGAAGAAGCACTCTCTTCCAGCTGAAGAGTTCCAAGGCACTCTGCTGGTGAGGCTGTGGTGCAGATTGCAGTGCAGATTACGGCTCTGTCTTCTCTCCCTTCCCTGTGAAAGTGGTGAGGGGCCAGAGCCCTTTGCCACATGGGCAGTCCCAGCGGTCATCTCAGAGACGAGCCCAAGGATGGAACCTGCTTCTCTTTTCACACCCCAACAGGCAGCAGGAGCAAACCGACTTCAGGGCTTGCCCCTAGGTCCCTTCGGCCTCTAGGTCCTTCCATGAGGCCAGAGAAGAGTAAATAATGAACGGGGGCGGGGGGGATACGCACAGGACTGAGGTCCTTAGGACCTGCTCTGGGCTGTAGCTCCTTATGCTCCATATGGTCCAACCCAGCTGCCTGATTTTTCCGTATTGGGGTTTGAGACTCAAATCCAATTAACCAGTGCTATTTTACTCCCATTTCTCATGGTCTCTTAGGGATAATTGCAGGTACTGGGTAGCAGGAGATAGTTGCAATCTGAAACCAAATTCAGGCATTCCTGGTCCCGTCCCTCATACCAAAGAATATCTCAACGCCAACACTGTATCTAACAGTGACAATTCCAATTTAAGAAAACTTCTGGTTGGTGCCCAGTTAAACAATGGCACTTGCTATTAACAGGAACAGTCTGAAGCACACATGTCAGGTCCATAAACTCCAGGCTCTGCAACTGTGGGATAAGGGAACAGACCTAAGGCCTACAAAGGTCCTATAGATGTAGGATGGGAGAGCAGGGGACCCACACAGAGTTACAAAAACACCCAAAGAAGCCAAGTCCCCTGGCACAAGGAGAAAATTATATTGTATTTGCTTTTGAAAACTGTACAGGCAACTTTGGGTAATGCAGCTATTCTAAAAAGAAAAAAGATGCCTGAATCCTTTTTTTTCCCCCTACTACAATAGATTATCTACCTCAGAGATGTATAGTGGCTTTTGCAGATTACTGGGAGTGGGGCCAGGAAGGGAAGACAGAGGGAACCGTACTTAAAAGAAAGTCAACTCTGTGACAATCACTCAGACAGCAATCAGTGAGAATTTATAAACATCACACACTCCTAATGTCTAAAATCAACCACACTGTTAATCATGGAGGAAACTGAAGAATGAATAAAGTGAATAAAAGCCCCTGTGAACCCTAGCACGGAGCCTCACTTCTCCATAACCGAAGCTTTGACCCTCTTGTCCTTAGGCCACTGGCCCGCTAAAATCCAAGCCCTGTTTTCTAATCCCGAAGAGTTTTATCAGAGGTAAACCAGACTTTATCCCAAGTATCAGGTAAAAGATTCATCCAGATGGGGTGGTACACGCAGCCAGCAATATTTAAATTCCCCTTTCTAGGCTCTATGCCCATACGTAGAATAGTTTCATTTGCCTGTAATGCAAAAGATAATGCCCAGCTATTTAGCAAGGCAACTGCCAGCCAAGTTGTCCCTTAAAATGATCATGGAATACCATTTAGCATCACAGATGAAGCAATAAATGTGGAAGGCTTATTATCCAAACAGTTAACTTTAAGGAACAAAACTTACTTTACCTGTAATGACTGTGGATAGAAAGGGCACATCTCCCTCATTATAGGGCATGCTGGCCATAACTTAATTTTTTTCTTAGGGATGTGGGGTCATTGTTCCCAACATTCCTGTGTTCAGTCACAAGGTGATGTGTTAAGGGACTTACTGAAGCATTCTGACCTTACATATCCGGAGAAATTCACCCCTTCTTTGAGATCTTATGTGTAATTGTTGGTTTTTCCCTCTTTCTCTTTAGGCAATACTGCAAACCACACCCCCCTCGCATTTCAGGACCATAGCCTAAATTTGCTGTCTTACATCTTCCTTGGGCTAAGAAGCCAGATTGCTAGTCATGTACACACACAGAAGAGGAACGGTCCCTGCAGGGTCACTGAAGCTCCCTTATGTGCCTTCAACCATCTTCCTTGATCATTTGCTGATTATCATCTCTAAAAGAAGCTGAACAGCCAGATGGGTAACCTCCAGAAAACTGAGCTCTGACTGTTTTTTGTTATAGTCACAAAGTCTCAGGAGAAACCACCCTGACAAAACACTTATTTTCCTGGTCTGGGTTCCTTCTCCCCTAGACAGATGTGTATCTGAGCTGACCAAATGGATCCCAGACCTCAGGTATTTTATTCAAGGCTGTGCCACATTCACATTGTCCCCCTTGCAAGGACCCCATTCTTTAGACCACTACCCTTCACACATGAAGAATAAAAATGTGATGCAAAACTAATACGGATTAAAAAATGGAAAATAGATGACCCCTGCTACAATGTTTTTTCCTAACCCTCTGAACTTTTTTTTTCCTTCACAGAGCTCCAAAGTTTCGCTGCTTTTCTTCATTGTGTTCTTACCCATACTTCCATTTCAAAGAATTTGGTAACAACCACAGGCCTTCACCACCTCTCCCCCTAACCACACATCCTAACACTAAAACCACAAGCGCTTCATGCCCAGCCAGTTGTAGTCTTTTGACTGACAGGGAAGGGATGCCACGTGAGCACTTGTGGTTACCTTCCCCCTCTCCTATGAGAGCCAGTCGTTTGCCAATTTCATTACCTGCTAGCAAGGCCCAGAATTAAGGAAAGAAGCCCCTCCCCAGCTAACGGCAGGGGTGGGGGCTGGGCACTCTGAGAAACAAAATGAACAGATCCTCACTGTTAGTAAGACATTTAACTCCGTCCAAATATGCCCCAAAGCTTTTAAAGAACACGTTACTTTAAAAGAATATTACAAAAGGTCTTCAGTTTTTACATTACTCTAGGCAACTGGCTAATTACTTTTTCCTCTTATGTTGCTTCCCCCACTCCAAGTCGAAAAAGGTTTTCCATGGTATTCTGGCCCCAGCCTATACCAAGAAACATACTGGCCAAATTCATGAAAAACCTGATTCTGAGGAGAGAACCGCAGATCCATTTCCAAAGGCCAGAGAAAGCAATTATATACTAGGAAGCTTTTCTGACTTGAAAAAACCAAAGCCCTAATCACTGCTGGGAGAGTTCTAAGTCAGTGGACCTGGCCTTCAAATTAGTAACAAAATGTCCTGGTCCCTCACTCCGTGGGCCAATGACCCAAATTTCCTTACATTAATTCAAGATGTGAATTAGCAGTACAGTACCCAAATTAGTTTCAGATGACAAGAGAAAAAGAAACGTAACAACACCAAAAGGAACAAAGTATAACCATCAGAACGGAAGGAGACAGCCCAGCTGCAGGAAAAGGAGGGGAGTCTCCCTGTTAAATCAAGTCGGGCTGAGGCACGGGCTCCCGAGCTCACTTCACCTACCCTCCTCTGATGTGGCTTTTGACTGACTTCTAGACTATCCCAGGGAAGTGTCTAAAAAAGCAGATGCAGTAAAGGAACCAATAAGAGGACTGTACACGATCAGTGTTAACTTTCTGCTTCCACTCCACAATTTAAAATGCACTTTCAGAAACCAAATGGGTTCCCTGATGAAAGGGAAATTGATGTAAACCCATCAATTACAGGAACCTCTTATAAAGCAATTGGGCAAATAAATCTAATAAATATTAATAAATAATCTTCAAAATTCATAACACTAAAGATAACTATGATTCCATAAAGTTTGAATCTTTTCCAATAAAACACAGAGTAACCAATCACATTCACATAATCTAGACAGCATGTAAACACTGGCTTGCAACATGTTTGTTCTACAGCCTGAGAAAAATACCATCACGGGCACACTGGTAAATCAAAGCTTGAGGGGCGCCTGGGTGGCTCAGTCAGTTAAGCGGCTGCCTTCAGCTCAGGTCATGATCCCAGGGTCCTGGGATTGAGCCCCACATCGGGCTCCCCGCTCGGCGGGAAGCCTGCTTCTCCCTCTCCCACCCCCCCTGCTTGTGTTCCTTCTCTCACTGTGTCTGTCAAATAAATAAATAAAATCTTTAAAAAAAATTAAGTTAAAATACCAGCTGACTTCTAATAGTGAGAATCTATTGCAGGCCTGGTTTCAGGAAATTGTCATAAACATACCAGATAAATGTTCTAGCGATTTATGTAATAGTAATAAGAAAAAAAACTTTTTTCCTGTTGCAAAGGCAAAACAACAACAACAAAACAAAACAAAAGAGCAGTAGTCAAAAAAGATAACAGGACAAACTTCTCAATCACAGAAGCCAGGGGTTTTGCTTTGCTGGTTTGTGTTTGGGGCAAAAGGGTTTGAGAGGTTACTAAGAAATTACTGTATTCTCTTTTAAAACAATGTAACTATCAGGCAGCTAATGCTTTACCAGTGAGTACAAGTTTCTAAATGGCTTCCAATATAAAACCTAAGTCTAATAAAAATTTATAAAAATTTATTATGACAAACGTTTCTGCAGCTGACTTACACCTGTTTGTGCCATGGCTGTAGTAACAAATAAAAACACAGAAAAGTCAAATTTTGACGGAGAATCAGAGCACAGAAAAAAAAAGAAACAACTAGGTTCATGAACCTCCTCTCCTACCCATGGCTTTTATGCATGTATGCCATCAGCCACAAAGACTAACAATTCCTCATGTGTGGTCTCCCTTTGTAAGCTTTATTAGCAAGATTTAGAAAGACAAAGAGGGAGGAGTAGAGAGTTGGAGAAATGAGGGGAGAGAAAGAAAGTTAGCAATACACGTTCCTACAACTAATGTGATATCACAGTATCCTTTGCTATTTTATTTTCCTCATCAGAAAAAACTCTTTCCCTACTGCTCCACGCTGGTTTTAAAAGGTAAACCCGTTGATTGGTATTTCAAGACCTAGAAACTCTGAAAATGGTTGTCATTTCTCGCCTTCTGAGCAAGACTAGAAACAGCTTTCTAATAACTATGGAAACGGCAACAGCAACAATAGGGGAAAGAAAGGATTCAAACAAAACACAGTACAATCATCTTTACCTCCGAAATGGAGAAAAAGCTGCTCATCAACCAACACACATCTGTTTTTGCCACTTCCCTGTAACTACAAGAGCAGAGCTTTGCTTTCCCTTTCTCAGCAACATGAAACCAGTGCCCCCCCCCACCCCCCGCCTGGCTCTGCCCACGCAGATTAGCATGTGGCCATTTATGAACCTGGACACAAGAAAGCTGGGGTGGTCCGAGGGCTTTTTCTTGCACTCACCTCTCCCGTACTCTGTGGGCTGGGACGGTACTTGGGTACAGGCAAACACTCCCCTATGCTTTTTAATAAATCAAACTAGATTGTGGGGGGGGTGGGGGAGAGGATATGGAGAGGGACTAAGGATTTTTATCAGAAATTTTCACAGGCCCTCCGCAATCAAGAGTTCAAAGGACCAGTGTGTTATGGTAAATAGTATATAGTAGAGCGACCCCAAGATTGGGTATTGCAGAATCTGAGTTCTAATCCAAGGTTTGCCCATTTACTCTGAACATCATTTCTTCTTTTATAGAACGACAAAAAGTAATAGATTAGCCTTTGGGGTTCCTTTCTGGTCTTAACAGACCATGTTTCAAACACCACTGCCAACTTAATACAGATTAAACTCAAGCTAGGAGAGGTTTACATGAAACTCTGAAAACCTAGAGTTACTCTTACTTGTAAAAGTAGAACCTGAGCCTTATGCATAAAAGAGAGGAAGAATCTAAATAAGATGTTGGAAAAAGAATGTATTGAGCAAATAGTGATGGTAATCACTGTGTTTTTATGCCAATGAAATCTAATTTTACAGCTGAGTTCCACACAGCTGTGGAAGAAAGACTCTTGCCATGGCTTGCCACTTGAATGAAAGAAGGAGTGGTGATAACTGTTCATGCAGAAAAACCTCTTGAGACATGAGCAGTACCTGGAGGTATGCACCCAGCTGGTTGGTTGAGGCACAAATTGTCTGGAATTTGTCTTCTTGTCTGATATGGGTTCATTAGCGAAGTTAAATCACGGTTGTCTAAAAAAGTTCTCAACCTTAAAAACACCCTTGCCTTTTGCCTCCAATTATAAACACAGGATATTTAGGTGCAGTGTTTAAATCCATAAAGAAATCCTGTGAAATCGAGTTTAGATGAAAAACACCACCGCCGCCACTACCCTGGATTACAATAAATAATGGTTTATGCAACAAGTAAAAAAGAATTGTCCACGGTGATCTGGGGAACAAGGAGGGGTGCCAAGTAATCTAATGTATATATAGGTCCTGCCTTCAAGAAGACCTAGATGCTTTTGTGGTGTGCTTTTAATTTGCCTCTGCTTGAACGGCAAGACAAAGCCATGTCTGAACTCAAAATTACTATACAGAAAGGCACTGTTTTCAGTGGGGGGAGGAGTCTATATATCTAAGGATTATATGTAAACATTATAGTAATCTCAGGCTACCTTTATAATTCTCCAGAAATACTGCCTCCATGGCACCCCGCTCCCAAGATATCCCAAATCTTTAAGGAAGCCTAAAACCTGAAGGAAAAAAAAAATTATGTCACTGTATATTTACAAACTCTGGACCTGAGATCCACATCCATGCCTAAGTAATAACTCGGTTCTGCAAATATTAACTAAAAGGAAAGGGGGCCCCATCTACCAAAAAAGTTTACCAAACGTTGGGGTGCCTGGGTGGCTCAGTCGTTAGGCATCTCCCTTCGGCTGAGGTCATGATCCCAGGGTCCTGGGATCGAGTCCCACGTCCGGCTCCCTGCTCAGCGGGAAGCCTGCTTCTCCCTCTCCCACTCCCCCTGCTTGTGTTCCCTCTCTAGCTGTGTCTCTCTCTGTCAAATAAATAAAATCTTTAAAAAAGTTTACCAAACGTTTGTTCATTGTTTCTAAATGATGTTTAAAGACGTTTATAGGTGTAATTATAGACATTTTTATTAGAACACCTCAACTCCAGCTACACTCAGCACAATAAATGTGACATCCCAAGGATGATAGTCTAGCACCTACAAGGAAACATTCCGAAGCTATGAGCACGTATCTGTACATACATCCAAGCTAATTGTCCTGCAGACTTTATCCATGGATGAGAATAACTGAAAATATGTATTTTCAATGACATCTGAACTTGTGTGGCTGTTTCTTCAGATCCTTTTCTGTAGGACATTGAAGAAAAGTCTAGAAAACTCCAGTCCAAGAATGGAAAGGTCGTTTCTCAAGCCCCCTCCAGTTTCAGGCCTTGCCACCCCTGCCCCCATCTTCTTCCCAGCTGCAGGAGAAGGTAGGAAGAGATGAGGGGGAAGTCAGAAGACATGTACTCCTTCCCAGAACCAGAATCTCACTCCTCACCCAGGACTCGGGCACGGCCATCTGCCTGGAATCCCCCCAGTGCTATGTGTACTCTGTGATGCCAAGTATTCCCACACAGGCTCTCCGTGTCTCAGTCTTTTCATCCGTAGTAAGGGCTCCTTCACACAACTTCTAGATTCCCCTTCAAAAGAACCCAATATGTACTACTACTGTTTTTAGATTCGTATCATGAATTACATTCTCTTTTGTACAACCACTGAGTACTGAGCAGCCACGCCTAACACCCTTTATTTGGGGGGGAAATGTGTGTTATAAGCACCGACTGACTGCTTCTGGAAAAGAGTGAGAAGAGCCGGGTGGGGCAAAGGCACTGTGTGAAGCACCTGCACACTAATGCTCATCCAGCCTCACGCCGTTCACCTGATGCAGGCAGTGTTCCCCTTTTACAGATGAAGCCACCATCGAGTACTTGGCCCAAGGAGACTCAAACAGAAAGTGACCGTAAGGAGTCCTTGCTCTCTTAGCCAGCTGATGATGACATTCAAGAATCTCACAACCAAAAAAAAAAAAAAAAAAAAAAAAAGAATCTCACAACCAACACAAAAGTGGAAACGCTGACGAAGAATTCACAGGTCAGTGGTTTTAAAAATTCAAAAAAACATTATCATGTACATCACTGTTGAGTCGCTGTTGTGCACCTGCAACTAATAGGCTACTGTGTGTCAACTCTTTCTTCTCCCTTTTTTTTTTAAATTGAACAAGCACATGATACAAAATTCAAAATCTAACTTTCAAAGAAACCTGATAAAAGTACATTTCTCTCCTATCCAGACCACTGCTCCCCTACACAATGGCAACTCCGAGTTTTTCCTGTATCCTTACCCAGGTGCAGGTTTAACAATTTTTAGAACCTTTGTAAAGTAGCTTAAGAAAGGTTAAGCTAATTCATTGTATCATCATGCAGTCTGGATGGTTAGAAATTAACCTGGGAGGAAAATAAACCCTGCATAAACCAGATTTTAAACTCCTAAAGGGATATCCTCCATGGGGATTTTTAAGGAGATATACTATGACTAAATACAAAAGCAAAATTACTTCACAAAAGAAAAAGGCAGCTTAGCGAGTTATTGGGGAGGCTGCTAGAACAAGGCCTTTGCTACCAAGGGTTTCAAGATTGTATTATTTTCGATTATCTCAAAAGGACTTAGTTGAAAGATACCTTCTAAAGTAGCATCAAACCAAAGGACCCGAACAAAAGTTATCATCCATTGTTGGAACAAATAATTTATTGAGTGCCCACTATATGCCAGGCACTGAACTAGAATCCTAGGATTCTAGAAATACAGGCATGGGGTTAAACAGCATTACAGTGAAACGTTATACTCAGTAACGAAAACGAAATCCACACTGGACACTTCTGATGAAACAACACAAAGTCAGCCGACCTCGGTGCTCTATGCAACCTTTCATCTGAGATAAGCTCCAGGGTCTAAATTTGGTTTCCCAGCTGTGGCCTCTTTTCTAGTCTTAAGTGTTCCAGAAGATGAATTTGTCTTCAAAACATGCCCCCCCTACACCTCAATCTTCATTTCTGCTCAGCCAGGAGGATACTAAAATTACTGCTTTCTCATCAGCTCATATAGAATTCAACCATGTTTATTTTACAAACTCAGTTTTACTCATATAGGTGTCATCTAACATCCATTATAAGGAAAACAATCTGCACCCTTAAGATCATTGATGTTTTGTCTGATTTATACTTAAATATGTATTTCAAAGATTTCTGACATTTCATTACTAACTGTAGATGTTGGTTCAAATATATATATTTTTAAATATGATTCTTTTCTCCACCTCTGTGGGAAAGGGAGTGGTGTCAATGAGTGAACAGTATATGATACACTGAAAATCAGTTTATAAGCATGGTGTTATTGCTTGAAGAATCACTACAATTGATGACATTTTCATAAGCAGCTTTGTATTTCACTTAATGTGACTGAACACAGAGCAAACACCAGGTGTTTCTTAGAGCTTATAATGTACTGAAACAGAAAATTCACATGAAATGACAAAACTTGCAAAGAAACAAATTAGCAGGTGCAAAGACTCCTAATTAGGGAACATTTACTTACTATTTCAGATTAGCCCATTACTATAAAATTTTAATGAGATAATGTATGAAAACCACATTATTAAATCATCCTAACATTTTTTAAACTACAAAAATGTGGAATTCTTTAAAAAAAAATTTTTTTCTTCAAGAAAAGAAAAAAAAAACCTGTCACATACCACAGAGCATTAAGGAGGCTGGTTTCAATAGTTGAAAATAATGACTGATGTATACACACGGTTTATGTGCAAATGGATGAATCTAAATGCTTGAATGTATGGTGCTTGCCTACATTCTAAACACCCCCTGTCAATAATGAGATCATTAATTATACTAATATAATTTGTTAAGAAAACGCGAGGGCCTGCATTCATTTATTTAATGAATACGTATCTAGGTTCTGCTCCGTGCAAGATACCTTTATGCCGAAATCATACAAATTCTAAATCTGAATCTGTTAACAGACTTCAAAATTTTTCCAACAAAATAATTTTTAATTTCAACTCTGACACAAAACCCGTGTTCTCCAATTTTCATATTTCCCCATATGAGAATGCATGAAAGACACACCAGAAAATGTTTCCATTAATGTGACTGAAGAACTCAGAAGCACGGAGAATGAAAAAGACAACATTTTAGGGTTATTAATAGTTATGACTTCACGAACCTCACAAAGGGATCTTAGGAATGCCCAAGGGTCCCCCCCACACCACACTTTGAGAACCATGAACCAAACTAAGTTGCTTAAAGAAGAAAAATTTAAATTCACTCTCTAGTAGACAAAGATTGCGGTCCCTATTTTATATTCTGTACATCCACAATCCACCTGACAAAATCTGAACAAAAAACATATTAATGCAAATGAAAAGCTCTCCAAATTCTATCACGGATTTTTCTCTCCAGGACTTTACGTTTCACTCTTTAAAGCACTTTAGTGAAACAAATTCATTTGGTAAAATCTCGAAGTAAGAGCAGTAGGCTGGAGGGATAAGAAAATGGATGTTGAGGGCCAGGTTCTCCCCCCGCAGGAACAGTCAGCAAAACTAGAGTTCAGGAACAGGGTGGGACCTGACTCCAATAAATCCAGGCCCACCAGATGGGACTCCCATTCAACATCTATGGTCAGACTCATGCCCTGCATTCAAAGCAAGTGATCAACTGGCACCACAATCATGGTGGACGTGATGGGAGTTGCCCAGGTCATACATCCATGCCAGCATGCCAGCTTAGTTCATTGACAGGCTGGTCTGCTTCATAGGGAGGCTGGAGAGATATATCCTACTGGAAAAATGTTTCTTTCATTTGGAGAAGGAAAATCTGGGACCACTGAGTTGATAGAGCACCTTGAAGAAATCTCTGGAACTGTGGAAGTAGTTGGAAGAATAATGGCCAAGGCAACCATTATTGGGTGCGTCTTAAGTCCAGTTTAAAGTTCAACATCCTTGTGATGTTGAACTTTACAATGGAGCTGTGAAAATTACCCATGAGTTCCCTCAGTTTTCCTCTGGGGCTTGTGCAATAATGATTGATCTTGATACATTTTTTATGACTGCAAATGAGCTACACTGAAGACTGTTAAAGGAGGCCCCTGATATTTGAGGGAGAGATTTCTGTGATTTTTAATATTTAATCTGTTCTCTTTTTAATTTCATTTACCTAACTTTATTAGAGATTGCAATAACCCACTTTTGATGGAACCTGTATATTCATCACAGTTCTCACCTAAGTCCTCATCAAAAATCACTCCTCTGGTATATGGTCAGGTAAGATGCAAGAACAAAGCAGTTGCCTTGAGTTTAGTTTTGTTTTATTAATAAAAGTTTAAATGGTTAAAAAAAATCAAGTCCAAGGAATAAAGACACAAAAAATTTATGTTACCGTTCCCAAGTAAGAATCGTACCTACTCTGATCTCTAGACCTTCACTTACTGCTCAATGAGCCCACTCAAAACCCAGAGACAACTTGATCTAGTATTTTTTCTAGGCTCACTAACGTATTTTCTTTTGTCATTGCCTATTACGTCTTTCATCAAAGAATCCAAAAAAAGTTTTCTGTGGCTTAAGTAGAACTCTTAAAACAAGAAACTCAAGTTTCAAATATAGACAAGTCAGCAAGACAGTGAATTCCTCTCCTAGAGCAACAAATTAGCAAAATTAAAATACTGGCACAGCTAACTGATTTGTATTCAACCAACAATGCCAGATTAGAGACTTCCCTTTTATTTTTAAAAATAGATTTAACAGGCATATTAATTTTCCACTGGCCATTATAAGTAAATGGAACTCCAAAATATCTTTCTTTGCAAGGACCTTCTGGCCAGTCGCTGGTAGCCTGACCCCATGTGGAATGTGTATTTACATTGCCGAGAGGAGGCATTGTGTGCTGGTGGGAAACCACTTCTCACCAACCTCCCATTCAGCTGGAGGGCTCCACAATAGGTACTCACACAGGAAGCAGGCCTTGCTAAGAGCACCTCTGGTTGTTACAAAGAGAACTTTTCCAAGACAGCAAGCAGGTCAGTGAACCACTGTAAATGCCATGTTCACAGGCCCTGACTGCTTACACTTCAGGGTCAACAAAGCTAGTGTTGTCCACAACCACTGCCCCGAGTTCTTTGAAACTGTCACAAATTCCATTTCATTTTTCTAGCTAATCACTCAGGACATCACTTTGTTTAAAAAAAAAAAAAATATATATTATATATATATATACACATACAAATAATATATAGCCATAACATTTTTTTCTCAAATACACTGTAAAATATTCCAAGAATCTACTGCTTTTCAAAGTCCCATGAAGTGTTTGTACCGAATATGCAATATAAAATATCAAAACTTCAAAAATTGCTTCATTATCTCTGCTTAAAATTATGCTTCCTTAAATAGTGACCTTTTTTTTTTTTAACTGCAAAGGAAAAAATAATTATTTAATGCCTCACAGAAAAGCAGGCATGGTCAACATCTCATCAGTAACGGCTTCTGTACACATACGTGAGGGAATTATGATGACCACTTACATATGCCATCAAATCCACCAACTGGGGGCTGAAAAATACAGTTAATATATAGGTTTTGTCAATTCAATACTAAACTACTGAACTACTGCTCTCTTTCCTCCCCACTTAAGTGTGTAAAAAACACAACCTGGTTCTTTCAAAAATGTGTTCATTAAATTCTCAATGCCCCAGTTTCTCAACCTAAAAGAGAGGTAACAGCTGTTTCCTACGGTAATATTTCTAGACCATTAAATAATTTAATGATATTGGGCAAAGGGCAACTCTTCTGGATTGTTTTTCTCATTTCTCTAATTAAAGGACTGAACTCTGTGATCAGCATAATAATCTATCAGTTTGGGCCCAGCAACAAAGAATATCACAATTAACACATACCTGGATTCATTAGAAGTGTAATACTTAAGGAAGCCACGGGAAAAATAAAAGGTATGTGCACCCATGCCAACCATAAATAATAGCACTTACTAGCCACAGGAAGTCACTTTTACAAAACAGAAGTAAACCAGAAAACCCAGAGGAAATGCTCACAACACAACGTCTAGTGAAATGTAGCTAGTCAGAATATATATATGTAACATCTAACTGTTTAAAAACACTGAAATGAAAGACTCAAACTGTTAACACTGGTTAACCCCGAATAATGAAATGATGAGTTCTGTATTTTTTCCTTTGTACTTATAGTTTTTAAAGTACCCTACAATGAGCAACTGTAATTTTTATAATGATAAAAGTTAACTTTTAGAAACATGGTATATTTCCATTTATTTTGCTCCATGTGATGGTTTACATTTTTGTAATGAAAAGACTTTCAAACCACTGCCCAACACAAAGTGAAGACCTAAAGGATAAGGGTTTATCCAAGTCTGGCAGAACTGGTTCCCACCATTCAACCTTAACTGTGGGACACAACAATGGAAGAACATCTCTGGTTAAGTAACAGATTTGGTAATTTACAAAACCAGCCCTCGGGTCATGCTTACTGCTTAATTCCCAGATTAGGCATGCTCACCAGGACCAACCCAAACAGTTTTTTGTTTTGTTTTGTTTTGTTTTAAAGGGAGTAGGGAAAAGGCAGGTTCCCCAGCCTTACTTTTTTTAGATAACAAGCCCTCCAAAAAATCCTCTTCCAACTGCCAAAATAAATCAAACCTTCTGGGTGGAGAATTCTCTGTCAATCAAATGAGACTGAGCAAAGATAAACTAATAATAGAAATCTGTTACATACGTACTTAGCTGTGCTAACTATGCTGGTCCTTAACTAGCACAAAGGATTTCCAAAACCCTGGCTCTGAAAAGTACAGGGTGGAGTCAGAGAGCTCTCTCCGGGTTGGCAGGCCTCCTTCTTGGTGGAAAAGTAACTACCCAGTCCTATCTTTGTGGGTTCTCACCACCGCACCCTCCTTCATGTGAAACCTTCTAAAAATATTTGTCCCATATTTTCATTCCCTCATCCCCATATATTATAACATATAACACATGTTCACTCTAGAATTCTGGAAATACAGAAAAGCAGGAAGAAAAGTTGTGATTCTTCATAATCCTACCACCAAAAAACCTCCACTGTTAAAATGGTGATGTGTTTCATTTCAGTTTTCTCTATCCACATGAAATTTATACAGAGGGCTGCAATCTACACAGTACAGAGCAATCTGCCTATTTTTTATTGGATACTTAATGATCATAACAATGACACTGACAACTTAAAAAAAAAGCAAAATCCTCTTCTAGGGACCTTGGCAGAAAGATACAGGAAGGGAAACATATTTAACCCATATGCCCAACGTGCATCTAACTCAGTGCACAGCCAGATGTATAACTTCTTTCTAGAGGGTATCAGGTCATAACGACCTAATACTCTCAGATTGTGTACAAGTATTTAACTAGAATCAGGAAGTGAATGATCCCCACGAATTACTGTAAATTCAATTCGTTCCCATGTTTATATACATTTAAGTTTCTAAAAAGTAAAGTAAACGGCGCCTGGGTGGCTCAGATGGTTAAGCGTCTGCCTTAGGCTCAGGTCATGATCCTGGAGTCCTGGGACTGAGTCCCGCATCAGGCTCCCTGCTCCTTGGGAGCCTGCTTCTCCCTCTGCCTCTCTCTCTGTCTCTCATGAATAAATAAATAAAATCTTAAAAAAAAAAAAGTAAAGTTTTTATTCTCTACCTCGTAAGAGCTGTAGGATGTTTTAAGTTAACTGCTCATAACACTCCCTTCACAACTTTGACCCTACCCTCTCAGCAGAATGTATTTACCAGGAATCAAGGTCAATAGCACTATGCCCCAAAACACTTATCCCTGAGCATCTAGGTGTAGTGATGCCAGGAAAATTATTAACAGAGACTCAAACTGGCAAACACTCTGATGTGACATAAAATATCTTAGTATTAAGTCTGAACACATGTATCACAGCACAGAAGAGTGAAAAATTGGAAACTATCTCATCCATACAACAGAAGACTAATTTTAAATCCTGTACAAATGGATCTGTTAACAAAGGAAGATGTTCACAACCCACTGTTTATAGGGAAATAACATAAGGGAATCACATGGTAAATAAAAGGTTTATGCCATGGTCTTATTTGTTCAAAACTAGGAATATGTTTATTTTTCACACAGAAAAAAAAAAAAATCAAAGAATATACCCTCAAGTGTTCACAGTGATTATGGTGAGAAGGTAGGATGAAGTTTTATCAACATGTTCTGATTTTTTTTTAATGATGCTTTTGTTGGGGGCAGTATATAGAGAACAAAGAGCATCTTAGGGGTTATCTCATTATATCTGTCAAAGAATCTAATGCAAGAATGAGAAACGGATAATGGATTATCTGGCCAATGACAATCCAATTATACAAAACACACCTCTATGACTTCCTGATCAGGGCCACTGGTTGTAAGAGCCCCATATTCTAAAGCTCTGCAATAGCTCACAGGTGTGGTTTCTTTCCCCTTCACTTTAGGCACAGCTGGGCAGACCAGCTTGATGCTCAGGACTGTGAACCTCCTAGAAGCTATTTTCAGTTTCCAGATAGAATTTCAGAGAATTCTAAGTCCAAAACGGAACCTTGAAAAGTTCAGTTCTGACTCAGACTTGTACAGTATCTAAACATCTCTAACAGACCAGAAGCTTGAAAGTATCACAACCCAATTTTTTTTTTTAATTACACTATATCCTTCAGTTAGTGATCCCAGGATTTCCTCTCCCAGTCAGTAAAAATACAGTTCTTCAGAATAACAGGATGATAGGAATAGATAAGGTTAGAATTAGACAGAACCATGTCTGAGTCAGTGAAAAACATAAATTGTTGATTATTTTTAAACCACCATTAAAAGGATTCTTCCTTTGTTGGAAGTAGGTTCTCCTTGACCCTTCCTTTCAATTACCACCACAAGCAACAGCACCCTCATTCAGGAATTAAATCACTTCTAGATTTCTGGAAACCTCAGAAACCAACTTATCCTGCCTACCTTCTCTCTATGGCCCCCTTCCATCCATCCTACCTGGCACATGACGACCATGTAATTCATTTCTGGGACATCACTTGCACTAAGTCACTACTCGCTCAAAATCAGTGATTCTTCCAGCAGAGTCTGGAGAAGCACTCGTAGGAGATGTGGAATGAGCGACTTCATACTGTGGGAGAAGCTGATCCACAGCACTCACTGCTCAGATCAGTGTTTCTCCAAGTATGAAGCAGGAACTCTGTGACCAAATCAAGTGGGGCACTTGCTAAGGAATGTAACTTCCTCACAAAGGTCCGCAGCAGCATTATTCATGAATGCCAACCGAGCAGAAACCACCCAAACATCTGTCAACTTTAGAGTAAATAAAATGGGAGTACAACCATACATTGGAATATTCTTTGGTGACAAAAAGAAATTAAGGTACTGATACATGCTACAACATAAACCTTAAAATAGTACTTGCCAAGGGGCTTGCCTATGGTTTTGCCATAGTTTGCTTGATCCAGATTACCATTCTCTGCTTTACCCCCCCAAAAAAACACAAAAACAAAACATTCTTGTGGGTTAAAAAAAAGTACACTAAGTGAAAAAGGCCACTCGCAAAAGGCCACATATATTGTGTGATTTCCTTTATACGAAATGTCCAGAAGAGGTGAACTTCTAGAGACAGAAAGTAGACTGGTGGCTGGCTGGGTGCGGGGGTGGAGTCGGGAGTGACAGCGAACTGGTAGGCCAAGGTTCTTTCAGAAGGTACAAAAATGTTCTAGAATTTGATAGTGGCGATGGTTGTGTAATCCTGTGAATATGCTTTAGAATATTGAATTTTATATTTTACAATGAGTAAACGTTATGGTATGTGAATTATACCTCAATAAAACTGTTTAAAAATACAGATCCCTCAATTCCACCACAGAGCAGAATCTCTGGAGGGAGGCCTGGATATCTTGCCTCAGAACAAGGGCAGAGGATGCGCATTTTTACTAACCACCCCAGAAAAGTCATAAAAGGTGCTAAAGTTAACACGGCCTTAGCTTCTTCCCCAACACTATATACATAGACTTTGTAGATCCTGCACCTCAAGAATGGGTCTCAGGCCCAATACATCCACTCTAGTCACCCATGCCATATAAATATATTTCCTACTCTGCCTGCACAAGCGTCCCTTCTAACCTGTGACTCTCCAGGGAGCACACAACCACTGAACCTCTTCTCTTGTTATTACTCTCCTCCTCCTGGGAGATCCAACCATTCTGTCTGGGGCCTTATCTGCTACTTAAAGCTACCCCAAGATTACTCCAATTCACAATGACCTCTCCTGAGAACCCTTTGGGCATTCATACCCTCAAGTGTGAAACAAGTGTGACTGACTACCAGACTTTCTTCCACATCTGATAACTTGAGCATCTCTGAGGAGAGACTCAAGAAAAATTCCAGACAAGCAGACTTTCTTCCATTCAATTTCCCTGTTACATCCAAATAATGTATCTTGTGCAACTTCCCCCCCACACACTTAATTTAATGCATGGATAAGTTAAATAACTTGAGCCTTTTTTTTTTTTTTTTAAAAGGCTAGAGAAAGCATACCTGTTAAAGGGTCCTCAGGATACCAGTATAGGGTGTGGCATATGGAAAGCGCTCAGCTATGTAATGAGTTCCTGGATACCTAAGAAGTAACTCCTGTAGCGGCAGTCTATTCAGACTTCTAGGTTTGCTGAGGTATCCATACAGATCTTTTGTGTGGGGAGACCTCTAATTTCCGTACTGCTTCTGTCTGACATAGGGTATTTGCTGTTCTTCTTTTCCAACACTACCAACCAGTATCAAAAACACCTGTAACATGTGTTGGTTTTTCTGCCAGTAATGATGGCTTGAAGACAGCATTTCAGAGAAAGTGGTTAAGGTTAGAGGTATGTTCCAGGGCACGAAATGAACAAAGATAGCTGGCCCATCTTGTGAGCAATCTGCAATCTTATTCTCTGAGGGGGGCTACAGACATTCATTACAGCCCTCTACCCGCCCCCCAGCCCCATACAACGCAAGGCCAGTAAAATGCCAGAGTGCTCGGGTAATATTATTGGAAGCAACACAATTCTGAAAACTGCTCTTCAGTGACTACTCTTGTCAAGATGAATAAATACAAATTCCACATGAAAATGTGTGTCAAAAGACACTGCCTACTACGAAAAGCCAACTTTTTGAAGAAGCTAGTAACTTTTGAATCACATATTATAGGTACAGATAATGCATTCTTATATTTCCAGCAACTGTAGTGACAAAGTTAACTTTGAAAAGCTGAACCCCAAGATGCTCCAAAACAAATACACAGGGACACACACACATGCATACACACACTCTCTCTCTCTCCCATACTAGGAAATTAGAGTGCTCGATATTACAATGCCCATTTCTAAATCTACAAAATAGGGGCGCCTGGGTGGCTCAGTTGGTTAAGTGTCTGCCTTCGGCTCAGGTCTTGTTCCCAGGGTCCTACTCAGCAGGGAGCCTGCTTCTCCCTCTCCCTCTGCCTGCCGCTCCCCTGCTTGTGCTCTATCTCGCTCTCTCTCTCCGTCTAATTAATAAAATCTTTAAAAAGAATAAATCTACAAAATATTTGACTTCTGTAATTTCTAATATTCTTCAGATGTTTGCAAATTAAGAGAAAATATCCATTTCTTCAGATTGGACTGTCTTTTATACATTTTAATATTATATAGAGTAAAACCTTGGTAATTCAAATTACTTGAGGAAAGGCCATCTAAATATATAAGAAGCACCTGCAACAGCAAATTCAAACGCAGCTAAACCCTTCAACAGCACTGCCAAGTGGAACCCCTACCTGCTCTACTTAACAGATAAGATACACTTGTACCTCTAACAGCTGCTACTTCAAACATATTTTCCCAAGTACTTCAGAAGTTGTATTCTATTCTACTCCTGCTCCCCAGTTCTCCAATCCCAGCCTAATTTTGCTAAATTATTTTTCAAACTCTTCATAGGGAATGAGAGATGATGAGGATGAAAAAATGAAATTTGCCCACCTTATCTTCAGTACCCAGATCAAACAAGGTAAAGAATGATTTAGTTTTAGTTTTGTGAGCTGTACCCTAAGTAAGGGTATCATTTTATATTCATAACCTTATCCTGCTACACGAGAGGGCAAAGTGATGATAAATACCACCCCGGAGAATCAGGACACCTGGAGTATCCGGATTCTACCAAGAACTCTTTCTCTGCTCCTAGGCACAGCTCCTAGGCACAGACCCTTCTCCAGTCCCCTACCGTGTGTTTGGTGGGAGCCCTAGGGTTCTTCTCACGGGCCCATCCAATTAACTCGGTGCCTGCCTAGAGAACAGTGTTGAGATTCACTGCACCAGTTCAGTGGTAATGAGAGAAGGCTGCCAAGGCCCTGAGATTAAGGCGGGGGCGGGGAGGGGGGGACGCGCATGTCACATATTTGCTACCCACTGGTTAGAAAAAGCACCACAGACCCTCCCCACTTAGGTGTTCTCGGCACATCAAGAACTGCGGGGGCAGAAAAAAGGAGGTACTTTTGGTGCGGGGCAAGCAGCGGCAACAAAGTCGCCCATCTCCACCTCTAATTCCTTCAACATTTCAAAGACCATATTAATATCTGATCATTCAAAAGTGACTGATTTTTTTTTAAGATTTTATTTATTTATTCATAGGAGACAGAGAGAGAGAGAGAGGCAGAGGGAGAAGCAGGCTCCCCGCTGAGCAGGGAGCCCAATGCGGGACTCGATCCCAGGACCCTGGGACCACGACCTGAGCCGAAGGCAGATGCTCAACCATCTGAGCCTCCCAGGCGCCCGTGACTGACTTTTTAAAATGTTAAGCAACGTCTAATAATTAAGATTTCAGATTGGTGGGTGGGAAGATGGGTGAAATAGGTCAGGGGATTAAGAGGTACAAGCTTCCAATTACAAAGTAAGTCGCAGAAATGAAAAGTACAGCATAGGGAATAGAGTCAACAAGATGATAAAAACATGTGGTGACAGATGATGACCACACTTATCATGGTGAGCACTGAGTAATGTACAGAATAGTTGAATCACTATGCTGTACACCTAAACTAATATTAAACATTATGTTAATTATACTTCAACAAAAAAGGTTTTTAACTATTAAAAAACAGATTTAGGATTAAACACGCCCACTCAACTCATTTAACAAATCACAACCAGAGCACTCCTACAAATGAATGATATATGTGGAAATCATATGTGTGATTGGAGTCATAACAAGTTGAGTGGACAGATCTAGAAATTCATTCCGTCGGCTGTTCGAACACTTCCCGGGTATCTTACACACCTGGCACTGTGCAGACATTGGAAATCCGGCTTTGCACACTTGGCTAACTATGTAACTGAGCTACATTCTCAGTAATAATGAATGGTGAGTGAGATTTTCAAACCTGCGTGTCCTTGATTTTTCCAAGACAGCCTGATTGGAATCTTCTCTTTTCAAGAGTTCCCAAATCCTTCTGTCAAAGGTATTACAATATTGCTATGACTGAAATTACGATCTAAAATCATACTGCTGAAGGCTTAATAAAGCTGACATTCAACTTGTGGGTGGTGTATGTTGCCGGCTACCCCCTACCTTCAATCAACTGATGATGACTCAGGACTGACTGTCCCGTGGGAATCCTCCAAACGTCTGCAGACAGCTGTGTCACATCACACTCTGTTTCCAACACTCACTGAGTAAATTTCCTCACCCCTAATAAATTCTTACCGTTTTTTTCCCCAGGGGTTAAGAAAATCCTGTGGTAAAACATCCTGCCCCAAATTCTTTATTATACTCCTATAACATACATTCTAAAAGATGTTTTGGCATATTCTTGATTAATAAACTTCATTCAGAAATAAGAATTAATAATAAAAGAAATCATTTGTTCAGAGCTAATTTTTACTTTGCAAAGTCCTACAGAGATTAGTTACTCACTGTGAGTTTATTTATTTTTTTAAAGATTTTATTTATTTATTTGAGAGAGAGAGAGAATGAGAGAGAAAGCACATGAGATGGGAGGAGGGTCAGAGAGAGAAGCAGACTCCCTGCCGAGCAGGGAGCCCGATGAGGGACTCGATCCAGGGACTATAGGATCATGACCTGAGCCGAAGGCAGTCGCTTAACCAACTGAGCCACCCAGGCACCCCTCACCGTGAGTTTAAAAAACTCACAGCACTAAGGGGTGACTGGCTGGATCCGTCCACAGAACATGCGACTTCTGATCTCAGGGTACTGAGTTTGAGCCCCATGATGGGTGTAGCGATTACTTAAAAATAAAAATCTTTAAAAAATAATAACTTAGGGGTGCCTGGGTGGCTCAGTTGGTTAAGAGTCTGCCTTTGGCTCAGGTCATGATCCCAGGGTCCTGGGACTGAGCCCCGCATCGCATCGGGCTCCTGGCTCAATCAGCAGGGAACCTTCTTCTCCCTCTCCCTCTGCTGCTCCCTCTGCTTGTGTGCTCTCTCTCTCTCTCCCTGTCAAATAAATAAAATCTTAAAAAAAAATAGCTTAAAAAAATAAAAATTAAATAACTCACAGCACACTGATAATACTATTTATTCAAAGCTAATTCCATGAAATTCAACACTAAGACAAATCAATTCTCTCCCAATCCCTACTCAGTCCATAAGAAAGCTTATTTTCCTATCACTTAAACCAGAACCCCAAATATTATTTGGCCATTGTCAATATATCTTAAAAGTCTAACTGCTGGATAAATGAGTAAAAATACTACTTTTTTTATACCTTCTATACAAGCTAATTATTTTAAATATCTCACATATCCTAAGAGAATGCTGTCAACACAAATAATATCATTTTTTTACAAAAGATCAATTACATATCAAAATATACTTATGAAGATGCAGATCTGTGTAACTTGCTGTATGTAGATTATCTTCCCGTTTTTTAAAGATTTCACGAGAAATTCTAGCATTGGAACACATTGCCTGACACCTACATGATATGAAGAACGGGATCTGGGTGGCAATCCGAAGATCTGGATTTAATTCAAGTTCTCTTACATAAGCCAGCTGTGTGACTTGGGCTTCTCAGAGCCTACGTCTATCTGCAACATGGTGTGGCTGGAAGAGGTCATCTCCCATTCCCTCCTAATTCTAAATTCTGTTTAGACAGCAGTCTCCCCAATTTCGGGTAAGTCATAAGTAAACGTCTACTTAGAAGAAATCTTCCCTAGAAAGTACTTCGTTTAGCCACATATCTTTAAAGAAAAATTACAATAGCTGTACAACACTCATTCGGGTCACACCTTGAATAACAAGCATTTTTAAGCTGCTGGCTTTTCCAGGAACAAGATGAGGCAAGCACTTCTCTGGTGCTCAGCTTCTCACTGCTTACTCTGAAACTGAGCGGCTGGTTGATGAATGTTAAAAAACTTCCAAGATCTGAAGGCAGAAGTGGTATATACTAGACTATCACTTCTTGCTATAGTGAACTACGTCCTGAAGATCTCTGAATAAGGTCCACCTACAACTTCAAATTCTCCTCCAGCCTTCACGTGGTATGAGAAGGTCACAAATACAGAACTGTTTAAATCTTGTAGCCCCTGGCAAATAGCAAAGATTCCAAATCATATTTTTACATCAGCATTCACTTTTCTCTACCATGAGGGTTTGATTTCCCTTCTAGCATGTTACAACGTACACACATTTCGAAAATGCAACCTCAGCATTTAAAAATTTGCAATGAAATTTTTTTAAGTTTGTTTTTAAATCAGCCGCACCTTCAAGAGTATCTAATCCGTCCCTTATTTTTGAGAGATCACACCACTGATTAATGGAAGGGTAAGGTTTCTTGCGCCTCTCCAATCGCTTCAAATTTCTGAACATATTTTCTACTTAGGGTTTATAAAGGAAACTCAACCAAGTTATAAGCTCTTAACCACACCACTCACACATACACCAACTCTTGCTTATCAAATTCCAAACTGTTCGTTATCCTCCCGTCTTCCCCTTCCACCCCCCCCCAGCCCCCATCAGCCTCTATCTGCAAAGTCCCAACCAGGCGACTACTGAGGCTTTCAGAGAAAACAAGTCTTACCTAAGTTAGTAATAGGAAAGAGCAACAGTGCAAGGAAAAGATGACCGCACCTAATAATGGTACTTTACAATACAGTTAAGTCATGTACCTTAACTAGAAGCGCATTACCTAAAAAATGGGGAATCAATACAGATAGATTTGTTTTCTAAACAAGAGTACTCAAAATTAGACTCTATGTTCCATCTGGATTCTACACTAAGTTTTAACCACGTCACTGCAAAATATTCCTGGGAGTAGCGTGGAAGAAAAGTAATTGCAAACCCAAGTAAAATTGAGGGGAACAGATAAATCCATATGGAAACAGGAGCCAACTAACGTGTTGTAAAAGTTTTGAGTTTTTTCCCCCTAAATCCATCCAGGTGGGAATCTACAAAGTATATGACATGGAATATTCTGCTTCATACTTATACATCTTATATGGAAGAACAAGTCTATCAACCAAGCTCGAAACCTCTAGATGGAATAGCTAGAGGTTCTGTACTACCAGGCTTCCAAGAACTAATATGCACGGAGACTCTCAACAAGGTCAAACTTTTCTGAACACACAAACTTGTCTCAAAAGCTACCATACACCAGATAACGCTCTTTGGGCAATACCGCTCTAGCTACCTAATTATTTTCAAACTCTCCTACTGAACTTACGTGAAATCTCTATTTTATAGTCATCTAATTATACGAAATGTTATTAGCACTTCACTTACATTGTTTCTTAGTCCAACTTTTAGGTAGAGTCAAAGAAAACTGGATCCGCTGGTTAACTCCATAATCAAGTAAGCAATTCAGAAGTCTAAAGGACGGGCTGTACAATCTTCTTCACCCACATACTATCAGAATATAAGTCACATTCCCACATTAAACGTGACTTGAAATTGTCTAGTTATTCAAATTTCCCCTAGGAATAGTATGCCATTTATTCTATTGAAAGGGCTCCAAGGCTCAACTTACAAGTCTTCAAAACAAAAACAAATCTACAACATTCACTTTCCCTGAATGAAGGATCACTTTCCCCAAACAATAAAATGTTTTCTCCATCTTTTGCATTTCAGGCCACCACTACAAACAGAAAAATCGAATCTCTCTAGTGGACAGGAAACGTACAGATGGAGAACATATACCTTTAGGGCCCTTCTAATGCTGTACCTGAGCACTCAACGCGGCCGTGCACTTTCAACAACTGAACCAATTATGCATTAATAGTTCAACAAAGGAAGCATTTTTCCCCAGACTCACATTTCCATGCTACCGCTTCACAGTCAAAGCACTGAAGCTCATTCCTCTAAGTCTGAGCAGCTTGCTCTTCCCCCTCGCATACCATCTGCAATCACAGCTACAATCATAAAAAGGCTAGCCCTAAAAGAGGTGGAGATCTTAGATAACCATTACATCAAGGGGCTGCGCTGTTCAGATGCCTACAGGAGCCAAGGAGGTAACGTCAATGACTAAAGTGGCCAACCTTTCCTTTTTCCCTCTTTTGGAAAACATGGCTAGAGAGAAAGATCTCTTTGTGGTTAAAAATTGAAAAATTAAAGAACACACATGACAGCAAAAAAAACTGACAGCTTCAGCATCTAGAAGTCAATGGAGAGTGGTGGGGACCACTACACACACAGGAGCTCAGGGGTGCCTGGGTGGCTCAGTTGGTGAAGCGTGTCTGCCTTCAGATCCCGGCGGGGGGGCGGGGGGGGGGGAACCTGCTTTTCCCTCACCCTCTGCCCCTCCCCCCCTGCTCGTGTTCTCTCTCGCAAATAAAGTCTTTTAAAATAAACAAAAAACAAAAAAAAACGAGAGAGCTCAGCTCAGCCCTTGCTACCATGCAGGAATGCAGGCTGATACTGCCAGGTTTTCGAGAAAAAAACAGAAATTTCATTTCATGTGCAATCCATTCATTTCTAAGTATTGCTTCCAAATTAAAAAACAAAACACACACACATTGTAAGGCCAAAAAAACCAAAATCTGCAGGCCCCATCCTTCCGCCCAGTTTACAAGTTCAATCTCATCAAGTCAGAGAGAACAACCAATGTCACCGGGACATGTCCAATCAGAGATGCCCAGCTTTGGGCTGGACACAGAGTGTAAGACATGTCTCATCAATTTACAGCACCGTCTGCTATGTGTATACCACCTGCTGATTCATTTAATCACCAATTTACTGAGCACCTACTGTTGAGTTTGAAGCTGTTGCAGACATTGGAAATTCACCAATGCACGGGAGCAAAAACAAACAAACAAAAACCCTTCTTCTGGAGTTTACATTCTTGAGGAAGGAAACAAGCAATGAACACAATACATAAGTTATGTAGTGTGTAAGAAAGTGACACTGAGTGTTTAAAAACAGAGCAAGGTAAGTGGAATTAAGAGTACTACATATTTAGCTTCATGTGGTACAAAGATTTTGTTGGGGCCAAAATGTTTTCTAAGCAGGTACAAAGCCTAACATGGCTGACCTCTAACTGGGCAAATCATTTTTGTATGCTACAGTTCCCTTATCCCTCAAATAAAGATACTGTTACCCGGCCTACTTAACACACCTTATTATAAGGCAATCTTCAGCTATTATTTGAGAAAACTGAACATATAATATTTTAGTGATAGAATAATACTGCCTCTTAAATCTTTCTAGGCATTCAGAGTATCTCTTAAATGGCCCCAGAGCTTATTAGATCCTATCCTTCAGATGCAACAAGTAGCCACTGCAACTATTATTAACATTTCCTCTCCCTTCTGATGTTGACTGATCCAAAGGCCACAGAACTATGGCAACCTCTATGAACCTTGACTGGGGTAGGGAGAGTGTGATGAAAGGAAGGCTTTTACTTTTTTATACCTCCCTACTGTTTAAATCTTTTTTTTTTTTTTTTAGATTTATTTCTTTGAGAGAGAAAAAGAGAGGGAGAGAGAGCATGCAGGGGGAGAGGCAGGGGGAGAGGGAGAGAGGGAATTTCAAACACACTCCACACCCAGCTCGAACTCACAACCTGAGATCATGACCTGAACTGAAACCTGAACTGAAACCAAGATGCTTAACGAACTGAGCCACCCAGGTGCCCCCCAATTTAATTTTTTTTAAACAAAATACAAATAATAAAACCTAAGGTCACAATGCAGTGAAGAAACAGAGCTAAACCTATCCCTAGGTCCACATGGCTACCACTTTGATTTCACAAAGGATACATGGACTTAACAGTGTAGAAACAAGATGTATAATCCCTCATGTTTTTGGTTGTGATCATTTAATATGATCTAACCACATCCTGAAGTACCATAATAAGATGTCAATTTACAAAAGAAATAAAATGAAGTTGTTCATATTTTCCTCCCATTTTCATTCTCCTGATCATCCAGCTGACCATTTTCCCTTATTATGAATTTGCCTCCTAACAGCTACATCATGTCTTTCACTCTCTCTGAAGTTGCTAGTAACGCAATATATTTGATCATCTCTTTCTTACCACACAGAAATGGACAGAAATTACAGGGCACTATTGTTGTGAGACACACTCCATCAGTCTCTTGTGCTCCTACCCGTCCTGCCAGGTAACCAAAAACGCAAGGCCCCGCCCATTCTGTACCCAGGCTATTTCTCAGTTTCATTTGCATTTCATTTCAACAACCTTGACAGGGTGAATGAGGTCTCTCTTCTGGATAAAGAGCAAATTCACTTGCTGCATAGTTTAAAAAAAAAAAAAAAAGCAGTAGATTCCCCCAAGCTTAGTGTCCCTCAGCAGAAACACAATCCCACGCATGTGCAGCTCCATCTGGACACTCCGTATCACCCCTGTGGGCCTTGGGGACAAGGAGGAACTGATACAAGCAAGCTAATGTTTGGGCTGTTTGGCATGCCTCTGTGGCAAAGGACCCCCTTGTCTTCTGCCAGCATGGAGCAAACAGCAACAGCCTAACTATTAGCTTCGGGTAAATCAAACCCCAGACCCAACAATGCCAAATCAAGTTGAAAGAATCACATATTTATTCATAGATGTCATTCCCAGTAAGCTTATATACAACACTTGCAAACCATCTTGTCCTAAACACAGGCCTAATTTCTTTAGCACTTTAGAACTAAAGTCCACAAACATATACACATATTCCTACATAATAAAGTACCTCCCCATTAGGTTTCAGAAAGTTAATAAATTCCAATCGAATCCAGCTATCCCTAATCCTTACCTCATTTAAATTAAGTAACCAGAGAGCTACATCTGAATCTGTCCCTGGCATTTCCAATCAAGTCTTCCACCCTGTCTCCCTCAGCACGGGCCATTTCAGAAGACAGCAGAGTAAGTGCTAGGCAAAGAGTTCTAAAAACCCAGATTAAGTCAAACTTCTCGGGGCCTGAATCTGTTTACCCGTAAAATAAGAGGGCTGGACCAGAGGGACTCATCTCTTTTTCCAGTTATAAGTCTGATGATTCTACATGCAGCCTATACATGGGTGGAACATTCTTTGCTGCTTTGTTCAGTGTTGGAGTGGTTTATGGAGTGTGGTCCTGCTGAAAAGCTGGAGAATGAACTACATGTCCTCTCAAGATACCTCCTGGCCCTATAATCCCATGATGTGCTTATAATGGAATTTGGCTATCCTTATAATTAGAAATGTAACTCGCTGGTCACACATCTGGATCAGATAAATCTGCACAAATAGCATTTCACCAGAAGCAGAAATGCCAAGCATATAACAGCTGTGCCGTTACATCAGCCTTGCAAATAACAAGGAATACTATTTATCCATAGAAAGTAAATGACCACAACAGACAGGAATAAAGAGGACTTTATTCAAATTATCTGGGGTTGGGAGAAAAGTTTATAAAAGAAAAAAATACATAGTAGTTGGACTTCCTTATTAGTTTACAACACAGGTACAAAAAAGAATTCCAATACATACCTCATATGCCAAAACACGTATTTCCTTATTTCCTGCAATCCTAGTTAATGATGAGTTTGTTATGAACTTCTATAAATGTAATAGGCTCCCCTGACTTGAATGTCAACATATCACATGGAACCATGAACCTAATCCACAATTAAGTATTATCAAAGTGTCAAATGTACTCTGGGAGTATTCACATTCATAGAAAATAAATGTGTTTCAAGTTAACAATTAATTTCACTCAACCAATGTGCTGGATAATGTGAAACAAGAGGAAATTATTTTCCTAAAAAGAAATAAAAGCTCTTCCTAGCCAATTAGGTAAGCATAACCTTACACTTTGAAGTACATTTCTTAAACCCCAAAACTTAATGTGTTAATCGAATTGCTCTGAGGAGTAACTGACAAAACGCACGATTAATGGCAAACAGGTATGAATACAAAATCTGTCACCTATTACTAAACTTACCTACACAGCCATTCAACCTTCTAATTTACAACACTGTTCACAATTTTACTTTCTGCATTTAAAAATATATTCAGACCCTGGGTGATAATGATGTGTCAATGGAGTGTCAATCACTTTTAACAAATGTACTGCTCTGGTGAGGGAAGCTGTGTGTGTGGAGGGCAGTGGGTATTTAAGAAATCTCTATACCTTCCTCTCAATTTTGCTGTGAGTCTAAAACTGCTCTAAAAACAACAAAACAAAAAAAACCCCACAAAAACCTCCAAGAAATATATTCAGTGTATTACAGATTTAAGAAACGTAACTTTTATTATCAAGTCAGTGCCCTATTTTGAAATATATGTATGAAATAAGTTCCTAAGTTGTTGGTTTTTTTTTTTTTTTGAAGATTTTATTTATTTATTTATTTGGCAGAGAGAGAGAGAGAGAGAGCGAGAGAGCACAAGCAGGGGGAGAGGCAGGCAAAGGGAGAGGGAGAGGCAGGCTTCCCACCGAGCAGGGAGCCCGTTGTGCGGCTTGATCCCAGGACCCTGGGATCATGAGCGGAGCTGAAGGCAGATGCTTAACCGACTGAGTTACCCAGGCGCTCCAATAAAATCCTAAGATTTTAACCTATAAACCACAAATATGGAAAAGCACAATATTAGCATAATTAACTTTACCTCAAATTCTAGACTCAAATCAATTTTTGTGCCACGTAAAGAAAAAACAGAGAGAACAAAGATTAGAGAGACAATGAAACAAAAGATATAACACAGAAACCATGGTTACATTTCTGATTAATGGAGAAAATAGAGGTGATTGGTGAGGTAAAAGTAAGACAAGCAAATTACTTTGGCAGCCAAATGGGGGAATCCAGAAGGTAATTTGACTCTTCACGTTCTCTAATATTAACTGAAAACTACTAGTAACAAACCAGTGTCTTTGAATCAGTCCTGAAAGGAATACAGGGATTTAAAAAAAAAAAAAAAAAAAAAAATAGTTGACTAAATAAATGAATCTTTGGAAAAACAGGGTTCATAAATCACAACCTCCAACTTTTATCTATCAATTTTTAAATTAAAACCTTAGACTGATATGACATCCTGATGGTCAATCAATCAATTTTCAAAAAAGCATTAATCAACTAATTCCAAATACTGAGAAACAACTTAAGTAACTGATTCTAATTCCTAAGGAAGCTGCTATAAGGAAATGAGTTTGCCCTTCAAAAAACCTAACCATCAGATACAGAGACTCTGTTAGACACATATATTTTATGCATAATCATGGAGTGTCCTTAACAAACACAATCAACAGGAGATCCCTACTCTAACCAGTTCATCTTTGGGGCCTCTAGGCTTTTTACTAAGTATCAACTTTGAACCCTTGATGAATTTACCAGCAAACCACATGTAAGTTACAGGCAAGAGCAGAACCTTCTGGCTTTATGCCAAAATGAAACCTCACATGGGCAGGTCCCCACCCCTTCAAGTTATTGCTAAAAATTCTAAGATTCAACAGGGTGTCTTCAACCTAAAAGGGCAAGAAGTCTCCGGATAAGGTCATAGCTAAACCACACTCAACTTCAATAGTCAATCCATGAGACAGCCAATTGTCTTCCAAAGCCCCAGATGCAAGGCAATTAAGTGAAAATGGATAATGCCCCCCCTCCTAATAATCCTTTCAGGTAACTGAATGTCATTAACAACTAGGCCCAAGAGTGAAATATGAACTTTTTATAAGATAAACCTTATTTTTCTGCTGAGTTCTGTTTTCTTCATTTAGGTTTAACCTCCTAATTCATATTTTAAAAAAATAGTAACTGGCCTACTTATCAATCTTGTCTCTTTCTCCTCCCTCTATTATTCTAAAGCCGTATTTTTGTTTTAGAACCCCGTTTGTGACTTCAGATTTGAAACTAAGCATTGGAGATTTTGCACAGCCACGTAGCCAGGATCTCAGTTACCAAGGCTGCCAAATCAACAGCCAGTCCAGCAGTGCAAAAATCCAGACTTTTTTTTTTTTAAAGAAATAGATTTGCTGCCTCCATGCTTTTCATTTCCAGAAACGATACTTCTCTCACGAAAAGCAGAAGCCCGAAAAACAAGAAAAACAAGAAGCAGCACCCAACACCTCACTTTAAAACACGCTCTAAGGTCCTGTCTTCCTTCACTAGAAGCTGAACTTCATCATCTTAAAGGATAGTGACAATTTCCCACATTGTGGCTATCCAAGCATCATTTGCCATCTCCACACATTTTCGTGTGTACAGAATCGAGTGCTAAAGACAGACCTCAACAATGGCAACACAGGAATAATCCCCACACCTCTGCTTTGGTGGTAGAAATGTCCTGAAATGTAGAATTTCTTTCCAACTATCTAAAGACTTTTGTGTCAATAGCCACCCAATTCACTTGCCAGTTTGTTCTTCCTAGTCTCTCTCCCTATTAAGCTAGCAGGAACACTTGGGAGTTGTGGCTCACAAACAAAATCCCACCCAGGGCAAACAAGCAGCTTTGGAGGAAGGCAGGAGACTTGCTCTGGATTTAAAAGGCACGAGGGCCTTCTAGATTCCTGCCATGTATACTGATCTATTCTTTTACCCTAAGTCAGCGAAGATCCTGAGGCCTCAGCTCAGATTCTAACTGTGTAGCTTCACAGCATGACATTGATAGTACTTAATATAAGAAATCACAAATTCCTATTTTTGATGCCCCCCTAATCCTGGAGAGATGCTTATTTATACAAACGTCCATCCCTGCCCTAGCCATACAACTCAAAGTTTCTATAGGGTGTGGGTTCCATTATCTCAAAGGCTGCTAAAATACCTACATAGGAGTTTGGGCATGTGGGGGGTGGGGGAGAGTTCAGTGTGTTCTTTATCTCCTGTATTGAAGTGTCAACAGATAGTCAAGTAAACACATTCCCATGGCCATCGTGTGACACTCATAACCAGAAAAACTTCCTGTAAAAGGCTGCCTTGGCCAGAATCTCCAAAACTATTATCTGAATTTCCTCCCTTATTTTAGGGAATGCCCCTCAAACCGATGAGGAGGAGACAGACACCTGGGTGGCAGCAGGCAGAAAGCTATCATAAAGTCAAGAGCATTTTGTGCAGATTGCCCTCAAAGGCGCCTGTGTTCTCATCTGCCACAATCTAAATGCTTCAGTATACTCAAACATTTACGTCAATCTACGGCTCCCAGCGAAGCTAGGATGAAACCTTCATAATCTGAAATTCACCATTTCCACACAAATCAAAGTTACCATTTCCACGCAAATTCCACTTTCTACAGACACTGTAGTATTGGTCAAATGGCACCTCCCCCTTCTTCTGAGACAGAGATCTGCATTTTGTTGGACCTAGGCACTGTGCTCACCCTCCCAAACCCCAAAATTCCATTTACGTGACGGTATTAAAAAGTAACTATTTTCACATGTTTTAAATGGGGGGGGGGGGCATTTTAAGAATTAGTACAAAGTGTCATTTCACTTTAAAGAATGTCAAGTGGAAGTTCACAGAAGAAGTTTAAAATATGAAATCTAAGTTGGATCTTTGCCTGGATCCTGATTTGGATCTGAAATCTAATTTGGATACTACAACCAGACAGATTCCCCTTTTCTGTGTATTTTATTTGGGTTACTATTTCTGGCTCCGAGACACCATTCTCTCTGAAGACAAAAATATGCTATTTTTTTCCTAAGGTGATTTTTAGTACTAGTTGTTTAAATACTTTTTCAGTTCACCTTTGTGAACTTAAATTACTAGGCAACTTAAAAAAGTATTCCAGTTTCTTTGAGGAAAAAAAAAGTCAAATATTTCAATACTGGGAGCCCTTCTACATGAGATCACAGAGAAGAATCCATTAATTCTCTCTCAGACAACCACACGGGAGGCCAAAATCTTTGTCCAGGGAAGGGGGAGAGAGCATTCAACAATTAAGTGTAGTAATGTTCTAGGGCTTTGTTTATAAGTCCAGCATAAATCTCCACCTGTTGACTTTGGACTAGAAAGCTTTGATATATAGGTAATTCAGAATAAGGTAAAGGAAGAGGCAGGCCTGTGTGAAAAATGCCACCTCATAAAAATTTTCCTGCCTCTAGATCAATGCAATCCCAATCTGAATGAAGAATGTCACATTTAAGGCTTGCTTTCCTTTCTCTTTCATTCTACACATTAGTTTCCTCATGTTATAAATATATTTACAGCTCCCATTTAAAAAAAATCCTATTTGTTAATTTTTTAAATAGAAAGATTTTTAAATTCTAGTTTTATTTAAATGGATATGCAACTTCACCTAAGCACAGATTTTTTTAAGTGCTTCAGATCCCTTAAAATACATTCGACTTAGAACAGACCTGATTTTTTTTTTTTAATCAATCCACTCCCATCTACTTCAAATGTTAAGTCTCCAGTTACTCTCTTGAATAATTCCATTTACCTACGATTGTACTGGAGTTGTACTCGGCTTGATCATTCATTTATTTAATTTTGTGTATGCAGATTTTACTTTCTAATGTGACTGCAAACTTTGAAGAACCACATTTTTAATTTGTTCACTTAAACCTCTTCCCCCCAATATATAACTTTACAGACATTTTTTTAAAAATTCAAACTCTAAAACTAGTTTTAACATTGGTCCAAATTTACGCATATCAAAGTCACTCTAGAAATAGCTGTAATTTTTATTTTATTTTTTGTTTTTGTAATTTTATTTTAAAAGTATACTTCATTGTCCTAAAATGTTAAAGACCCTTCTAGATGCCCTTGTGACCTGAAGAGAATTTACAGGCTTTCATCACATATAATGGAAACCTTCCCTTAACCACCCTGAAACTCAGGAAAAATAATTGAGTATTTCTGTTCTTTGATAATCTTTTTAACTCTAATTTCCACTTAACTTTTTTAATGAATTCAAATAAAGGGAAACTTCATACATACGCTGTCCCTAGAAACGGACATTTCATCTTTGCTGAAATGTGTACTCAAGTGGAAAGACAGGAAGAGCTCCCAATTCAGAAGGGAAATACCTAACAAGCATACAACACAGAGCCATAAAAGACCATGTGCAACTGAGCCCTATAGCTCCATGGGCAAGGGCCTGGGTAGGACTCGCAGGCTACTCCTAGCAGCTAGCACAGTTCTCTACAACGTACACTCCCTGAAAGCTGCGGTTTTGTTTTGCTCTCTGCTGTAACCCCAGGCACCAAGAACAGTCCTGACAGTGCTCAGTAAATGTGTGTGGAATAAATACTTGTAAAAAATTATGTAACACATCGTAGACATTAGTAGGAAAGGAGACAGGAAAAAGACCTGGCAGTAAATTTTATTTTGAGATTATCTTTCTCCTGGGCACCATTACTTTTAAGATGGGCACAAACTAAGTGTTTAGGGGCAGATGACCATGATGGTGGGGAGTCAAAATATCAAAACATACTAGGAAAACTTCAAAAACTAGGGACCTTAAAGCCCGTAAAAGAGAAGAACTAAAGGCAAATAAGCTAACTATAGTTGAATTTGAGTCGAGTTTGAAGAAACAAACTTGTTCTAGGTTGCTACGGAGTGGTTTTTTGAACTAGAGGCCAAGACCCATTCTTGGGTCATATAATCAATTTAGTGGGTCACTGACTGGCATTCTTTTAAAGAAAATAGAATAGTATAGAACTGCATCACAAAGAATAAAGGCAAGTATCGATTTATGAAACTTTTGATTCAGCTATATATAAATATTTTTGTGTATTTACTGGGCTACTGTGTCTCAAAGAGTGTCCTGATCAACATATATGAAAAAACAGTGCAACAGAAAGCCTATCTTAACCATGACAATTTGGGTTCAATATAAAAATGAAAGATGTCAAAAAAATATATATTAACTGATTGCTTTTTAAAGTTGAAGACATTCTGTCAATGGATAGTCACAGAGATTGAGAAATGGAAGAAACCTTAGTGACCACCTGGTCCAATTCTTTCATTTCATGACTCAAAAACTCACCCTTAGTTATGGGCACACCCGGAACTGGAAGTGGGTCTCCAGGCTCCTAGTACAACTGTCCTGTTAGTAGATCACAATGATTCTAGCACAGGCTGGTGACCATGTGTCACAATGTCATACGGGTGGCCTTGACACCAGTTGGAATAAAGAATTAGATGGCCTCCCTGGTGCCTACAATCAAAAATTCTTTTATATAAAGCTACAATAAAGTCTGTACTTCTCTTTCAACAATCAGATCTATAAATTTTCAGTATAAAAATGTAATGGGGACTTCATTTGCACATGTCAGTACTTAAAGAACTCAGGACTTCAAACATGATAAAAACCATTAAGGAAAAAAATAAAAGACTCTTCTTTTGAAGTTTGAGAAGACACAAAGACAAGGAAAAACATTTTTTGACCAAAAAAAAAAAAAAAAAAAGGATTCGATAACCCTTAAATAAACGAAATTCCCGGGGCACCTGGGTGGCTCAGTCGGTTAAGCATCTGCCTTTGGCTCAGGTCATGATATCAGGGTCCTGGGATGTTGTCCCGGGTCGGGCTCCCTGCTTAGTGTGGAGTCTGCATCTTCCTCTGCCTCTGGCCCGCCCCCAACCCCCCATGCTTGCTCTCTCTCAAATAAATAAAGTCTTAAAAAGAAAAAGAAATTCCATCTTGACATAAGTCACAAAACTTAGAATCTCTGAAATGGGAATGCCCCTTGCCACATTTTCCCCCATAAAGAGAAATTAACTCCTAATCTTTAAGTATGTGCAGCGAAGTAAAAAGGAAGCTTTAATGAGACCTGCTCACCCAATTTCCAGCCAGTCCAGTCCCACCCACATTTTCACTGCCCCTCCATTTCCTTTCATAAGAGCACAAAATGACTTCGTAAGAGCAAACCCCTCAGGAAACAACCACTTAACTTCCATGAAGAAACATCAATGAACATTTAAAATTATATTAATTCACGTTTTTAAGTCATTGTCCAAGTTTTAAAGGCCTGTCTGTCCCTGTACTTCTTTTTTTGGCCCTGGGCACAAGATGACACAATTTGGGACAATCTTTCCTTCTTTCTCTTAATTAACTTGATAGGAAGAAACCCACAGGTTCCCCAAATACAGAGAGTGGAGAAGCATGGAATCTTCAATTTTTCTAATGTCTTATTAAAATCAACAAGTTCAAATACAAGCATACCTCATTTGATTGCACTTCACAGATGTTGTTTTTTGGTTTTTGTTTTGCCTCCAATTGAAGGACTGTGGCAACCTGGCAACAAACAAGGACACTGGCATCATTTATCCAACAGCATTTGCGCACTTCGTGTCTCTTGTGTCCCATCTCCTAATTCTCGCAGCATTCCAAACTTTTTCATTATTATTATTATATTTGCTATGGTCATCTGTAATCAGTGATCTTTGATGTCATTATTATGATTGTTTTGGGGCACCACAAACTGCACCCATATAAAATGGTGAACTTAATCCATAAATGTTGTGTGTATTCTGACTACTCTGCCAACCAGCCATTCCCCTCCTTCCCTCTGCCCAGACCTCCTGACTCCCTGAGACAGGACAATATTGAAGCTAGGCAAATTAATAACCCTACAATGGCCTCAAAGTGTTCCAGTAAAAGGAAGAGTCACAAGTCTCTCAGTAGAAATCAAAAGCTAGAAATGATTAAGCCTGGGGAGGAAAAAATATTGAAAGTCAAGATGGGCCGAAAGCTAAGCCTCTTGCACGAGTTAGCCAAGTTGTGAAACGCAAAAGGAAAAATTATTGAAGGAAACAAAAAGTGCTATTCCAGTGAACACACAAATGATAAGAAGGAGAAACAGCCTTATTGCTGATACAGAGAAACTTTTAGTGGTCTGGATAAAAGATCAAACCCCGCCACCACATTCCCTTAAGCCAAAACCTAATCCAGGGCAAGGCCGTAACTCTTGTCAATTCTATGCAGGCTGAGAGAAGTAAAGAAGCTGCAGAAGAAAAGTTCAAAGCTAGCAGAGGTTGGTTCATGAGGTTGGAGGAAAGAAGCCGTCTCTGTAACATAAAAGTACAAGGGGAAGCAGCAGGTGCTGATGTAGAAACTGCAGCAAGTTATCCAGAAGATCTAGCTAAGATAATTCATGAAGGTGGCCACACTAAACAACAGATTTTCAGTGTAGACAAAACAGCCTCATATTGGAAGAAGATACCATCTAGGACTTTCATAGGTAGAAAGAAGTCAATGCCTGGCTTCAAAACTTCAAAGGACAGGCTGACTCTTGCTAAGGGCTAAGGCAGCTGCTGACTTTCAGAAGAAGCCAACGCTCACTGACCATTCTGAAAATCCTAGGACCTTTAAAGAATTACGCTAAATCTACTCCACCTGTGCTCTATAAAAAGCCTGGATGACAGAACATCTGTTTACAGCATGGTTTACTGAATCTCTTAAGCCCACTGTTGAGACCTGTGCAGATAAAAAGATTCCTTTCTGTTCACTGACAATGCACCTGATCACCCAAGAGCTCATGGAAATGTACAATGAGATTAATATTTCTTCACATCTGTTAAAACAATACCCATTCTGCAGCCCATGAATCAGGAGTAATTTTGACGTTCAAGTTTTATTATGTAAGGACTACATTCCATAAGGCTATAGCTGTCATAGACAGTGATTCTCCTGATTGAACTGGGCAAAATAAATTGTAATAATCCTTCTGGAAAGTATTCACCGCTCTAGACTCCATTAAAAACATTTATGATTCATGGAAAGAGATCAAAATATCAACATGAGCAGGAATTTTGAAAGCAGTTCATTCCAACCCTCATGGATGACTTTGAGGGGTTCAAGACTGCCAGTGGAGGAAATAACTACAGATGTGGTAGAAACAGCAAGAGAACTAAAGTTAGAAGTGGAGCCTGAAGATGGGACTGAACTGCTGCAAGCTCATGATAAAACTTCAACAGATGAGGGGTTCTTATGGATGAGCAAAGAAAAGTGGTCTCTTAAAATGGAATCTACTCCTGATGAAGATGCTGTGAAGACTGTTGAAATGACAACAAAAACTTTAGAATATTACATAAACTTAGTCGATAATGCAGTGTCTGAGTTAGACAGCACTGACTCCAATTTTGAAAGAAATTCTGCTATAGATAAAATGCTATCAAACAGTATCACATGCTACAGAGAAATCATTTGTGAAGAAGAGTCAATCCATGTGGCAGATTTCATTGCTGTCCTATTTTAAGAATTGCCACAACCACCCCAACCTTCAGCAAGCACCACCCCAATCAGTCAGCAGCCAGCAACACCAAGGCAAGAGCCTCCATGAGCAAAAAGATTACCACTTGCTGAAGTTCACATGGTTTAGCATTTCTTTTTTTTATTAAGGTATGGACTTTTTTTTTTTAGACTTAATGCTACTGCACACTTACCAGACTATTGGATTGTACAACCTTCACTTTTCTATGCACTGGGAAACCAAAAAATTCAATGGATTCACTTCATTGTGCTATTCACTTTACTATGGTGGTCTGGAACCAAACTCATAATACCTCCAAGGTAGGCCTGCAGTTGTGACGGGATCATGGTGAAAAACTCTAATTCCATACACAAACACAGTCACACACACTCTCACACATGCAAGGCAAACTTTTGTTATTGGAAGGAAGCGGGCAGAACAGGGTGAGTAGTTTGACACTGATGACAACATCAATTATGACGGATGTAGGTCTGCAATAAGCTAACTACAGTTCCCAACTGGTAATCAATCATGTGACTGCGGCCACTAATGGACTTGGGGCCTGCCAAGTTTCAGGTGCCCAACAGTTACACAATAGCTTCCTCTGCATGTGTCTCAAAACAGACTTTAAATTACCTTGTTTTTTTCCAGGCCTTAAAGCATAACTCCTGCTATCAAGTCGCAAACTAAGATACTGGAGACATCCTCCACTATGAAATCATCCTCAAATAGCAAGACGGCAAGATTCTCCAGTCGTAAGCAACAAATCTCACTAAAACAAGTAACAACATGCAAAAGCACAAGGTAAAGGGCTGCTCTGAAACAGAACGAATCTATCTTTAAATGAGTCAAGTTTTAACTTTGTGCTGAAAGAGTGCAAGGCTCAACTGTCATTCCATGTCCATGGTGCAGGCTGCTGTGTGCACAGGCTGAAGGGATGTGTCTAAGCACACACACGTGTATGGTTTCGAAGTCACAGAACGCACAGGATTTGTAAACCGAGAACTAGCCCTGCATACTGGCCCAGTGGAATTCTGGAAACGCTGCACAGCAAGAGGGCCACCCCCATGGCAGCCTCCACAGTCACAGGCTACAGCTCAGCAGCACCAATATGCAATCAACTGCATAAAGACCTCCCAGACAGAGGCACACACTCCACCAAGTGACTGAAAAAACGGGGTCCATCAATTGTCAATTCATTTGTAAGCAACTATTTCAATACATCTGCTGCATGGTCATAACCCAATGAAGCCCTCCTCTGGAGTCACCATCCTGTGACATCGCCCTTGCTTGAGATGCAGCATAACTCATAAGGGAAGGCCTGGTTTCCAGGAAGAGAACAGTTCTTAAAGGTCATGTGGTAAGGAAAGCAGGCTGGGGGAAACACAGAAAAAGGTGAATTTTCTTTCCTGGCTAAAATATGGCTAGTTTCTCAGTGGAGAGGACATAAAACAAGTCAGTCCCTACACTTACCTAAGCTGTGCAACCACTCCCCGCCACAAGGCCAACTTAGTTCTAAAGCTTCAGTGAAGAAGGGAACTAGCTATAGAACATACCGTACAATGACCTGCACAAGCAAAACGCGTCCCAAAGGTCTTTAACTGATGCTTACCTAGGGGCGCCTGGCCGGCTCAGTCGTTAAGCGTCTCCCTTCAGCTCAGGTCATGGTCCCAGAGTCCTGGGATTGAGCCCCGCATCGGGCTCCCTGCTTCTCCCTCTCCCACTCCCCCTGCTTGTGTTCCCTCTCTTTTGTTGTCTCTGTGTCAAATAAATAAATAAATAATCTTAAAAAAAAAAAAAAGTGATGCTCACCTGCTCCTTAAATCATCAGTAAAAGTGTAAATGGAGAGTTTACTGGCAATGGGGCCGTCAGAGTAAACATGGGAACTCACAGCTATATATATATATATTTTTTAAAGATGTTATTTATTTATTTGACAGAGACAAAGCAAGAGAGGGAACACAAGCAGGGGGAGTGGGAGAGGGAGAAGCAAGCTTCCCGCCAAGCAGGGAGCCCAATGCGGGGTTCGATCCCAATGCAGAGCTTGATCCCAGGACCCTGGGACCATGACCTGAACCGAAGGCAGACACTTAATGACTGAGCCACCCAGGTGCCCCATTTATTTTTTTTTTAAAGATTTTATTCACAGCTATCTTTCATTCTACAAATAAACTATAATTCTCTTTTCATGAAGTCCAATCACTTTCTCGTGATAAGTGGTTTCCCATCCTGAAAGAAGTTTTACCAAGTGGAGAAGTCCAAGTCCACAGTAACTGAATGATCCGCTCCACTTCAAACAGAAGCGAGTGCCAGAGCCAGGAATATAGCTGATTTCACCGACCATCCCATACTTTTTGCCTGAAAGTCCCAATCCACTTTCACATCAGATCCTGACTCTCTACATTCTAACTTTGCTACATTGAGAATGACAAGCAGGAAGTGAGCAAACAAGACCTGTTGAAAACACCCCACAGCCATCCTAATTCCCAAATGTTTGCGGAAACTTCTCCAAACCTTTCAAAGCAGAGTTCCAGACCCAGTACTTAATACAGTAGCTGATATAGCACCTGGCTCTAGTACTTCAAGTCCTTCACTTAAATGCTAATGATAACAGTTCAATCCCATAAACAAAGAAAAGGTCTGTTTTAGAACTGCAGACATGTTTAATTATGTCTGCTGAGTGGCTAAGGTCCAAAACCCGCCACCATCTGGAAGCTCTGCTTGCCTGCATTTCAGATCCCCACCGTTGCTGATGGAAGCAACCACTCTGGCCCTTTTCATCAACATAAAGAAAAGATTAAAATAATTAGGTTTAAGAGCCTCATAAAGACTTAGATGAAAGTATGTTAGAGGAGGTATCAATACCAGAGTTTATGTGGTCTCATCTGAAATGAAACCTGGCTTCGTTACCCATGAGTTTTCTTGCTGTATTTTCATAGATGGGAACTCTGTCAACACAATTCAGCTGTAGAGAAAGATGAAAAGCTCAATGCTTGCTTCTTAAGAGCTGCCTTTGGCCCACAAAGTCCATTTTACTATCTTATCATCATTCCTTGATGTTAAGCTTGACCAAGGAGCTGGACTCTTTACAAGCAAGAACTCCTCTCCAAGGCTGAAAAGCGTAAGGGAACGTCAAAGCAATTTTTGCTCAGCTACGGAGGAATTAAAGAGGGGATGCCTCCAAATGTGGTAGGCTGACCATGTCTTATGTTAATGATCAAACAGGAGTCCGTTGTTAGGTATTACTGTTTTCAACATTCAATTATCTGATTTGTAAAAACAGTTTCACTCGGGTGCCTGGGTGGCTCAGTTGGTTAAGCGACTGCCTTCGGCTCAGGTCATGATCCTGGAGTCCCGGGATCGAGTCCCACATTGAGCTCCCTGCTCAGCGGGGAGTCTGCTTCTCCCTCTGACCCTCTTCCCTCTCGTGCTCTTTGTCTCATTCTCTCTCTCTCAAATAAATACATAAAATCTTAAAAAAAAAAAAGTTTCACTCATTAAAATCATCACTATTTAATGATACAGTCACTGACTACCCTAGTGAGGTCAGGATACTGAATCATAAAATGTCAAGAAGTTGTCATTCCCCCAGGAAAACGCAAACTATAAATTCCTCCCAGGTCTCTTGGACTCTAAAACTTCAATGTCCAATACTGAAGCCACTACAGCTACGTGTGGCTAGTAAATTTAAACAGAATTTAAAATGTCACCCCTCAGTCATATTAGCCGTATTTCAAGTGCTCAATGCGATTAGTGTTCATCCTACTGCATAATGCAGATAGGATATCTCCATCATTTTGGAAAATTCCATTGGACAGCAGTGTTCTAAAACGACATGTTCTCACTGACAAAAATGCAAGGCTATACATACTATGAACTATTAGTATTTCGCCTTATAAACCAAGTGAGGCTCTAGGCAGAACTGTTAAGAGCCTACACTCTGGAGTAACTGCCGAATTCTGACAACTTACTAACTGGGGTTGGGACTACTACTTACTAGCATCCCTGTGCCTCAGTTCCCTATCTTTAAAGCAGGATCATTACAACATCTATCCTTAGAGGACTATGGGAGCAATTAAATGAGTTAGTTAAGTGCTCAGAACAGTAAGTACTAAGCTAATATTTGCTGTCATTATTAAGCCTGACAGTATGCTTCAGAGCCTTAAAAATGCTCATAGTTGTTTCTAGTTAATGAGTATTTTGTTCTTTTTAGTATGTGTGACTGCCTGTAACAGTCTCCATACTATCTTGGGACACTTAAGCGAAAAGGTAAGATTCATTAGCCAAAATGTGCCTTTTAAGTTTGACTACCATTCACGAAGTAAGGTCCTCACTCAGCTACAAAGAATAAAGATTAATTTTTGATTCTTTACTACATACAATAAAATTAAAATTTTAATGAACCAATTAATTGATTGTATATAAACTAGGTTAGTTTTCTCAACTTCGGTTAAATTCATAGCATATAAACATTTTAAAATGCATACATACACATATAAATAAGGCCCATAAATCCATTTACTTATTCTATAAAACCTGAGAATTCTCCTTAATAAGCACCTGCAATCAGCAAATACAGTCCTTGAATGGAAACCTGCTACTAAAGGTATGTCCAACTTACTGAAAATTCCCTACCATTAGAGCCTAAATGATTGCATAAGCTTAAGGTACACTATTTAGACTGTTCGAAACAGCTGGGAAAAATAAAGATTGAAAGCACACAAAACTGACCAACATGAATGGTACTACACAAGAGTTCAAAAGTTTATGAAACATCTTAATTTTCAATAAGAACAAAAGTTAAGTCTGAAAAATAAACTAATTTTTAGCACTACCAAGACACACATTTATTTGTTACCGTGAATTTAACTTTTTCCCTGTTTCAGAAACAGTTTGTCAGCCAAAAATCTGAAAAGTGCTGATTAGTTAGAAATTGCATAATCTCAACCACAAACTTATACAGCAAAAATTCCAACGTTTCATTTGTAAAACTTTTCTAAATAAGAAAATAAACTTTGGAAAGACCTTATCTGAAAAAAATACTGAAATATGTCGAGATTGAATGATAAGAGGTCTGGGATTTGCTTCAAAATGTAACTGCAGGAAGTGGGAAAGGGACAGGGGTAAAGTGAAACCAGACTGACCATGAGGTGCTGGTTGTTGGGACCAAGACAAGAACATGGGGATCCACTATTATTACAAACGTATGTAATTTTTCATAACTGCAACATAAAAAAACCCAACTCACCTAACTATAAGGTTCTCTTGCTTAAAGTAAAAGGTAAAGGTTAAAAGTCATAACACATATTTATTTGGTCCACGGTCAACGGCCAAGTGTTACAATTCTCCTATATCACCCCCTTGTCAGCCACTATGGGCAGGAGAATTTATGATGATACCAAACAACTGTATGCCCAAAGGAGTGTTAATTCTTTCATGTGACTTGGTTTGGGATTTTGTTTATCTCTTTCTTCACCAATTCCAGAGAAAGAAAACCACAAGGTAGATTAGCTAACATATTCCAGAAATAGCCAAGAGCCTTATTTTAATATCTTAATTCTTGACTCAAGATGTTCCTTTTTTTTTTTTAAGGCTATCAAGAGGCTGCATTCTGTTGATGGATCCCAGTTTAATATTTAAACATCTAAAATTATACAATTATGGTAACCTAAGTGATTTCTAACTCTATTTGTCATTTATAAAGATGTCAAAATATTCTAACAGTCTGGGAAAATGTTAGCACAGTAAAAATATTTCCATGTTCCTATCATTAGAAGTGCACCTACAGATTTTCAGTGAGAGGTTCTTCACTTTTGAGATAATACAATGCACTGGGAAGTGGGGGGGGCGATCTGGAATCAGGAAACTGCAACTGGAATTATTGCCTGATTCGTCCCCTTATTTGCTGAGGCGTCCTTAAGAATAGCACGCCTTCTCAGGTTAGGTTTTCTATCTGTGAACTGGGACAATCCTCCCTTTGTTTACTTCACAGGGTCCTGTGAAAATGACACAATAAATAATACATAGAAAACTGCTTTGCAAATAAAGTGCCGTTTGAATAAAAGGCCATCAGTTTGTGAACGGCTTTAGTAGCCCCTCTGAAAATGGTTTCAAGCTATTACTCTACTGAGAATAGAAAGGAAAAAAAGGGGGGGGGGGCAATTCAATGAAGAGGACTAAATGAAATTGTTAGCCAGATTCCACGACTTCCTTCCCAGGGAGGAGGAAACATGAGCCACCTGGCCAGAGCATCTAGGTACTACCCATTGCCAGCAGGTGAGGTATCAAGCTACTCTTGAGTGGTGAACAGGAGGGGGTGTGAAGGGCTCAGGAACTGTGGCTGGCCAGTTAGGTTAAAGGTCCTTGACAGTAACTTCTAAGATTCACTAATTCTTTGAGGAGCTCAACCTTTGCCTATAGTGTTAACTCTGTATTCGCTCACTCGGGCTGCATAAAAGCCAGCAAACCTTTTACAAAACATTTTGCTTATTAGCAAAGAAGAATGAATAAATAAATACCAAAGAAATTCTGATTTGATCTCATTAAGATATGCAAAACTAGCCTAACAAGGCCATTTCCTGAGGTTTAATTGTGGTTACCTTCTCAAATGGCCCATCAAGAGGAAGTTACCAGGTCAAGGAAGTTGACAATGATGTTTCTCAGCAAAAACACAAGAAGCTGACCCAAGTAACTATACAAGCAACAAGACAACACGTTAACACAGAAAAGAGTTCAAGAGGAATATGGAGTTTCGGGAGAAGATGTTATTATGCCCTCTCTTACCCAATACAACTTACCTAAAGACCACAACTGCCTGGGTTCAAATCCTGACTCCACAACTTGCCAGCCCTCTCAGTGCCACAGTTCGTTCATTCACAAAACAGAGAGCATAAGGTACCTACCTTTGAAGATTGAGGTGATGATGAGGTGAAGAAATGCACATAAAGCTCTTAAAACAGTGTCCAGCACATAGTAAGGACTCCATCTGTGTTGATTATTATTACTAAATTTCCCTACAAAACATTTTTATTCTTGCTATAAATAAGGACTCCTCAGAAAACATTCTGGAGCAAAAACCTGCCCAGTGGTTTGGAAGGAGAGAACCACACACTCATTCAAGTAAAATGCTGGAGGGACAGAGGGCCGCAGTGCTGAGAGTATGGGAGCCATGATCAGGATAGTCAACCCCGAATTTCTTACCTTCTTTCATGCTCTTCCTTACTCAGTAGGCATGGCATCAGCTCTGACGCCTAAGATCTTAAAGGTGAACCTACAATCCCTCCAGAGGAGCCCGAAGTCTGAGTTCGGTGGGGCAAGAACAGGTAGGTAATGAGAGCAGTGTAAAAGGCAGAACAGAAGCCCCTGGAAAGAGCTGTGGGGGCTGTAACGTGGGTTCCACTGGGATGGGCCTGCGCGTTAGGAAATGTGGATTAAAATCCCGGTGGTCGCCCTATGACTGAGGGGCAAATGAGGAGTCGAGGAAGCACTCCCAGCAAAGGCACACAGGCAGATTCCTGAGTGGGAGGCTGAGTGGTGCTCGTGGAGCACATGGGCACAGAGGCAGTGGAAGGAGATGCCCCTGAACGTTGCCCACGCTCAGGAGCCTTTGGGTAATACCACAACACACAACGTGAAACAGTGACAATACCACATCCTCTGGGGGAGGGGGAACGACACCTAAAAACAAGTATTTTACCATTCATTCTCAGAGGAAGTCTCTTCAAAACAAACAGGAGGGGGAACCCCTTAAAGTGTATTTAATAAGTCATGAGGGTAAGCAGTAGGGAAGATTACTGGTTTCCCAAGGGCTCTGAAAGAGCTTGTTCTATAGGACTACCTCCTAGACCACAAGTCACTAAGAAACTACAATCGTCTACAGACTCCTAATAGGCCTCAAGTAATTTTTTTTTTAGGGTGATGACATTCCACTCCCCTGATACAGGTAGACTGCACCAAAAACCCACCCGAGACTGTGTCAGATAAAAAAATTCCTGATGTAACTTAACTGCAGCTCTAGGACTCATGGTAGTTGTCTTTTTTTTTTTAAACACTAAGAAAATGTACCTTTATTTTATGATCTTTTATACAATAATAGCACTGATGTGCCATTCATAATTGTAATAATAAAGTAACAGCAACTAAAAGGAAAGCCCCAATCTGGGCCTTTGTGAATGTGGAAAAGCCTCAGAGATCAGATTTACATTGAGCCAGACTAAGCCACTTCCACTCCACTTTGATCCTTCTCATCAAAAAGGTAGCACGACTGCAAAAAGCAAAAAGCGCATCAACTAGAACAGGGTGTTCCTGCAGTTCAGGACCCAATCCCAAAAGAACTCATGAGCTATTTACAGTGCCACAGCAAAGAGAGAGAAAAATAATACTGCCTAAACAGTATCTAAACAGCAGATTTAAAAAGAAGACAAAATTGAGAAGCAGAGTAACAACCTAGAGGACGATTCTGGACGCTCATGGAAGACTGAATCAGAGAGGGAAAAAAAAAAAACTGCTAACAACCAGGTCTTGGGTCTGCAGAGAAAAGCACCAATTTAGAAACTAGCCCAGGCCAAGCAGGGACTCAGGAGGAGCTACGACGTCCGCGAAGGGCGAGCTGGTGTGAGGTCTTGCGCATGCCTGCTGGCTGCCCCTCCACACAAGTACTCCAGAAGAGCAACCTCTGTCAAACACCTGGACGATCAACTGAGAGTACGAGAATCAAAATTCTAGATTTTTCTCATTCTTTTCAATGTGCATACCAACATCTTTTTCAAAAGAGAGAAAAACTCCTTTGTGTGGTATGCAACGGAATGTCACTTCCCCATGGGTTGCATTTTCTTCGAAGACAGAAATTTTGTTGGTGTTCTTCAGACTCACCGAGTTGCCTAATAACCACAAGAGTAACCGAAAACAGTGTGGGAGCACCAGCCGGTCTGGAGGTTTAGGTCCTAATCTGAGCCTTGTGACCAAGCTTTACTAAAAGGCTCTGCTTCAACAAGCTCCAGGTTCCCAGGAGGAAAATGAGCTTTATTTCCTGAAGCCCGAGGTCACCTCTAACCTGAAAGGGCAGGAAACTTTTAATAAATTTCTCCAAAATTGTATGTGAGCAGGCAGCAAAAGAGAATTATCTAGTTGTTACCTTGGGCAGATTATTCTCTCTCTGAATCTCAGTTTTCTCATCTAGAAAACAGGAATCACATCATTCCCCTTCAAGGACTGACATGAAGGTACATAAGCAAGGTCACGTGTGGAACTTAAGCTCTAGAGCCCAGTAGAGCAAAGCTTGGGAAGTGTTGGTTAATACCATGACCTCTCCCCTGCTCATCTCCCCAGGCCTCACCTCCCACCCATACTGGAACACCTATACTTCACTGTTACCCTATCAGCCACAGAATCAGGGGGAAACATGAGAAGAGATGAAGTAACATCAGCTCCCATCAGAGATGGGCCAAACGACTAAGGAAATCCGCTAAATAACAGTTGTGGGCTAACAGCCAGTTTATCACATTAAGCGCACAGGACCCAAATGAAGCTTCTGACCCGCATTTCCCAAATCAGCTAGAATGGTGATAGATCTCTACATTCCAATTCTTCAAGCATCCTCTGTAAATACTAAATATCAGGGGTACTGAGGTTGACAAAGCAAGTATACAGACCACATACCCTACCGCTGAATCACTAGCACCAATATGTGCCTGGGTGGCTCAGATGGTTAAGCGTCTGCCTTCGGCTCAGGTCATGATCCCAGGGTCCTGGGATCGAGTCCCGCATCGGGCTCCCTGCTCCTTGGGAGCCTGCTTCTCCCTCTGCTTCTCTCTCTCTCTCTCCTCCTCTGTCTCTCATGAATGAATCACTATCACCAAGAACCAAGGTATTCCAAATATTCCATACTTCACTCACTTCCTCAGGGGGAAAAAAAAATTAAAAACTTCACAGAGGGATAAAGTAAGAAGTCAATGTTCTAATACAAACATAACCAGCCCAATTCTATCACTGCAATATACTCTTTGACTTCAGTACAAAAATCTTTTCTGACCATCTGGAGCTACTCCAGGCATGAGGCCAAAACTTCACAATTCCTTTTCAAAGTAAATGACAGATCAGTAACTGCCACGTTGCTAATGCACCACCAAAAAGGAGCACCTCATATCCTCGTCAGTGTTGCCTGGAGTTTTACACATATAGTAAAAACAAAGTGCTTCCACATAAATCTGCCTGCTTACCAATATTCCAAACTAAAAAATGATCATGTCACTTCTGAACAAGGCAGCATTTTTAGGGTGCGATGCTATCACCCTAACTCACAGGCAGGAAGTAGGACCTTCTGCAAGTTTCACTAAAAGCCAGCTCTAAACTAGAATGAAACCTGTGTATGTCAATATTTCAGTTCTCCAGAAATGGCACATGGAAATCTACTAGATACTTTGAGTCTGTCCCCTGCAGTGACTGAGACATCTAAAAGACTGCAATAATCGTGGGGTCATGTAATACACAGGGCAACAGGGGTGAACCCAAGATCAACAGTGATCTGCAAAGTTGGTGCAGACTTCTCTTTCAACCCTACTGACCGAACAGCAGGATCACTTTCTTCATTCATCCAATGAACCAAATGGAGAGCCTACTATATACCAGGGACACACAATAATGGTGAATGGAAATAGAGCTTCTCAACAGCTCTGCCAAAAACATAAATACGAAAAGTTCAAAGCCAATTTCATGTAATACGCTCAGAATAAGAGCAATGTGAAAGTTCAGAGGCTTAAATTTGGTAATCTTGCCCTAGAGCATACTGAGCAGAAAGCTGTTGACCAGCAATGGCTATGGACTTCCTGCAAATATTTTTTTCCAGATTTCAAAGACATGGCAGTTATCTCCAAAGTCACACTTTCCACTGGGGAACTAGCCTATCCTTTAAGAAAAACATTTTAAAATTGAACAATCTGAAAATCTGTCTGGCAGCAGGCTGGTTCTTACAGAGAGAAGTTATAAGGAGTTTTACAGCTGAGGAAACTAGCGAAACATCGTTCACAAAATTAAACTGCAGATAGATCAAAAATAAGTAGAAAATAGGCAATTATGGGTCTCTTCTGACGAACAAACTCTTCTTTAAGGATAAATTCACAGATTCAGAGTTAAGAGAGCTGGAAAACTCATTAGAGATCATCCCACCCTGATTTTACCCAGCTCCCTTCGTAGAGAAGCTATTTTGTGTGTTTGCCTTCAAAGCATCAAGTAATCATTACCAAATTACTAGTTATCTGAGTATCCTGAGCCAATCCAAACGGAACCCTTCTGTCCTGAGAACAGGGAAGAAATGGACAATCTTATCAGGAACAGTGGCGAGAGATTCAGATTCTGGTAAGAACCTGTAGATTGGAATCCTCAGCACAAGAATGCATAAGGAGGATTCTTTGTCCTTAGTCCTTTGACACAGGAAAAGAGAAGTGAATGCCGACAGAATCACCCACCCCCCCACCCCCCCACCCCCGAGGGTTTAACAGGCTCAAGTGGAAATTCCAAGGCAAGTACCACCATCAAAGGAAACTTCTGGGAGGAATGGAGTAGGAGGAGAGGGCATCGACAACTGCAAGATTCTGAACAGGAGGAAGACTTACAAGGAAAAGCAGGACTTTTTGAAGACATTTTGGGGTGAGGCAGGTGATTTGGTAAAGTGCAAAGAATAGACTGCACGCAAGACAAGACCAAGAATGCTACGTACTACGGAACATTTGAAGAAAAATGACAAAAATATCCAAAAGTGAAGGCTTGCCTCGGAAGTGTTTAACAAGGAAGAAAGGGAGCAAAAGATACAAGCAAACAAGTAATGGCAATGGATCACTCCAAAGAGAAACCTTAATGATCTAAAGTGAGTACATGTGATTTTGCAGCAATAACTGGTACAATTCGCCTTCACAGGAGTCACCAATAACTAGTATTTTAAAGAAGGAGGGGCACCTGGGTGGCTCAGATGGTTAAGCGTCTGCCTTGGGGCTCACGTCATGATCCCAAGGTTCTGGGATGGAGCCCCACATCGGGCTCCTTGCTCAGCCGGGAGCTTGCTTCTCCCTCTGCCTCTCATGAATAAATAAATAAAATCTTAAAAAAAAAAAAAAAAGAGGGAAATATCTTCTGATTCCACCTAAATTCACTTCTCCATTCATTCTCCTCTCATTCTGATCTCTATTAGTGAATAAGTTATTCACTTAATTAAGATTATATTTTCTCTCAGTGATATATGGGCTTCAGGAAGTAACAGAGATCAAAATGACAAAGGATGAATGAATGAATGAATGGGCAGATGAGAAAAGTACTTAGGAATACTATACATAAAATCAGCTCTGCTCAAATTGCAAAATGTCAATCATAATGCTCAAAGAATCATCAAATAGTGACAGAAAAATCCCACTTTCAGGAAGAAAAGTAGCAGACGATTGGGGTACTAGAGACAGGTAATAGGCATGGGCATATAGAGGGGGGGAGGGGGAACTATGCCAACCACAGAACAGAAAAAGTAAATTTCCAAAAGGCCTGCGAGGGGCAGTGGGGGGAGCAAGTGGGGCCTGACTCTCCGCGGTAATGCCTGCAGTGCACTAGTTTCAGACATCTTTATTGCATTCGTAAGAAACTGTTAAGAAGTAAAACTACACAAACTTAACCTCCATTCCAGCATGTGCATCTCAGGCAACTGTTCTTCTCAGAATCCCTCAACAGGCAGCTATGCTGATATATAAAATAAATTAGGATTTTGCTAAGTGTCCCCCAGTAACCAGGTTCGTGCATCATGCGTAAGTTTGTGGAACAGAAAAGTTAATTCTGGAAAAAAAAAAAGATCAGAGATCTCTTTAGTTCTTTGCTCCAACTTAGTCAAGATTGTGTAACTTGTACAAACATAACCACTTCCTGCCCACTGAACAAAGCCATTAATGGCCTGGGCACAGTTTCTAAGAGGATTTAAGGGAAGAAATCAACCTGGCCATGTCTGACTGCAGTTCATTTTAAAGAAACAAAAAACGGGAAAATATAGATATCATTGTTTGGTTGAATAGTGGTCATTCTTTCTTTGCATAAGTTTCCTCCCACAAACAGACTGTAAATGACACACTGGGAAAAGAATTTGCTTCAGAATGGCTGTAACAATATATCTACCATCCATACCTTCAATTCATTATTAAAACATAATGTGCAGACTCTGCCATTTTGGAAGGAAAAAATAAAAACTGATAAACCTTTCTGAGTTCAGAAGCATCAACCATTCATATAGGATGGACTCGACAGAGGAAGAAGTATCTAATCAAAAAGGAAGGAGAGAGAGAAGAGAAAGAAAAGCAACCGTGGCTCCCAGCAACTTCCCAGGACTGGTTCCATGACCTCAAGAGGTCCAGGAACACTGCCCCTTTTTTTTTTGTACAACAAATTCAACTTTTTTGCTTAAGCTAGTTTGAGTGGGTTTAAATAAACCCAAGACAAATAATTCTTGACTATTATTAACACCAAAACTCTTTTGATCTTCACATATTTTCAGGCATTTCAGTAATTTTATTTTTTTTTAAAGATTTTAAAGTCCTCTCCACACCCAAAATGAGGCACAAACCTACAACCCCGCGATCTCAAGAGTCACATGCTCCACTGACTGAGCCAGCCAGGCATCCCACCTCAGTTATTTTTTTAAAACAACTTGGGGATTTTTTTTTTTTTTTTGTAAAGATTTTTATTTATTTATTTGAGAGAGAGAGCATGAGCAGGGCGGGGGGGGGGGGTAGACAACAAGCTGACTCCCACTGAGCACAGAGCCCACCACATTTCCATCCCAGGACATCATGACCTGAGGCGAAGTCAGACACTTAAGCCAACTGAGCCACCCAGGTACCGCCCCCCACCTGTTATTTTTTTTTTTTTTTTTAAGATTTTTACCCATTTATTTGACAGAGAGATGGTGAGAGAGGGATTACAAGCAGGGGCAGAGGCAGAGGCAGAGGCAGGCTTCCCACTGAGCAGGGAGCCCAATGTAGGGCTCAATCCCAGGACCCCGGGATCATGACGTGAGCTGAAGACAGCCACTTAACCGACTGAGCCACCCAGGTGCTCCCCACCTCAGTTATTTTAAAGTGAAAATCTCATATACTTCCAAGAATTAAAATTGGAACACAGCTTTAAAATTAATATCAAGCAAGTTTCCTCCTGGTTCAAACACATGTTGTATCAATGTCAGTGTATTGTTGTAGTTAAGTCATTCATTCAGCAAACACTGAATACTTACTGTTTGCCAGACACCGTATAAAAAGAAAAAGGGGTGCGCTTGAGTGGGCACTCAGTCGGTTGAGGTGCCGACTCTTGATTTTGGTTCAGGTTCAGGTCATGATCTCCAGGTCCTGGGATCAAGCCCTGAGTCAGGCTCCCCGCCGAGTGGGGAGTCGGCTTGTCCCTCTGCCCCTCCCCCTACTCCTGCTCTCCCACGCGTGCGCTTGTTCTCTCTCTCTCAAATAAATAAAATCTTTTTAAAAAGAAAAAGGAAAGACATGGTCCCTGACCTCAAGGAATTTCTGTTAGTGGAGAACACAAAGAGTTATTAGAAGTCTCCCTGCTCCTTTCCTTGCCATACACCTGGACAGTTACTCTAACGCTACTTCTAATTGAACTGAAGGCTCCCTAAGCTTCAGGTACTTGTTCATGCAACCCATCAGTTCTTACAGTCTTCTACTTCTAAAGGATAAATGAAAAGTAGGATGTGGGCCACTACGGTTTTTTTCTCACCACAGTGGCTGTCAGCCTCATAACCCAGGGGACACGAAGGAAAGCTTGGGTATGGGTCCAACTCATAAATATGCCTTACCCTCGGTCTTCTACCACCGCAAACTCTCACCTGAACACCACCTACAACTGTGAACATAACTACTACCAGCCTCTTACCCGGGAGCAATGGGACTGATGGACATCTAAGAGAGGAATTTATCATTTCTAATTAAGATCCACTATCTTTTTTTCTTTTAAAGATTTTATTTTTATGTAATCTCTATACCCATGTGGAGCACAAACTCATAACCCCAAGGTCAAGAGTCACACACTCTACTGCCTGAGCCAGCCAGGTGCCCCAACCATCTTTCACTTTTACTTACTCAGAGGTTCACTACAAAATTGAGTTACGAGAATCCTAAGAGAGAACATTTGAGAATCAAGTGTCAACTGGTTCATTATGAGGGTCCTCCCTTCAAGATGGAAGCATGTTAATACACAATAGTCAATTGAGGCCAAAGACCTCTCACAGCTAACAGGAACTGAATACCTGGTTAAATCTTCACATTCCTGCAAATTCAAACATCTATTCCCTAAAGCTGAAGGCAGGAAGATATCGATCAAAAGATGCCCAACTGGTTTAAAACATTTCAAAATGAAGATTCTTACTAATCAAATCATTCAAAAGAACAACGCTAGGAAGAAATGCTACATGGCTTCTATTTGTCTAAAAGTTTTAATTCACCGAACTATAAACATCCTTATACGCAATCATCCGTTTAGTATCCTGGAAAAATATCATTATGCTAAAGGTTAAGCAAGTTTATATAGGCTATCAGGTGTAATGTTTCCAATGATTACTTTTCCATGGCAAAACACGAATTGCCTTACTGATTAAGGAAAATAAACAATAACGCCTAACTTGTATCTTTGCCCTGATTTCTTGCCAAACTTAAATACACCAGATGTATTTTAAATAAATAGGTTAGACAATCTATAACAAATTCCAGCTAGTCGGTTAATAATCCATAAATAATACATAATCCAAACAGAATACAACCATTTCAAACCTAAATTCCTAATCAGGAAAACAATTTTTCAGATCAAAACGTCTGACTCCCTTAAACTAGTTTTATATGTAAGTTTCAAATTCCCCATGCCATAGGGTGCAATTAGTGTCAGGAGCCCTGAGGAGAACTAATCTCCGAGTTGTCAAAAAAAAAAAAAAAAAAAACCACAACAACAACATAGGGGGAGTTTATGGTTCCTGAGACTCTTATGGAAAAAGCTAATAGAAAGCCATATTTCTTTTTTTTAAGATTTTATTTATTTATTTGACAGAGAGAGACAGTGAGAGAGGGAACAAACACAAGCAGGGGGAGTGGGAGAGGGAGAAGCAGGCTCCCCGTCAAGCAGGGAGCCCGATGCAGGACTGGATCCCAGGACCCTGGGACCACGACCTGAGCCGAAGGCAGACGCTTAACGACTGAGCCACCCACGTGCCCAAAAGCCATATTTCTTTTACAAATGAAATGTAAATATGGATTTAAAAAATGTCCCCAAGATATGTTCTAGGTCATGTGCTACTGTTAAAAATGTAATTTACAAAACACAGATAAGCTATATACACTACAATTACTAGGAAAAGATTTGTTTATTCTTGTACATACTTATAGTGACAAATGAATGAGGAAAATAAACGTCATGAAAAAGTAGTGTGTCATGGTTGGTGACAACCAGAAGCAAGCTAATAGGAACAAAACGGTTACTACTGTAGGCAAACTGCTAAAAGGTTTTAGGAATTAAGACAAAGAGAAAGGATAACATTCACAAATGCTCCCTTGGTTCACTGTTCTCTTCCTATAAAGATGTTACAAATTCCTTTCTAACAGATCATCTTAGGAAGCAAAGAAAAAGCTCTACGTACACAGTCAATGCAACAAATACAACAACCTTAAGTTATGGTGCTTCAGCTATGGAACACAAGACTTTCTGTTCTACGTGAACTGCAGGTCCATTAAAATAGAATGACTTCTGGGCGCCTGGGTGGCTCAGTTGGTTAAGCGACTGCCTTCGGCTCAGGTCATGATCCTGGAGTCCTGGGATGAGTCCCACATCGGGCTCCCTGCTCAGCAGGGAGTCTGCTTCTCCCTCTGACCCTCCCCCCTCTCATGTGCTCTCTCTCTCTCATTCTCGCTCTCTCAAATAAATAAATAAAATCTTTAAAAAAAAAAATAGAATGACTTCTTTCACCTCTAGACACAAAGACTGAAACATCTGCTTCTTCTAGCACTGGCTACTCCTGTGATTTTTAAGCAAGTCCCTTCAACTTAAGATCCTCCTTTCATCACATTTTTCAGGGAAAATCCAACAGCTTTTGAATGTCTTAGAAGAATGAATTATATACCCACTGAGAATCTGTAACAGAACATCCCAATAAAGCAAACATCAAAATAGCAATAAAGATCTTTTGCCTTGTTCAAAAAAAGATACAGGAGGGGTATCAACTTGCTAAAAAAAAAAAAAATCTTTTAAAAGATCATCTAAAACAAAGACACAAAAGAAGGAGTGGAAACCAAGTGAGCTGTGAGATTAGGAGGTGTAACTCTGAAAGGCAGTATGATTAGGATGTGCAGGGACAGGCTGACGTATTTTCTCTGTAACGTTAATACCAACTTTCCCTTCTTGTTATTAAGACCACCAAGTAACTGATTGCCTTAATGAATAAACAGACTGTCCTCAACATGAATGTCGCCAGTGAAAAGCAAACCCATCTTCTGGAAAAAAAGCTGTGACAAAGCCTTCCTTCAAGCACATTTCCAACAGCCGGTGGGGGATATGAGAAACTGGGCAGTTTGCAACCTGTAGTATGAAGTCTAGAACTGTACCAGTTCTGACAATACTCAAGAAAGGTTTTCTACACACCTAACTTGCAGAAATCCATTCATGATTTCCATGTGGATAAGGGCCAAATGTCCCTATAACAGAGACTAAGAATAGCAAGGTGGTTTGTTTGTTGTTGTTGTCGTCGTTTTTGATGACATTGTTCTTCTCCCAGCCCAAGGGTCAACTTCTATGCTGCACTGTAGGATGTTGTTTTTTTTTTCCTCCCTGCAAGTTAGAAAATTTAATTTTCTTCATTTCCAGCCAGGGGCCATTCAAACAAATCTAATGGGTGTAGACAGCATTTCCTGCCTACTCTAAGAAAATAATAGGATTGCCATTATTAACATGGCCCGAGGCATGCACTAAGGTGGGGCAGTGAAGAAACCGACCTTTAATTTTCACCCGTTAGCCTATACTGATGGCCTGGATTTTGTTTTTGTTTTTCTAATGAACGTGAAGGTTTTTTTTTTTTTTTTCTCCAACATTAAGGTCTAACACTGGCTCATTGACTCTCATGGAGCAAGACCGGCTCCAATCCTTTCCATTCAACTGTGTTTCTGTCTAGAAAAACCCTGCCAGTAAACAATCCGCTAAAGCTCGGTTTTGTTTTCTTCTCTTACTTTTTGGACCCTAGACTTCCAATTTTAAGAAGCTGGTCAGGTTTAGGGAACTGCCAAAGCAGAGAAAAACTATTCACTGACACCTCTGACCAAACACTCTTATGTCATTCTAAAGAAATGAGCATCCCAACCATGAGCAGCAAGGGTGGCTAGGATTTCCAGAAATACTTCAAGATCTTAACCTGCAGTGCTCGGTTCCCCAGCAGTGGCGGCTTTATGCCATCACAGAAATGAGCCACACCGTCTGAAGTGGCGACCCAGAGATGAAAGGCAGGTCTTGGGAGCCCCATGGTTTCACCCACTGATGTCAAGGCCTGATCTTCTCTCTTAAAAACAGAACAACACCCACAAGAAAAGCGAGAGGGAATGGGAGGGAGGGACTCTCCTTTATTACAACTCTCCTTTGATCCTAGACTTTAGGAGAGGAAGCAGAGCTGTCCTATATCGACTTAAAAAGGGGCAACCTCTCTTTGAGGGGGAGGAAGGAAGAAAAATACTGGTAGAAGTAGCACTTGTAATAATTAGTACTGCCTGGCATTCAGACAGGCTTCTTTTTCCCCCTAAGGGCCACTTACATGTATTATTTCATTTGCTGCCCATACTACGTCACTAAGGCAAAGGAGCTCCAAGTATGGCTTTAGAGAGGAGTGGCAAAGCTCTCCCTTACACAAGGATACTCAAGGAATCAGTGGCAAGGCCAAGAGAAAACCGATGGCTAATAGTCATATACACTTAAAATAACTGGGAACTTTTTTTACATAACGATCATCCTGTTAAGAAGTATGTCCAACAGTCATATTGGTCTGTAGTCAGTGAGTAAATAAAATAGCAGCTATCACTTGCTAAGCCCTTGTTCAAAGCTCTGTGCCAGGCCAGAGAGTCCTAAAAATTCCTGTTTAAAAAGCCACTGCAACTGAGTGACTTAACCAAAGTCAGACTTAGAAATCTACACAGTGCAGTCTCAAACTTAGGTCTTCTTCTCCAGAGCACATGGGTTCAGTCATTCCACTACATTATAACGATTACCAAAAATATTAATTCCAAGTTAAATCCAGTTTCCCACGCCCTCCTAATATAAAAATCATATGGACAATCTGCTTTTATAGACAGCAGCTGATGAATTCCCAAGGATTTCTTTTAAAAGGTTTCCTTTTAATCCACCTTACTTTACAAACTTTCTAGAAAATCATTCTATACTTTTTCATGAAAAACGTTATGAAAGTTATTTCTTGAAACTTACTAAAGATACATGAACACAGCAATCTGTGTTAAAAACACTTTAAAAAGTTTCTCCGTTCATCTGCCAAGCAGAACATCTGACAGCAGACTAGAACTGTCCCTCTACTGAACTCATGAATGACTAAGTGGAAACTAGAATTTGGAAAACTTGCCATCCCACATGAAATATAAGAGGAACAAACTCGCTCACCTTTGTTGGTGCTACATCCTTCCCAAACCCTGGCCTCCTCTCTTCAGGCTACAATCTCTGCTCCTCCCAAAGAGCAAAGAAGGAAAACTTGCAAAACTAGCAAGTTAATGGCAAACACTTGGGACCCAAAATTACTCCAAATGAAATAAAGCTAAGGTAATCTAGCAGAGAAATTTATTTGAATCCTTAATTCTTTCACTTTTGAACCAACTACTATGCCCGGATAGGTTTGAGCAAACTCCTGAGAACACTGAACTAATTGATGAAAATCAAAGTGAAACATAAATAGGAAGTGACAGTCTCCATGTTTAAATTTAATATAACAAGCAAATGGCCAAGTCTACTAAAAAGCTAGGTTTTAAAATTCTTCAGATTCTTACAGGCATCATTAAGATCCAGTTAAAGCTATGGCTCAGTAATCACAAAGGGGGATTAAAATATGGCAAAAGCAAATAGACCTGGAATAACTGTGTTTCTTCATTAATGAAGAAATTTTATGGTAAATTAAGATATCTGCTGCTAATTAAAGCCTGAAATAAAATATAAGCCTTAAAAGTTGCTACCCGTTTCTTCTCCCTCCCCCATACCTCTCCTTAAAAAAAAAAAAAAGAAAAATAGCATTTTAACAATTAAACTTACTTCCTAAGAGGCTCAAAACTACTGATTGTATAATTTCTTTGAACAGGAGTCTACATACATGGGCAAGTTGTAGTATCCCTTACCCAAAACTAAGTAAATTTCCACCTTCGGGTGATGGTGGCCAAAGCGTATAAGGGTTAGACAGAAGAGGGTCCGAGCAATTTAAAATAAAAATAAGCCAAGAATATGCCCAAATCCTAAAACTAACACATTCCTTTTTTAATAGACGCTTGAAACTGTTTCTTTACAACCTAAGGGATACAACAGATTTTATTTTTTTTAACGATTTTACTTATTTGGCAGAGAGCAAGTACACAAGCAGGGGGAGTGGCAGGCAGAAGGAGAAGCAGGCCTCCCACTGAGCAGAGTGCCCAATGCGGGGCTCGAACCCAGGACCCTAGGATCAGGATCTGAGCTGAAGGCAGCCACTTAACCCACTGAGCCACCCAGGTGTCTCACTCTTGTGCGTGATCGCCAGGGTGATCTGCATCTGCAGACCTGCCACCAGCAAGCCTTGAAAGCTCGGAGCAGGCTGAGGCGTCCCAGCCCCCAGCTTCCTGAAGAGGAGGACGCTCAGGCAGCCCAGCTCAGAGCAGCACTTCTTCACACGTTTCCCCATTTACAGCCTTCCTCCTCCGCAGAAAATAAAGAAAGGAGGTCCTAACAGCCCTCCCCGTTCTGTGGGAACACAATCCCCAGAGTGGTGCAAAGCTCCTCCTAGGCCCAGAAGGGCATTTCCGGGAAGCAGCAGGAAGGTGAGGTAAGACAGCCTGAGGGCGGCATCTTCATTAGTCTGGCAGTCCACCCCAACCCACACAGGGAACGAAAGCAAGTCGGGCCCCACTTCAGAGCCTTGTCCTTAACTCACCTCAGTGAACTCACTTTCTAAAGATGGAGTAGAGAACTAAATGATTTCTAACAAAGGAAGCATTTAGGGTTGCCAGCTCCCCAGGTTTAGCCTGGGCCGTCTGGGAAAGCAACAGAGCTCCTCTGAATCCTGAGGTCACCTTTCATTAACCACAGGAGCTGCTGCTTTGAGCTCAGAGACGAGGCTCCCTCTAGTCACTTCTGTGCTGGTCCCATCTCTGTGGCTGCCTCTGGGACAACCAAACACCACAAACTATTAGCCTTAAAAGGAGAAAAAGGGTTAGTATTAGGAGTAGCGGGCTCTGCTTTTCCAGGTGCAAATTATAAGCACAGGATCTTGCTCTGTATAAGTTAAGTTAAATGAAAGCCTTCGAGGAGAGGGACATAAGATGAACAAAACTGTAGTACCACTCAGTGAAAACCTCTTGGAGTTTTTCAAATGTCTGAATAAGGTAAAAACTTCACTACCATTTCCTAAGCGACTGCTCTAGATTTTTTCCATTCACTAGATTGAGTTTCTTAGATATTACTTTTTACAAAGTATACTTTTATTTTCTGGTTTTTCTCTCATCCCAAGATTAAGTTGCTATTACAGAAAACAATCTAGGAAAATCTCTTGGGAAATGTCCAGAATATTATTCTTTTTTAAGATTTTGAGAGAGAGAGGAGTGAGCGAGCGAGCGAGCACGCACAAGCGGGGAGGAGAGAGAAGCGGGCTCCCCGCTGAGCAAAGAGCCCACGTGGGGCTTGATCCCAGGACCCCAGAATCATGACCTGAGTCCTAAGCAGATGCTTAACCAACTGAGCCACCCAGGCACCCCTTATTATTGTTTTAAAAACAAATTTTAGGTTTCTGGGCAGTAGACAGGTTGAGCACATGGAAGGCCTTCAACTAATACTTAGCCTTAGAATCCAGCTAGCTAGCTACCTGGGAATACAAATAGACAAGTCTGGAGATACAAATAAGGTATTTCATGGGAACTACTGAGAAGCACGGTGATGCAGCTGAAAAAAGGTCTGTAATCAGTCTAGGTGATATTTTGAACCTTCTATGCCTTTCTAATCTTCGATTCACTTAACATTTATAGAGCACCTGGTATGTACCAGTTACTGCTGCAGTTACTGGAAACACACAGGAAAACAGAAAACAACATCTACCTTCAAGAATTTATGAATATGGCTGGTGCATGGTAGGTGCTTGACAATTACTGGTCACCATTACTATGTTTTACATCTGACTTGTGGTCAGAATGTTTGTAAGTTTAGTGCACAAATGACAAGCGTCCTAAACTCATTTCTATATAAAACTGCCAAGAGCTGGTTATCATTTTGCCCCAAAGAACATGATGATAAAATCATTTTAATTCCAAACCCTTCAGTTCTACCCTAATTCCTAACAGGAGTCCCTCTCGTCTCCTAAGGACTCCTTTCACAACTTCTCTCCAGCCATTGGTCAAGAAGGTCAATTTCCCAAACTTGCCTGATCATATCATTCACCTGAAACACTTTATAAAATAACGACTCCCAGGTGCCACCCCAGACATAATGAGTAAGAGCCCCTTGCACCCTCCGCTCCACTCACACTATAATGCTCCAAGAGATTCTGCTCTTCTCCAGCATACTTTAACTCCACCTTCTGAATAAGGTAAAACTCCTTACCTTCAAATAGCTGAGGTCACTCTCCTCAGGTTTCTATGATGTGCTCTTTGACCCGTTCTCCATGGCTTAGTTCTGTACCACTTTGGCCACTAGTCTAGCAGAATCAACTATCTCAGCTGGGCCCCCAACACCTCAGCAAGGCACATTTTGGTTTATTTCCATCCCTTCATATCACCCTTCTAGAATTTCCCTATAAAAGGATTATTTTAGGGGCACCTGGGTGGCTCAGTGGGTTAAGCGACTGTCTTCGGCTCAGGTCCTGGAGTCCCGGGACTGCACTGGGCTCCCTGCTCAGCAGGGAGTCTGCTTCTCCCTCTGACCCTCTTCCCTCTCGTGCTATCTCTCATTCTCTCTCTCAAATAAATAAAAAAATAATCTTTTAAAAAAAAAAAGGATTATTTTAAACTACAAATCTCTAAAAAATTACCTTTTTCATAAAATAATTGTTGTAATTCCCAAACTGAGTCCAATGGATATGCAAAATATATATAATCAAGGACCACATTTTTAGGGAATAGAAATAGAAGCTATTTAAAATTTTCAAAATCAATGAGCAACCTAACAGAGAAATGAAAAAGCCCATTTATTCTCTGGGAAACCTTCATTTCTTTATTTTTTTTCTTTTTTCCCTTTTTGTTAAAGTAAACTCTCCACCCAACATGGGGCTTAAATTCACGACCCCAAAATTAAGAGTTGCATGCTTTACTGGCTGAGCCAGCCAAGCGCCCCTTTCATTTCTTTAAAATAGTAATAAATGCAAAGTCAGACTTGCACTGAAGGTGACTCATGCCTTTGTTTTACTTTAAATATTTATTAGATCCCTACTATGAGAAAAAAAAGCCTCAGGAACACTGTTGGAAACACAAAAATGTCCACAACATGGCCCATGCTTCTAAGAGGTCAACTTCAGTAGAAGAAATACTGACAAAGCACCTGAGGAGAGGCACTGCGTGAAGTGTAAATGGCACATTCAACCTGGGAATCCATCCATTCAACCATCCAAGGGACATTTACTATGCACTCACCATGAAAGACCCTAAATCAGTCATCCCTACATTCAAGTGAGGGGAGCAAGGAGACAACTGGACAACACTGAAAAGGACAAGCGTTCTCAAAAGTACAGATAAAGTGCTAGGAGAATTTAAAGAAAATTACAAATGACCTAAAGGAGGCTCTGGAACATAATGAGGATATGCAAAATGGATAGGACATTCTTTTCTTTTGAGTAGGCCAAAACCAATAAAGAGCACTTTGCAAACGTTGTAATTCTTCATATCTCTACTACATATAAAGAGATCATGGCTCTCAGTGCCTTTTGGTATCAGTTGGTAATGAGAGTGCCTGTGGAGTAATTAGACGACCACTAAAATGGCCTGCTATGGCATGAATACCATTTACATACACAACAAAGAACATACAGCATACCCACTAGAGAGCGAGCAGAGTACACACTCACTACCATCATATACCCTTGCAACTTCATACTGTTTTCCAGGAGTTCAGGAATTAAAGAACTGTTATGGACGACAAATACTTTTTTTAATTACATACATACATATATAATTTTCCCTATAACCTATTTGTATATGAACTTAAATCTTTCCACTTGAATTATGATATTTCTAGTATTCCTAACATGTATTTATATCTGATGTTTAAGTTTCATATTTAATCACCTAACGGGAATCCCGCCATCTTTTTACAAGCGACCTACCCAAACTCAACACCAATATCTCAGAAGCAAAGAACAAAAAACAAACCACCAACATTCAGGGTGCAATAACTACCACAAAATTATTAGCTGCTAGGGACAAGTTCATAATGAATAAAACAGAATACTACATGCTTTCTTTCACTCTATCCCTTCCAACAGGGTTTAGTCTAAGGAACTGAAGAATGTTAGCACCTAAACACTTCCAACAGGAGTACTAACTGAGATGACTAAGAACGTTTCTCCGAGTGGAAATGAAACTTTTTCCTAAAGTACTAAAGATGACCAAATGGAATAGAAAATATGACAAGTCTAATTGTACATCCCTGGTTTTTAAATGACTCACAGTAAAAGAATAGATTACCTTTACGTGCCTACATAGTCTGTGGATATTAATAAACTACCGGGTTCATCTAAATATTAAAATGTCTTTTTTTTCCCCTCCAGAGATCTACTACTTTTAAACAGTCTCTTAAATTCAAGTCAGTTAATAAAATGAGGACACTCTGATTTCTAAAAATGGCCTACGGGAATCTCCCTTTAGAATGCAATAGGAGGAGGAAAGAAAAAACGAAAAAAAAAAAACCTACATACCAGCAAGGAGGTAGACCAAGGGGGAGCAAATAGAGACAAACCACTATGGTGTGGAATAAATCTCCTTCAATATTTTCTCTTGTTTTTTATTATGGTAAAATATACATAACAAAACATTTATCATTTTGACCATTTTTAAGTATACAATTCAGTGGCATTAAGTACCTTCACAATGTTGTGCAACCATCACCATGATTCATTTCCAAAACTTCATTATCCCGAACAGTCTCTATATCCATTAAACAGTAACTCCTATGGTGATTAACAATAAAAAAATTTAAAGAAAAAAAAAAACAGTAACTCCTAATCCCCTTCCCCCAGCCCTGGTAATCTCTATTCTACTTTGTGACTATGAATTTACCTCTTCTAAGTACCTCATGTAAGTGGAAACACACACAGCATCTGTCCTTTTGCGTCTGCCTTGTTTCATTCAGCATAATGTTTCCAAGGTTCATCCATGTTGTAGCATGTGTAGGAATCCCAATCCTTTTTAATGGCTGAATAATATCCCATTTTAAGTATATACCACACTTTGTTTATCCATTCATCTGTGAATGGACACTTGGGTTGTTTCCACCTTTCCGGTATTATAAATACTGCTGCCATAAACACTGGTGTACAAGTATCTGTTGGAGTCACTGCTTTCAGTTATTTGAGGTACATACCTAAGAATGTAGTTGCTAGGTAATTCTGTATTTAATTTTTAGAGAAACCAAAAAACTGTTTTCCAGCAGCTCTACCTTTTACGGTCTCAACAGCAATACAGTAGGGTTCCAAGTCAATGTACTTTTAAGTCTTTTCTGATTCACTAATTCAAAATAATGTTTACCTCTATTACTCTAAATTGGAATTATTTTTCTTAAGAAAAACCACAAAAGAAAACCACAAATAGCAAGATCTAAAGACAGCATCTTCCCCCTAAACAACTTAAACAATGGAAGATACAGTTTAAAAAAAAAAACTTCAAAATAGAAAATGAAGCATAGTATCCTAAAAATGTATTAAGTATCCCACACATACAACTTACACTGTAAAAACTGGTCAATCTGACCCCTAAAAAGTCATATACTAGAAAACTTCGTTGAGTAATTTCATGTAAACATACGAAAGTATTTTTAAAGAAATTTACTCTTCTCACCGGTCAGTTCATTCAGCTGCCCAAGAAGGTCCTGCTTTAGTAAAAGCAGAGCAGGAGGGTGCGTAATGGGCTTATTTAACTACTACTCACGGGACTTTCCACAAGTTTGCCCAAACAGGAGGCAGGGGAGATGGGCAACTAAAAGTAATAATGATGTTCTTAAACCTTTGACACCTGCTCTCACCGAAATCTGCCATCAAGTGCTTACAGGCGATAAAAGAAATTAACAAGTAGCGAAGCAAATGTCAACAGAAAAACTCCAAAACAAATAAACAAGCATAGCTGGAGTCTATTGGTGGGGGTAGGGTGTGATAGATACTTGCCTGTTGTTGTGATTTACTCTGCATACAAAAATAGAGTTCTAACTTTTGCTAGTAAACTGTTCCTAGCCATAGCATTGAGTAAATCAACAATGTCCAAGGGCTCCTGCATTCTATGAAACGCCCCCCAGTAGAACTAGCTTCAACCCCTATTGCAGTTTTACACTGCTTTTAAGTAAATTGATTTTTCCAAAGTGCTTAAAAGTAGTTTGTTCTCCTAATTTGGAAAATATATTCCCTCTTATGATCTATTTAAACTGCTGTTACAGGAAAACCTTTTCATATAGAATAGGAAACCAAACTTTATCCTAGACTTGCCTGGATAATTGCAAATTCCTAATTAGTTACATCAATAACAATGGAGTTATTTTTAACAGAGACCCCTCTTTCACCAGTTGTGGAGAAGCTGAGTCCCTTAAGAATAAATTAAATCATACCATTTCCTGGGATTTTAGAGTCTTCAATTACTTCTCAAATTTACCACATTTGCTCAAGTATAAAGACAATTTTCTAGACAGTTATTTCAACAGAAAGCTTTTCATAATTGAAGACCATGAGTTGGTATTATACTTAGTTTAAGCAAACTTTTCTGATTGGTTGCCTTTATAAAAATCTTCATCTTCCAGAGTCAAAACGGGATGTATCAGAAGCCTTCAATTCGAATATAAATTAAGTTTTAAACATAGCCTGTAAGTGCTCCAATTTTAACACTGCTCAAATTTCAGAAAGGATTAAAGAATTGAAGTTGCCACCATCCTGCCCTAGGAGTTTGGTGGCAGACACGGTTCTCTACACAACATTCCAAAAACATGAGGAAAATACCCCTGTAAGTTAATAAAAAATGCTTTGCATTTGCCCCCAAAAGTCAGAATAGAGTAGAATATTCCATTAACGAAGAATCTAATCTAGAACTCAATAAATGCTTTCTGAGGGAATGAACAAGTGAATGAAATAAAATTAAACACCATCTCACTAAAATCTTCTCCCTCTTGTTATTTAAAACTGACAAGCAGTTGTCAAGATATCAAAGAAACAAAACATCAGGAGCCAATGCCTGAAACAATAGTGAGTACCGCCAAGGGCATTGAAAATTACAATCCAGGAGTTACCAGAATGCTAAACTTGCATATCTCAACTAGGGGCAAGAAAGAGAAAGATTCAAAGATGGATCCACTTTCAAAATGAAAAATACCCCCACTTGCAGATGGCTAACCACTGGATCTATCTACCTTACCTGATTTACATTTGGTGGTTTAAAAAACTTCCTGTCCCTCAATCCTCTTGCCCAACCCCCCCATATTTTTGGTCCCCAAGGACTGATCCTAAACAGTCCAACTGCACCATAAACAACTCCCCTCCAGATAAGCTCATGACTAGGGACTAGCCTCTCCTAAGCGCCCAACTACCATCAGGTCGTCCTCCCAGTGAGCCTGTGCTTGACTTCTACAAAGACCTGCCTCTCTGTCTGATCACAAAGATTCAAGTATTTTCCACCTCGTTGAAGCACATAACACCATACCATACTTTATATTTTTTAATGATTTATTTATTTTAGAGAGAGAGAGAAAGCACGCGAGAGTGGGGGAAGGGACGGAGGGAGAGGGAAAGAAAAACTTTAGCGGACTCCTCGCTGAGCACAGAGCCCCATGTGTGGGGCTCCATCTCAAGACTTTTGAGATCTTGACTTGAGCTGAAACCAAGAGTCAGATGCTTAACCGACTGCGCCACCCAGGGGCCCCACCATACTTTATATTTTAAGGCAAAAAAGTATATATAGACACACCTATATTTTCCTATATTCAAAGGCGTTCTAAGTAAACTAAAGAATAAAGCTTCTCCTCAAGCACTTAAGTGTATTCCCAACAGCCATACGATGAGAATTAAGGTTTGCTTGAAAATCTTACCACAAAAAAACTCTCATTTAATGGACACATAAACTCTTGTTAATGTGAAGAAATGGCAATTAATGATTTCTAAAATGGAAACATAGGTAAGCTGCAAAGCTACCTCTACCTGAAAACATCCTTTTCCCCCCATTCTCGGCTGTAATTACTGAAAGCTCAAATAATAGGCTTACTAAGGTAATATACAATGACTAAAGCCTTCTGCCTCTATCATTCAGTATTGAAAGTTCCTCTAGAAGACTGCCCTTTCTCCCCTGATCTCAAGAAAAACCGCAAATCAAGCAGACTTGTCGTGTCCACGTCAGCAATGCTAGCCAGCTATAAGCCGCATCAAAGGAAAAATTTCCCCAAAACATGGAACTGGGATGACCTATGTACAATTTTTGAGAGGTCACAAATCATCTATTCTATCAGAAGAGAGAGAAAATGAACACCGCAATCTAGAGCTTTAAGCTTCATTTACTCATCAAAAAGGGGAAAATAAATTATCTTTCAAACTGTCCACATGCAATTTGGAGGTCCCTAAAAATGTGCTAAGTAATGTAACAGAACAGCTATTTTAAACTTTGGAATATAAGAGACAATGGAGTTTGCATAAGGCTTTACCAAACACTTTCCCAATACACTGACTCATTAATCCCTTGGACAACCATTTGAAAAAAAAAAAAAAAGGTATGGATGAGATGTTTTCTCTTTATAATAAAATCAGGAAACCCAAACTGAGAGAGGTTCAGAAGTTGATTAAAAAAAAAAATACACAGTTAAAAAGTAAAGTCCTTGGCAGAGTAGATATCCTGATTTCAAACTGATGATGCTCAGAGGCAGCCCTCACCAGACATTTAAGATTTCTAATCTTTGCCCATTATTTGCCCATCTTTCAACATCTTTTGTCTTTTAAAAGATTTTAGTAAGTCTCTTATTTGTATTAAACGCCTTGACATTCGACAAATGGAACCATGTATCATGAGTTAAATGATGTTTCCTATGTTGGTCACACTCACGAGAGAACACTATAATCCTATTTATAACCTGGTTCCTTGAAAATAACCATGCTCCCAAGGGTCAGGAATGGGTATGAAAAGGGTGTTTCAGCTATCTCAACAGTGTCATTAACTAATGACTCACCTGTAATTGAATTTAAAAGTTTGAAAGAGCTGGAGGCCATGCAATTCACATTAACACTAAAATAATACAGATCAATTTAAAGCTGATTTACAACTGTAGGTCTTTCAGGATCAAATAATGCTCTAGCACCAGGATCATGAACTGCAATTAGTCCTGGGAAGTACAATAACTGTGAAAGATACAACAGAATCAGATTATTTATACTGAACCTGGAAGTTACTTCTTTAAAAATCCTAATAATAAGATTACCTTATCATTTGTCTTTTCCTGAAAGTAGTATGCCCCCCCCCCAAAAGTATTCAGTTACTGGACATTTATAGATAGAATCCAGATAAATGCTTACTTTAACAGGAGCTGGAATTTTCACTATTTCATACAAAAATCAAGAAAGTTGTTGAAATTCCTTCTATCAGATGAATTCTAAAACACAACAAAGATAAACTGGACTCAGTAATCAGAAAACTACTTGACCATTTGCCACCAAGAGCATTTCTGGCTGTTTGTTTCCTCAAAAATATATTCTTCCCAATTCATAGATGAAATATAGTGTTTTATATTTGAATTTATTCTTTGGTAGTAAAGCAATGATTTTAATTCTTCAGATTAATTCTGCAACTACATAAGGAAAAGTGAATGATGGTTTCACCTTTTTATTTACCTGACACGAAGTCGTATGAAAAGAATCACCCAGTGACTAGGTAAACACGGTTATTAGCAGGTCATTTTTTTTAACCCCCCCATCTGTGATTTTTCATATTGCCTCCTATTTACACTCCTTTATTACACTAAAATAACCAACAAGCTCTGCCTTTTCAGCAGTTCCTATAAACGATTATTTCAACCAAACAAGAAAATGTCATTTACATTTTTGTCCATCAGTTTAAACTATGTTACTATAGCATTTTAAAAAAATGTGTTTATTTTATCCACTCAAGGTATAGAAGCAAAACTGAGCTATAGCTAACTCAGCATTTAATTCCATTGGAAGGCTGAATCTAAGCATCTTCTGGTGAAGAAAGAACACTGAACTAGAGCTAAAAAGCAATACGATCCAGTTAAAAGTGAACATATTTGGGAGTCAGAAAGTTCTACATTGTGATTTCCAATATGGTAACCACTAGCCACAGTAGCAGTTTAAAATAATTAAAAGTTGGGGTGCCTGGGTGGCTCAGTCGTTAAGCGACTGCCTTCGGCTCAGGTCATGATCCCAGGGTCCTGGGATCGAGCCCCACATCGGGCTCCCTGCTCCGCGGGAAGCCTGCTTCTCCCTCTCCCACTCCCCCTGCTTGTGTTCCCTCTCTCGCTGTGTCTCACTCTCTGTCAAATAAATAAATAAAATCTTTAAAAATAAATAAATAATAAAATAATTAAAAGTAAATACAATTTTTTTAAAAGGTAAATAAAATGTAAAATGGAGTTCCTCAGTTGCACTAGCCACATTTCAAAGGCACAACAAACAGCTAACGTGCCTTGTGGCTACCGTATTGGACAGCAGAGCTACAGAGCCATTTCCACCATCAAAGAAAAAACCCTGTTCGTAGCAAAGTGATCTTACACAAGTTAGTTTAATACCTGTGAACCTCAACATCCTTGTCTGTAAAATGTCTATAACATCACGTAAATTTAAAGACTGTTATTACAATTTTAATGAGATAATATATAAAAATGCACAGTATATAGGGCTTAGTACACATTAGATATTCAAGAAAGAGTAGTTATTAATACAATCCTACATTAGACTTTAGCCAATGATGGCAACGCTGGACAAGTCACTTTCCCCCAAGCCTCCTTCTCCTAAACTGAAAAGTTTAAGAAATTCTTCTAGCTAACGTCTAAGGATACTATCAAATCCTACCACGTTAAATGAAGTGTTAAGCAAAAGGGGCACAATCTCTTACTGAATAAATTACTACCCTAGGCTCCTATAGCCTCCTAGCCAATCCCAAGCATTCTTCCAAAAACCCCACAATACTGGCTCTCCAACAGTCCACAGTCTGATGCCGGCTATTTATAAAGTCTGTCTTAAAAGGTTACGGGAATATCCTTCTGAAATTGTATATACTGTAATTAGAAACTACAACCCCTATTCCATGATGGTGTCTTGCACTTTCCACATCTCTTTTAAATGAACACTATCTTTACAGGTAAGTTTTTCTTTCTTAGTATTTAAACCAGAACACTTTAAAAGCACATATGAGTTTAAAGAGAACTTTTTAATGATTTTTTTTAACCAGCTATGCCTCATTCTTACCCAGTTTGTGGGTGACCCTCGAGTGTCTGAACAAAGTGAGTACTACACCTTCATGGGTGAGATCCCCTTGCAGGGCCTTCAGAAACATGCCCCAAGACTTTACTCTGGTTAACAGCTGCTCCCTGGGAACCAGGAAATTGACTGAACGCTAGGTCTACAAAGCCTGCCTCCAATGAGGGGGAACCAAGGGCCCCCACACAAGGCACAAAACCAGGGCCACTGGCTGCCTTGGGGTATAGGCCTCTTCCCTGGCCTGTTCAGGACCCCAGGGTCATAGCTTTAATTTGAAGAGTGGAAGAGCAACTCAGACAGTAGAGATCAGAACAGAGCAGTGCATTTTTGCCCAAGGCCTGCAGCCTCCAAAAAAAAAAAAAAAAGTGTTATTCCAGAGCAGATTCCTTTTCTTCCGGGTCTGTCTGCTCCCTCTGACTCTTTGCCCACAACCGAGGTGCCTCCCCTTTCCCAATGCCCCACCTCTCTCCACTTTTCAAAAAAAAAGGGGGGGTCTTATTCCTCTCCCTTAGTTTTCCCTAGCAGGGCCTGGAAACTGGAGGAAATTCAAATCAAATTAGCCGCACTTTAAAAAATAAACGGACAAGCAAATCAAAGGGTGCCCACCCAACAAAAGATCTCTCCCGTTCCAAAATATGATTAAGCTTGGGTGTGAGAAGGGGAGGGAGACTAGAAACCGACAGGGATGGAGAGATAAACGTGTGGATTTGGGGCCTCAGCGTCGGCCAAATTCCAATTTTTTTTTCAAGGAAATGCTAGGCTGAAGAGAAAATAAAGAGTTGTAACTTTTAAGGAAGTCAGCAAACGGCAATGTCTGGATAATATGTCACTGCTTCCCTTCGTCTGGAAATGGCAGGGTGGGAGCTGGGATTCGAAAAGCTCCAACTCCAATCGCGCACTCCTGGAAGCCTCCCCGCCAACGGCGCCGCCAGGCGGCCCAGCCCCGTCTCCCGGGACACCCGGCCCTGGTGCTTGGGCTCCCACGGGGCGCCCGGACCCGGACCTTTGGGAAAGTTCGCGGGCAGAGCCCGAGGCCCCACTTTCCTGCCAGGGTGACAGGCCCTTCCCACGCCGGCCGGCCCCCGCCCCGCCGCGGGCACCAGACGGTACGCGCGGCCCCTCCCGGCCGCCTCCGGGAGCGGATTCCGCCGCCCGCCCCACCCCCGGCCCGGGCGCCCCTCGGGGTGACCAACTGACCGGAGCTACGCTGGCCCACACACCCGGTCGCCCGCTCCTTCCCGCCGCGCCCCGCTCCCCCGCCCGATCTTCCAGCCGCTGGGCTCGCCGAGTCCAGCCGGGGCCGCCGGTTACCGCCCCCAGCCCGGGGGGGAGCCCGGGGGGCAGGACGGAGAGGGAGGACGTGGCGCGCACGGAGGTGGCCAGCGGCAAGGCGGGGAGTGTCCTGGAGAGGCCCGGCCGGGGGCAGGGGCCGGCACGGCTCCCGGGGCTGCGGGCCCGGACCCTCCCCGCGAGCATCCCGGGGTCCGAGGTCCCGGCCCGCCCCCGCCCGGCGCGGAGAGGCGGCCCCAACTTCCAGCCCCACTTCGCACGCCCGCCCTCCTCCCTCCACCATATGGAAATCTACAGCCTCCGAAAGTGACACGTCGAAGATTCCTCGGCCTCTCCCCCCGCCCTCCCCCTCCCGGGCAGCGTTCCTGCCGCGGAGATTCCGGGAGGGGGAGCGGATTCCTCGGACAGAATCTGCTGGGAAGGATGGGGAGGACGAGGAGGGGGAGGGAGAGCCCGGGAGCCACTGCCCAGATTTTTTTTCATCAAGAAGAATCTACCCGCTTCTTTCCCTCCTCCAAGCCCAGGCAAGCTGGGGGGACGGGCGGGGGACCTGAGCCTAGCAAGACGCGGCCCCAGAGTGGAGGCCAGCCCCCTCCCGGGCCCCGTGTTCCCGAGGTGCCCAGGCGAACGCGGGGAGCCCCACGAGTCTGGCGCCAAGTTTTCCCGGGAAGCCCGGCGCGCCAGGAGCGCTCCGGGACAGGATCGCACTCCGGCGGACTCGGCGTCCGGCCGGGGCTTTCCAGCGCGCGGGACCCGGCGGCCGCGGCGCGGGGTCCCGGTCCCCTCCAGTCTCCCGATCCTGCACGCCTTACCTTCCCTCGGGCTGAAACGCGGGTCTCCGGACGCGCCACACACCGGGGTGCCCACGCCTTCCCAGCCGGCAGCCCCGAGGATCCCCTCTGCCCCCTTCGCTGCTCCCGCCGCCGCCGCCGCCGCCGCCGCTCTCCTCCTCCTCCGGCCGCCGCCGCCGCTCAAATAACTACCAGGAGGGTTTGATGGGGGATTCCGCCATGTCAATGATGTCGGGACCACATGGGGATTTGGGGCCCGCCCACTGCCGTAAACTGCAGAGTAAAACCGCCGCCAAAAAAAAATCTCAGATTCGCAGGGCTGTGGGAGCCTCCTTTGCTCCCAGGCCTGCACAGCTGAGGAGAAACTCTTTTTGATTCAGCCAGACTAAAGAAGTCTGAGGCCTAGGGGAACTAGCAGGTCCTAAAAAACGAGGGCTGTGCGTTCTGCAAAAGATCGCCAAACACCAATATAAATGCAGTGTTTGCTGAGTAATAATCAGAGCTAAGACTATGACGTTTTTTCATTTACACAGCTTTTTTAAATCCCCGCAACCTTGTGAGCTATTTTGTCACTCGCTTGTCTATTTCCCACAGCACTTATTCATACAACTAACACAGCGTGAACAGATTTTCATGACACCAAAGTCAAAATGTCTATTTCCCCCTTTCGGTACCCAATATGCACTCACAGGGGCAGAAACTGATCCGTACTCATATCTGTATTTCTGTACTGTCAAAATAGCATCGTGCATAATATGACTCATTAGATAACTGTTAGGCTTATATTGATTAAACGTAATGCATTCCTGTTGTAGGGGCTCGAAATGGTTAATCAGCTGCCTCCCATCCCACCCCTCCAATTATCCCGGAGGCAAGAAGGCAGAAGTTCTCCCACAGAGGCCGCTTCTCTCCTTAGCTCCCCAGGTATCCTAAATAATTACATTCAGCATCATATCGGTCACAAAGCAGTACTCAGTAGTGACCAGAGGCAATGCATTACTTTCATTGACCTAAAAAGAACAATCATCTATCAGATAAAGTGATTGTACATAGTACTGTATTAAAGCCAGAAAAACATACAAGAATACTGAGATGAAAAATGTTCAAGAGCTATTATAGCACTCAGATCTTAGCTCAGACATGTAGGGAGATGGAACTAGGGTCAGAATTGCCTGTTGAAGAAGGGAGGGGGTGCGTGGCGAGGAGAAGGAGAAGAAAGAAAGATGTGTCCAAATTTCATGTTAATAATGAGTTTTCTTGAACCTGGCAGAGAACTGAAATTTCAGGGCAAGCAACTATCCTGAGTCTTCTCAGTTTCTCTTGCCTACGTTTGCCTCCTTTGCCAAGCCTGTCCTTCCACACTTGAATCTAACCTTCTGCCCTCTGAAGTTTGCCAATTTATCTACTCATTTGGATTCATCCACATACTTTCAATTAAGTTATTCAACAAACATATGTAAGGGGTACTTTATTCAAAGCACAATGCTAGGTGGATGCCGGGGATACAAAAATGAACAAGACCCAATCAAGTGGAGGACGTGAACGGTACCTTCAGAGCAATGTGAGAAGAGCTGAGAAGAATGATGAGCTTCTGGGGAAAAAAGCTATGAGACTGTGGGGAGGGAGGGAGTGATTTTAGCTGGAGCTCAAAGACGAGGAAATTATCTTAGGATAGAGGAAAGGGAGACATAAGGCTCCAGACAGAGTGGAAGCATGTACCCAAGGACAGAGATGTGCTTCGAAGTCATGAGAGTTCAGCTGGGCTGGAGGGCATGGCTCTAAGGGAAGCTGGAGAAGCTGAGGTGGGAGCTGGGGAGCCACTGCTTTTCCTTTTTTCCCCCTCCCCAGGCAGGACTGTCATCCAGGATTGGAACCATGTTTTAGAAAGATGGCTTCTCCCGTGTGGAAAGATTTGGTGAAAGAAGCCAGTTAGGATGGAGGGCCCTATTTGCCTGCATTCACTACTATCCCACACAGCTCCAAAATCAAATTTAAATTCCAAAAAGAAAGGAGCTATTTCTCAATATTCCCTCCCCCCTTTTCTTTGGTCCTAAATCATCAAGTGCTTGAATCTTATTTCTCTTTGCACACCCCTGCTTCCCCTCCAGATCTCCGTTATTTCTGCCTACTTCGTCCACTAGACTGGTTTTGTGCCAGTGAAGAAGAATCAATGTATAAAAAAATGCCTTAAAATTTTACATGTATGTTCATATATATGATCTCAGGGTTTCACTCATCTTCTTACCCTAACACCTTACACCAGTTTTGGCACAGCACAGAAAGCACAATAAATGTTTGCAAAATGAGAGGAAGCATGGTGTAGCGTAAAGAGCATGGAAATTATCATCAGACAAAAGCCAGTGATGTTGGGCAAGTTATTAAAGTTCCCCGAGTCCTCTGTTAAGTAGACATTTAAATAAACATTTATTTGTTAAATGGTGATATTGCCTTCTGTTCAGGTCCTGAGAATTAAAAGCCTCAAACACCTGATACTCAGGTGTAAATAAATAGTGGTTCCCTTTGAATGAATGAATGAATGAAGATGTCTTTCCTGGAGGGATTTGAGAGAACAGAAATTGGAAACTTCAAGGAAAAAGACGGGACCTTTGAGAGGGCTCTCAACTACACATTGAAGGATTTAAATTTTAATACAATGAGGTTATAGAGGCATGGTGTGATTGAAGTAGGTTTCAAAGCTGACTATTGTGGAAGCAGGGTGTAGAACAAGCCCTCTCATTAGAAAGACATGCCCTGAACCCAGCCTGGGTGGGAGATGATAGACGTAAGCCAGGGTGATGGTCTGCAAGCGGGCAGGAGGGCCTCCTCCATATGAGGCAATAAGTCTCACCATATGGTCTCAACAACCCAAATCACTTGGCACCCGAGGTCCTAAACTGTGGAACCATACTCATAACTTTGCTCCAAAAGCAGTTTAGGATTTGCTCAAATACAAACATTAACATCCAAACGAAGATGCCTGGAAGTTAAGGCGTGTAACAAAATATAGGCTTGTAAGCCTTTCCCATTGTCCATGCAATCAGTGTAGGCTGAGTGTATTAAAAAAAAAAAAAAGATTCAAAGCGATACTTCCTGATTTCAAATACCTTATAACAAAAGAAATGCAACTTTAACATATCGGAAAGCATGAATTTTAAAACTAGCACTAAAAAAAAAATCTCAAACCATTAAACCTCTGAATACTTCTCTAAGTCTAAAATGTTCAAATTTGAAATTCTCAGAGATCACTACAGCCAGTAATACATAGTATCTAGAAGACCTAGCCAGGTTCTCAGTCTCAATATCCTCCCTTCCTTTCTTTGCCCATAACTAGGGTTGCTAGATTCTCGCAGGCAGGCTCAGTCTTGCCTCTAATCTTGAAACCCAATCTTGACCTTAGATAGAGGGCATTAACTCTTTGCATTTACTTCTTGTTCTGATGTCCTGAGCCAGATCTGATACCAGCTTCAATATGAACATTGACAAAAAGCCAATTAATCCTGTTTTGAAGAGGATTCAGAATTTACTAGAGTACTAACTAGAGGAAAGGACAGCCAGCTCAGTCAACAACACAATCTAAGAGCAACGCTGCAACTGCAGTGAAACCCACTTCTCCAGAACAATGCAACCAGTCAGGGTAGTAGCTTCACCTTCTTCACTATTGTTCAAGGTAAGACAAGGGCAAATTGTAGTTCGATATATATAATTATATATATATAATTTTTCTAAGTCATTTCAAACAAGAATATCTGTCCCACAGTTATCAGAAATTATCCAGGTAGAAGCTGTATGACAGCTAGGGCTCAGAAAATCACAGGGTTGATAGGGAGCAAAAGGTTTTCAGCCTGCTCGTCCTCCCAAAGCACAATCTTTGTTCCCGTGTCCACAACGGCTAAGCACCCAGCCCAGCCCGAACACCACCAGGAAGAGGGAAATGTTTCTTGCCGAGACAGCCTTTTATCAGCAACTCCAGATCTGTACCAAGTCTTCAGACACCTGCCTCCTTGCAACTTTCCCCCAATGGTCCTGTTTCTGCCCTCTGGAGGCAGACAAAATAATAACAGTGGCCTTCTATATGACTTCCCTTCCAATGAACCGACCATCCTGGTCACATGCTCCCTGAAGACTCTTTTCCCTGATGAACATCTCGGATATGCTGAATCCTTATCTCGTCATGTGGCTTCCAGATCTCTCTCCGTCCTTGTCTTCTGCCATGTCTGGGGGCCTACTTGTTCAACATCTCTGAAAGGTGGGTATCCATATGCTGTTCATGCTTCAGGCAGCATCGGAACACAACCCCAGAGTGGTACCCTTTACAGCTTCACTTTGGACAAAATGCTGTGTCATTACAAGGCCATATGGTACTGATTTCCTTAGCTGTCTCCTCATCCTACTAAATCATGTTTCCTCTTCCATGAAAAGTGGTCAAGCTGGGTGTATTAGGAATGCAATTGATTTCATCTTACTTGATTTTAACTAATGTTAATTAGTTGACTATTTAATTCCATTAAGTTTTATTTGTAGGTATTTTTTCTCACATTCCAGCCTACCAGGAACTTCCTGGACATTAAGTCTGTCACCAAACGACCTTTGCCAGCTTTGTGACATTGATAAGTATGACGAGCATGCTTTCCATGTTGCCATCCAAGTCACCAATAAAAACGCAAAACAAAACAAGGCCAAGGACTACCACTAGTAATTTCTTCCCAAATGGAGGCAAATTTGAAGCAATGTTTTTTAAAAAGCTATGAATCTGTCAATCCCCCTGACTTACCTGAACCACAGCACCACAGAGGAGCAGGTTGGTTTGCTTTTCTTCATACTCATTGTTAGCACTCTTGCCCACTCTCACACCTGATTTACTCCTACTTTCTCTTCCTTAGAGATCGAGAGCTCTGTATGATACCTGAGTCTCTTTATAACGACTATGCTAAATATTGTCTTCCCCAAACAAATTCAAAATTTACCCTGAATAGAAACGCATGTAGAGACAGATACAGATATAGATCAATATAATATGTCTTTCACAGAGAAAGGAGGTAAAAAAAAAAAAAATGTCTTTAGCTTAGCTACATGCTTAAAATACAAACCGTTTTGATCAAGGAAAGATTCTGAAATTTGACCGGAAAGCAATGAGTTGAAAACAGAGTAAACTTACTACAAAGGCAACTGTGCCCATTCTGTTTTTGAAGGACATGATATTATATTTGAAATCATTTCTAGTTTTTTATGTAGTTACCGCAATATTTCTTTTAGTTCTTGGAAACATACCCTTTGGTATATCGCGTGTAATCTCTGTGTCTCAGACCTCACTAGCGAGATTACGTGTAATCTCTGTGTCTCAGACCTCACCAGCGAGATTACGTGTAATCTCTGTGTCTCAGACCTCACCAGCGAGATTACTTGTAATCTCTGTGTCTCAGACCTCACACATCACATATGATCACATCAACATTAATAAACACCCTTTCTCTGATTCTGGCAGCCACCATTATTGTAAGGTATCTCAATCCCCTTATGCTCTTCCAGTTCTTTTTTTTTTTAAAGATTTTATTTATTTATTTGACAGAGAGAGACACGGCAAGAGAGGGAACACAAGCAGGTGGAGTGGGAGAGGGAGAAGCAGGCTTCTCGCTAAGCGGGGAAACCAATGCGGGGCTCGATCCCAGGACCCTGAGCCGAAGGCAGGTGCTTAATGACTGAGCCACCGAGGCGCCCCTCTTCCAGTTCTTTCTAGAAGTTTCCTGTGAATTTATGAGCAAGTTCTTCAGCTGGCTTCAGTAACTTGTTCACCCAACCAGGGCAGCTCATATTGTACCTGCCTCTGTGCTGAGCCTCCTGCTGTTGGTAGAATTTGGACAGTCCACCCCAGTTACCCCATAAGGACAGCACCACAGACTCACTTCCTCTCCCTGGACAAACTCTGTTTTACTGGTCACCAAACCTCTGTTTCTTGGCTCCCAATACCTTATGGTCTATAAATCACAATCTCTTGTTTCCATGAATTTGGCTTTTTTAGATTCCACATACAAATGATATCACACAGTATTTGTCTTTCTCTGTCTGACTTATTTCACTTAACATAATGCCTTCAAGGTCCATCCATGTTGTCTCAAACAGCAAGATTTCCTTCTTTCTGATGGTTGCATAATATTCCATTATCTTGATAAAGAAATAGGCTTCCTTTATTTGACAATGAGAATGAGGTAATTTATTGAGGTTCCTTTTTTCCTTTGTTGCTAAGAAAGTCAAGATAAATTTTGTTCTCTCTCTGTCAAATAAATAAATAAAATCTTTAAAAAAAAGATAAATTTTGTTCTCAATTACAGCAATTATCCTTAGCCTGGAATTTCTGGTAAGACCATTCTTCCTCCCGTTTTATTACATACCTCATATTCATTTAATCCTTATTTTAATGAACCTATCTTATGTCTGTTTTATTATATGCTGTTCTATCCTTATGGGAGGTAGGCATATTATTTAGAACTCTTTGGCTTCAAGTGACAGGAAACCAATTCAAACTATATTGAAAGAAAAAAAATATTAGGTTTAGAATGAAACAGCTTATTCTAAACCCAGTTTAAAATACCTTTTTTTTTAAGAATTTATTTATTCATTTGAGACAGAGAGATACAGAGCGAGAAAGAGAGAGGAGCAGGAGCAATGGGGAGAGGCAGAGGGAGAGGGAGAAGCAGACTCCCTGCTGAGCAGGGAGAGCCGGACATGGGGCTCGATCCCAGGATCTGGAGATCATGACATGAGCCAAAGGCAGACGCTTAACCATCTGAGCCACCCAGGTGCCCCCAGTTTAAAATACCTTAACCAGGCTAGCAGCACAGATACTAAAATGGGAACGATACCGAGATTAGCATGGCCCTTGGACAAGGATGACAGACAAATCCGTGAAGCATTCCATAATAAATAAATAAATAAATAAATAAATAAATAAATAAATAAAAATTTTAAAAACTCCTGAACCAAAATAGTACTATACAAATGAAACTAACTGTAATCATTTTTAATTCCATAGCTTATAATGATGGATCAACAAATGTTTATGTCTATTAGGATACATTAACATTCTTTCACTTACTTTTCATAGATTAACAACATTTTCTGTCCAGCTTTGCGATAATTATTCCAAAGAAGATTGAATAAGTTTAAACAGCCTCTCCTTAAAGAATTTGTAACCTAAGTGACATTAAAAGATTGAGAGAGAAAAAAAGAGACTTATTTTAAGAAATTGGCTCCTGTGAGTATGAGAGCAGCAGATAAGAGACCCAGGAAGGAGTTGATGTTGCAGCTTGACTCTGAAAGCAATGTGAAGGCAGACTCCTCCTTTGGATATGTCAGCCATTTTTCCTTTAAGGCCTTCAACTGATTGGATGTGGCCCATCCATATTATAAAGAATAATCTGTTTTACTCAAAGTCTACTGATATAAATGTTAAATCATCTGAAAAATACCTTCACAATGACATCTTGACTGGTGTTTGACCAAATGTCTGGGTACTGAGGCACAGCTAAGTTGGAAAATGTTCATAGAAGCATTCCTCATAATAACAAAAATGTGGAAAGAATTCAGATGTCAGTCAACTGATGAAGTGATAAATAAAATGTGGTATATCCAAACAATGGGATATTATTTGGCAATAAAAAAGAAACAATGTACTGATATACATGGCTATTATATCAATAAACTTTAAAAGTATTATGCTAAGTGAAAGAAGCCAGTTACATAAGCCATATGTTGTATGATTCCATTTATATAAAATGTCTAGAAAAGGCAAATATAGAGACAGAAAGTAGATTAGCGGTTGTCTAAGGCTAGCAGGGCTCAGAGAGTTTGAGGGGTAATGGCTAAAGGGTGAGTTTCTTTTGGGGGTAATGAGAATGCTCTAAAATTAATTATGCACAACTCTGTGAAGAGATTAAAAACCACTGACTTGTACACTTTAAACCTTTGAAGAAGATACTATCTGAATTAAGCTTTAGAAGAGTAAGATACTTTTCAATCATGACACAGAGGAACTTTTTTTTTCCAAACTCAAATTTGCATTAGACTTCACTGCTGTTATTGTATTTTATCCAGTATTTCTGTTTGTGGTGGATTTTCCACATTAGCTTTGTCCACTGCTTCCCCAGAAGTGAAAATCTCTACAACAAATAAATACTTTTATTGTTCCCATTTCATAGATGAGAAATCAGAGGCATGGGAAATTTAAGGAATTTTCCTTACATCATATACCTTGAGAGTGGCATTTCTAGGATTTAAATCTAATAAAATCTTTAAATCTAGCCATGAGTTCTAATGACAATATTTGGTATTATCCTATTATAATATTGATAAATAACTATGCCCATTTTCTAATGATATGATTTAGTACCAAAATACCCAAGTCTGTGGTAAAGGGAATGAGAGATAATATTAACTTTGCTCTTTACCTGGTTTCCCTCCTGGCAGCAAAATGTATGCCATAGTTCTAGACCTCATACTTCATATCACATCTTCCAGAAGACAGGGTCTTTTCCAGTAGGCCTGGAGAGAAAACAAGGAAGTGCCTCTTTCCCAGAATCCCTAATAAATGAAATCTAGCACCTCATTGGCTCAAATTAGGTTTTGTGTGTCAGTCCTTAAACTAATCATGGTGATTTGGGCAAAGGGATATAGTGATTGCTTTTATTTTTTTTTCAAGATTTTTTTTATTTATTCATTCGAGACATAGAGACACACAGAGAGAGAGAGAGAGCATGAGCAGGGGGAGAAGCAGAGGGAGAGGGAGAAGCAGGCTCCCCACTGAGCAGGGAGCCCAATGCGGGGCTCGATCCCAGGACCCTGGGATCATGACCTGAGCCAAAGACAGACGCTTAACCATCTGAGCCACCCAGGCGCCCCTGATTTTATTTTATTTTATTTTTTTTTTTTTTTTTTTTTTTTAAAGATTTTATTTATTTAATTGACAGAGAGGTAGAGAGAGAGCACAAATAGGCAGAGCGGCAGGCAGAGGGAGAGACAGAAGTAGTAATTGCTTTTAAACCAATCTGGGCCGGGATGCCTGGGTGGCTCAGTAGGCTAAGTGTCAGCCTTTGGCTCAGGTCATGATCCCAGGGTCCTGGGATGGAGTCCTGCATCAGGCTCCCTACTCAGTGGGGAGCCTGCTTCTCCCTCTCCTGCTGCTCTCTCTCTCTCTGACAAATAAATAAATAAAATCTTAAAAACAACAACAACAACAATCTGGGCCTACCTCTAGAGCTCTGAATAGAGTCAATCCCACCAAAACCAGTGACAAAAACAGGGGAGGCGCCTTCTCAAAAGATATTTTGTGCGGGCGCCTGGGTGGCTCAGTCATTAAGCGTCTGCCATCGGCTCAGGTCATGATCCCAGGGTCCTGGGATCGAGCCCGGCGTCGGGCTCCCTGCTCACAGGAAGCCTGCTTCTCCCTCTCCCACTCCCCCTGCTTGTGTTCCTTCTCTCACTGTGTCTCTCTCTGTCAAATAAATAAATGAAATCTTAAAAAAAATAAAATAAAAAAAATATTTGGTGAAATATTCCCAGAAGTGGAGGAATGAATGTTTGGTAGCAAAGGACATTAGGGAAGCAGGGAGGATAGGGAGGGCGTTCCAGTAAGAGATAAGCAAAGGAAGAGTGAAGTGAACATGAAAGAATGTTAAAAAGGGCATGCAGTATATTTTTTATTGTTATAATGCAGAAACATTTTCCATGTAAAGAGCCAAGCTAAACTTTTTTTTTCTGATTTTTTTTTCTTTCTAAAGAGAATATATTTTGCTCTAAGACCAAAAATGTGCTTCAGAGCCACAGTCTCTGGGATCACAATCATCCTTCATCCTTCGTGTACAGCAATCAGACTCCTGGCACTCCATGGAAATGGTTTCTGACTCCTAATCAAGGCCTCCCAGAGGTTGAGAGAGATTCAAGCACTGGAGCCTTAGCCAATGGGGAGCAGGAGCAGCGGATCACCCTCTACAAAGCGTTCTCCCCGAGTTGCAGCCTTGGATGAAAGTAGTAGCAGAGGCAGGTGAAAGAAGAGCCCGCGTGTGCATTGTCTTTACAGTGGTGCTGCGATCAGGAACCAAATGGCAAAAAGGGAGTTAGACTGGGGGACCTTTTTAAAGCAATGATTTCCTCACCAACGAAGGGTATGGCTCTGGCCCCGAGTTCAGGCTTGTCTTCAGCCCTGTAACCATCGATGGTAGAAACTAGCTAACTCTGAGCATGTTTTCATCTGCTGAGAATCTGGGTATAGTAAAAATCAAGGGACCAAAAAACAGGTTACAAAAGTTGTGGGATATTTTATATATTTACGTTGAACACATAAATGCCTTTTATACTCACAAAGATGCCTGTGTTATGGAGTATGCAACCCCTGCCTTTACTGCGTCCATCCACAACGCCCTTCTCAAAGCTCCCTGGCCTTGACCTCGGTACCTAATGCTACATGTTCTCCTTGTTTTCTCCCCATCTTGCTCTCATTTAATAATTCAATAAATAAACATGTATTGAGGTTCTACTTGTCACGCATCAGGCACTGCGCTCCAGATATCAGTAGTGAACAAGACGGATAGTGCCCTGCCCTCATGGACCAATTTTCCTCGCCTGGCACTCATCACATTCTCTCATAACACTGAGCTGTTCAAGGGCGGGGGGCAGCTCTGCATCCCACAGGGCCTAGCACAGAGCGTATTATAGATGGTTCATAAATACTGCTGAATGGAATTGAAATATTTGTATGCCATCATTAACAGCAGGAACCCTTGTGTAGTGTCCTTAGTTTAATTTTGTTTATTTGCTAAAACTCATGAACAAAAGGACTAATGCGTTTTTAACATCTTGGTTTAAAGTCACTAAAGAGGGGCGCCTGGGTGGCTCGGCTGTTGAGCATCTGCCTTCGACTCAGGTCATGCTCCCAGGGTCCTGAGATCGAGCCCCGCATCGGGCTCCCTGTTCACAGGAAGCCTGCTTTACCCTCTCACACTCCCCCTGCTTGTGTTCCCTCTCTCACTGTCTCTCTCTCTGTCAAATAAATAAATAAAATCTTTAAAAAATAAGTAAATAAGTAAAGTTATTAAAGAAATGAAAATGGGTTAATTTGTGGACCATTTAAAGAATTGGTAGCACTTAGCCATTTGACATTGTGTACATTGTATTTGATTTAAAGAATGAATTCAAATTTGGTACTAAAATTGATATAACTACTAAGGGAAATACTATTCATGATATTTTTGTATATTTATTTATTTAAGTCATCTCTATACCCAACGTGGGGCTGGAACTCATGACCCCAAATGAAGAGTCACAGCTCTTCTGACTGAGCCAGCTAGGTGCCCCACTCTTTGTGATTTTTAAGTACGATTTGAAGTAGTATCAAGACTTTATCTTTCCTTAAACTTTTATTAAATATTGTCCTTTAAAATTGTTAAACTTTTTTCTATATAATAATACATCTTCAAAGGAATATGTTCAAACAATATAGAAGTATACAGAATGTTTGTAAAGTTTTCCTTATTTGTGCCCTACGCACACTTCCATATCTTCCCCTCAGAAATAACCACAATAATTATTTTGTGTAAGCTTCCAGAAATTTTTTGTGTTGCAAAAATATATAATCAATATATTACACAAATGGGACATTACATTATGTCTATTCTTAGAATTAAACAATGTAATTTCTTAACTCCTTCCAAAGCTGTTTAATTCTTATACTTCAATCGATCAATTCTGTTTCTTTCCTGATGTCACACTCAAAGCCAAATCTATTTTCTAATACATTGTCTGTGGTTCTAACTTGACCTTGTCTCCCCTGATGTTTTGCAATGTATAGGTTGGTTAAAAAATGCAAGAGAGGTTGTTTTGCCTAAAATATCTGAAAAATTGATTTAATTCTTGGTTGTTTATCAGAGAAGTCGTAACTTTCATCCCTTATACATCTATACTTCAACTCAACTCCTTCTCCCTCCACTCAATATTCACATCTACATTTCTGTTATATGATTTTACCTTTCATCATATTGTAAGTTTCTTCTAAGCCACATTTTATGAAGTGCCTGGCTGGCTCAGTTGGAAGAGTGTGTGACTCTTGATCTTGAGGTTGTGAGTTTGAGACCCATGCTGGGTATACAGGTTACTTAATAAATAAATAAGTAAATAAACTATTGGGGCGCCTGGGTGGCTCAGTCAGATAAGCATCCAACTCTTGATTTCAGCTCAGGTCATGATCTCAGGGTTGTGAGATCAAGACCCACGTTGGGTTCCTTGCTGGGCATGGAGTCTGCTTAAGATTCTCCTCTCCCTGGGCGCCTGGGTGGCTCAGTTGGTTAAGCGACTGCCTTTGGAGCGACTGCCTTCGGCTCAGGTCATGATCCTGGAGTCCCGGGATCGAGTCCCACATTGGGCTCCCTGCACAGCAGGGAGTCTGCTTCGCCCTCTGACCCTCCCCCCTCTCATGTGCTCTCTCTCTCATTCTCGCTCTCTCAAATAAATAAATAAAATCTTTAAAAAAAAAAAAAAGATTCTCCTCTCCCTCCTCCTCTGCCCCCTCCCCCCACCTCAGGCACACTCTCTCTCACACTCTCTCTCTCTTAAAAAAAAGTAAATAAACTAAAATAAATAAATAAACCCCTTTTTATTAAATTTCATGAACTTCTTACTGAGTATATCCTGCTAAATCCCCACCATTGACCTTGCCATATCTGAGCTCATCAGTCACTTCCATTTTGCATTTGTTCTGTAATTCATACTTTACATTGCTTTTAAAGTATTTTGGCAAAGCCCTACTAGTTGGCTAATTTCACCCAGAGTAAATAGATATTTATGTTGGGCAACTGAGACTTCTCCCACCATCCATATACCATACTGCCTAAAATTTTACCAATAAAAACTCACTGCTTCAGGCTAAGTATTCCCCTATTTCTGCTATTTTCTCTTAAAATATAAGTAACCTAAGGAAGTGTAGCACACTGGAAACCAAAACTGAAGTAAGAACATTCATATGATTTCAGGTAAATGAACAGCTCCATCAGAAAAATTCTGAGTGGAATAAAAGATAAGAGTTGTAGTTTTGCCTGATGAAGAGGGCACTGGAAAGGGGGTACGAAGAATAATACTGCCTAATTCTGGTAATCTAAGGTTTACCTTGTTTTTCACTTAAGATTTTTTGCAGTGAAGTTAGTTTTGTCCACTTAGTATTGGCAACATAAGGTACTCCAGTGGCTCTAGGTCTAGGGGAGAGGAAAACCATCCTTGCTCTCTTTCTTCCTTTCTTGCAACAAATATTTATTGAATACCTACTTTGTGCCAGTTCTAGGCACTGAAGATACAATAATAAAACAGACGAACATTCTCGTTCTTGTGGAGCTTACATTATAACAAGGAGGAGATAGACAATAAATGATAAACACAATGAGTAAGTAAATGGTATATAAATTAGAAGTTGATATGTTCTGAAAGAAAAAGTAGAACATACTAAGAGAAATCAGGTGCCACTGGGATAAAAATGGACAGTTTGTAATTTTCAATAAGAAGACTGAGATAGAGTCATTGAGAAGATGCCTTTTGAACAAAGGAGATGGAATTAACTGCGGGGATATCTAGGCAAATAGTGTTCCAGGCAAGGAGAGAGCCAGTGAAAGACCATAAGGTGGGGATGTGCCTGGCTTCTTTAAGAAATAGCAGGGAGGTCACTGTATTTAGAGTGCAGCAAGCAAGGGATAGAGTAGTAGAAGTCAAGTTGGGGCAAATGGAAGCCAAATGGTGGAGAGTTCTGTAAGCACTACCTGAGAGAAATGGGGAATTGACACAGGTTTGGAACGGAGCACAGGAATGGCAAGAAGTGGGGCACCTGGTTGACTCGGTCACTAGAGCATGAGACTTTCCATCTCAGGGTCATGCGTTTAAGCCCCATGTTGGGTATAGAGCTTACTTAAAAAAGAAAAGAATGGCAAGAACTGACTTAGGTTTTTGTTTTTGTTTTTGTTTTTTCTGATGTAGTGTTCATGATTTATTATTTGCGTATAACACCCAGTGCTCCATGCAGAACGTGCCCTCTTTAATACCCATCACCAGGCTAACCCATCCCCCCACCCCCTCCCCTCTAGAACCCTCAGTTTGTTTCTCAGAGTCCATAGTCTCTCATGGTTCATCTCCCCCTCCGATTTCCCCCCCTTCATTTTTCCCTTCCTACTATCTTCTTTTTTTTTAAACATATAATGCGTTATTTGTTTCAAAGGTACAGATCTGTGATTCAACAGTCTTGAACAATTCCCAGCACTCACCATAGCACATACCCTCCCCAATGTCTATCACCCAGCCACCTCATCCCTCCCACCCCCCACCACTGCAGCAACCCTCAGTTTGTTTCCTGAGATTAAGAATTCCTCATATCCGTGAGGTCATATGACACATGTCTTTCTCTGATTGACTTATTTCTTTTTTTTAGAAGCTGGTTTTATTTATTTATTTTTTTAAAGATTTTATTTATTTATTTGACAGACAGAGATACAGCGAGAGAGGGAACACAAGCAAGGGGAGTGGGGGAGGGAGAAGCAGGCTTCCCACCGAGCAGGGAGCCCGACGCGGGGCTCAATCCCAGGACCCTGGGATCATGACCTGAGCAGAAGGCAGACGCTTAACGACTGAGCCACCCAGGCGCCCCTCTGATTGACTTATTTTGCTCAGCATAACACTCTCCAGTTCCATCCACATCGTTGCAAATGGCAAGATTTCATTGCTTTTGATGGCTGCATAATATTCCATTCTATATATATATACCATATCTTCTTTATCCACTCATCTGTTGATAGACATCTTGGCTCTTTCCACAGCTTGGCTATTGTGGACACTGCTGCTATAAACATCAGGGTGCACGTATCCCTTCGGATCCCTACATTTGTATCTTTGGAGTAAGTACCCAGTAGTGCAATTGCTGGATCATATGGTAGCTCTATTTTCAACTTTTTGAAAAACCTCCATATTATTTTCCAGAGTGGCTGCACTGGCATGCATTCCCACCAACAGTGTAGGAGGGTTCCCCTTTCTCTGCATCCTCACCAACATCTGTCGTTTCCTGACTTGTTAATTTTAGCCATTCTGACTGGTGTGAGGTGGTATCTCATTGAGGTTTTGATTTGGATTTCCCTGATGCTGAGCAATGTTGAGCACTTTTTCATGTGTCTGTTGGCCATTTGGATGTCTTCTTTGGAAAAATGTCTGTTCATGTCTTCTGCCCATTTCTTGATTGGATCATTTGTTCTTTGGGTGTTGAGTTTAAGAAGTTCTTTATAGATTTTGGACACTAGCCCTTTATCTGATATGTCATTTGCAAATATCTTCTCCCATTCTGTCGGTTGTCTTTTGGTTTTGTTGCCTGTTTCTTTTGCTGTGCAAATGCTTTTTATCTTGATGAGGTCCCAATAGTTCATTTTTGCCCTTGCTTCCCTTGCTTTTGGCGATGTTTCTAGGAAGAAATTGCTGCGGCTGAGGTCGAAGACGTTCCTGCCTGTGTTCTCCTTTAGGATGTTGATGGACTCCTGTCTCACATTTTGGTCTTTCAACCATTTTGAGTCTATTTTTGTGTGTGGTTTAAGGAAATGGCCCAGTTTCATTCTTCTGCATGTGGCTGTCCAATTTTCCCAACACCATTTGTTGAAGAGACTGTCTTTTTTCCATTGGATATTCTTTCCTGCTTTGTCGAAGATTAGTTGACCATAGAGTTGAGGGTCCATTTCTGGGGTCTCTATTCTTTTCCATTGATCTATGTGTCTGTTTTTGTGCCAGTACCATACTGTCTTGATGAGGACAGCTTTGTAATAGAGCTGGAAGTCCGGAATTGTGATGCTGCCAGCTTTGCTTTTCTTTTTCAACATTCCTCTGGCTATTCAAGGTCTTTTCTGGTTCCATATAAATTTTAGGATTATTTGTTCCATTTCTTTGAAAAAAGTTGATGGTATTTTGATGGGGATTGCACTGAATGTGTAGATTGCTCTAGGTAGCATTGACATCTTTACAATATTTGTTCTTCCAATCCATGAGCATGGAACGTTTTTCCATTTCTTTGTGTCTTCCTCAATTTCTTTCATGAGTATTTTATAGTTTTCTGAGTACAGTTTCTTTGCCTCTTTGGTTAGATTTATTCCTAGGAATCTTATGGTTTTGGGTGTAATTGTAAATGGGATCGATTCCTTAATTTCTCTTTCTTGTCTTGTTGTTGGTGTATAGGAATGCCACTGATTTCTGTGCATTGATTCTATATCCGGCCACTTTACTGAATTCCTGTATGAGTTCTAGCAGTTTTGGGGTGAAGTCTTTTGGGTTTTCCACATAAAGTATCATATCATCTGCAAAGAGTGAGAGTTTGACTTCTTTGCCAATTTTGATGCCTTTTATTTCTTTTTGTTGTCTGATTGCTATGGCTAGGGCTTCTAATACTATGTTGAATAGCAGTGGTGATAGTGGACATTCCTGCCATGTTCCTGACCTTAGGGGGAAAGTTATCAGTTTTTCCCCATTGAGAGTGATATTTGCTGTGGGTTTTTCATAGATGGCTTTTATGATATTGAGGTATGTACCCTCTATCCCTATACTCTGAAGAGTTTTGATCAAGAAAGGATGCTGTACTTTGTCAAATGCTTTTTCTGCATCTATTGAGAGTATCATATGGTTCTTGTTCTTTCTTTTATTAATGTATTGTATCACATTGATTTGCGGATGTTGAACCAACCTTGCAGCCCAGGGATAAAACCCACTTGGTCATGGTGAATAATCCTTTTAAGGTACTGTTGGATCCTATTTGCCATTATTTTGGTGAGAATTTTTGCATCCGTGTTCATCAAGGATATTGGTCTGTAATTCTCCTTTTTGATGAGATCTTTGTCTGATTTGGGGATCAAGGTAATGGTGGCTTCATAAAACGAGTTTGGAAGTTTTCCTTCCATTTCTATTTTTTGGAACAGTTTCAGAAGAATAGGTATTAATTCTTCTTTAAATGTTTGGTAGAATTCCCCTGGGAAGCCATCTGGCCCTGGGCTTTTGTTTGTTGGGAGATTTTTGATGACTGCTTCAGTTTCCTTAGTGGTTATAGGTCTGTTCAGGTTTTCTATTTCTTCCTGGTTCAGTTTTGGTAGTTGATACATCTCTAGGAATACATCCATTTCTTCCAGATTATCTAATTTGCTGGCATAGAGTTGCTCATAATATGTTCTTATAATTGTTTGTATTTCTTTGGCGTTGGTTGTGATCTCTCCTCTTTCATTCATGATTTTGTTGATTTGGGTCATTTCTCTTTTCTTTTTGATAAGTCTGGCCAGGGGTTTATCAATCTTGTTAATTCTTTCAAAGAACCAGCTCCTAGTTTCATGGATCTGTTCTACTGTTCTTTTGGTTTCTATTTCATTGATTTCTGCTCTGATCTTTATTATTTCTCTTCTTCTGCTGGGTTTAGGCTTTTTTTGCTGTTCTTTCTCCAGCTCCTTTAGGTGTAGGGTTAGGTTGTGTATTTGAGACCTTTCTTGTTTCTTGAGAAAGGCTTATATTGCTATATACTTTCCTCTTAGGACTGCCTTTGCTGTATCCCAAAGATTTTGAACAGTTGTGTTTTCATTTTCATTTGCTTCCATGAATTTTTTAAATTTTTTAAATGAATGGGTTGACCCATTCATTCTTTAGTAGGATGCTCTTTAGCCTCCATGTATTTGAGTTCTTTCCGACTTTCCTCTTGTGATTGAGTTCTAGTTTAAAAGCACTGTGGTCTGAAAATATGCAGGGAATGATCCCAATCTTTGGTACCAGTTGAGACCTGATTTGTGACCTAGGATGTGATCCATTCTGGAGAATGTTCCATGGGCACTAGAGAAGAATGTGTATTCTGCTGCTTTGGGATGGAATGTTTTGAATATATCTGAGAAGTCCATTTGGTCCAGCGTGTCATTTAAAGTCTTTATTTCCTTGTTGATGTTTTACTTAGATGATCTGTCCATTTCAGTGAAGGGGGTGTTAAAGTCCCCCACTATTATTGTATTGTTGTCGATGTGTTTCTTTGCTTTTGTTATTAATTGCCTTATATAATTGGCTGCTCCCGTGTTAGAGGCATAGATATTTACAATTGTTAGATCTTCTTGTTGGATAGACCCTTTAAGTAGGATATAGTGGCCTTCCTCATCTCTTATTACAGTCTTTGGTTTAAAATCTAATTTGTCTGATATAAGAATTGCCACCCCAGCTTTCTTTTGGTGTCCATTTGCATGGTAAATGGTTTTCCACCCCTTCACTTTCAATCTGGGGGTGTCTTTGGGTCTAAAATGAGTCTCATGCAGACTGCATATCGATGGGTCTTGTTTTTTTATCCAATCTGATAGCCGGTGTCTTTTGATTGGGGCATTTAGCCCATTTACATCCAGGGTAACTATTGAAAGATAAGAATTTAGTGCCATTGCATTGCCTGTAAGGTGACTGTTACTGTATATTGTCTGTGTTCCTTTCTGGTCTATGTTGCTTTTAGGCTCTCTCTTTGCTTAGAGGACCCCTTCCAATATTTCTTATAGGGCTGGTTTGGTGTTTGCAAATTCCTTTAGTTTTTGTTTGTGCTTTTTATCTCTCCTTCTATTTTCAATGACAGCCTAGCTGGATATAGTATTCTTGGCTGCATATTTTTCTCATTTAGTGCTCTGAATATATCATACCAGTCCTTTCTGGCCTGCCAGGTCTCTGTGGATAGGTCTGCTTCCAATCTAATGTTTCTACCATTGTGGGTTACAGATCTCTTCTCCCGAGCTGCTTTCAGGATTTTCTCTTTGTCTCTGAGACTTGTAAGTTTTACTATTAGATGTCGGGGTATTGACCTATTTTTATTGATTTTGAGGGGGGTTCTCTGTACTGCCTGGATTTTGATGCCTGTTTCCTTCCCCAAATTAGGGAAGTGCTCTGCTATAATTTGCTCCAATATACCTTCTGCCCCTCTCTCTTTCTTCTTCTTCAAGAACTGACTTAGGTTTAAAGGGGTCCCTCTGGCTACTGATTGAGAATAGATAATTGGGAGCAAGAGCAGGAGCAGGGAGACCAGTTAGGAGACTACTACAGTAGTCTAGGAAGGACATGATGGCCACTTGCACAAGTGTGGTAGATGGAAAGGTGGTAGGATTTTGTATCTATCTCAAAGATGGAGCAAACAAGATTTGTTGACAGATTAGATACGGGGGTATAAAAGAAAGGAAGATAAGGATGAGTCCAAGGTTTTTGGGGTAAGCCATTGGCAGAATGATGCCATGAACCAAGACAAGGAGGGCTGTGGGAGGAACAGGATTGGGGGAACAGCAGGAGTTCCGTTTGGGGCATGTTGAGTCTAAGACGCCTATTAGATACACTTATTTCTGAATGTAATTGGTTGTCTGATCTGAGGGAAGCCACTTAACCTCTTGAGCCTTCATCCTGTAAAGTAAGAAATTTGGACTAGAAGAACTGCAGTCTCTCTAACATTTTTTCATTCTAAGTTTTACTTGGATATGTTGTTTTTTGTGCTAATAAACACAATTATTTGTATGTGTCATCACAGACTACATTTCTTTTTGTAATTTGAAAGAGGGTGGTCAAGGTAGGCCTTATTGAAAATGTGACTTGGAAACAAAGGAAATAAAGAAGTTAGCCATGAAGGTATCTAGAAAGCAATGTTCCAGGCAGAGAAAAGCACCGTGCAAGGACACTGAGGTAAGAGTAAGCCTGTTCAAGCAATTGCTCAGTTTGATAAGGATGGGTTAAATACAAGGCACACACTTGACTGATAAAACTCACAAAGAGAGCAAAATGTCTTTAATGAGGTGTAAAAAAAGACATTAAAAGTTTTAAAGGATTCAAAAGCTAGTGGAACATCAAATAGCTTTTAAAAAAACAACAATTTGATGATCTAAGCATAAATGAATCAGAAACATAATTACTTTTTCCCTTAAATTGCTATAAAAAATTTCAGACATAAAATTCTTGGCAAATATGCTTTAGATTTTTTTAACCTTTTCTTCCTCTTCAAAAAGAAAAAGTCTAAATTTTCAAGTTGCAGTTTTCATAAACAGTCCCCAATTTAGCAATGAAGTAATTTATTTTTTAAAGAAATAAAGCCAATCGAATCAATGAATAGGGTAACTAGAAAAATAATACAAATCACAAAATAGTGAACTTTCCAGTTGTATGAAATCCTTTTAGATACAGTTAGGGGTTTAAAAATTACAAGCAAGGGAGATTTCCTCATGAAACAGGCCAAATATTTTCTGGTATTTTCCAGGATTCTTACATTTCCTAAGATTTTTGGTAGGCCAAGTATATTCTTTTTTTTTTTTTTCCTACTCCCCTAATCGAAGTCTGTTGATAGCTAACACAAACCTGGCCAAATTGGAAGAGATAGTCCATTAATTTAGATGGAATGTGGCTTCCTGGCTTCCTGGGGCTGAAATAATTGAAATCTAAGTGAGCAAAGAAGAGAGAGGAGGGTGGGTCAGGTGCAGGAGTGCCAGGGGTGGTGTGTATGGAATGTGAGTGGAAGATAGTTCTAATGCAGGAAGGTAGATGAGAAGTCTCAGATCGTGGTCCTATGTAACAATAACAACAGAAAACCCTTACAGAGCGCTTACTATGGGGTGGGAAATGCATTTTACATGTATGTAAAAATATCTTTCATTTTGATAAGTGAAATGTATAGCAACTGGTCACAGGATCTTTAATTTGAAATGTATTCAAGCTACCTTCTACCTTCTAATGTTGCAAAGAAGAATTTCACTGCCAGCCTATTCCCCACCCCCCAGCCCTACCCCTACCATCTTTAGAGATAATTTATTCATTCTGTCTAGAAGCTTGTAAGATTTTCCTCTTTGGGGAGCCTGGATGGCTCAGTCGGTTGAACACTGGACTCTTCTTTTCGGCTTAGATCATGATCTCTGCGTCATCAGACTGAGCCCCACATCAGGCTCCTCACTGGGCATGGAGTTTGCCCAAGATTCTCTCTCTTCCTCTCCTTTTGCCCCTTCCCTGCTCTCTCTCTCTCTCTCTTTAAAAAAAAAAAAAAAAAAAAAATATATATATATATATATATATATATATTTCTTTTTTCCCCTTGTTTATTCTTGGGTAAACAACAACAGAAAATACTTATAAAGAGTGCTTACATGCCAGGAAATATTCAAAGCATTTCACATATAGTAATACATGTAGTCATCATAGCAACACTTTGAAACTATTACAATCGCTCTCCTTATTTTACAAGTGGGAAAATTGAGAGCAGTTAAATAACCCACACATAATTGAGCCAGGATAGCTGCTCAAGAGATGAGAACAATGGAGATAAAACAAAATGTAAATACTGTTTTAAAGATACTGTTCTTCACAGAGCGCAGGAAATTTGAAGAGAAGTCCTGGCATGTATGATGGGCTGCTTAGATACTAGTCCCCTGATCTGTGCAACCAAGGAAGCTAACTGAAAGAAATTCTCTGGGTCCAATGCAGGAGAGTATCCTGGGGTAGACCACCTGTCTTTCCTTCTACTTAAGAGGAAATGAAATCTTGCCCGTGGCTTGTGTGTCTGCCATGATTCAGGTCCCCATACACCTTTCCACTGTAAACACTCACATTTTTGTTTGTTTTGTTTTGCTTGCCCTTTTAATACTCTACCTAGGTTTGGGGAATTCACTGACCCTCCAGATCTTGCTTCTCTGCACAAGCCACCTAGCTTTTCCAGCTCTGCTTTTCTCAAAAGTAGAAACGACATCAGATGTGAACGGCTGGAGAACTGGAAATGTTTAACCCCAGCAGAGAAGAGAAGATTTTGGTGGGGGACACTGGTGAAGGAAGAGATTGATAGAGACCTCTCCAAATATTTGGAGAGCCGGCACGTGAAAGAAGGCTGTGGCTTAAAGCAGAAACTGGGGGCGGGTGTGGGGAAGGAGACGTGAGAGGAGAAAGAACAAGGCAGCCAAGTGGGTGAGGGAAACAACCCACGCATTCTCCAACACGATTGCCCTCGATGCAATTTTTCTAAAAATCAACTTTCTTGAGGTATTTGGCCTACATACGATAAAAATGCATCCATGAAGTTCATTTGCATGGATTTTAACAAATGAAACACCCATGTAACTACTGTAATCAAGATACAGGACGTTCCTATCATCCCGCAAAGTTCCCTTTTCCTCTCTGTCGGGCTCCCGCTCCTGCCCGTGGCCCTAACCTGCCACCAATCTGATTTTGGTCGCTAAATCTGGAATTTCATACAAATGCTTACATTTTATGTGTGGTTTCTTTCCCTGGGCATAGTTTTGGAGCTTCATCGCTGTCATAGCATGTATCAGTTGTTCGTGTGTAGTTATTGCTCAGTGGTGGTCTACTGAATTGATAGACCAAATTTGTTTATCCATTCATCTGTTGGTGGACATCTGGCTTGTTTCCAAATTTTTGTTATCTTGAAGCTACTATGACCATTCATGTACAAATGTTCTTGTGGACATCTGTCTTCATTTCACTTGGGTAAACACTTAGGAATGAGATTGTTAGGTTACATGGGCCATGCATATTTCACTTTTTAAGAAACTGTCAAGCTCTTGGCCAAAATGGGTGTGCTATTTTACATTCTTACCAGCAACGTATGAGATCTCCTGTTGCTCCACACCCTTGCCAACACTTAGTATTGTAAGTCTTTAAATTGGGGCCCTTCCTGTAGTGGTGGATCATCACAGTTGTAATTCGCACCCCCTTAAGGATTTTGGATGTTGAGCATGTTTTCATGTGGAGGTAGGTACATTTTGAATATGGTATGAGTCAAGACGCACACCTTTGTAACCAAAAATACAACTGTTCCATCATCGTTTGTTGAAAATACAATTATTTCATTACTGAATTATCTTGGTACGTCTTTGTCAAAAATCAAATGGTCTTTTATGTGTGAGTCTATCTTTGGACTCTTTATTCTGTTCCATTTATCTCTTTGTCTATTCCTATGCTGGCACCATAATCTCGATTAATGTAGCTTTATAGTGAATCTTGAAACAGTATGTCTCTTCCAACTTTGTTCTTCTTTTTCAAAATTGTATTTCCTATTTTAGACTTTTTTGCATCTCCATATAGAATTTATAATCAGCTTAAGAAGACTTAAGTCTTCTGGGGTTTCGATCAGCATTGCATTGAATCTACAGGTAATTTTGAGAAAAACTGACATCTTAACTGATAAATAATATTGAACATAGTATATCCCTCTAATTCTGGAGGCCTTCTTTAAATTTTCTGAGTAGTCTTTTGTAGTTTTCATTGTATAAGTCTAGTACATTTTTTGCTAAAATATTCCTGAAGTATGTTTTTGATGCTGTTGCAAATGGTATTTAAAATTTTCACTTTATGAGAAAGTGTTTGTTGCTAGTGTAACAATTAATCTTTGTATCTGGACATTATTTTCTATAATTTTATTAAACTCATTTTTTAGATTGAGTAGTGCTTTTAGAGATTTCTTAACCTTTCCCATGTACATGATCATGTTCTCTGTGAGTAAATACAGTTTTACTTCTCTCCTTGCAATCTCAATGCCTTTTATTTCTTTTTCTTACTTTACTGATTAGGACTCCCAGGTCGATGATGAATAGAAGTGAAAGGAGTAGACATCCTTGCTTCTTACCCAAATTAAGGGAAAAGTGTTCAGTGTTTTCACCATTCAGTGTGATGTCCCCTATGAAGATGTCAGCTATAGAAATGCTCTTTTATCAAGTTATAGAAGTTTCTGCTTACAGTTTGCTGAGAGTTCTTATTTAGTTACTTATAAAGAATGAGTATTGAATTTTGTTAAATGATTTTCCTGCATCTATTGAGGTGATCATACGGTTTTTCTTTTTAAGTCTACTAAAATGATTGACTTTCAAATATTAAGCCAATCCTATTACCACTCCTAATCAGAAAGACAGACAATGGCAGGTGTCAGTAAGGATGTATAGAGGATGTAGAGAAAGTGAAGCACTCATGCATTGCCAAGAAAAATGTAACATGGTGCAGCCACTTTGGAAAACAGTTTGGCAGTTCCTAAAAAAGTTAAACAGTGTTACCATATGACCTAACAATTCTACTCTAGATATATACTCAAAAAAATGAAACAATTTATCCACATGAAAATTTGCACATGCATATTCTTGACAGGATTATTCATAATAGTCCCCAAAGTGGAAACAACTCAAATGTCCTTCAACTGATGAATAGATAAAGAAAATATGACATATCCATAAATGGAATAATATTCAGCTGTAAAAAGAAATTAACTGATACATGCTACAAACTGAGCATTTTGGATAAGCCTCAAAAGCATTATGCTAACTGAAAGAAGCCAGTCACAATAGACCACATATTGTACGATCCCATTGATATGACATGCCCCCAATAGACAAATACATAGAGACAGAAAGCAGGTTAATGGTTTGCAGGGACAGGGAAGAGACGATTGGGGAGTGACTACTAATGGACACAGGGTTTCTTTTTTTAAGGTGATAAAAATGTCCTGGAATTAGATTGGTTACACAATTTTGTAAATATACAAAACTAATAAACACCATTGCACTGTACACTTTAAATGAGTGAATTTTATGGTATACAAATTATATCTCAATTAAAAAATAATAAAACAACCTTACATTCCTGAGATAAACTTCACTTGGATATGACATTATCATTTTTATATATTGCGGGATTTGATATACTAAAATTTTGTTAAAAGTTTTTGTGCCCATTGACATATAGTCTTTTCTTGTAATGCTTTTGGTTTTAACCTCAGCATAATACTGGTTTCATAAAAACAGTTGAATTGATATTTAATCTTTTTAAAATATTTAGTAGAATTCACCAATGAGGGACGCCTGGCTGGCTCAGTTGGTTAAGGGTCTGCCTTCAGCTCAGGTCATGATCCCAGGGTCCTGGAATCAAGTCCCAAATGGGGCTCCTTGCTTAGTGGGGAGCCTGCTTCTCCCTCTGCCTGCCACTCCCCCTGCTTGTGCTCTCTCCCTCTCTCTCTCTCTGACAAATAAATCTTGAAAAAAAAAAGACTCCACCAGTGAAACCATTTGAACTGGAGTTTGTGAGAAGGTTTTTAACTACAAACTCAATTTCTTTAATAGATACAGAGAATCTATTTTTTTAAATGAGTTTTGGTAGTTTGTATTTTCCTTTTTTTTGAATTTTATTTATTTTACAGAGAGAGAGAGCACAGGGGTGGAGGGAGAGGCAAAGTGAGGGAGAGAGAGTCTCAAGTGGACTCCACGCTGAGCATGGAGTCTGACGCAGGGCTTAATCCCAGGACCCTGATAACATGACCTGAGCTGAAACCAAGAGTTGGACGCTTAACCAACTGTGCCACCCAGGCACCCCTGTAGTTTGTATTTTTCTAAGAATTTTCCCATTTTGCTTAAGCTGTCAAATTTCTTTCATGATCAGTCAGGCTAGAGATTTATCAATTCTGCTGAATCTTTTAAGATAAACATTTTTTTTTGTTCCAGTTTTAGTATATGTGCTGCTGAAGTGAGCATTTAAATGTTTTTTTGATGTCATTGATTTCTTCTATACTATTTCAGTGATTTCTGTTCTTAGCTTTATCATTACTTTCACTCTGCTTACTTCGAGTTTAATTACTTCTTTTTCTAGTTTCTCAAAGCAGAAGCTTAGGTTATTTAATTAGGCATTTAAAGCTATAAATGTCCCTCTGCACACTGCTTTAGCTGCTTCCCCAAAATTCTGATATGTTGTGTTTCATTCTCATTCAGTTCAAAATATATGCCAATTCCCTTGTGATTTCTTCTTTGAGTTATTTAGAAATGTGTTGTTCAATTCCCAAATGTTTGGAAAGTTTCCAAAAATCTTTTTCTTGATGATTTCTAAATTCGTTGTAATTGAGAATATGCACTGCATATTTTCAATACTTTTAAACTTATTGAGACTTCTTTTCAGACCTAGAATATAGCTTATCTTTGTAAACATTCCATTAACCCTTGAAAAGAATGTGTATTCTATTATAGTTTGATGAAATATTTAAGCAGAATGTTAGTGTTCAAGCTATAAGTGTTATTAGTGCTATCTACTTGTTCTATCAATTACTGCAAGAGGAGTGCTGAACTCTCCAGCTATAACTGCAGATTTGTCTGTTTTTCTCTTCCATTTTATCAATTTTTGCTCTATGTATTTTTTAAAGGTTTTATTTATTTGTCAGAGAGAGAGAGGGAGAGAGAGAGCTCACAAGGAAGGGAAGCCGCAGAGGCAGAGGGAGAAGCAGGCTCCCTGCTGAGCAAGGAGCCTGATGCGGGACTCGATCCCAGGACCCTGGTATCAAGACTTGAGCCAAAGGCAGATGCTTAACCAACTGAGCCACCATTTTTTTCTTTTAAGTGTCTCCATGCTAGGGCTTGAACTCATGACCCTGATATCAAGACCTGAGCTGAGATCAAGAGTCGGATGCTTGACTGAGCCACCCAGGTATCCTCGCTTTATGTATTTTGAATCTCTGTTTTTAAGTGCATGAATATTTAAGACTATTACATCTTTCTGACAAATTGATGTCATTATAATTATGAAGTATTCTTTTTTGTCTCTTGTTCTGAGTTCTAATTTGATATAAATAGAACAATTTCAACTATCTTTTGATTAGTGTCTGCGTGGTATATTGCTTTATTACATTTATTTAAAATTACCTGTGTCTTTTTAATTTTTTAAAGATTTATTTATTCATTTGAGGGAATAAATTGATTTTATTTGTCAAAGAGAGAGAGAGAGGCACCATGAGCAGGAGGGGCAAAGGGAGAGGGAGAGAGAATCCCAAGCAGACTCCGTGCTGAGCATGGAGCCCTACAAGGGGCTCCATCCCACGACCATGAGATCACACCCGAGCTGAAACCAAGAGTCAGTGAGTCGGACGTTCAACTGACTGCACCACCCAGGTGCCTCTCTTCTTTTTATATATTTTTAAATGCCAAATATAAATAACATAAAATATTATGGTATTATGTGATAAAATATACATAAAATAAAACTTACCATTTTAGCCATTTTTAAGTATATATTCCAACGGCATGAGCTACATTCACATTGTTGTGTAACTATCACAACTATCCATTTCCAGAATTTTCAAATCAATCCAAACAGAAACTCGGTACCTATTAAACAATAATTCCTCATTCACTCCAACTCCCAGCCCCTGATAACCTTTCACTCTTTTGAGTTCCATCCACCCTTCCTCCCAGTTTGCTCTCTCCACCCATCTCCTCTAGATTACTTCTAAGGTCCTTTATGATCTGAAGAGTCTACTTTTTTTAAATGCCTTTGGACTTAAGAAAAAAAAATCCTGCCTAAATGATAACTTGCTATTCATAAAGATTAATGGGGTTCTCTGAGTTTGTTTATCTTCATGATTTTTCCCTCCTATGGAGCTGTACATTCTTTAGAACTTATGCTACTATGCATTTAGTAAAAAGATTTCATAATTACTTTGAAACTCAAGAATCTATAGCTAAAAGCAATTAAGAATTGATCTGAACACAATGACAATAAACTCTATAAAGATTTTTTACTTTCCCCTAAGTGTATCATATTGGCAAAGTTTTTTTGGATTTCTGGTCCTACAGATACCCATCTGGACTTTTTGATTTGCTGAAAGATAGTATGCATTAACTATAAATTCCCTTATTGTACAAGAGGAATCACTCTTCTGTACATGTAAACTAGAAAACAGCAAAAAGAGATTGCCTCCCTCAGTCTTTGTGCTAATCGGTAGTGCTATGGTTTTTGCTATGTTCACAAGCTGACAAACTGGACACTACATTTTTCACATTGTTTCAGCCCATGTAAATTTTTCTAAATCAATGGTTCCTGCTTGCCAAGCCTCAGTGAATAGCACTGACTTTTTCTCAGTCCACAAAGCTTACCACATGGATTACATATATGCATTACTCACACAACACAATCATTGGCGCATATGCCAGAATGAAATATGATTTTACAGTTGCCTCTAGAGCACATATTTCCAGATTTGGTTCCACATAGAAGGAGACAGATTTGCAGTTTTTATTTTTTTACACAGATTCAAACACATTCGCCGCTAGCAGAAGTGTATGCGCCATAGGCCAGTTCTTTTGTTGTAGGAAACTCTTGCTTCTCTTCAGACAATCTGTCACCTATTAAAATAAAAAAAGAGCAACAATACCCTGTTTGCATTGTTAAAACTTCAACCAGGTCCAAAGGAAAATGTGCCTGGGAAATCCTTCACTGATTTGTTTTTGTAGAACAGCTGGAGGTGAGGCTCACTGTACTACTCACACCCAGTTGCTGGCGGTCAAGTTGCACATTCAGGAAGTTCATAATTAGGTAGTTATAGCCCCTGAGTTTCCCCGGCAGCACTCTATACAACTCTCAATTTGTCTTCTTCCTTGTCATTCAAGACAACTAAGGAAGAAGAAGAAGAAGAGGAAGAAGAAGAAGAAGAAGAAGAAGAAGAAGAAGAAGAAGAAGAAGAAGAAGAAGAAGAAGAAAGAGAGAGAGAGAGAGAGAGAGAAAGAAAGAAAGAAAAAAAGAGAGAGACATGAGGGAAAATGGAAATTGAAATACAATTTTAAATAGGGATACCTCTAAAATAAACCAAGTTGTCTTATGACTGCTGGCTGTCTCTTAAAAAGAAACAAAAACAAACAGCCACAGCATGTATATATATTAGTGTGTGTATGCGTGTGTAGTTCCCAGAAACATTTAAAAAGGGTTAAAAACATTTCAGAAAGGTGTTGTTCTCCTTAAAAATTATGCTCTCAAAGGCTCACCTGCACCTGCTTATGTTTTGATTTCGAAGGGTGTGGATTTAAGATCAACTGGTACTACGTGGACTTCAAGGATTAAATTTTAACATTTTATTTTATACAATTTCATATTATTTTATTAAATTGTATACACTTTCTTATTCTATCTGACTTTCCCCCCCACGCCCCGGACTTATTTGATAATTAACACAATGTTGGAATTTGTAGCTCAAGTGTTTGTCAATCCCTTATTCATTATTAGCAAGTTTCTTAGTTCTATTTTGGAAGATCGGGCCTTTATTTTTATTTATTTTTATTATTTTTTAGTAATCTCTACCTCTGGTGTGGGGCTAGAACTGGTGACCCTAAAATCAAGAGTCGCATGCTCGACCATCTGAGCCAACCAGGTGCCCCTGAAGATCTGTCTTTTGGTGTAAACTTGGGAACAGCAGGGTTTCTTAGGATCTTTAATACTTTATGAGGCAGTTTTAGAGAAAATGGGGAAAGAGAAAACGCTCCATGAGCCAAACTGTGGTCAGGAATATGCATTATTATTTTCCTAATAATCCTAGCCCACTATTAATTCATTGACCTAACAGAAATAAACAGAGGTTCAAGTTAAGTGCTACATGCTAGTTAAGCAAAATTAAAACCAAATAGAATTCCTCAAAAAGCCAGACATAGAACTACCATATGATTCAGTAACTTCACTTTTAGATACCCCAAAATATTGAAAATAGGTAGTCATACAAATGCTTGGACACAAATTTTCCTAGCATCACTGTTTTCAATAGTCCAGAGGTGGAAACAATCCAAATGTCCAGCAATAGAAGATTGGATACGCAAACTGGGGCATATGCATATAATGGAATATTATTCAGCCATAAAAAGGAATGAGGTCCTGATTCATGCTACAACGTGGAGGTATCTTGAAAACATGCTAAGTGAAAGAAACCAGACACAGATTCATATATTGTATGATTCCATTTCTACGAAGTATTCAGAAGAGGTAAATCTACAGAGAAAGACTTCAGACTGGTAGTTGCCAGGGGCTGAGGGAAATGGAGATTAAGGAATAACTGCCAAATGGATACAGAGTGTCATTGTGGGGTGATGAAAATGGTTTGGAAGTAGGTGGAGGTGGTCGTTACCCAACATTGTGAATCTATTTAATGCCACTGAACTGTTCACTTTAAAATAGTCAATTTTAGGGGAATCTGGCTGGGTCAGTCCATAGAGCATGAGACTCTTGATCTCAGGGTTGTAAGTTCAAGCCCCATGTTGGGTGTAGAGATTACTTAAAAATAATAAAATCTTAAAAAAAATAAAATGATTAATTTTATGTTGTGTGAATGTCACCTTAGTAAAAAAAAGCAAAAGGAAAAAAAAAAAGAGAGAGAAAGAAAGAAAAAAGAAAAATACTGCATGTTTTCTCTAAGGTCGCAGTACTTCTTGGAGGATACAAAATTTGATGTTCTTAACAAAGTTGTAGGTAGGGACCATGATTTAGCGAAACAATCTAGCTGTGCTTTGCTTTTTTTCAAAAAGTAATTTAAAATGTTAATTCATATATTAAAAATAAAACTTATAAACATGGCAATAATCATTTTCATATATTTTTCTATAAAAATAGGTTCTCATGTGAATTATAGGTGCACTCTGGGCTTCACTTTCAAATTCTACATCCGATCTTTCTTCAATGTACATGTGAAACCAATATATTATCTAGGCTTAATGTAACTTCAACATTTCTCTGTTATTAAGTATATCTCCTCATGTCAAACAGAAACTCTTCCTCCCCCAGAAACCCTTTCTGCCCCTCCTTAATTTCACTAAAATAAATTGGTAACAGAGGAATTCTAGTACAGCCTCTTCGTAAGGAATACGAGAGCTTAAAAGTTGAGAAAGGGCCGTAGCATTTCAAATGAAATTATTATTTTTTTCAAAAACCTACAAATAAAATTGTAGAAAAATAAGAAAATACACATCAGCAAAAGAATACAATGGGTGAAGTTAGGCATGAGAGATTCTCTCAGCCCAGGGGAATGTGCACATTCTTTCTGGCTTCCAGGTGGAGCTAGACAGGTAGACTGAGTCATCTCTCCTGGAAAACCATAAAATGGGGCACAGCCAGCCTTCCTTCTGCTGCCTTCACAGGGCACTGACAGCCTGCCCGATGTCACCATGTAGGTCCTCACGGGCAGAGACTTCCAGGCAGGCCACCATTCACTGAACTGTCACTGTGTGACATGTTCCAGCAGCTGGAGCTGAGCCTCGATGAGCAGATCACTCAAGACGAAGCAGCCAGAGAGAGAGAAGAGCGAGCTGACCATTCAGAACAGACTCCCGATGAATTACGCTTGCTGGAGGGCGGAGAGCATAACTTAAAATTTGAACAGGAAAGGTAATACAAGTACCTAACAAGATACAAGGGGTACACAGAATAGACTTTCTGGATTTAAAAACAACAAAAAACACGATTTTTAAATTCAAAACCACTGGAGAAGAAAATGGTTAACTGTTGAAATCCAACTGATCGCCTAGAAACTGGATGCAAGAAATATTACAAAGCTCAGAAGAAAAAAAAAAAAAACCCAAAAAGGAAATTATAAGTAGAGAGATGAAAGAGAGGTATAAGAAAATTGACATGAGAATATCTGGAGTCCCAGAAAGAGAAAATGATGCACAAAGGAGAGGACTATTTAAGCAAAACAAAAAGAAGCATACAAAAAAGATTCCTCTGGATTGAAGAAAGAACCCTAAGGTTCAGGCAGGAATGATATTTATGACAATTGATTTATTTATATAGATAGATATGGACATACATACATACATATTTATCTATATATGTCATATTTATTTATATATGTATATGTACACACATAAATGGCTAGGCATATTCTGGTAAAACTTTTGGACTCCAAAGATAAAGTGGAAAATCTCATTCTTTCTGTGTAGAAGCTTGTAAGTTATTTATAGAAGAAAAAGATTAGACTGTCACTGAAATTCTCCTTTGCAACACTGGAAGCTGAAAGACAATGCAATACATTTTCAACTTAAAAATATATCTCACCTGTTAGGGTACAAGAAAGATGTTTGCAGATATGTATGAATTCAGAGAAGTCACACATCTCATTACTCATCTGGGAAAAATACTAGAAAAAGACTTTAATAATAATAATAATAATAACCCAAACAAATAAAACACAGACTTAACCAGGAGAGAAAGCTATAGTGAGCAATGAGTTTGTGATACCTACTTTAAAACGAGCAAATGAGGATAGAGTGGGAACGTGTAACGTAAGTACTAAATAAAGATCCTAGAAAGAGAGAAGTGTACTAAAAAGGAAATTTCTAATAATAATCTTGGATTTAAAGAACTGAACGACCTCAGCAAAACTAAAGAATTGTGAGGAGGGGCACAAGGAGGAAGGAAGCACAAATATCACGAAGGCTTTATCTCTTGGGAGGGGAGCAAGGAGGAAATTGCAGTGAAAGTTTTCCTCCAGTTGTGTATCATGGGTGGGGACTGTCGGTGGGGTAATAAAACTCAGTTGGGGGGGAAAGTTGGTGTCTTTTTTTTCATGCAATACTAGGGAAATATTGGTTTGATTTTCTATGAGGCCTGGGAAAAGCAAGTAAATATTAACACAACGCAAAAGGAGAGCAAACTCTCAAAGCAGGTGTCATAATATTCATACTGCAGAACATGGAATTTAAGTTTAAAATCTCTAAACATGGGGTGCCTGGGTGGCTCAGTTGGTTAAGTGTCTGCCTTCAGCTCAGGTCATGATGCCAGGGTCCTGGGATCAAGCTCCTCACTGGGCTCCCTGTTCAGTGGGGAGCCTGCTTCTCCCCCTTCCACTCCCCCTGCTTGTGCTCTCTGTCAAATAAGTGAGTAAAATCTCTAAACAGAAAAAAGAGGGACTCTATATAATGATAAAAGTCATAATTTATGAAGAAAATAAAACAGTGAGAAATTTTTATGCATGAAACAACATAGCAGCTAAACACATTTAAAAAATATTAGAAATGCAATATAATAGTTTATATAAGCAAGAAGTACTTAAGTCTGTACGTAAAAAACTTGAATATCAGGATTAGCCAGTTCTGATAGACAGAGATAGATAAAGGTAGACAGACAAAGACATAGAGGAATTAAATAATACAGTCATTACACTTGTTTTATACAGATAGGATCATCTTCGTTATTTGTAGATTCTGTATTTGTGAATTCGCCCACTCACTACAATGCATTTGCAGCCATCAGATCAATATTTGTGGCACTTTTGCAGTTATTCACACACACGTGGCAGGGCAGCAAAAAATTTGAGTTGCCCGATGGTCACATTCTCAGCTCAAGACAAACAAGGTAACACTCTGCCTTCTCGTTTCAGCTCTTGTATTATAAGCAAGTATCTTTTCCCCAGGATATTTAGTGTCCTGTTTTTCACACTTTTATGCTTTTTGTTGGTGATTTCACTGTTTAAAATGGCTGCTAAGTATAGAGCTGAAGTGCTGTCTAATGTCCTAAGCAGAAGAGAGCCGGAATGTGCCCTTATGGAGATAATACACATAGTAGATACATTTCATTCAGGCATGAGTTATTATGCCATTGGCTGCGAATTCAAACCTAATGAATCACTAATACCTGTTAAGTAATCTGTCTTTAAACAGAAACACATATAAAAGAAGTTTATATATTGATTGGATGATGAAAATGTTGTAACCAGAGGCTCCCAGAAGCCTAACCCTGTGTTTCCCCAAAAACAATGGTTCAGTGTTCACAGTGACTTTAGAGAACATAGTTACTGTACTGGGAATAATGAGAATCACCTGTATACAGATTTAGAGAGAACGTTTAAGTTCTTCCAGGACAGAATATCCACCTTTTTATATTCCATGGAAGATTTCTAAAAATTATTATGTGTATTTCCTTAAAGAACACGGTTTTCTGATCATAATTCAGTAAATTTAAAATGAATAAAAGTGATAAAGACAGCTCAACTACGTTGGAATCGGTAAGTACATGTCCTTATTGAGAGAGAGAGAGAGAGAACACGCACACATGTGCGCAAGGCTGGAGGAGGGGTGGAGGGCCAAGCAGACTCCCCGCTGAGTGCAGAGCCCACTGGGCTCCGTCCCAGAACCCTGAGATCATGACCTGAGCCAAAGTCTGACTAACCGACTGAGCCACCCAGGTGCCCCAGTACATATTCATTTCTTTTTCTTTTCTTTTCTTTTTTTTAGAGAGGGAGGGAGGGAGAGAGAGAGAGAGAAAGGGGGGAGGGGCAAAGGGAGAGGGAGAGAGAGAATCTTAAGCAGGCTCACCCAGTGAGGAGCCTGGCGCAGGGCTCGATCTCATGACCCTGAGATCATGATCTGAGCCGAAACCAAGAGTCAGACGCTTAACCGACTGAGCCACCCAGGGGCCCCAGAAAGGATGATTTGCTTTAAAAGAAAATTTATTTAGAAGCCAAAATCTGGGTACTTGTTGTGGCTGATTGTTATTGAAATATCACTGCTTTCAGGTTCTCTAAGTGGACAGAGCTAGGAAATACACAGCTTAAAATCACAACAATGAGATACCACTTCATATCCACTAAAATGACTGTAATAAGAAGACAGCCAATATCAAATGTTAGAGAGTCTATGGAGAAACTGGAACCCTCATAGATTGATGATGGGAATGCAAAATGGTATAGTTACTAGAGAAGACAGTTTGGCAATATCTAAAAAGATTAAATGCAGAGTAACTCTAAGACTCAGAAATTCCACTTCTATATAGCCAAGAGAATTGAAAACATGTCCACACAAAAACTTGCACATGAATGTTCATAGCAGCATTGCTCATAATAAGAGCCAAAAAGCAGAAACAATCCAAATGTCAGTTAGCTAAAGCATGAATAAAAACTACAGCATATCTGTACAATGGAATGTTATTTGGCAATAAAAAGGAATGAAGCACTAATACGTTCTACACCACGGATGAATCTGTGTAGTGAGCTGAATGGCGGCCTCTCCAAAAAATTATCCTAATCCTTATTTCTGGAACTTGTGATGTTACCTTATGTGGAAAAAGGGTCTTTGCAGATATTATTCAATTATTGATCTTCCGATGAAGAGAACATCCTTTATGCAAGTGGGCCCTGTATCCAAGACAATGGACAGGGTACTTTTAAGAGAAAGGCAGAGGACATTTGAAAAACAGAAAAGGAAAAGACACAGATGCACGCAGAAGGTGATATAAAGACTGAGACGGAGATTGGAGCGATGTGGCCACAAGCCAAGAATGCCCAGGAATGCTGGCGGCCACCAGAAGCTGCGAGAGGTGAAGCAAGACAATAAATCTCTGTTGTTTGAAGCTACCCGGTTGGTAGTCATTTGTCACAGCAGCCTCAGGAAACTCGTATCACCTCATAACTTTCTTAAACTAAGAAAACGAAGAAAACGAAGCTAGAAACAACAACAAAAACACATATTGTATGATTCCATTTATATGTATGAAATTTTCAGAAAAGGCCAATCTGTAGTCAGAAAGATCAGTGGTGGCCAAGGGCTGGAATGAAAGAAAGAATTGACTAAATGGGCAGAGGCAACATTTTGGGGTGATGGAAATGTTTTAGAAATGAATAGTGGTGAGGGATGTACAATTATATAAATTCACTAAAAACACTGAATTATATATTTACATTGGGTTATTTATGATATATATATTATACCTCAACAGAACTATTATTAAAAAATGAAAAACTTAGAATTATATTTGACAAGGAAAGCAAAGAACTTACATAAAGAAAATTGTAAAATCATTTTTATTTTTCTCCCTCTGTGGGTGTGGGAGGCATTGTTAACTAAGACAGGAAATCCTAAAGTATATTTCTATATGTTATATCAATATATATTTATACAAAAAATTAAAAACTTTTATGAGCAAAGATGCCATAAATGATATGAACTGAGAAAATAATATACTTGAAGAAAATTGTCAGCGGGTGACAAAGCATGAATATTTCTGATAATACAAGCTAATCTTAGGGGCACTTGGGTGGCTCAGTCTGTTAAGCTTCTGCCTCTTGATTTCGGCTCAGGTCATGGTCTCAGGGTTGTGGGATTGAACCCAGGGCCTCCATGCTCAGTGGGGTGTCTGCTTCTCTCCCTTTCCCTCTGCCCCTCCCCTCTGCTCTCTCTCTCTCTCAAATAAATAAATCAATCTAAAAAACAAACCAAAAAAAACCCCCAAATACCCCAAGGTAATCTTAGATGTTAACAAGAAAATGGCAAATAATCCAAAAGAAAATTAGGCAAAGAATATGAAAAGCAAAGACAAATGGTCAATAGATAGGTAGGTAGGTAGGTAGGTAGGTAGATAGATAGATAGATAATTGAGTACATGCATAAACTGAAGCATGATGAGAGCATGCAAATTAAAGCATCAATGAGGTATCACTTTTTACTCCATCAAAGTGGGAAAATTATAGAGCAATAATATCTATTGTTGGTGGGAATAAGATTAAGGAAGAATAATCATCTCATATTTCCTGTGGAAATACTGCAAACTGTTATCAGGCCATTGGAAAGCAATTTGGTAACATGCATTAATGTAAGACACAGACACACTACCTTGACCCATTCTTAGATGTTAATTTCATTGACATAAAGGACCTGCATATGTGAAATATGTACAAGAATGCTTATTTCATAGCCTTGTCAATAGAGGTGGCAGATTAGAGGGAAAAAGAAAATGCACCCAATGGAGGAATCAGTTGAAATAGTCACATTATATCCACAACCACAGAATGTTTTCTAGTCACTGAAAAAGGTAGAGATAGCAAATTAGATATAGAGATAGTGGTCAATTTAGAAATTCTTTCAGGCATTACTGCCCAAGAAAAACAAGTTGCAGAGAGGTATATAGATTTTTTTATAGTTATGTATTAATGCCTATATGTGTATGAATGTGTGTATCTACTGCATCTTTCCCTTATAAAAACACCATTTCCTATTATGCTTAATAAGTAATATATGAGATGCTCCTTTGAGGCCAGATGAATATCCTGTTCCCCAAATACCTTGCATCCAGTGGATTTTGTATCCTTGTCCAAATAAATTACATTAGGTGGTTGTAAATGAAGCTTTTATACTATTTAAAATAAACTTTATTGAAGTACATTGAATCATTTTTAAAACCCTGTTTTTGTTCCCTGGTGAGTTTTGAAGCCTGAATATCTATACAATGGCTTCCTTTCTTTTTGTCTTGGCCTGTGTAGACCCAATGTACATAGGCTTACTTCATGCTTGCTCATTGTCTCCATGACCAAACTGAATACAGCTGATATTTTCCGTTTTCCCTTAGACTATCTGACATCTCTAGGAAAAAAAAATGTAACATATTAGCCAATGAGACAAGTCAATTATACTTCTGATTTTGGCACCCGCATTAGCAGTATTCATTAGTAAAATTTACCAGAATAAAATTTTATTAATCTAGTTTATTTTTCTGCACTTGACAGTTTCTTTTTGAAGTTCTTGCCAAAGCCTCATTTAGTGATATTACCCACAAGTAGTATTTTTCTGAATATGACATTCAAAATCTGTCTCTATAAAATAAATTAGGAAATTCACAATACTGCACTTTTTACTGTCAGTTTTTGATGTTAAGTACTTAAATTCTTTGAAAATAAAGTAGACCCTTTTGAGTACAAGTGCCTAGCACAACGGAATTTCAGTTCAAATTGCTTCATCTGAAATCATTTTTCAAGAGATTTTCCATGTATATGAAAGAGCTTTAAAGTTTGCTCAAATGATAAGGTTTATGTTTCATTGCTCTATTAAAGACTTATCCGAAAAGAAGCAGGTTAACTTTTTGCTTAGAGTGAGAAAAACAGAACCTAAATCCCATGCTGTTTTTTTCAAAGAGTTACTTTTGAAGTAAGTACAATCTACACCCTTTAGTATTTTATCAAATAAAAATACAGAATTAAAAAATAAAATTTTTAATCAGAAAATTCCATGCAATGTACTCTCTAGTTAGAAGCATTACGAAATCTCACTGAGGGATTAGGCGAATAACTATTTTAACATCATGAAAATAATCTTTGATTTTTCTCTAATTTGAACTGAAGGTGATTGTAGGTCTATAGAGTTACATAAAGCAAACATTTTCATATCCCAGAATGTTGCAGTGGTTCAAATGAGGAACTCAGCTTCGGAGATTTGAATCCCGGTCCCAGCTCAGCTAGGTGGCAATCTCCCCAGGCTTTGGCTTGCTGGATTGTAAAATGAGATAGTTGAATTAGTGGAAAGATTGTAATCTCTTTTCTTTCTTTTTTTTTTTAAGATTTTATTTATTTATTTGACAGAGAGATAGAGAGAGAGCACAAGTAGGCAGAGCAGCAGGCAGAGGGAGAAGGAGAAGGAGAAGCAGGCTCTCCGCCGAGCAGGGAGCCCGATGCGGGGCTCGATCCCAGGGCCCTGGGATCATGACCTGAGCAGAAGGCAGACGCTTAACTGACTGAGCCACCAGGCGCCCCTGTAATCTCTTTTCATGTTAAAAATTCTATACTACTATGGTCAGTGAGGCTTGTGTACATACAAAAATGGCACCACGTAATTCACTCATTCCAAAAAAAATATGCGTTGAGCACATGCTACATACGAGGTATTGTTCTAGGCACTGGGAATACAGACAACTACCCTCTCAAATGTGGAAGAAGTACAAAGCAAGTTAACATCGCAGGCATCTAATAAATCTTGACTAAGATATGTTCTACTCTTTCCACAAATCATACTCTTGCCCCACGATTCCACTGAAACCACTCTTTTCGTCAGTGACTTCCATGTTGCCAAATCGAATCACCAACTCAGTTGTCATCAACTTGTCTGTCTGTAGCATTTGACCCAGCTGATCATTCCCTCCTCCTTGAAGCATTTCCCCCTCTTGGTTACCAGGACACCATTCCATGGTTCTGCTAACATAATGGCGCTTCTTTTTAGTTTTCTTTGCTATTTCTTTCCATCCCTGCTAATCTCTAAATGTTGGAGGGTTCCCAAATCCACCCTTGGGCCTCTTTTATTCTCTATTTATACTTACTCCCTGGGTGATTTTTATCTAGTCCTATGGCTTTCACTTCCACTGACAACTTCCAAATTTATATCCTCCGCTCCACTTCTTCCCTGAGCTCCTGAATTACATACCAAGTACCTATTGGACAACTCTACTTGGAATAAAATCCAAATGCCACTCTCCCCCTCGCTCACTCTGAGACTTGGGGGGAGTGCATTTGGGACCAGTATCTGTGATGGGTGAGGATGAAGGAGGCAGCACTGAAAAGTGGGAGCAGCTGAGCTGAGCTGTTGATGCAGTTAGAACAGAGTCCTCAGCTGATCCCACAGGGAGCTCTGGAGCTGGGAGGGATCCTCAGAATTGTTCCAGTCGAGGCAAAAGATCTGTACTGCCACATGAGCCAGTCATCAGATGCAGGCTGCCCTGCCCCAGGAAGGCCATGACCTTGGGCAAGGCAGCTTCCTCCTACAGAGAGCTATTCCTGGAGAGGACTCAGCCGTGACCGGTCAGCAGCCAATATTCATGGCAGCTGGGGAATGAGTGCCCCACCCGGAAGGGGGATCTGGGGAGTACGGCTTCCGTGATGACCACCCAGGATCCGATAGCATCTCATACCCATCACTTTGCCTCCCTTTTATGCAGCTTTCTTTTTTTCTCAAAGTGCTTACTACGTGTTTTACTTATTGGTTTGCTTGTTGATCCCTACTAGAATAAAATACCGCGAGAGCAGAAACTTTCCTCTTTCTTCTTCAAGCCGATATCCCCAGCATCTAGAAACAGTGCCTCAAACAGAATAGGTGCTCAATAAAGATTAGCCAATGAGTAAATAAATGCATCGCATGCCTACTATATGCTAGAAACTATGCTGTGTTGTGGGAGTACAGAAGTGAACAAGACAGGCTCAGTCACCTACCTTCACAGAGCTTGCAATCTAGTAGAAATTGTAGAGATATATCGCACAGAGAGATAAAATATGTATACGTATACTCTTTTTAAAAGTGTAATTCAGGTGATGCCTGGGTGGCTCAGTCGGTTAAGGGTCTGCCTTCCGCTCAGGTCATGATCCCAGGGTCCTGGGATGGTGTCGCACATCGAGCTCCTTGCTTAGCAGGGAGCCTGCTTCTCCCTCTGCCTGCCACTCCTCCTGCTTGTGTCCTCTCTCTCTGACAAAAAAAAAAAAGTGTAATTCAGCCAAATGCTATTATCTGGTATTTTACTAATCTATCTAGATTCAGTGCATTGGAGAGTTCATCATATAAAACTTCTTAACTGAATAACAATGTCGACTAAAAAAAGAGTAGAAGCTTTAGCTAGACGGTTATGTATTGCTCCTGCCAATTTTTGAAAAGAAAAGTTAGATCGCTGGGACATGTCTTTTGCCCAGCTTAGGAGGAAAGAATAAGGGACAAAATAAGAGCAAGACTAGCTCAGAGAAAATGAATACTTACTTTTAACTGGAATTTTTATTAACCAACATCCTGTTTTCTAAAATGCTGGAGAGCAAGGCTATAATTGTATCTAAATAGATAAGGGGTAAAATGTTCTGTAATGAATGGATAATTTATAGTCACTTTGTACATAGGGATATAATTCTTCCATTACTTTAGTTTCGGGGACGGCTAAAATATAATAAGGACAAGGAAATCACACTTCGGCTTCTATGTCGTTGTTGTGGAATCACAGGTTTATCTTTTTTTTTCTTCTTTTTTAAAAATTTTACTTATTTAGGGGCATTTGGGTGGCTCAGTCGGTTAAGCGTCTGCCTTTGGCTCAGGTCATGATCCCAGAGTCCTGGGATCGAGCCCCGCACACGCTTCCCCCTCTCCCACTCCCTCTGCTTGTGTTCCCTCTTTCACTGTCTCTCTCTCTCTCCGTCAAATAAATAAAATCTTTAAAAAAATAAATTTTATTTATTTGAGAGAGCACATGAGCAGGAGCAAATGGAGAGGGAGAGGTTCATCTTCTAAAAAGCAGATTATCTCCCTCAAAGTTATGTTTTCTACTTTCTATACACAACCATATTTTATTTCCATTCACAACCAATTTTGCCTAATAGAGCTTCAGCAAGACGAATCCTATTCCCCCTGTGTGTATTTTATTTCCCCACGTGTATTTTATTTGAAATTCGTAAGCCTTTCACTCTGCATTTTTCTGTGTGGTAGAGAACATGACAACCAACATTTCAATTCTTGGTTTGTCATAAACAAGATATTTGGCATTTCTAGAATAACTTGTATGGGAAATCTCAAATTGCTCTATCATTTGTGAGTTCACTAGTCTCTTTGCTTCCTTACACATTGTTGGCACAATGCATAAAGTATAAACTGGGTCTGTGTGAGTTTATGTGCCTACGTTCTGTGCATCACTTCATCCTAGGAGCAATGTAAGCCTTGAGAAGAATAAGAATTTCTACATTAAAAGTGAAAAAAAAGCAAAATTTTTTTATGCTCATGGATAATAAAACCATTGTGTCTGATTTCAGACAGCTTGATGTGGTCCTCCATTAAAATAAATTTTAGAATTCTGATGAATACCTTAACTGTTAATAATTTATTAATTTGCTGAGATGTCACCTCTATTCCTGGGTATCTTTTAGGGAAGAGTAGACAACTATTAGCCTGGTGTTGTAGTGTGCAAATCAGTTTAATTACATCATTGCTTTGACGACTGATGGTTAATTAGATGGCAAGGTCCTTACAGCAGGTCTTACAGAGCACAACAAATGTCAGAACTTTACAAATTATCCTTGTTGATAATTAATTAATCCTCTCACAATTGGAGGCGATACTTGAGTACCTTTAAGCACAAAAGGGCTGCTGTAACTCCTCGATTTTAGACTCAAGAATATTTGATAAGAACAGGTGAAGAGCCATGGATAGTTAAGTAGTACAGAATCTCACAAAAGGAAGTGACAGGAAATGACTTCTTACCATGAACTCAAATGACTGTCAGGTGTGGCAGAAGTGGCTCTAACCTGTCTAATACCTCACCCACCATTGCACCTGTGTCTGCCTCACTCTCTCTGTATCTCTGCCTCCCTTCTGTTCACCTCTCACTATCTCATCCTTCACCTCCTTTCTTTGAGCCTGCCGGCTTCTTCTTTGTTTTGTGCATTTTTCTTCCTTTCCTGATCCCAGGTTGTTCATATCAACTGACTATAAAGTATAATTTTATGGCTTCTAATATTTTTCCATAAAATTTTTTGTGGAATTTTATTTTTCAGTTTTAAAAACAGAAGAGTAAAGTTCTTTAAATTTCCTTATTTAAAAGCTTTTCAATTATGTGTCGATTTTGACTTTTATGGGCTGGTGTAATTTAAGATGAAAAAAAAAGATTACTTCCTCCAGGTTTGGTTATTCCTCTAAGAATAGAACCTTGCCCATGATATGTGTCCAGTAAGTGATTTTTATTTTTATTTTTTTAAGATTTTATTTATTTATGAGAGACAGAGTGAGCGAGAGAGCGCACAAGTGGAGGAGGGGAGGGACAGACACCCCGTCGAGCAGGGAGCCTGATGCGGGGCTTGATCCCAGGACCCTGAGATCATGACCTGAGCTGAAGGTAGATGCTTAACTGACTGTGCCACCCAGGTGCATGCAGTAAGTGATTTTTAAACGAATGCTCAATATACAAAACTAAATTCTTACTAGGGTCCTCAATAAGTGCTCTTGTGGCTTATAGCAGCATCCCCCAGACACAGATGGGCATTTAAGACATCAACCTGAGGGGGATGCTTATCTTTTTGCTCATCTCTGTGTCAAATCCTTTAGTGATGGCCAGATAGAGTTCACCTGCAGGAGATTTCTACGTGTAACAGTTCGTAGAGGAGTTCTATCATCAGAAATCTTATGAACACTCAAAAGCACAGGTTGAGAACTACATATAGTTTATCTTACGTTCAGTGAATTTCAGAATAGTGCCTCTCAAACTGTAATATGGGACAGTTCACCCGGGGAGTGTGTGAAAGGGCAGATTCTGGTTCCTTGGTCTGAGGCAGAGCTTGAGATGCTGCATTTCCAGCAAGCTCCCAGGCGACACTGCTTTGGCTGGTCAGTAGATCACTGCAGCAGCAAGGGTCTAAAGGTACTGGGACATTTACCACCCCTCGTTCCTTCACCCCTTTGTTATCACCCCTCAGTCCCTTCACATTAAGGAATGGTTGCTGAGCCTCAGCTAGAAAGTCATCTAGCCTGTCCTGGGGTGTCTGTGTTTGCTGCAGAGCTTTGTTACTGATGACATGGATTCCTCAGGATGGACTTGTTAACCCCAGGAACAGCTACCGGGTGCTGCTGGGTGCTAATTTGTGCGCCATTCGGACGCTGGTTCTGGTGCTTCCATTTTCTTTGTTCTGCTGGGCAGGTAAATGGTGGGGGGAGGGGCAACAAGAATAATTTCTTGCTTTATCTATAAGGTGCATAGCCCTGTAATACTTTCTGTGCGGTATCAGTGGCGATTTGGGACATTACCCTCAAATAATATGAGTCTCGTATGTGTTATCTCCTTGAATTCTCACAGCAGCTCGGTAATGTAGGCAGTACTGACATCATTGTTTCCGTCTTACGGGTGAGAAAGCTAAGATATAGAGTAGCTCAAGAACTCCGACAAGGAACTTCCACAAAGGAAGTAAACAGCAAAACCGGGGTTCGTGCCCTCATTTGGCGACTCCAAGTCTAGGAGGAAGATGGACGATTCAAGCTTTGGGGGTCTCTCTAGGTCCCTACATATCCACAGATTTCTTTTTCTTTGGTTGTTCCTTGGCATGCTACAACACCTGCCTCCTTTTCCGAAGAGTTAGAGCAAGAACAGCCTGAACCTCTTGATGGTCTGTTGACTTCAGTTTAGGAAAGATTATTTCTGGGTTCTAAGAGAACGTGGAAGAATATAATATATAAATGGAAAATAAAAAGGCAAAATTACAATGAGGATAAATGCTAAGAAGTGGGCTTATTCTCCTCCCCAGTTTACCTCTTCCTCGTCCTTTTTGTATTCCACTACGGAACGGAAGACAGTTTTGTAGGCACTTAGACCTCTGACTTCTTTAGGTAAATTTATTAACCTTTGAGACCTTTCCCCATTTCATAAGGAAATAATTTTTCTTTTTTTTCCTTTTTATTTATTTATTTATTATTTATTTATTTATTTTTGAGAGAGGGCTAGCGAGCATGAGTGGGGGGAGGGGGAGAGGGAGAAGCAGACTCTCTGCTGAGCAGGGAGCCTGATGTGGGACTCAATCCTAGGACCCTGGGATCAGGATCATGACCTGAGCCAAAGGCAGACGCTTAACCAACTGAGCTACCTGAGCACCCAGGAAATAATTTTTCTACTGTAGTCAATGGCTAAGTTATTTGAAGTTTAGAAGGCACAATATTGCCCGCATTAATTGACACTAGACAATATGCTTTGGAGTGACTGACTGCACAGGGTGCTGCATTTGCATTTAGTGTTTTCTTTTTAAAAAAATTTCAGAGGGAAAGAATCAGGCAATTGCTGTAATTACATTGATTTTTTTAAACGATTTTTTAAAATTTATTTATTTGAGAAAGAGAGCACTAGAGAGAGAGCACATGAGCAGGGGTAGTGGCAGAAAGAGAGAGAGGGACAAGCAGACTCCCCACTGAGCAGGGAGCCCCATGTGGGACTCCATCCCAGGATCCCGGGATCATGACCTGAGCCGAAGGCAGACACTTAACCTACTGAGCCACCCAGGTGCCCCTACATTGATGTTTTAGTGGGGGCAAAAATATAACCCACTACAGGGATGCGCGGGTGGCTCAGTCTGTTAAGTGCCTGATTTTGGCTCAGGTCATGATCTCAGGGTGGTGGGATCGAGCCCCATGTCAGGCTCCACACTGAGCATGGAGCCTGCTTGAGATTCTCTCTCTCTCCTTCTCCCTCTGCCCCTCTTTCTGTTCTCCCCCCTTAAAAAAAAAGTAACCCACTACAAATTGGAAACTGCAAAAAAAAAAAGCTTTAGCAAATTTCTCTACAGACTATTTCTTATAGTTCTCTAGTCTACTCCACAAGCAGCTAGGATGGGGCATAAACTTGTCAGGTAAAGAAATTTTAATATCTTTCATTTTAAAACAGGCTTTTTGGGTAACTCATGCATTTTGGGTAAATATTCACTGTTTCTGGGTACCCTCTCCCAACCCTGGGTCTTCTCTTATCCTTATCCAGCATACCTTGCTGACATCTGCTGCTGAAATCACTGGTTATGAAACTGGTGTGCATTCTCTTGATTCAGCCAAGATCAAGACTATTGCTGGCACTGCATATCCTCTGGTTGCATCCCCAGCCAACATGGTTGGGAAAGTCCACTCTTACCCTGGGGCCTCGGCAACCTCCTGGCAGGTCACCGGCTCTCTACTCAGACATCCCCAGCAAGGGTCATGTGGGACGTACACATGGAAGCCAAGGGAGACCTTAGGGGCACTTCTCTGGCCTTCTGTCCTCAGCTATTTCCAAATGGACTTGGAAATAGCTTGTACTGTGCCATGTTAAAGCTGGGGTTCCGTTAAGGGACTTGAAATCGTCACAGTGTATATCCAGAGAAGTTAGGAAAAGCAAAGGCCTCCTGCTCTGGAAAACCTCTAAACATATCTATGGGGCAGGGAGGCGACTAGCCCATATAGAAGCTTTGGGAAAATGAGATAATGACATCCCTCTGGTGAATATACCTTTGGGCCAGGCTGCCAAGCTTGGTGAGTAGAACAAGGCCTGGACAGGCATCCTTACTTGGCTCCCTGGCAAGGAATCTGTGCGCAGCAAGCAAACTGCACAACACTTTCAGTAGGGCTGCCCATGACATGGCTTTCCCCAGAGTGAGTGACTGCAGATAATCTAATCTCAGGAGTGACACACTATCACTTCTGCCATATTCTACCAGTCACACAGACCAACCCTACTCCAATGTGGGAGAGACAAAAGAAGGGTGTAAATACCAGGAGATAGGGATCAACCGGCACCATCTTGGAGGCTGGCTACCACATCGCTCTGCCAATGTTTTTCAATAGGGGCAGCATTGACATGTGGGGTAAGACACTTGTTGATTAGGTAGGACTGTCCCAGGCATTGCTGAACATTTCCGCATTCCTGACCTTCACCTACTAAATGCTGGCAGCACTTCATAGTCAATGTGACAATCAAACATGCCCCTGCAACATCCCTAAGATAGGCAGCATTCACCCCTCATTGACAACTTATCTAGTATGTGAATCAGGAGGACCTACACTTTGGGAGTTAATTAGAATAAAAACATATCAGTTTATTATTTTCAAAAATGTGACAAATGTTGCACTGACATCTCCTCACATGGTTTGAAGTGACTGAGAGATTGATAGTCCTATATCATTGAGGACTATAATTTGAAAGAACATTGAATTTGGAGAAAATTCTTGCTTAATTCTGCCTCTACCATTTGTTAGCTGAGGGCCTGGAGCAAGTTCTTCTTCTTTTTTTTTTTTTTTTAAGATTTTATTTATTTATCTGACAGATAGAGAGACAGTGAGAGAGGGAACACAAGCAGGGGGAGGGGGAGAGGGAGAAGCAGACTCTGCGCTGAGCAGGGAGCCCAATACGGGGCTCGATCCCAGGACCCTGGGATCTCGACCCGAGCCAAAGGCAGACGCTTAATGACTAAGCCACCCAGGCGCCCCTGGAGCAAGTTCTTAAACCCTCTGAGCCTCACCTGTGATTGGGAAATACTACTACTTGTCACACGAGGTGACAGCTAAAGAGAGCAAAGCACCTTTGAACCACACATGGCTCACTCCTTCCAAAGGCACTAGAGTGTTCCAGTCCCTCTGGTTTGCAATAGGAGTGTCACAGGAACCAGCTAACCCAACAAGCCTACGGAACGGGCCAGGATTCCCTCTACAGGACAATCAACGCAAGCCTGGCTTCACTCCTTCCCAGAGGCCTAAGTTCTTCCTAGCTACAAGATGACTGCTGGGTTTTATTTTGGGGAGATACTTGGTTGTCAGCTAAACCCACCACTTGCCTTCTCTGGTCCCTGGCCAAGGCGTAATTCTCTTGGGACAACTGTTTTCTCCCATTTCACTCCTCTGCTCTGGGTTTCCTTTTCCTTAACCCTAATTCCCCTGCTCCTCTCCTCCTGAGGATTTCCATTTTCTTTTTGGAAGGTGTTCACACCCACTTTCCACTTCTCCATGAACTGTCTCCACTCTCTGGAAACCTGGCTCACTCCTGAACTTTGTGCTTTCCCTGCAGCATTCTCAAGTTGACTTTTCCTCAAGAGTTTTCAGGCAGAACTCTTCCACCCACAGCTGTCTGCCTTCTTCATGCTCTGGGCTAGGGAGCACTGCTGGAGAAAAATCACACAACTTTCCGGAAGCATATACTCCAAATTTGCTTCTGTGCCACCTGGGCCATCAGCATGCCCTGGAACTCTCGCTTCCCTGGTCAGCATGTTCCTTCAGCCTCCATAGCATCTGTTATAACCCTTTTCCTCCATGCACCTCAGACCTTCCACTCTGCTCCTTTGTCCTTCCTCACCTCACCTCAGTCCTTGGAGGATGCTGCCTGCCACTTCACAAAAACACAGAAGCCAGATGAGAATGCCTACAATTTCCTGTCATCCCTCCCATCACCTCCTCTGTGCCTACCTTCCCCTACCTGACCTCTCTGCCTGAACCCAGGCTCTTACCGTCTTGGGCTTCTTTGGATGCTTCCCTCCAATAATCAGCCTCTCTTCTATATTTCCATTTTGACATTTTCACTGGCTCCTTCCCATTAACTATCCTCAAGTCTGTTCCATCTTAAAAAAAACCAAAAAGCAAAAACCACTCCCTCCAACCCTTCCCTTCCCTCCCTGTCCCACACTTTCTTCCTGTCCCTCCTCCCTGCCACAGCCCAAGTTCTTGAAATAACTGTTATCATTTTCTGCAATTTCCTCACCTCCCTTTCCTCTCAATTGACTGCAATCTGTTTCTGCCCACACCTCTCCTCAGAAACTGCTCTCACCCAGGTCATAAACTATTTCCATATCGCTAAATCTCACGAACAAGTGCTCATTTCTTTTCTGACCTGACCTCTGAACATTCGACACTGTCCACCACTCCCTTCTCTGTTGGAAGGCTCTCTTCCCTTGCCTTCCATTCGACCACCTTTTCCACCCATAGTGATCCTTCTGAATCTTCCATCATGTGTCTTCCCTCACTCCTACTTAAAATTCTTCATTGACTTTCCTTGTCCACAGGACAGAAAGCTTTTTCATGGTTTGTTCTCTCCCACGCAGTGACTTACCACTGCCACCCCCAACTTATCCTTCAACTACACTGAACTATTTGTAGTTCTATCAGGTTGTTTGCTGTGTCTTTCTCTGGACTTTTGCACATGTTTTTTCCCCGTGCTTTCCCTCTTGGCAGGTTAACTCCTATTCATCACTTTTTCCATGATGCCTTCCTTGTAACAGTTAGATGTTCCTCCCATCTTCTGTCATGTGTTGGCCTCCATCATAGTGCTAAGTTTGCTTTAACTGTCCATCTACCCTTAGACTTTAGGGAAGAGACCTTTTCTTCCTTGTGGTTTTAACCCTAGTGTCTAGACAGTGCCTGGTGCATATTAGGAGCTCAATAGTTATTAAGTAAAGGAATAAACAACTCTATTAATGTATATCACAAGAATGGCATATGATGGACACTTATAAAAATTAGTTGAATTTGAACTTTAGGTGAGGGAAACATTAGGGAGATAAGAGATGGATTTAAAGGGGATAAAGGACCAAAGAGACTTTCCTCCTTACGGCTCATGTCAAGGCCAGAGAGCCAGATGCTCTCCAACTCTTACCCTTTATCTCCTTTGACAAGGGAAAAACACCTGCCCCTTGGAGAAGCTTCTGCTGACCTTGGCATTGCCATTTCAAGGATGATACTGAAAACAAAGGATGAGCCAGGATGGGAGAAATAAGTCTTTTCTGGTTTCCTTTTCATAATTCAGATGGAAAAGCAGCACTCAAATGAAAGAGGAGAAAATACCCCCCAAAAGTGCAGCAGATTCCTGGGCTGAAATTTAAGAAATATTTACTGTTTCAAATTTTTAATGTTTATTTAGGTGGGTATCTTGAAACAAACACACTAATTACTTTATCCCGCAAGTTAAAACAAAACAAAACAAAACAAAGGCAAATCAATGTATTTTCTAATGGCAAGGTCCCACCTGCCCTTGAGTGTACAGTTACTAGTAACACCCACACATAAGTAAATGAAACATGATTATGCAAGAATGTAGGGAACGCCAACTGAAGAACAGCCTGGTGTTAAGAAATAAATAGAAATGACTCCTTCCCTTGTAGCTACATGTACTTTCCCCTTACACCTCAGATCCCCAACAGATTTCATTTCTATCTGGTTTGTCCTCAGATCTGGGGAGGAGAAACCCTGGACTTGGCAGGTGCTGAGCTTGGAACCCACAGCGGTGCTGTTGGTTCAGATGACTCTTGAGACCAGTAACACTTCCAGCCCCAGGGAAAGCTCTGTTCCAAATTTTTCCCTCATTCCACAAGGGAGTTCTTTTTGCAAAAGGCTTTGGCTGTTCCTAAAGCTTTCTCGCATTCTGTCTTTGGAAAAGCATTTTGTGGGGTTGGAACGTTGCAGGTTTCCCCCTTCCCCCTTCACCCAGATGTTTCTGGTTCTCAGGATGTACACCTGTGAAGTTGGGGTCACTTGGGAGAAATGTCTGACTTTTATTTACAGCAGAGAAGAATGCAATCTTCACATGCAAATGTTCAAAATGGTGATTTGGTTCTCAGCAATCAACTGCATGACCGGCTAGGGTAGAGTTTGCAGGGACATGAAAAGAAAATAGTAAGGTAAAATCATCTAATCTTTACATCTATTTTGAGTGCCTACTCTGGCTCACCAGCATGCTTCTAGGTGCTGGGAATATGGCAGTGGAAAGACAAAGGGGAGAAAAAGAAGACAGAAAGAGACAAATCCCTTCTAGTTGTGGAAGGAGAGAGCGGAAGATGGACAATATAAAAAAATAAATCAACAAGTAAATATGTTAGATATAATGGTTCAGAACGCTGAAAGATAAAATTATACCCTGAGAATCCTGCTTTTTGTCATGCAAATGGTTTCCTTGCTTCAGTGAGAGATAATATATGGGAAGTGTCTAGCGTAGTCTCTATAGTAGGTGCTCAATAATATTGGTTCCTGCTCTTTTCCTAGCTTGAGCTACTAATCCACGAAGGTGATTTTGCACCCCAAGAATAAGTGTTATAAGGCTTGCCTTTAGCAAAACGCATCACTTAACTTCAATCTAGAGGGACTTTAGGTACAGCCGTGATGGAATAATTCATATCATCAAAAGTTACTGTTAGTTACTCAATTCATTTTACATCAATTTCATAATAAATATAATGAAGAAGCTACTATTTGTCGAGCACAGTGAAGGGCAATAGGAATCCAGAAATTATGAAGCCACCATCCCTGCTCTCAGGAGTGATTAGATAGGGCAGTAGAAATTCTAAGATAAGGCAGTGTAAGCTAAAGCCCAAGAGACAAAAACAAATCAATTCTCTCAGGGGCCCAAGGAAGGAAAGGTTGTTCTTTACCTTGGGGGAGCAGGGAAGAAGTGCCATCAGGAGGGGCTTCCAAAAGTGGATGACCTCTGAGATGAGCCATACAGAAGTGAACTCAGAGGGAAGGAAGCCAGGAGAGCCGGTGGAGTGGCTAGGCCCCCTGAGTTGTCCAGTTTGCTTCAAACACAGAATGCACAAGGGGCATGGTGCGAAATGGGCCCAGAAGGGGGTTGGGGATCACAACACGAGTGTCTTCAATGGCAGGGCGAGGATCGGTGTTTCGCGTGGCCGCCACCGCTCTGGCACATTTTGAGATTTTGGAGGTGAGAAATCACATGACTGGCCATGCATCAGCAGGCAGGGAATGGGAAGACCAGTAGGAAGTGACTATGATCAGCCACCTAAGAAGGAAGGAAGATCCCAGGAGGGCGGTAACTGCGGGAATGTACAGAAGGTTGGATCAAGAGATCCGGTGATCCTGCTTTACCGTGTTTGGGGTACCTATCACAATTTGAAATTACCTTGCTTGTATGTTCAGGTGGCTATGGTTTTTGTCCCTCCACCAGATGATAAACCCCATGAGAGCAGGGACCTTGTCTCTCCTCTCGTTCACCACCTCCCAGTGCCTACAGTGGTCCTGGGCCCACAGCAGGGGTTCAATAAACATGTGCCGAGTGACCACATGACTAGTGTGGAAATAGAACCGATGTGACTTGACAAATGACCGACATGGGACAGGTGGGAGGCAGAAGCTGTGAGATGCTGTGGGGAGAGTTTCCAGCTCGGAAGAATGTTGAACACATGGCTGGACTGGTTTCCCACATATCAGCTTACTTCCTTGTGCACTTGTGTATCTTTAAGAGATGATTCTTTCCTGCCAGCGACTCTCGTGACTGTTGTTGTTGTCATTGTCCATGTGTTGCTTCTTTTTTTAACAGTTAATCTTTGACTTCCCTTCCAATTTTCTCCCTTTACTGTATACCTTTTGGTTGGAGGTTTGACAAGGAAATTTGTCTTGCATTTTTTATCAAGAGTGTTTTCAAGGGAGGGGGCCCCTCCCCTTTTCCCTCTTCAAGGGAGGGGGGCCCCTCCCCTTTTCCCTCTTCAAGAGAGGAGGTCCTGATATTTTATTGATAAACTAGCAGGACCCCTGGAGGTGTGTACAGTGAATCAGAAAGATTTATCTGCAATCAGTAAGAAAACAATCTAGGGCTTGGCTGCCTGCAAATCCCGGCATGTAAAGAAACTTTCTAGTTACGATAAATACTGCTTCCCACAGTGAATTTTTTTTTTTTAAGAGGTAGTACATTTTCTGAGGTTATTGTTACATTAAAAGCAAAGAGGAAAGATGGATTTTCACACCTGCTAAGGAAGGAGAGGACAGGTCAAAGAAGAAACCATTACGGAACTGGAAAAAAACGGAAGGGCCTGTGACTTGAGGATGATTTTTGAGGAGGAAATTTGCTGCCTCCAGGAAAATGGGGAATACAAAGGTTTCAAGGGCAAGAATCATGGATCCAGGAATTGTGTAGAAACAATTGGCCCCCGTCTGCTGTGAGAAGACACTGTGGCTTGTTCCACCTGGAGACTGAGCTAAAAGATTCTCCGTAGAGAAGGTGGTGCCTGCATTGTGAGGACCCAGAGAAAGGAAAATACTGGAGGAATGTTCTCATAGAGGCATTTCATGAAAACCAGCCATGGTGGTGGCAGGAACAGCAGTGCTAAGAAGGAAGCTTGAGAAGAAGCAAGCTCCCCCAAACCTGAGCAGCAGGAGGTATGTGGAGAAATCAATGGTGCTGATGGGTATAGCAAGGAGAGTATATGATCCCTTCCATTCTCACCCTGCACAACTCCAGGGGGTGCCACTCCCACATAGCTTATGTAAATGGGGTACATTCCAGGTGTGTGTACGTATGAGTGATATTTTCTTTGGCAGCCCCCCGCCTCCAGAACCACATGAAAAAAGTAGAGAAAAGTTGTGTCTCTTAGGGAAGGAATATTGTTATCTTTTGGATTACAGAGAATGTGAAGACCACAGATAAAATGTCCATGAACAGGCTGGAATAGAGTTGCTGGTGGGCCACTAATGATCACATCTTTTAAAATGTATGCTAGGGGCACCTGGGTGGCACAGTCAGTTGAGTGTCCGACTCTTGGCTTTGGTTCAGGTTGCGATCTCAGGGTCGAGAGATGCAGCCTGGCATTGGGCCCCTTGCTCAGCAGGGAGTCTGCTTGAGAGTCTCCCTCTCCCTCTGCCCCTCCCGACCTTGCACGCTCTCTCTAAAATAAATTAATACATCTTAAAAAAAAAAAAACAAACAACTTCCTTAAAGCATTTTTTTCTTCCTTGTTGAAGTAATTCCATTATATTCTTAAGGAAACTCAACATGAAAAATTCTGTTTAAAAAATCTTTCAAGGTCAATTTACAAATTTAATTAATATGGATTGGTAAGTTATTATGTAATTTTAGAAATGAATAGTACTGGATCAAGTTGTAACGAGCATTTTATAGAGAAAGTCAATACATGGTGTGTGTTTTCAGTCTTTGTCATCTGGTTCTAGTCTCTGTTTGGCAACAGCATTTTATACGTGGCTCTGTTAGCACAGCCAAAAAACCTTGCATACTTCACAACTTGCCACTCTTCAAAGATTTAGTTAGAGACTGAAGCTTATAGCACATGCTGCTGGATTCAGCTTCTAAAGTGAGAGTCTCATGGGCCTAAAATATCTCTTGTACCCACACATTTCCTGGTAGGCCAAACTTCACAAAACAAACATAGATGACCTCTCATCCATCCAGTCTTCCGGAAAGTTTAGAAATGATGCAACCTCTTGGCAATATGACATTACACATTGCTTTACTTGTGCAGAGTATGAACTTCCTTCAATCTGCGCCATCCGGACAAAAGAGCATTTACATTAGCCCTGCCCCGGACTCTGAAACAAATTCTCATCAGCTTTAACGAAACAAGACATTAAATAAATGGCCTTGGCCGGGGGAAGAATGAGTCAACACAAGACAACAGGGGAAGTCTCACGGTTGCTTCATAGTGACATCCAAGACATTTGAGAAAGTAGAAGCTGGTTTTTCTGTCAAGACCTTTGTTTCCTTTCCTTTCTTCAACCCCCCCCCCCACACACACACACAGGAATAACAATGTCTGGAATCAATATAGCACTCTTCTTCTGAGAGGTTGAGTATTTTCCCACACGTGAAGCTGGCTGGCTTTGCGCCTTCCCTTTGCGGGAGAGTGAGCTGTGAGATTTCCTCCTGCTCCTCGTTTGTCTCTCGACCACTAACCTAGCTCCCAACTCTTTCTCTTCCTGGGATGGCTTATTCTGGTTTCTCTTCTTCAATAAATAGGAACAAACCTTTGGATGCTTATCAGTGTGCTCTGCGCCTCTTTTAACCCTGGGGATTACTCTGTCTACTTCTTGCTGACTCCAAGAGGAGTAGATACGCCCTTACTTGTTTCCCAGGGGGTTTGGTTTGGTTTTGTATTTAAAGATTTTCTCTCCCCGACAATTGCCCCATTGCTCTGTCTTCTCCAGGCCTCACAGATAATCTGTGGTCTGAAATGCCACAACGTGACAATTATGGTGCATCACGAGGCACATGTTTGTTAAAGAATTCTGGACAAAGAGGTGATCCCAAACTATTTTACTAATGAGGACCTTCACACTTCGTTCCCAACATGTTTCTCCGGCCTGTATCCCCCTATAATGCATTCCCTATGATAGTGTTTCTCGAACTCTACAAAGTGAAGAACGAGCTGTTTCATTTCCCATCTTTCAAGCTTGGCTGTGTGGTCCTACTGTGCAGGGCTAGTGCGCAGCTCGGCTGACATGACACTCACCGTGAGCGCTTGACCACACCTGGTCCATATCCTGCCCCAGGACAAGAAGACACTGCCCACGGAGTGTCAAGTTACCGAAGTTTCTATAGCTCACTCACTCACGATTTCTTCCCTTATATGGTCATAGAACATAACAAACAAAATATGGCCACTGACCACACTTTGAGTAGCACAGCCATAGGGCTCATGGGATCGAGCCCCGTGTTGGGCTCTGTGCTCAGCAGGAAGAAAAGAAACCCGTTTCTTACCATGTTTTGAATAAAGCTTGGTTTTTATTGCTTTTGAACTTTGACTTCAGGTTTTCCTTCAGCCTGGGTGTCCCTGTTCCCCTACCTTTGCTTGGCCTATCCCTATTTGTCTTTGAAAGCCCACCTTAAGTTTTTTTTTTGAGAAATAATTCACATATGTTTATCATTTTAGTGTGTAAACTTTAGTGGTTCTAGTACATCTACAATTTTTTGTGCAACTGTCATCACGACCTAATTCTAGAACATTCCTGCCACCCAACAAAGAAGCCCTCTACCCATTAGCAGTCACTACCTATACCCCACTCCCCCTAGCCACTGATAACCACTACTTGATGTCTCCATGGATTTCCTTCTTCTGGACATTTTGTATCAGTGGAATCATATCATATGTAGCCTTTTGTGACTGCCTTGTCTCACCTAGTGTAATTTTTTCAAGATTCATCCATGTTGTAGCATGTATCAGTTTTTCATTCCTCTTTATGGCTGAATAATATTCTGTTATATGGATACATCACATTTTGTTTATACTTTCATCAGTTAATGGACATTTGGGTTGTTTCTATTTTTTGGTTATTAAGAATAAAACTGCTACTGGGCGCCTGGGTGGCTCACTCAGTTAAATGTCTGCCTTTGGCTCAGGTCATGATCCCGGGGTCCTGGGATCGAGCCCCACGTCGGGCTCCCTGCTCGGCGGGGAGTCTGCTTCTCCCTCTGCCCCTGCCTGCCACTCCCCCTGCCTGTGCACTCTCTCTCTCTGTCAAATAAATAAAACCTTATTTTTTTTTTTAAAGAATAAAACTGCTAGTAACATGTACTAGTTTTATTGTTGATATGTTTCCATTTCTCTTGAGTATATACCTAGGAATGGAATTGCTGGATTGTATCATACCTCTATGTTTGACTTTTTGAGGAAATGTGAAACTAATTTCTCACATTCTTGACCATACTTTGTTATTTTCTTTAAAAAATAAAATTATAGGGGTGCCTGCGTGGCTCAGTCAGTTAAGCGTCTGACTCTTGATTTTGGATCCGGTCATGATCTCAGGGTGGTGAGATGGAGCCCTGTGTCAGGCTCCACGCTCAGTAGGGAGTCTGCTTAAGATTCTCTCCATCTGCCCCTCCCCCAACTCGTGTGCATGCTCTTTCTCTCAAAAATAAGTAAACCTTAAAAAAAAATTATAGCTATCCTAGTGGGCACTGTACATATTTTTCTTCTGTGAATTCATCTCTGACTCTTTCTCTTTCCAGGAAGAACCAACCCCTTTTTTTCTCTCTCCTCTCACAAGAATGAATAATACAGTAATTATAAGAATAGCTAATTTTAGAGAGTTTGTGAGTGCTAGGTATTATGCTATGTGCTTTACATGTGTGAGCTCATTAAATCCTCATATGATCTCCTGTGAAGTTGGTGTTAATAGTTCTTCTATTTTATGTATGAGGAGGGCACACAGAGAGAGAGAGAAAGAGTAAATTGTCCAAAATCTTGCACCAGCAAGAGTGAAAGCTGGAATTTCAATTCCTGGGCATATTTGACCCCAAAGCCAATGCTTTGAACTATTTGGCTTTTAAAAAATAGAAGCTATTAATATTAAACTCTTTTATAGGGGCCACCTGGCTGGCTCCGTTGGAGGAGCATGCGATTCTTGATCTTGGGGTTATGAGTTCAAGTCCCACGTTGGGTGTAGAGAATACATACGTACCTACATAGACTTAAAAAAAAAGCAAGGTTTAAAAAAAAAATAAAATCTCTCCTTTTAGAGCAGGCCCATGCAGTCCAGTTAGAACTAGCAATGTGGAATATTATCCCTAGTTTACTCAAGAGTACTTCTACAAAGTCCAGTCAACAGTTCTCATTTTTCCATTCAGGGTCTTTTTTTTTTTTTTTTAAGATTGTATTTATTTATTTGACAGAGAGAGAGCACAAGCATGAAGAGTGGCAGGCAGAGGGAGAAGCAGGCTCCCCGCTGGGCAGGGAGCCTGATGCAGGACTCTATCCCAGGACCCTGGGATCATGACCTGAGCCAAAGGCAGACACTTAACCGACTGAGCCACCCAGGCGCCCCTCCATTCAGGGTCTTACAAAATAAAAAGCAAACTGTCCCATTCTAAAAGCTCTCATCATACCCAGCATCTAAAACCCTGCAGTGTCATCTGTTCATCCCCAGTCACTGACCCATCCTGTCATGCAAATGGAGGTGTTTTTTAATTTCATCTTTGAATTTGATCTTGAAGAAGATTATTTGGAATTCATTGAACATACATTTATTAACATGTGTTTTCTAGTTGACTTGTGCCATAAAGATATTCTGTTCTCTCTACTGATTTTTTCTCTTTTTGGGAAAGAAGAGAATTCAAGATACCACTTCACTGCTAGGAAAATCTTTGTCATTTTTTTTTCTTGTGCTTATTTTTCATCACACACAAACCCTAATTATTTTGTTACTGGGTGTCTCCTGGTGGGTGGGCATAGGCTGTACCACTTATTAGAGGTGTGTGTGTATCTATATTTGTATATATAGATATACCTTACAATGATCACAATAATGCTATGAGGTGTGTTTTACTGTCACCAGTCTATAGTTAAACCAATAAAAGTGTAGAGAGATTAAGAAACTCACCTAAAATCACACCTGTAATAGTAAATCTTGCAGTAAAAGGCCTGCCTAAATTATTTGACCATGAAACCCTCCCCTCCCCACATTTAAAAAAACAATACTTCTATAAATAATTCAAGAGTCTGTGTACTACAATCTCCCCCCCCCCCCCCATCTTTGTCATCCCTGCAAAGGCTTCCCGGAAGGAGTTAATCACTTCCTCCTTCTTGCTGCCCTGGCCACAGTGTGTCATGACATTTAGGATGCTGTGTTGTAATTTGCTTGTTTGCATATCTGCCTCTTTCTGAGGGCAGTGCCCATGTCTTATTTTCTTTGTGTCTTCAAGTGATACTTAAAATCTAAAAGGTGTCCCATCAATGTTTATTGATGTGAATATCTGTCATGGCCACAGCTGACACATGCACGCTACTCAGAACCCCAGCTGAGGACAACAATGCACATCACTCTGAAACAGGGATGAAGAAAACATCAATTCCCAGTGTTTCTTGGGGTAAAAATCCAACATACATAAGTATCTTTAGTTAAAGGCACCCTATGGGTTAGTGTGGGCTTCAGGGTGGCATGTGTCCTCACCAACTAAATCTGCCAAGATGGCAGAGTCAACTGATTTGAGTGAGCGTGTATCAATAAGGCTTCAAAAAAGCTGCTCATCTGCCATCTTGTCTTTAAAAATTTCTTTTCTATCTAAAAATGCTGTTTTCTTCTCATGCTTTGATCCAGCAGCAGAAGATTGCTTATTCTGGTTCTGGATAAAGCTGGGGCAAAACTATGTTGGGCTTCCTCCCTTCGGTTCTGTGCTGACAATTCCTTTTATCGTCCATATCCTTCTTCTGTACACTAGCCCATGACCTGATTCCCTTCTCCACCCCCCTCACACCCTGCCTTTTTGTCAGTTTGTTTCTGTTATTTGCTATCAAAAAATATTTTGGGGGGTTCCTTGTTGGTTCAGTCAGGGAGGATGTGACTCTTGATCTTGGGGTCATGAGTTCAAGCCCCACAATGGGCACAGAGCTTGCTTTAAGAAAATATTTTAGGTCACCCTTCCCTTTTCATGACACCTATCAGTAGTACCTATCTCTGTGAATTAACGCAATATCCCCAAGAAGAAGGACATTCCACAGAGGTCAACTGATGGTCCTCAAATCATATAGGAAGATGACAACTAAACCCAGAATCCAGATTTCCTGATCTGTTTTGCGCTAGTTTTCACTCTCACTGTATGTTTGCTATTGCTAAAGCTTCATGTGTTACCCTCGTCGCCCCTAAAGATTTAGAGAGAGACCTGAAAGGTTTTCTTTTCACAAGACATTAAGGGAATGGAAATTGTGAAGAAAGCTGTGAAGAACCTCCAAGTTCTATTCATTATTTGCCCAAATTGCTAGGTTGAGTACACAGGAAAGGGTAGTAGTCTTCCTACTTCCCGAGAGTGGACTCAGTTCATCTGAAGAGGCCATTCTCTGGCCATCCTTAAGATGCATGCAGCTGGTGACCTCATCTTTCTGTGAGCAAGTGTGGCCATGACTGAAAGGGCAGACACCCCCCAGGGAGCAGGCAGGCGGGCCAGGATGTGGGGAGGGTGATTCAGCAGGTAACAGCAGTTCCTTTCATGCCACCCTGCAGGAACGCCCAAGGGGCTCACCCTCTCCGACAAGTTTCAGAGGAGAGAGACCTAACTCCTAGTTGCCCGTGCTATTTTCCTCAAAGACGAATTTTGTTTCTTCTTTTAGGAGGAAAAGTTGGTATCCTGATTCGCATAAATCAGAAAATTCCTCATGAATCTGATCATGGCAATATGGATTCCTTTTCTTTTGTTATGAAAAGGACTGACCAGAAACATCCAATTTAATTTCAGCTCCTGATAAAATATTGGGGGTGGCAGGTGAAGGACCCCTGGTGTGCAGCAGACTCCGTACGGGGTTCCCAGCACATGAGTGTTGAGGGAGGAGAAGAATAGAAATTCTTGAAAGAATCTCTTTTTGAACTTCCTTAATCTACTCTGAGTTTAATAAGCATAAAAATATGATGTTTTACCAAAACCCTAAATATCACTGCTGGTCTGAAAGCTTGTAATAAATGAAATTAATTTGAAACGAGTTGATGTCCTTTTCCTTACTGCTAGGCACTTGGATCACAAGAACTGAAATGTTGTTCCTGTGAAGCATATTTTAAAGTGTGTTTTTTCCTCTCACAGTGAATATTTTTAGACCGGACATTAACATGCAAATTATATGGATTAAGCTCTCCCCCACCCCACCCCCCCAACCTTCATAATAGCCTGTGAAAAGTCAGACCACAAAGGCACAAAGACGGTCTTATTGCTTTTAACCTTTGAGGAAAGGGGCTGCGTCTACCACTCAGAGTTTCCTTGGGTATCAAACTCAAAAACATACCTATGGCTCCAACAGGCCTCGCCAGATACACACTCCCAAACGCATGCCGCCGTGCTCTTTGGACTCTGCTATGGAGACGGCCTGGAAATTAACGACACAGACTGAGAAGGACAAAGAGAGGGGGACAGGGATTTCTGAAATGTCAGGGACTCCCTCCTGGGAGCACTTTCCTAACAACGTGTCAGGGGCTTTCTCTGTGGCACTGAAGCTGGATTTTCCCACAGGTAAACTGGGTATTCAGTGCTTACTACAGATCTCTGCTTTTCTTGGAAGCCCTAGTGTGTGATCTAGAGCCCAAGTGGGGCTCCGGGGTGTCCCCCGATGCTGGTTACTTCAGCTTGAAGGCCCTGGACTAGTGCTGGGCGTCGAGGGAGGTGAGGTTTGGTGCTTCCAACAGTTCCTTGGTCCCAGCCTCACCTGTTTCCAAAGGGAGAAATCGGATTCCTGTCATTTCCCTGCTTTAAAACCAACTTTGGACCTTTATTACCCATAAACAAAGTCTAAATCATTTAGTATTGCATGAAGAATCTTAAGAAACTGGTTCCAACCTACGTTTCCTTTCTCTTTTTTTGACACTCATGACTTGTTTGCCCCAAGGACCCGACGTAGTCAGCCATCATAAACCTGGACAAACCTTCCCGGAACCACCTGCTCTACTGACTGAGCCTGGGAAACTTGTCCACAGGACCCACACGACTGTTAGCCATTGCCCAGCTCCCCCGAGACTTATGTCAAATCTTTATTGTGACAACTTATTCCATTAGAGCTTGATTAATTTCTTACATTTCTGAATCTTCTACAAGACGATGAACGCCTTCAAGGCAAGGTTTGTATCCATTTCTCTCTGAATTTCCATCTTTGCACACAGGCCCTGGTAAGGGCAGAGTTATTTTGGTGCAAGACATACATATTATACCCTAGTCATATAGAATTTGCTCCTGTCCTGGGGACAAACAACTAAGAAATGGCATGACCCCAGGGAGGGTCTGCTGGCCCTCCCATCTACTCTGCCTGGGATTTCATCTCTGTAGAAGGGAAGAAGTAAAATAAGGTTGCATTTATTTCCTACCTGCAAATAATGTCAAGTCAAATAGGAAGGCAACATTGAAACATTGAAACAAGACTGCTGGAGTGGGAGTCAATCAAACTGGATTCTTGCCCTACTCTGACACTAACTAGTTGCGCAACTTGGGAGAGATCACTTGGCCTCTCTGACCCTCAAGTTTCTTCATCTACAAAATTAAGAATTTGTCCAGGGTAATATTATTTTTTTTCTTTTAAAGATTTTATTCATTTATTTGACAGCACACAAGCAGGGGGAGCAGCAGAGGGAGAGGGAGAAGCAGACTCCCCGCTGAGTAAGGAGCCTGATGTGGGGCTCCATCTCAGGACTCTGACATCAGGACTTGAGCCGAACTGAGCCACCCAGGTGTCCCATGGGGTGATGTTATTTTCTAAGGCATATCCATAGTCGCTGATGGGGCAAAAGTCTTCAAGGGGGGGGGGTTGAAGAAAAGGCAAAGTGAAAATGAAGTGGGTGATCCAGTTGTTCAGACACAAGGTGATTATGAAAGTGCCCAATACAGGCCTGATGCAAAAGAGTCCCCAAGAGATGCGAGGTCTATTCCTTCCTGATGCCTTTATTTCGACATCCCAGCGTACTAGAAAAACCAGTCTTACCCTGTTTGTCCCAGTACCCTGATCTAGAGGTTCATCTCCCTTGAGAAGTTCTTCTTCCCTGCCCTGCTACCGTGGGCAACCTTTGAGGAGGTAAGCACAAAGTAGTGGGAGGTGCTTCACAAATGTGGGCCTGTTATGGGTTGAATTGTGTCACCTAAAAAAGGCATGTTGAAGTCCTAACCCCTAGTACCCCAGAATGGGACCTTATTTGCAAACAGGGGTATTACAGAGCTAATCAAATTAAAATGAAGCCATTAGGGCTGGGCCCTAATCCAATATGACTGGTGTCTTCATCAAAAGGGAAGTTCAGACACAGAGACGGACACACAGAAGGGAAATGAGGTGAGGACTCATGGCGGGGAGATGGTTACGTGGTGGGGTTGATATTTGGCAAACACCAGCAGCCAGAAGCAAGGGAGGGTTCTCCCCTGGAACTGTCAGAGAGAGCCTGGCCTTGCCAAGGCCTTGATTTTGGACTCCGGTTCTCCAGAATTGTGAGCCGACACATTTCTGTTGTTCTAAGTCACCCAATTTCCGGCACTTTATTAGAGCAGCTCTGGGAAACGCATCGAGGATTCAGGCTGAGCGATGTGGGCAGCACAAGGGGGCATGTGCGCGTGTGCGGGTGTGTAGTCGTGCGTGCTGGGAAGGTGCTGCTGGTGCTGGAAGGTACTTCCATCGTGGGCAGGTAGTGGATGAGCCCTAGGAGACTCGGCCGGCCCCATTCATCTAAAATGATTTAAACCCATTAGCAGATACTTTACCTTTCTTCCTCCTTTTTTTGCTCTTCTGTCTTTCTTTGCCTTACTGCAACTCACAAACCCTCCCTCACCTCCCCTCTGCATTGGCTCCTTTAAAAGGGACATTTTATTCTGCTGTTTACTTAGAAATGTTAGTACTACAAAATCTGGCCTGGTTGAAGAGGCCGCCAGTGAGGGAGGGAGACAGGCCTCCTGCTTGGAGGAGATTTGGGGAGGCTCAGATCCTGGGGGCACCAGTAAAAGGAAGCCAACTAAGGTAAACTTCTTCTTCTTCTTCCTTTTTTTTTTTTTCCCAGTTCGTAAATCCTCCTTGTGAAACTGGTATAATAGCTGCTGTATAAGAACTCCACTGAAATCCCCCCTCTGGAATCTTCGGGGCGCCTGACCTAACCCTCGCCCTCCGCACGGTGGAGGCCAGAGAGGCCTCCCTCTGTGTCCCTCATCACAGCTTTCCCCTGGATCGGGGCTGGGGCTGCTTGATTTGAATGGAGGATTGTTCACTGGAGCCAGTGACCGGCAGAGCTGCCAGTTCCAACACTTAAAAAATACAGTACTGCTTTTAAAGTAGAGGAGAAGGGCGTTGAAGCAAGGGTGCAGGGGTTCCTTGTCAAATACACTGCCCATCTGTCCCAGCTCTCCTTGGAGGGGAGGGCTGAGGCTTCCCGAGGCAGAGGAACAGTCAGTCCCCCAACCTCCACCTCCAAACCAGCAAGATGGGGGAGGGGGGGAGGAGGCCCGCTTCAGCTCCGAGCTCTCCAACAGACCATTTCCTGGGCCAATTCGAACTGATAGTTCCTTTCCCATGAGCTCACTCTCGACGCTGGTATTTACAGAGTAACTATGGCTGAGATGTGTGCCACGGACATCTGGTATATGCTCCGAGTTCAGCGCTGGGAGAGAGAGGTCGTTTCTGTGATTGAGATCGCAAAGGCTCTTTCGTACTCCATGAATTGGTCTAGAAATTATACCCGTAATTTGTCTACTGGGACAAAATGTAATTATAGGATTAAATATTCATGTTTTAATTATTGGAAAGATATACATTAATGAACGATTATTGAGATATTTTCCATATAGAGTCAAGTAGGAAAACCTAAAGAGAGAGGCTTCTCTGTACTCGGAATGAAATCATTTCATTGTTTGTTGCAGCAGGAATATTTTTAGAAAAGGACTGAAATTATTCAGTTGTCTGAGTGACTTGACCATTACTGAATAAAACCCTGGCTAGGAAGCCAGACTGCTACTAGTGGTCAGCTTCGAAATTCCCCAGGAGTGTTTGGATACAAAGAAACTAGAGATCCCTGGGGATGGGTAGAGGGCAGAATGGATGGTCTCTGACTATTCTCTGGGATTCAGACAATTCTCTTAAAAAGGAAAACAAAACAAATCTAAGGCATTTTTGTTTCCATGTCCTCATGAAGTGCCAGAAAAGGGACTCTCACATGGGCAAAACCTACCTTTGCCAAGCCACTGGGAACATCCTTCATGAAATGGATTACATGCAAGCGTTAGGAACGGCTCTTCTGCCACTCTTAAGGGCAAAAGGAACAGAATATAGAGATAATAACATCTTGATTTTCTAGGTGAGCTCCAGGGGAGACAGAAGCAACGTTACCATGAGAGAGCAGAAGCACATCACAAATGGGTCTCATAAAGGCAAAATTATAAGACCACAAACACACCTCATTGAAAAGGAGGTGCATTTTCCTATTGTTCCAAGTATAATGTAGGGGAGGAAGGTGGAGAATAATATTCAAGGCATCTGCAAAGGAAATGAGCCTCCAAATCGCCTTTTTTGGTGCGTTAGCCTGAAAGGACACCTGCCTCATTCACCAAATAAGCAGTTTTTTTCAGCCCCCCCCTTTTTTTTTTTACAAGATCAAGCCCCGCTGCTCTGAGGAATGAATCAGAGGCATTACATTTACCACAAAAATAACTAATTGAAGGAAACGATTTACCTCTTTCTTATTTTATCACACTAGAAGGAACAAAGATTCCAAGTAAGATCAAATTCTTCTTGCCTTATTGATCACGTCTGAAGGCTGACCATGTTTTTACAAAAGAAACAATGCTATGTTCTTAAATTCTCAAAATGAGTAGGCCAGAATTACTTAATCAAATCTATAGTAGGAAGTGCAGAGCTGAACAATGCACTAGCTTGTGTGTTTTGACTTCGCTGTCTCCATGGTAACGTGCATGAGCAAATTAAGAAAAATATGAGCAATTTGTCTTTAGGGTGGAACTTGCCAAATCTTATTTAGTCTAATTAGTTTTAAATTAATGATATTTTAGATGGGTAAAATGTTTTCCCAAGAATTCTCATGCAAAAAAATGGTCGTACTTACTGACTTTGGTATAATTAAATGTTCATATTTTTAGAGTAAACCAGTTGTGGAGTGAGAACTACTAACAGTTGCATAAATTAAAGTAGTAAGCATCTCAACAAGGGCTGTGTTGGTAAGAAGCCGAAACAACTGTTAAAAAGTTAAAATTTTCGTTCACCTGATTATCTGGCATCATGGGAATCCCAATTCTTAAAAGATGGAAATATATTTTTAATTATTTATCTTATTTTAAGCAAATCCTACTAGTCACGGAGGGTGTGTCCTCAGGGAATTAACGGGAACACAATGAGGGGCAAAGCCACTGGAATCAAAGGGGTGTTAAAAGTTAACACTCGGAATATTAATGTCCAAGAACTCTCAAACCTGTTCAATCTCGAATATCTAGAAACTCTTCGATCAACGGCCAAAGTGAGGTACGTAACCCTCTCGCTGCCATCGTTTAAAGACCCTGAGCAAAAGGGTAGAGAAGAGCTCCAGAATGCAGCTGCTGTCTGGGGGCCAAAACCACAGCTGGCCCCAGGAATTGGGTGGAGTATGCAGGAGGCACAGGGGACCTCCTTTTGCTCTGTAAGATTAATGTGAGGTTACCTAGAGTTATGGAAGAGAGGTTGGTGAAGAGTCAAAAAAAAAGTGAAAAACCCGAGCTTTGAGCACCTGCAGAGAGACAGAGCCTTCTCTGCAATCGGTGTTAAGTGTCTGAACACAAGGAAGCCAACTGCATGATCCTGCAAGAAGCAGCAACAGACAGTGGGACTGGCATTATGGGAAAGGAAACAAAGCTGCCCAAAGGAGAGAGAAAAAGCCCTGAGCTTCTTGAAGGTCTTTCACATTTTGTCAGTGAGGAAGGCTGGAGACCTCGTGGAAGAAATACCGTGTGTACTTTACTATGAACACGTGTGCCCACGCGCGCGCGCACACACACACACACACACACACACAGAGGAGTTTATTCTGTAGTGTACTGTCACCATTCTCAGTTAATAAAACTTCATAAGGTTCCAAATCTTAAGATTATATTATTAAGAATACACAGCTGATCCAGGAGTCTTTGACAATTTTAATCAAGATTCTGCTACTCAGGGCATCTGGGTGGCTCAGTCAGTTGAGCCTCTGACTTCGGCTCGGGTCGTGATCTCGCAGGGTCCTGAGATCGAGCCCTGCATTGGGCTCCCTGCTCCGCGGGGAGTCAGCTTCTCCCTCTCCCACTCCCCCTGCTTGTGCTCTTTCTCTCTCTCTCTCTCTCAAATAAATAAATAAAGTCCTAAAAAAATGAAAAAAAGAGAAGATTGCTACTCAAAGTAGGCAAACGAGCCACACAACACCTGTTGGGGTACTGTGCCTGAAACAATCCTGCGTTGCAGTGTATTTCCTGTTGCTCTGGGCACTTTCGCTGTGGACTCCCGTCCCTGTCAGCTCACAAACCAGGAAGCATTCGCTCAACGGTTCGACACGACTACAAAATAAATTTTCTCCTGGTGTTAGGAATGAGGAGACACGAATTCCTTCTTGTTTACAACAACAACGGTTTGAGTAGCATTTAGAAATATAAACAAATGGTTCACAAGAGAATCAAGAAGATTTAAGATGAAGATAATGAACTTAGCTGTTGGTTCTCACTTTTGTATCTTACCAATACATGTATCAGTAGTATTTTCTGGACTTCAGAAAAGGCTTTTAAAATCACCATGCTAAATATAAAAACTAAAACTGTAATGCTTCCAGAGGAGAACAGAGAAATTTTTGTAACCTTGGAATCGGCAAAGTTTTCTTAAATACAAGACAGAAAGTGTTAACCCTTAAAAAAGTAATAAATTGGACTTCATCAAAATGAAAACAGCTCATCAAAAGATACTGTTAAAAAAATAAAAAAGCAAGTCACAGACTGGGAGAAGATATTTACAAATGTATATCTCACAGAATATATAAAGAACTGATACAATCCAACAATAAAAATAAACTCAATTTTTAAAATGGGCAACCACTTCACAAAGGAAGATGTACAGATGGCCAAAATGGCCATGGAAACATAGCCAATATCATCAGTCATCAAGAACATGTAAATAAAAACCACAAATAATATATCATTTCACACCCATTAGAAGAGCTAAATTTTACAAGACTGATTTTACCAAGTGTTGGCGAGGATCTGAAGCAATTGGGACTCTCATACACGTTGGTAGGTATGTAAAATGGAGCGACCACTTTAAATACAGTCCCACAATTGTAAAACTAAGTGTATACCTACTCTCCGACCTAATAATTCTATTCCTAGATATTTACCTAAGAGAAATGAAAACAAAAAGATCTGTGCAAGAATATTTGTAAATAAAAGGGGGGAGGCACCTGGCTGGCTCTGTCGGAAGAGCATGTGACTCTTGGTCTCAGGATCATGGGTTCAAGCCCCATGTTGGGTGTAGAGATTATTTAAATAAAATAGGAAAAAAAGAATATTTATAACAGCTTCATTCATAATTGCCTAAAACTGAAAGCAGCCCAGGTATCCATGAACAGACGAACGGCTAAACAAGTGTGTGGTATATCCATAACCACTCCGCCAAAAAAAAAGGTAACAACTCCTTATATATGCAACATAAAGTCATTATGCTGAGTCAAAGAAGGCTTACTCCAAAGAGTACACACGAGGGTGGGGGGAGGGGTTAACCTGGTGATGGGTATTAAGGAGGGCACGTTTTGCATGGAGCACTGGGTGTTATATGCAAACAATGAATCATGGAACACTACATCAAAAACTTATGATGTAATGTATGGCGATTAACATAATAAAAACAAAACAAAACAAAAAAAGTACACACGAGAGGATTCCATTTATATAAAGTTCTGGAACAGGCAAAACTAACTTATGATAAAAAATCAGTGATTGCATATGGTGAACGAAAGTGGGGATTAAGTGGGAAGAGGGAACTCTCTTGAGGGAACTTTCTGGCATGATGGGAATGTTCTATATCTTGGTGAGACTTTGGGTTATATTTGCCCGAATTCATCAAAAGCACACTTAAGATTCGTGCATGTCATTGTATATAAATTATATCTAAAAAATCTATAAACGAATACCGAACTCTAGTCAGTGAGATACATGCTGAAGTGTTTGAAGTAGACTGAAGTCTGCAACTGACTTTGAAATGCATCAGAAAATATGACGAATAGATGGGTGGACAGAGGAATAGATATGTGATACGGGATAAAGCAAATTAGCAAAATGCTACTCGTAGGATTTAGGGGCTAGGTACTGGGAAACGGTTGTCCATTGTATAGCTCTTTCCACTTTTTCTGTATATTTGAAATTTTTCATTAAAAAATGTTGAGAAAAAAATATATACACCTACCCTATGACCCAGCAGTTTCATTACTAGGTACGTGCCCAAAAGAAATGAAAAAAATACGTTCACGCAGAGACTAATCCAAGAATACTTACAGCAGCATTCTTCGTAATAGTTCCAAATTAGGAACAACCCAGGTGTCCATCACCGGGAGTAGGGGTGTGCAAATTGTGGGTGGTACTCAGCAGCAAAAAGGAATGAACCACTAATACGTAGAGCAAGATGGCTAAATCCCCAAAGCTCTACCAAAGAAGTTAGAGACAAAACTCGGAAACAGGCAATCAGACTGTAAAGGGTGGGAATTGATTGGAAGGGACATGAGACAACTCTCTGGGCTGACAGAATGTTTTATATCATGATCGGGATGATGGATATTCGGATGTATACCTTGATCCAAGCTCGTTGAACTGTACACTTAAGATCTGCACATTCCTGTATACAAGGTTTACCTACGGTGGGGAGAGGAGGATGTGGCTAGGGAAGAAAGATCCCAGGTTGTAGGCTGAATGGTCTTTCTCTGTGTGACTACAGATGACAAGTTAGAGGCAATCGAGAACTCCGAATAGGAGGGGGGCAGAGGTGACAGATTTCATGTCAGGAATCCAACTCTGAATAGCGGGATGGGTCTATTCTTTGAGACGTCCTGAGATAGGAAAAAAGACACTCTTTAATATTTCAAGGTGTTGTAAGATGAGAGAAAATAGTAATATCTTAGTGAATTTGTGGACAATATAGATCTCAGCCCCAACTTCAATGGTACAGGACAGGACGAGAGCCACACTGGTACCTTTCCCCTTTGTCTTAGGAAATGTAGAGATTCAGTTCCAGCAGGGAAACTAGCTGTCAGAATTGATGGATGGAAATCATTGCCCTTTAACTCGCCCCAGGCCCTCTCTCTGAGTCTATCTGATACGTAAGGCGAAAGAAGGTGGGCTAGCTGCTTTGTTTCCCAGCCCTCAGCAGGTTGGAAGCAGCAAATTAGAAATGGGGAGGAGACAGTGAAACAGCCAGAGGCCGTCACTCAGACAGCAAGTGCCAGCTCACAGCAGGCACAAAGGATGAAGTGAGGGGAGAAATATAAAAAGCCAACCTAAATACTCAAGCACACAACAGTAAGTGGGGAATCCCCACAGCTCAATTTATTTAAATAACTCCTCAGTGCACTGCAGTGTTTTACGGATCGGTCTAGAGTTTTTCTTAACGTCCTAAAAGAAGAACCAGGAATGTGATGGCATCATTATATTACACATTTTCTAAGGAGTCAGAGAATTGTTATATTTTCTCAAATTTTTAATGCTATGCAATTAGAATAACATTTAAACATTTTTTTGATTAGAGGGATAAATTCTACTTATTAAAAAAACACTTCTGTAAAATACAACAATGAATAATACACTTTTTACTTCTTAAGATTAATGAAGGTTGACCCAACAAAATCATACAACGTTGGGTGATAATATCTTGATACAGAAAAATAATAACACTTACCTCTGCTACCAAAGCTGAGGTCTTGAACTTTCTCTTTTTGCAGACTTCTGAGTTGGTGAAATGTCATCCCTATTATTCCATAAAGGCTTTATATATTGAGACACATCTTGGAATGCCTGTCTTCTGAATGTCAATCATTAGATCAAACCTTGGAAAACTTTTTTAGCAGTTTTGTGAAAAGACGATCCATTTTGTGCTTTTTTTTTTACTGAGTAGTGTGATGGAGCCTGCTCCTACCGAGTCGAGAGAGCCCACTGTGGCATCTCTCCCCAAGACTGAGTTCAGAGACTTCACATTGTCAGCTTGAAAACGGCCACAGTGGGAGCATCCGTACCATGAAATCAACAAACACTATAAATCACTGTTATTTTCTTTTCTTTTCAGGGAGTTGGTTGTTAAACATTTACCAGCACACCACTGGTTATATCTGATGCTTTAGATATGTTGGATGGTCTTAGATTCAACTGCCACCACCTATGGCTCTTTCCTAAATAGGAAATGTAAATTGTTACAGCTGGTCAGTCCTCAGCACAATTGGCAAGGTAGGAAAGCTTGTTTTGTTACATTTTATTGGGATCCAGATAATCCAGTTGAATTACTAAATTATTTGAGCAAGGGTGACAAAATAGATGGAAATGCGCTGAGTATAAAAGAGAAGAAAGTCTGTGGGTCAGTACTGTTATAAAATATGATCCTAATAATCCTTGCTTCAAGAAATCATATCATTTGCCAGATCCTTATAGGGCTTGGAAGAAATAGACATGTAACGGAAGCAAATATTAGGCTTCATATTTAGATTAGAATTGGATCACAAGCTTCCACAGAGACAGTTGTCTTTATCAGGGAGTGTATAAGCCCTTCTATTATCTGGATATTTGATGCTCTTGAGATAGGCAAGTTCATTTAAACCACTCACTCTACCAGTGAGTAATATTTGTGATTGTAGGGAATTCCCAAATGTCATTGCTTATGTAAATCCAACCTGATGACTCTTATAACATATTTGGGATTTTGAGCTTTGACGTGTGCTGACCTGTAGGCACCTATGTATTTTGACCAGGTTTTATTTCTTTATAACAACCATGAACAAATGATGAGGGCCAGAGCGGTCATTATAGGGGGAAAATGTTCAAACAGCTTTTTTCTTACCTCTTTAAAGCTAGAAGAGGACTATTTATATGCTTTCAAAGAGATCAATTGGCTATTCACCCCAGTCTCATATTTGATCCTGAAAAGCAACAGAGATTTTAGGATGAAAAAAATCTGTTTATCTAATAAATTCTGGCACTTAATGCAGTCAGTTCATCAAATTCTCCAAATAATTCCATCCAAAAACTTGAATTCACAAGTGTTAATATTGAGTGCCTGCTATAAGCAAAGCACTCTGCTGGTCATTACAGAAATATAAAAGGATGGCCAAGATATGGTTCCTGCTTTCAAGACTCTTTAATACATAGTGAAGGATAAACATTTAGCCTGTTATAGTCAATTGCTAATTTACAATTTTTTAAATACAATAAAATATTCAACTCCGAAGTTATGAACAGACTATTTCATGATCAGAAAAAAAAAAAAAGAAAAGAAATATTTGAGAAAGTACTGGAATGTCTGCTTCTTACGGCCAGGAGCTTCTCTATCACAGTTTCAGCTGTGCCCAGTGGATTATTTATCAAGGGTATTTGTCCAATGAATCTTGTTGTCCCTTTGTGTTATTTTTATAAACATCCATGATCACGGAGTCTAAAAGTTAATAACTAAAGATCGCTTGGTAGTAGGATGTCAAATAAACTACGTTATCTCCTAGTGGTCTATGCTATAAAGTTTTCTAAAGTATTACTTTTTTTTTTTCATTTTTCAATTCTAGTAGGACACTCAAATTTCATGTGAAGAAAAAAAAGAATCAAAATAACTTGTCATCGTGTACAAAATAGCAATTCTACCTTTAAAGTGCTAATCCCATTACTTAAATGTTCTTCATTAAAATAACTTTATACTTCCCAGGTATTAATAAATACTGAAATATATACAGGAAGAAAGAAATCTGAATTTCGTATGTGTTTTCATAATTTGCCAACTTCCTCAAATTGGAATTTTATCAGAAAAAAACAGAGAAAACAGGAAAAAAACTGAAGCCAAAAAAAGGCATATTGAAATCAAGAAAAAAATTGGGTGAATCCCAAAAATGCTCCTTGAGAATTTGCCAAAACATTTTAAAATCTCATATGAGATTTCATTCCCCCTCCAATGTGATTTATTTAACTCTAGCCCAACAAACGGAGCGGCGAATACAGGCACTAAGTCAAAGTCACAGTCGACCAGAAGGCAAAAGCCATACTCCATTCTCAGGAAATCTTTGCTGCCCCGCTGCCCACCCTCAACACAAACCTCTACCTTCTCACTCCCACCTCCCTCCTATGCTCACCTCCCACCCCTGGCAAACCAAAGCAGATTCCTTGGAGGTCCGCCATACTGGGCCATGGCTTTCTGTTCCTTAAGAACTTACAATACAGGGGTGCCTGCCGACCCTTAGCTTCGGCCGGGGTCCTGATCTCCAGGGTCCTGGGACTGAGCAGGCTCCACGCTCAGCAGGGAGTCGGCTTGGGCTTCTCTCCCTCTGCCCCGCCCCACCATGCGCACGCGCACTCTCTCAAATAAATAAATCTAAAAAAAAAAAAAAAAACTTACAGTACAGTGAGGCAGTCACTTTGCCGCTCTGTGCCTCGGTTTCCTCACTTGTAAAACAGGTGAAAATATCTGACCTTCCTGACTCACAGTTTTTCTGAGGTTCAATGTCTTGATACATGAGGAAAAGACAAACGAAAACCCTTTGCAAATGTGGTTACTGTTTATTCCAGATTATCTAATTTCCGAACACATTAAAGAAAGTTTAGGTTTATGAAACCGCATGATTGCAGGTCCTTTTCCCTTGGCTATATAGGGAAGTTCCAAAATTTCCCATGTTTCACCCATTTCATTACGTTACTTCATTAAGGGCAAGGTTGAGTGGGTTAGTGGTTAGGTTATGGGACTAGGCATAATACTTCCTGCATTCTTATCTGACTTGGCCATTGTTTTGTTATTGCCTCAGGGAAAATCTTAATGCCTTAATTTGCTGTGAAAACAAATACATATCAGGGATATTTACTTTGAAAAAGGGTTATGAGACTTTGAATGGATTGATTTGAGAGGGCTTTCTACGTGAATCTTGTTCTTTGGAGCCAAATTATATTGGGTAATTGAAAATCAATAGAAAAAGAACTAATTTTAATTGAGTTTTACTTTGTCTTGAGCACTGTGCTTACATTCTCATTCAATCTTTACAAGCTGCAAGGTATATAACATTATGGCCGTCCTTACAGATAAGGAAGGGGAGTCTCAAGAATTTACCCAAACATCACCAACTATGGGAGATAGGACCGTGATGAAAACTCTCTCCTCTCTAATGTGAAATCCCTACTCACTTTCCTAAACCTCTGCTCCTCACAGTGTGGTCTGTGGAGAAGCAGCAAGGGAACCACCTGGATCTAGTTAGAAATGCAGAATCTCAGGCTTCACCCCTCTGGCTACTAAAGGACAATCTGCGTTCTAGTAAGATTCCCACATTAAAGTTTGAGACTCTCGCAAGACCACCTGGCCTCTCAAACGGACTGCTGACATAATTGCTTCTCTTCACAGCTGACCTGGTTTCTGGATGAGCCCCTAACACCCACACATACCCCCAAGCCCCCTACACCAGCTCAAGCCCAGGCAAAATTAACCACAGCTTCTCTTTAGATATGGCCCTGGTTTATTCCACCATTATAACCTCCCAGGATTGGTTCATAACTAAATGCATATATGACCTTTTACTGTGCTACGGTATACACTCTATGAGAGCGGGCCTGGTCTTGTCCATCACTGTATCTTGTGCACCTGTGACTTAAATTGGGGTTGATTAAATTAATAAATTAAGTGGCACTTCTCTAGTGTCTCAAAATTTTCCCTTTGTTACCTCTTTCCCAAATGTAGCCACCACGCCTGACACTCTTCACTCTGAGAGGCTCAACTATTATCAGTTGAAAGAGCCGCTAATAAATCAAGCAGGCTGGGGCCTAATCCACCCCCTGGAGAAAGGCTACTGTTCAGGAATCTCAGTGCCAGGCCGTTTTTCCTGTCTTTGCCACTAGGAAGCCTCATGACTTGGCAAGTCCTTTCGAGTCTCTGAATTTCCATTTCCCATCAAATCCAGATGAAGTTTGAGTTCTAAAGAACAGGGGTTTGTCACCTGTTATGATCTGCTCTTTGCATTTCCATCACCCCCAAACCTTCCAACCCCAGATCTGCTCTTTATCCAAAGCCCTAAACTGAAAGAGAGGGAAAATCAGGGAAGAAGATGAATATGTTTCGTAACTGATCTTAAGCCAGAAAAGGAACCTGAGGTAAAGTCATTCATGCCGATAAAGTTTTCTTAATCATGACCATTCCCTGTTCTGGCAGCAATTAGACACTACTCCTTGAGTATGCTCCTTTGTGTTTGGTACCTCGATGTCCTCTACAAAAGATACTGAATTGGCCAGTTGTATGGAAAACCGTGAGCAGTTGTGGAAAAATAGAGAGAGAGAGAGAGATACATGAATATACCCTCATCTCTCTATAGCACTGCTCTACTACACTGTGTCAATGACACGGTGGTGAGGCGTCTCCAATCTTTGTTATTAATAAGGGTTCTAAGAAATTGAAGTTTGCAAATGATTAACTCTCTCTCTCTCTTTAAAGTATTAGAGTGGATTCAAGTATCCCGGCCACTATCACTAATATCTATTACCTTTGCTTTTTTGAATGAGAGAAGGAAATGAAGTTATAGAGAGTTCTGAAAGAATATCACATGACCAAGACCTTATCTCTGCCACAGCTGTGAAATCCAGACGTGGCCAAAGGGTTGTGTGGTTCGACTCATGTGAATGTCATTTCTCCTGTGTGTTCTAGGAGTAAAAGTGTTGAGACATGGTGCATTTAGGAATGTTGACATCATAGTTTTGCAGACAGAGATGTTCCTTGTGAGGTTTTCATGACCTGTTGAGGAAAGTAACATGTTTGGAACACAATCCAAGGCTGAACAAAGAGAATGTTTGGTATTTCTTTAAAATGCTTTCCAACAGGGACACCTGGGTGGCTCAGTTGGTTAAGCATCTGCCTTTGGCTCAGGTCATGATCCCAGGGTCCTGGTCAGCGGGGAGTCTGCTTCTCCGTCTCCTCTGCCCCTCTCCCTTGCTTGTGCTTTCTCTCTCTCTCTATCCCTCTCTCTCTTTCTCTCAAATAAATAAATAAAATCTTTTAAAAAATAAAATAAAATGCTTTCCATTGGTAAAAGAAGATTTGGTAGTTATGGTTTCTCCCACTACCGTTAGGAACAGTGGCTTTTAAATTCTTTTGACTGTGACATACAATGAGAAATACGTTGTCCAAAGTAACCATGGAATATGTGTATTATATAGAGAGAGGTTTATATATAATTATATATTTATATATCCATATGTAATGATTTATATATGAGTGTATATAGAGATGAAACTTAAGTTTCACAAAGCCGTGCTTATTTTACTGTGTTAATAATATTTTTTATTCTATTTCAGTTTCTAAAAAATGCTGAATGCAATCCACTAAATTGATTTCATGACCATTAATGGATTGCAGCTCTGAGCTTGAAGATATTGCTTCGGAGATATCCTACTTGTATGGTTGTGAACAGTTGCTTACTGCCAATTAGCTGAAAATGATTGACCTAGTGTCCTAGATTGTTCATGTTTAGTGTTCACAGATACGGGCTAGAGTTCTGGACAACTGACCATGACAGCTGCCTTAGCACTAGATGACTGGTTTGACCATGACTAAATAAAAGCACAGCTTTACATTTAGTGGAACTCAATGCCTTCTACAAAACATTTAGCCAAGTAGCTGTTGTTAAGGCAGTCAGATATATTGTCCTACTTTATTCCAAATTTATAAACCACTACGCTATTGTGTTGATCGAGTCAGTTGAAAAGAAAACATCATGGAGACAGAATTATAACATCTCAGTGTGCATTCTTATGAATAAGGCAGTGGCTGGAATTTTAGTGCTGTGTTTCTCTAGCATGTGTAAAAATCTAATATAAAAGGATATGATCCTCTTCAAACTCTTCTCGTCTATTTTTGCCTCAATGGGAGTCCAAATTGTAGACTAACAGCTTTATTTTTTTAAGTCTTAGAAGTTTCAAATTCTACATCATCAAGATGGGTTTTTATGTGTAAAATATTTTTTATTCTACTCCTGAAATGTTTCTATGCTGAAAAAGCTTTTCTAAATTTTTGTCGTTTGTGTTAATTCACTACTAGTTCTCAATGTGATTTTTTCTTAAACAAAAACAAACAAGAAGAAAGAGAAATGTTGCTTTTCTTTTATTTGAAATGTGCTTCTTTTCTGGAAGTTCCTTTAAAAGCCGCTCTGAGGTATAGGTTCTAGCGCCATATACCCATTCTGACCAGTGGAACCCAGGAGACAACCACTGCAGAATATTAGAGAGACCTGGGATAACTTTATGTAAATGCAGCAAAGAGCTTTCTAGAGGTAGCTAGGCTACCTAGCACCGTTTTGGAGGTGGCACATGGTTTCTGCATTATGGGATGGAAACTGGATTTTGTGATTTTTTTTTTTTAAATCAAGCTGATTTTTGCCCTTGGGGAAGAACTGAAGGCAGTGCCGCTGCTTAAGCAGGAATATTTTAGTTTTTTTTTTTTTTTAAGTTTATTTATTTTTTAGTAATCTCTATGGGTAATGTGGGGCTTGAACTCATAATGCTGAGATCACAAGTTGCATGCTCTACCGCTCGCTCGCTCTTCCTCCCTTCCAAATTTTATTTTTAAGTAATCTCTACACCCAACATGGGGCTTGAACTCACGACCCCAAGATCAAGTCTCATGCTCCTCTGACTGAGCCAGCTAGGCACCCCGAGACCTGCAACTTATTTTCAAACAAATATGACCACAAACATTAAAATAAACGAAATATATGGTATATATATGTATATGTATAATGTATATTATATATGTATACATGGATATGTCTATTTATGTTCAAGATTAACAAATCTAGGGGCGCCTGGGTGACTCAGTCGGTTAAGTCTGCCTTCGGCTCAGGTCATGATCCCAGGGTCCTGGGATTGAGTCCAGCATCGGGCTCCCTGCTCGGCGGGAAGCCTGCTTCTCCCTCTCCCACACCCTCTGCTTGTGTTCCCTCTCTCACCGTGTCTCTCTCTGTCAAATAAATCAAATCTTTAAAAAGAAAAGATTGATAAATCTAAACTAAAGTTGTTATATTAGTTTTCAACTTTTCAAGTTTGAAAATTTTCAAAATAAAAAGTGTGTGTGTAGGAGAAACAGTAACAGAGGTGATAACCAGAGCACAGATGTTAAATTTAAAGATATTATTATTGGGCGCCTGGATGGCTCAGTTGGTTAAGCAGCTGCCTTCGGCTCAGGTCATGATCCTGGAGTCCCAGGATTGAGTCCCACATCAGGCTCCCTGCTCGGCGGGGAGTCTGCTTCTCCCTCTGACCCTCTTCCCTCTCATGCTATCTCTCATTCTCTCTCTCAAATAAATAAATAATCTTTAAAAAAAGATATTATTATTATTAAGATTTTATTTATTTATTTTGGAGAGAGCACAAGCAGGGGGAAGGGCAGAGGGACAGGGAGAAGCAGGCTCCCCGCTGAGCAAGGAGCCCGATGCGGCGCTCCATCCCAGGACCCTGGGATCATGACCTGAGCTGAAGGCAGATGCTTAACTGAGCCACCCAGGCGCCCCTAAAGAGATTATTTTCTTTAAATTATATGGTATTATGTAATGTTATACAGTACCTATTTTAGGGCTTTGAACTTAGGAGGGATTTACCAATTTTTTGAATAGCTCAGATTAAACTACTTTTCACCACACTGTAAGAACATGCCAAGAATACCTCTAGAGGGTCCAGTCCCTTTCCCACCATCTTGGGGCTGTGTAACTCCAGTATCCACCGTCTCACCCTTGACTGGAGGCTGAGGGAAAGGAAGATGAACTGTCCCGTACATTCTCCGCACAATGTGCTCCATGGACCAGCAGTGTCTCCATCCCAGGGAGCTTGTTAGAGATGCAGAATATCGCTCTAGACCCAGATCCACTAAAGCAGAATATGATTCATATGCACCTGAGTTTTGTCCCTGTTAGAATAAAAATGGGCTAAAGCCATTTACCTGCATTAAATGTCTCCACGATTGCTTATAAGTCAACGTAAGATAAAGAGCCAAAAAGATTTCTTAGGACTTAGTCTTTTTCTTTGCCAACACTTAAAAGAGACATGTTTTTCTAATTAAATATAAGTAGCTTATTTCTTCAAAACTTTTTTTTAATTGTGGGTGATAGTGATTTTCCACATGTGAACGAAGTATCTCCCATAATTATTTTGATCATAGTGACAGAACATTTTTATATTATAGGTCATATAAACTAAAGGTTTCTTTAGCCCTGGAAAATACTATTCTAAAATAGAAAATAATACCAATTAGAATGGTTTAGTTTTAAAAATACAAAACTATGCCGTGGGTTGTAAAAGTTTGCTGAAAGGTCTTCTTGACATTTATAATTCTTTTCCCAGTAGTCCTTTAACTAGAGACAATTTAAAAGTAGTTTGCTGAGGCGCCTGGGTGGCTCAGTCGTTAAGCGTCTGCCTTCGGCTCAGGTCATGATCCCAGGGCCCTGGGATCAAGCCCCGCATCAGGCTCTCTGCTCGGTGGGAACCCTGCTTCTCCCTCTCCCGCTCCTGCTCCCCCTGCTTGTGTTCCCTCTCTCGCTGTGTCTCTCTCTGTCAAATAAATAAATAAAATCTTTAAAAAAATAAGAAATAAAATAAACAAAATAGTTTGCTGAGAGTTCAAGAGTTTAGAAATGCTTTTTCCTCCCTTTTCTTTTTTCTTTTTTAAAGATTTTATTTATTTATTTGAGAGAGAGGATGAGAGATAGAGAGCATGAGAGGGAAGAGGGTCAGAGGGAGAAGCAGACTCAACGCTGAGCAGGGAGCCCGATGTGGGACTCGATCCAGGGACTCCAGGATCATGACCTGAGCCAAAGGCAGTCGCTTAACCAACAGAGCCACCCAGGCGCCCTTTTCCTCCCTTTTCTTGTTCTGCAGTCTGTGCTACCATGGCTAAGGAAAAGGAGAGGAAAAGGGGCCTTCTCCTATCTTCTGCAGTCTCTAGTCTGAGTTGAAACGCAAGGCCTCTGTGGTCTCTGCTTCAGGAAGACGATCAGAGATGCAGATGTATTTGTGACTTGGAGGTTTTCGTGAAGTCCTTGTTAGGATGAAAATTGTGGACCTTCTTCTGGATGAATATGTCCAGTGTAATTATTAAGCTTTAAAAATGCCAAAAGGAAAAAAACCCCCAACAACCCTCACATTTGGAGCCTTGCATCTGGAAGCCTTTTTCTCCCCTTAGGAAATATTTGTGGCTCTTTGTTCCTGTCAAGGAGGAAAACGTGCTTGTAAATTTCACCCAAGAGAAAGCATATCTTTGCATCCACCACATCAGGAAGGAATAGATACAATCCCACAAACATATGCCAAAGTCTCCAGAAATTTGACCAAAGGCTGGTGGTGGGAGGGGGAGGAGGGGTGGAATTATGCAAGAAAAGCAACCCAGCCTGGCAGAAAATTTCAGCGAGGAAGTTGTCTGTGCCAACCTTGGTCTCAAAGAAAAATACTCACCCTCTTAAAGCTGCTAAGATGGCAAGGAAGGCAGTGCCTTCACTGGCCATCCAGACCTCCCTGGACAAAAGGATGCCTCCAAGAGAAGCCAAAGCAAATGTCCCCCTACACAATGAACATACGTCTATATGCACAGAGGCCAGTCCTGTGTGTCAGGCAGTTGCTTGCAGTGTGAAAGGAGCCAGGGAAATCATCCCAAAGTTTCTCTGACCGCCTATTTCTGGGTGCCTGAGATTCAACCATTATTGCTTCTTTCCTTTATAGTCAGCATTATACTCACCCTAAAATTTCCTTACAATGTTAACTAACCCTAGGGTAGGGGGACATTGTAGAATTTCATCCAAGCTCTTTTCTACCAAAAGCTGAGTTCTTGCTCCTAGCACAGAAACCCTTGAGGCACAAATGAGAAAGGGTGATTTTTAAGCAAGTGCATCCTTTGTCCCTGCTGCCCACTCTTCCTTCTTCCTACTTCATGAGAGGGGTGTGAATTGTTTTTACACAACAGAGAGTAATTTAGTCTCCAGGTGAGGCGGATGGGAAGAACTGAGATTAGACAGTTTATTCTCTGCGTTGTTTGCTTTCCGACTGTGAGAATGGGCTCACCTGGAATTCCTTAGAGCTGCCCCACCATGACTGGAATCCAAGACTGTCAAAGTCTTTTTTGCCCCCCAAAATGGAGGCAAAACCACTTCTTGAATGGGGGCGTCTGGATACTAACTGTCGCCTTATCAGTTAGGGACAGAGTCGCACCTGGGATTTGAGAGCGTGCCAATCACTCTGCATATTTTAAATGCCCTCCCTCGCAACCTCTACAGTTATAATACTTTATACTTAAAAGTTTCCTGAGGTGAAACCCTGTACTTCAACCAGAAGTCTCAAGGGAAGCATTTATTGCATTAGTCTTAAAAAACCACTCTTATGATTCATTAAATGTTACCTTGAATATTTAATTCCTACCATACATAATTTTTTAAAAGATTTTATTTATTTGGTAGAGATAGAGAGAGGGAGAGCACAAGCAGGGGAAGCGGCAGGCAGAGGGAGAGGAAGAATCAGTCTCCCCGCTGAGGAAGGAGCCTGACGTGGGGCTCGATCCCAGAACCCTGGGATCATGACCTGAGCCGAAGGCAGCTGCTTAACCAACTGAGCCACCCAGGTGCCCCCCTACCATACATAATTTTAACCATCCCTTCAAAACAATTTGTTTTCTTTTTTTAAAAAAGATTTTATTTATTTGAGAGAGAAAGCAAGAGAGCATGAGTGGTGGGGAGGGACAGAGGGAGAGTCTGACAGGCAGACTCCCTACTGAGTGCAGAGCCCAGCATAGGGCTCCATCTCAGGACCCTGAGATCATGACCTGAGCCGAAGGCAGACGCTTAACCAACTGAGCCACCCAGGTGCCCCAAAACAACTTGTTTTCATTACCAGGCTTAATGATCGTCTCCTCTTGCCAGAATCACACTGGCCCTTTGAAGGAAATTTTGAATATTACCTCAGCAATACGAAAAAGAGCTCAGCAGTTAAAGGTGAACTGGCGAGCCTCTGCTTTGTTGGTTCTGTGTAGCTCAGACTTGGGGTTGAGGCCTGTCCATGTGAGACAGGTGCGCACACCCACACCTCATGGAGTTGTAAGCTGGGAAGTCTGAGTGGCACTGATTCATACTTCCTGGCTTGTATTTCGGCTTCTGAGGCTCCTGACCTCAGGTTTCTGCAGCGTGCCAAGCAGGAACTATCTCTGACATCAAGCTGGGAATGGCGGTGGAACATTTGAAAAGCATCTAGGACGCTTGAGAAAACCTCCCTCTGCACTGTGTCTTTGGCCCCATTTGCCTCCTTCAGTCTTCTCTTCCTGTCTCCTGGGACATCTTCCTCCCTCCTGAGGTACTTCCACTGGCCTCTACTGGTGCCGCCCCCCCCCCACCCTCGGCTACACACACTGTGTCCCATAGTCTTTAGAGACCACTCCTCTTGCCTCAACCGCCTGCCCCTTCCCCTTTCCCCACCCTTGCCCCCAACTCAACTTTTGTTCTGGTTCTTCCTTGCAAGCAATATTATAATAACTAATATTTTTTGGCACTTGTGGTTTACAAAATGTAGATAATTATGTGGACACAAACAAACCGGTCAGGATGGTATAATTATCTATGTTGGGCATAAAAACAAATGTAAGGCTCAGAGGGCCAGTGGCATGTTCAGGTTGCAGAATCATTGATGGATTCATGTCATTCTGTTCTTCCTGTTGGGTTCCCACCACCAATCGTGCAGGCTCTGTGACCACGCAGGCTATGGCATCTTCTCTACATTATGCTACCCAGGCTTCCCAATGTCCAAAAAGACTTGAGAAAGCTTCTTTCTTGGGCTCCATTTTCTGAAGTCCACATATACATGTACTTCATGGATTGTACGAATCCATGATTCACGGATACTTGGATTCATCTAAGTATCGATGTCATCTCACGTTTCTTTATCTTCCCGTGACAGCCTTACTCCTACTATAGATAATCCAGTGTCTCCTCAGTCATTTTTAGGCTATTGTATTCCTTAGAGAAGGTAGCTTCTGGGCCAAGGTGAGGGTTTAGATTGGGTGGGGTGAATGGGCCACGTGGGTTCCGATTTTGAACAAGGCCTCACTTTGGGCTCGTCTGTAGGCATAAGGGCAAAAGAGTCTCCTTGATGCAGATGCCTGGGAGGGAGGTGGGGAGCAGGATGGGGAAGGAATCCTGGCACCTTTTTCCAGTCTGAGCATGGAGAATAGGGGCTGGGAGCAGCTGTGGAGGGCCTTGCCTTCCCAAGTAGCTTCCCGAGACTCATGATTCAAGTAATGCTGGGTCGGGTCCTGGCTGGAAGGATGTAAGGGAGAAGTGTGGAGAAAGGCATCTCCGAATTTTGATGGAAAGAGCCAGCCTTCTTGCAGAGGGAAACTTAAAGAAGGCCCAGCTCATTTGTACCTTTAAGGGAAGCAGCAGGAAGGGGCATGAAAGCAGTTCTCCCTCAGGAGAGCAGGAGTCTCTCTGAATTCTGGAGGCCTGAGAGGGATACCCAAGAGAGGCATCCCAGACTCCCACAAAAATAACTTGGGGCCTCCTTCAGGTGGGGAAAGACCTAGGTCTTCCAGCTATATCGGAAGGAGCTATCAATGGTAATGTGACAATATGGACCACTGTTATCATCATGAGCCAGCTCTTGGGATGCTGAGGTACAAATACAGAAGAATCTCAACATAAATTTTGGCTAACCTTCCACTTTTTCATAAACACTATAGCAACTGCACGGTCCCAATTGTTTTTTGGGAAAAAAAAAAGTATTTGTCCACATAATACAGCAGTTACAGGTAAATGTTCCTTTAGAATGACTTCCCATCATAGACTGCCAGCTTTCTCAGCACCCTCAGGCAAATGGTGGAGCAGTGTGTGGGCCAGCCCACCCTCTCCTGCCCCTGGCCTTGTAACCTCTGACAAAGTCCCCTGTGGAACAGAGGCACTTAGGCAGGAGGCGGCACTTGGCTCCTCCTGTAGAGAATTGAGACAAAGAAAATGAGGGGAAAGTGAATTTTCTACTAGTGTATTTCCTCATTCTTTTTCTTCATGGAGGCTGTCTGTTCAGCCCGAAGACATGGCTGTGTGAAAGAGCAGATGCACTGGAGCTCAGCCAACTGGATTGAAGTCTTCCCCCAGAAGTACCACAGGGGATGGTGGGCAAGTTTCTTAAACACTGTGGAGGACTGACCAATGGGTAGACAGATGGCTCTAACCGTGGAGGGTAGGGCCACATCCCCACTAAGAACTCTGGATTCAGACTCCTCCAGTGTGAATCCCAGCTCTACTCCTGTGTGACCTGGGGCCAGGTATTTAACCTCTGTGAACCGTGGCTTTCTCACCTGCAAATTGAGGAGTATGTGACTACCTCATAAGGTTGGTATGAGAATGAAATGAGGAAAACATAGACGAGATCTATTGCTCCTGGCACATTTCATGCACTCAATAAATGTCACGTATTCATAGTAACTGTGGCTGTTTTTGATGCACTTGTGTTTATTTATACCTGCATTATTTTTAAATGAGTATTTATCATCCTTTAGTTACAAGTTGTTTTTTTGGTCTGAGGATTCTTATCTTTGGCTGATCTAAGACCCCCCACTCCTAAACTCATTTTTGACTTAAGGGGTCTCTGCTTTGTGCTTTTTGTGTGAGGGCATCTATTACAGTACTTATCACAGGGCATTTGAATGGTCTTTTTGTCTCTTGCACTAAATTCCGGATTGCTGGGGCACCTGGGTGGCTCAGCCTGTTAAGAGGACAACTCTTGATTTGGGCTCAGGTCATGATCTCAGGATCCTGGGATGGAGCCCCCGCTGTGGTTGGTCCAGCTCTCCCTCAGCGGGTAGTTTGCTTGGGATTCTCTCCCTCTCCCTCTGCCCCCTCCCTCACCCCACTCATGCACTCTCTTCTCTCTCAAATAAATAAATGAACCTTAAAAAAATAAATTCTGGATGGCTTGAGGGTGGGGGGCTTTGTTCCTGGAACCCAGCACTTAGGAGGCTTTCACCAAATACTCGTTAGATAAGTGTAGAAGTGAATAGACACCCTTACCTAAAAGGAATTTTGGTGAACGAGGAGATGCTTCAGAAAACCTACCGTACCGTATATATCAGAATATAAGCCCCCCCACCCCTGAAACTGACCTGTGGGCCAAAACAAAGAGATCTGGTCCATGTTTTCTGCCTCCAGCAGGAGTGGCTGACCCCTGAGGCTGTCCTTTCAACCATCAGGTTGATCTAGAAGGTGCTCTCTCAGCCTCAGTCTAGTCTCCAAAGAACAAGTAGCAGCCTTGGGACTGTTTTATAGAAAACGAAGAACTTCCACTGAGGAGCTGTAGCTACCTGAGGAATTGAACTTGACTCCTCCCTCTGCAACTGATTTTAGGCCCAGATTTTACACCGTCCCCTCTACTCTGTTCCCATAACCCTGGCTTTAGTTCAATTCCTCATCATTTCCTGCCCGAACTCCTGAATCACCAGGCTGACTTGTGGTCTCTTCCATCTCATGCCGTTCTCCATAGTGCTTCTGAGGTGAGTGTTCTATAGAATAGATCTTGTCCCTATTCCCTCTCTCTCCCTCACCTGTCAGTGTTCAGGGTCTATCTGCTCCCCTGCTGCTCCCTGGATAAAGGCTGGAATGCCCCCCCTGAGGCTCCCTAACCCTTTCCAGGTGAGTCCCTGCTTTCTGCCCATTTTCTGTTTCCCCAGGCCTTTCCCCTCTCCCCTCTTTCTTTTATGTCCAGACATACTAAGCTACAGGATGCTCCAGAGCAGGGCCCTCTCCCAAGTCCATGTTTCCATGCCCTCTAGAGAGTCATCCTTGTTTACCACACCCGTCAATTGTTAGATACAAGGCGGTACCCAGATCTTTCCTCCACCATGGCAATAATCATATTGGATTGCAACAAGCTAATTGCTGCATTCATGCATCCAACTTCCATTCATTCATTCATTCTCTTTTTCAATGCTGTTTTAGTGTGCTTACCAGCCGCTCTTTGATGTTAGAGATACAGGTGCCCATAAATAAGCCAGGAAAAAAATTCCTGCTCTCATGGAATTTGTGTTGTAGCAGAAGAAAATGAACAATAAATATAGGAACAATTTGTTTTCCAATAAAAATGTGATACAAATCTTTGAAGGAAATAAATAGAGTGAAATATTGATTACCTAATGTTGCAGGTATGTGAGTGGGAATCAGGGAAGTCTTCTCTGAGGGAGATGATAGTCGAGTAGAGTCCAGAAGCATAGTGAGAGGAAAACTATACACCGAACTGGGGAGATGGATTATGAGTCCCCAGGGAAGACCTGAGCCTGGCATGCTGGAGGAAGGAGAGAGGCCACTCTCCCTGGAGCATGGCATGAGCCCCCAATAGACGGTGTGTTCCTTGAGACCCTGGGCAGAATCTCATACCTTACCATAATCATAGGCTCTAGGCTGGTACCCAAGATGTTAGTAAGTATTTGAATCAATAAGTATGATGTTGAAATTATATTTTCTTTGGTATTTCCCAACAAAAGCTAAAAAGGTCTTACATTTTTATAGCTTTTTTCCTAGGATAAAATATTGTGTGAATATTTGATATTGATATCAATATTGTGATATTGATATCAATATTGTGATAGTGAAATATTCTTTTCCCCCCAGCTTTATTGAGATATAATTGACATATAATATTGTATAAATTCAAGATGTACAACATGATGATCTGATCTATCAATCCATGGTGAAATGATGACCACAACAAGGTTGGTTAACATATCCACCACCTTATATAGTTATCTTCTTTTTTTTTCCTACCCAGCTAGCAAATTTCAAGGATACAATACAATATTGTTAACTGTAGTCACCATGCTGTGCATTAGATCCTCAGAACTTACTCGTCTTATAATTGAAAGTTTGTGTGCCTTTGACCAACATCTTCCCATTTCCCCCCCAACGTTCAACAACTACCATTCTGCTGTTTCTAAGAGTTTGACTTTTTAAAATTCCATGTATGAAGAGTACTTTTTAAAATTCCACATATATTAGAGTAATTCAGGAGAAATTCCCATTGAGAATCAAGGAGAAAAAGTAATTCTTGAGGAACAAGTCTTAAGACTCTTCCAGGAAGATGCTCAGTGGGGGGGAAATTCTTTAAAATAAAAAATCACAGAATCGGAGGGGGAAGTTGGTTTCTCTTAGAAAAATTTGCTTTGGAAGGAGGGATCCTTCAGGAAATAAAAATATTGGCTGCTGAGGAAATTAAGGAATAAGCAAGCCGCAAATATTCAAGACCTTGTGAAGCTGGTGGGGGGTGGGACTAAGGACTTCCCATGAATTTCTATGTAGTAGTGAGTGATGATACAAAATTAATATCTGAATATGGAAAGATCACAAGGATTTTGATTGATTAGAAGACAAAAAGGATGTGGTTAAGAGATAATAGAGTCAAATTTTTTTTTTTAATTCACATACTTCACAATGCTTTGTTTGTTTTAGATCTTTAGGGGCCAAGGGCTTTCCTCATCATTCCCAGGAGGTTTTTGTTTGCTTGTTCCTGTATTTTGGCAATGCATCTATTTATATTGATAAGAAGAACTATCTAACTAGCCAGGTGAGTAACATGCATTTTAACCCCAGGGTGATTTGTTTTTTTGAAGATTTATTTATTTATTTAACAGAGAGATAGAAAGAGAGCACGGGTAGGCAGAGCAGCAGGCAGAGGGAGAGGGAGAAGCCGGCTCTCCGCCGAGCAGGGAGCCCGACCCCAAGACCCTGGGATCATGACCCAAGCAGAAGGTGGCGGCTTAACCGACTGAGCCACCCAGGTGCCCCCCGCCCCCCAGGGTGATTTTATCCCCTAGTTGTGTAGTACTAGACCAGGTATTAATCTTCTCTAAAATGAAAACCAACATAGAACAGAGTCCAGAAAAGAAACCACAAACAACTCCCAAGAATGAGACCAATAATGGCTAACTCAACGGCTTAATAATGTGCTATTTTAAAAAGACGAATTTCTTCACAACGAATTCATGAAAATAAACTTATCCGACACCAAGATTATGAAACATTTCTTTAGATGGAAGATGTAGCTTTTTTGGAGTATGAGTGCACCTAGAGTCCCAGCTTGAGTCTAAGAAACTTTAGACTTTGGAGGGGAGGGAAGAATGAGTTCGATGAGGTGGTTAGCACTTAGATTTCACTCCAG